>NW_024609857.1:39382966-39982966 GCF_016920785.2 Ixodes scapularis | reverse complement strand
GAGTCCTTCGGATCGCAGTCCGGCAAGACGTCCAAGAAGATCGTTATCGCTAACAGCGGAGAGCTCTAGAAAAAAGAAACCAAGTTCTCGAGCCAGTTTCGCCGTCCTTGTTGAGCGTGTTGTTGCTTGCATCTGTTTCCTGTAACATTGGGACAGTAAAAGGTTTCAAAACCGACTTGGTGTCCTGAGCAGAAAATTGCAGGAGCTTCGAGATTCGAAATGTGCTTGCGCCACATAAATGCTGGTGACGGGTAAGCACGGTTCAATCTACACGACTGCAAGTAGGTCATCTGGGAAAGCTCGTGCTGTAACAACAAGTAAGAGCTTCTGCGCGCGAGCGTGCTCCGACACATCAGGCACCAAGCGAAACGCTTTGAAAATGGTAAATATATCCATTCCACTTCTACACCCTCGAAGAAAAAAAAAAATTCGGCCAGCTTCTCATGGAGAAAGTAAAGCGCACAAAACTTATCGTCTCCAACATACGTACAGTACATATTAAATTTGCCCTAAGTAGAGACAATGAATAAATTATGTGAGAGAGAATACAAGGTAACACCAGCCCAGGGCCTCAAAGGAAAAAAGAAAAAGAAAAGAAAAAAGAAAAAGGCCTTCATTTTTGAAGGCAGTGAATTTGAAGAATCGACGTTGCTTCAACTGTTTTCTGTACATATGCGTAGCTTTCACACAGCTATTCGCAACTCCAGCGCGCCGCTCGCCCTCCCGCGGACGAGCGGAGAACTAGAGGAACGGGGACGGCAGCGGCAGCGGCGGCGCGGAAAAGGTGGCAGCGGCCTGTCGGTCTTGGTGCGTGAAACCATTGTAACGGAAAACGTGAGCGCGTTAAAATAGGAATTTGTGTGCTCCACCTCGCAACAGCGTTGTACGAAGGACCGGGATGTCTAATTTCACTAGGGTCTTTTCGTATATCGCATACGCTGCGGATCGCTGGCCTTGTGCATGACCGCCAGCTCGATCTGTGCTCTACGTGACGGCAAACGCTCCCGATGATAATGTAGAGCTCTATAGCACGGCCTACGGAAAGTCTATTATTTGCACTAAGTAGGAGAAAACTGGTCGCGCAACGTATGTCGAGCAATACACGTCAGGAATGGGTTTGCGTTTTAAGGCCGTAGGAACGTGACCATTTACTCCAAACACTTTTAAAAAATAGAATACGCGTACTTGCTTTTGAGGCAATTATAAAATAAATAAATAAATGCCCGAAGCATTTTAAGCGCGTCTGTGTTAGCCAGCCGTTCGTGACGAGAGCTTAGAACGGGCAGTTTTGGCGAGAGGGGCACAACGTTGCAAATAGCACGGTACAAAAAAGAAAAACATGTACGGTATATCAAAAAATGCATTTCTGGTAGAGCAATGAATAAAACCCCTCAACACACCGATTATGGTAATAGGCAGTTTTAACCTATAGCGTTACCGCAGGCCGTTGGCTACCGTGAGCACGGCAACGCTCCTGGCACGCGCTGAGAATTGTGCTTCAAAGGCGCAGCGCGAGCCTCCTGTTGTAATGCTACACCGCACGGTAGCCTGCGGTAACAAACTTCCTATCAAAAACCATAGAGCAGTTTGATCACGTGTTGCAACACATTAAAACCGAGACGGTGAACAACGAGTTGCGAGCCTCTGACACGAAGGCGTCAATACTGTGAACGCTGCTCTTCTAAAGCTTGACGGTCACCGTGCGCTGCTCACATTTTAGAGCACTAATGGCCAGGCAAAGCGCAAACACGATATCTTGACCACCCTTAAATATACTCTCCACAAACAGTGACGTGGCCGGGGCGTAAAACGCGCTCGCCCACCACAAAGCTTCGCAAGTCGAGGTTTCTGTAACTTTTAAATATCAGCGTGCTCATTTTGCTAACGGGCATCAACATCTCCGTCACCTGTAATATGACCCTGCCCTAGCCACTTCGCGTTTGCAGACAAATAAATCATTTTTAGCGCACTGACCAGCGTCAGCAAACAGGCGCACGGGAAACCCAGGGGAATCTATCCCCGTCTCTTCCGCCATCTTGGAACTACCGCCCCGCCACCTATAGGGCGTTGGAGTTGCGAATAGCTCCGCACTGCTGCGAGAGTACGTGACCATCTTGCGGCTCATTCGCTCGCGCAACTAGCTTTAACAGAGTTTACAGTTTAACAAAGACGGCGCACTGGCGAAAACAAGATTTACGCTGTAGGAACAACGTAGCAAAAATAAATCGACACCGAGTATAAAAATAACTAAGAAACTCGCAACTCTAAACACAGACAGACACACAGACACACACGCGCGCACGCACACACGCACACACTTGTTTCATCTGTTCAACGCTTTCGGAGTGTTATTTATTGCCATTATATGTATGCCTACAACAGCATCACAAGCGGAAATATAAATAATATGGATTCCGAAGTTATAAAAAATAATTCAACATTGTTTTCAGAAAAAAAGTTCGGGGTTTAGTAAATAAAGTTTGAAGTTTCAATTAGAGCTGAGAAAAAGAGGAAAAGAAAGAAAGAGAAAGATTAATAGATTGATTGATTAAGGGCTCTTTTGCCGAAACAACGACGCGGCGATTCTGAGCCAAACTTAACTATTTGTGCATAAGAGAAAGAAAGAGGGAGAGAAAGTGAGTTGGAAAAAGTGAGTAAGGTAGACAAAATTGAATCACCTACGCTGCTAAGCACTATAAAAGTAAGCAAAACCAAAACACTTAAAAGTGTATCGAACGAATAAATTGCGACTCATTTTCACGGTTATTGTTTTGGAACAAACTCAATTTTAAGGAGCTCGTAAAACCCAGAGCCAACAAAAAAGGCACGGAGGGCCTAAGCGCGGCTCCGTCGATAGCACACTGACGGTGCCGAAGAGACCACATTTGGCGGAGATTTCTACGGGGCGGGTATTAGGGCAGGCTTGCCTGGGCCGCGTGCCTGCCGCTGGCAACCCGGCAATTAGGAAGCAATCAAGCGGCAGCACTGAACAGAGTGCGCGCGTCGAGGCTGGCCGGGCCCTGCTCGATCACGCCGAGGCCCGGCCTGCCGAAACTGAATTAGCCCGGACTTCCAGCCAGGGCTTGAGTTTGAGCCCCGGGAAGAGACTAACCGCGCTCTGTCCCGCATGGAGCCGGAAGCCGAGCTCCTCAAAGTTTAACAACTGGGTCACGAAAAGAAGAAAAAGAAAAAAAAAAGACCGTATTGAAGACCGTTATATTTAGACAGCGTGAGCTCGGTAGTCCTTTGAGGTACGGCGACACTAGTCGACGCCGTAGGTTAGAAATTTCGTCAGCGCAGTGCGACTGCTAGCCGGGGGTCTTTAACGCTCAGAACGCAGAAGAGATACTCGACGCACGCCGGTACAATGCCCATCCACATCTCAACGGAAAGGTGTGGGAACAGACGTTTCCGGAAGTATGCGTTGCCCCCACCGTCTGCTTGATGCATTCTGATCTTCCGATGTACGGCACGTGAGGTTATCGAGAATTTAAAGACGAGGTCGGCGTTGGTTTCACATTTCGTGATCTCAGAACGCAGAGAACGCAGAGGGAAGGCAAGACACGAGTATGTGATGGCCTCCTTTTGTGTTCGCTTTATTTCTTGTATGATCCGAGCTTCTAATGATTGGAGCGAATTAATTGTGCCGGTTCCAGGATATACTAATCACTCGAGTCAGCACGAGCGTACATCGGAATAAACCCCTAATTCCCCTCGCAGCGAAATCTCCTGGGACCTTCCGGGAAGGTCTATCGAAACTAGGGATCCTGGGTTCGATACAGGGTGGGCCAAATAGATCGATCCCACTTT
This sequence comes from Ixodes scapularis, assembly GCF_016920785.2. Classification (NCBI taxonomy): domain Eukaryota; kingdom Metazoa; phylum Arthropoda; class Arachnida; order Ixodida; family Ixodidae; genus Ixodes; species Ixodes scapularis. Next base: position 39,979,156 of record NW_024609857.1, on the reverse strand, counting down.
CAGTGAATCGCAGAAATCGGTTTCGCATGTCATGACAATGATTTCTCACGTAGGTGCAGCTTGGTGGTAAATACACATAAAGAAAAACGGAGACCAAAGTCGCCTAGAAAAAAGAAAAGCTCTCCTGTACAACGACTTTAAGGTAATCACTTTTCTCGTCAAAGTAAAAAAAGAAAAAAGAAAAATGATTTTAAGTCATTTAGGGCCGGTTGCACCAACGCCGCTTACCTTAACCCAAAGCGGCGCTTTCCTAAGCCGGCTTAGCGCCCTAAACCGAGCTCAGGTAAGCACGGGTTTAAATTCCGGTTGCACCAACGTTAAGCCGGCTTTACAGACGCGCCCCTAGCTAAACGCTGGATTTGCGTAGGGAATCTAGGGACAAACAGAGCGAACTAGGGAACTCTCAGAGGGACGAATACGATTGGCGGAGAGGAATCACGTGATGTAAACAAACAAACAAAAAACAAAACAAAAAAACTACCGTAGTAGTCGTCGTCGCCGTCTGCTTTTCGCTGTATTTCTTCGGTGACTAACAAATTAAAGGTCTCCAAATTCAATCATTTTTTCGTTTAACTTTCAATAACAGATATCAAAGCTTCAAATAAACACGAATGCTCCTTACATCTGTGATTGCGTATTTAATATCGGTTGATAACACGATATTTTGACAGTGGTAGTAGTTTTCGTTCTCACATTTTGAGGTGAAGGAGCCATCGGGGACTCTACTCCCTACATCGCTGAAGACAAAACATCATCGATATAAGTAGGCAGGTAAGATGACTACTAAAATCAAGTCAAGCCTGAGACCGATAAAGTTCAAAACAGTGACGAACTCGCCACGGCAGCTGCGAAAATGCCCCGAAATCGTCGAATAGAAGTCGTCGAGAGGTCAGGCAGTACTCGTTGCTATCAGCAGGGTGACAGAACTGCACTGTACCGTCGTTGAACATCCGCTGCAGCCTCAAACGGACTTCAGTTTCACACTGTCAAGCTCAGAAAAAAAAAAAAAAAAAAAAAAAAAAAAAAAAACTCCCACTAGTACATTACATCGTGCCGATAAGAACAGTCGTCTCTTCGCATCGCCTGCCCCAGCCCGCCCCGATACAGCAATGAACGAATCTAGCATAGTAGTCGTTACGATTTGTCGTCGCCACGAATGAAAGATATAAAGCAAAATATTCCTAAAAAATCGCGATCACCAAAAAAGTTGTGGTTATGGAACGATACAGATTCCTGAAGCCAAGATTCTACTCGCGAGATTAGGAAAATTCACTGAAGATTGTCTCAAAACTCAGAAAACGAAAGAAATTGAATTTTCGTTGTTTTATTACTTAAAAGCGCCGCAATCTAATGCGAACGGCAGAGGTGTCGACAATCAGCTGATCGCCGAGATCACGTACTGCCACTATTCAACGCGCTGATCGAATTGAAGGATACGCGCTGCAAGTGTAAATAAACAAGGCGGTAAATAACAATACGTTACGGTTATGCGACAATTAGTAAGTACATACGAATAAGCTCGTTGAGAGAAGAACCAACGGGAAGACAAACGTGAGCCCCGTGAGCCCCACAGACCCACAGCTCCGTACGTGTCTCGGTTAGGGCTAACACGCCCTGAGAGTGGAGAGCCAACTTGAAAACAGGGGTCGATAAACACTTCACGCGACAATATTTTGCATCCTTGTCACAATCGAAGGTCATTTTGTCGAGACTTTCACGCTGATGTAGCCTAAAACACTTTGCACAGCCAATTTCGTCCACCGCGTCGACCGCGACAAACCAGCCGCCATGTTTTTAATCCAGGATTAAGAAACAACCAAAAACAAAGCGCCCAATGTTGAGCGCTTAAGTTAAGCGTAGTTTAGTGCTAGGTTTAGCGATAAGCGAGTTTGGTGCAACCGGACGAAACCGAAACAAAGCTTAGGTTCCCGGCTAAGCTCCGCTTTGCGCTAAGCGGCGTTGGTGCAACCGGCCCTAAGACGTTCAATTTCACACATACAAAAAAAAAATAAACAAAGAAGGGATGGAAGGCAGTTATTTTTCACATTACTCTAGTTCCCTGATTTGTCCAATAATAGCCCAAATGACCCACAGCAACATGGGATTGCTGGCACAAAAATACTCCATGTGGGCTCGAATGAACATGTTTGTTTTTATCCTTGTAACTCTCATCAAAAAACAAGTTTCTCCTGCTTTTTTTTTTTTTTTTTAAAGCAGGAATTTTTTTTTTTTTTTTGGGGTGGTCGAGCCCGGGCACGGGGAGGGGTCGTTTAGATTTAGTTAAGCCCTAAATATCGACAGCGAATCGAGACGTTGATTGGCTGTTGGAACGGTCACGTGATCAGCGCCGATTGGCTGATTCCTGTGAGTATGGGCGGTTCTAGAAAAGCGCGTCAGGCTTTAAAAGCTGATTACCACCAGTAACTTCATTCAAGGAAGTGCAATCAAGTTTATACGCCACGTATTAAGTTATCTGATGAACAGCGCTTTGAGCATATAGGCGCCGGGCTCGGTAACTTTCCGGAGCGAAACCGGAACGTTTCACGTGTAACACTATTGCCCGGCAGTTTACACAATGTTTTTCAAATATAACGAGCCACCTAGTTGAACGTACGTCACATATTAAAGTGCCGTAGCACGTGAAACTCACTGTTGCGGTTTATTTCAAATGGGCGCAATTTTTTTTTTACTCTTTGGTATAAGGGGAGACAAAAAGTAGACCTAGAAACCTAATGTTGGAGTTTTAAAACGATCTTGAGTGTTTATGGGGATCGCAGAACACGCCAATCGAACTCTCCAGCTGGGAATGTCCTTCACCCAGACAAAACAATAGGGTTTGATGGTTGAACTTTCTAGAATCGTGTACAAACCGAATGTACACCCGGAGGTTGCCAACGAGGGAAGGCACAGAACCCATCGTCAACAACTTGTAACTTTAGAAGCAGAAAGAACAAAAGAGAGAGGGATATCCCAGATTCACCAGCTCTTCCTGAAGCACGACACCGACGTCCCTTCGAGCGCGTCAGTGGAACGACTCTTCAGCAACGCCGGAGATGTATTCTCAATGAAGAAGGGAAACAAAACTGATAAAACTTCGAGAGGAACGACCACTAAAAAAAGAGAGAAGAAAAAAGAAAAGAAACAATAATCTTTTAAACAAAAGCAGTTGTGTATTTAAGGAACAAGAAAAGTAACTCGCTACTTTTGAGATAAAGTAACGCGTTCCTTTAGAGAATCGGTAACGAGTAAGGCATTTCGTTACTTTTTGAGCGAGTAACGATTAACGGTGTTTAGTTATTTTTTGGGAGGTAACGTGTGCATGCTTGATTTCAGCCCATTTTGCCCACGGGGGCACGTCTACATTTCCTCGCACGCGTCTTTCCAATCTTTTTAAGATATTGTGGTCTCGCGCTCACGCGTCCCTAAAAATAAGGCCCTATATTTTCTAAAAATAAGCGCGCTTTCGAATTATATTTACTTTAAAAACAACCTCTCAATGGTTTTCTCGAAAAACCATAAAGTCGCGTTCTCGATTTCTGCAGGGTATAAGCAGAATCCCAACTTTATTAGGAAGATAAAAAAAAAATAAAGTAGGAATATAATCTCGTAGTGCGTGAATGCTCATACAAAAAAAAATATAGTAAAAAAGGCTCGAGCCCCGATAAATTACGCGCAATCTCGCGAACACATTCGGCGACAGGAGGGTGACAGGCAGCCTTCGTCGATCGTAAAACAAAACGCTTTCCCCAATCCGTGCCCGAGAAAAAGTTCATTCCTCCCGAGAACTACCGACATCCTGGCAAGGCAGCGAAACAGAAGAACCATCGAACAAGACACAAAAACACATATCGCAAGAGAGGTGTCGCGTAACAGCTGCACTAAAACAATGCCCAAACTCAACCGAAAAGCTAAAATAATAACGATAAAAGAAAGCTCGTGGGTACGTTCCTTGCCGGTGTAGCCGGATCAACGCGCGCAAACTTGCGAACGCAATGAGTGTACAGCTCTTGAAAAAAAAATTCCATCATTTTTTTTTTTAATTTTATGTTTACGAAGTAAGAGAACGCAAAAATGAAACGAAAGAAGCTCTTTTCCCCGTCCGGCGCGAAATTGAATTCCGGGATCTTCTCAGCGCCTCAGTAGTCCTAATGGCAGCTCGCACCTAGCGATCGCAGTTGCACGAGACGGCAGAGACGACGAGATTTACTTTCCCGAAGCCCAGAAGAAAGGAAACTCAGACTAAGAAATGAGCCTTTCGTCCGCTTATGACTGGGCCGAAGAGTTTCCTGTTTTAACCGAAAAACACCGATAACCATTTGTTTGTGTCAAAAATACAAAATTGGGTTCAAACCCAAACCTATTTACTGAAACTTTTCTTCCAGCAGGATTTTTTTTACCATAATCCTACCCTTTTAGACAACAATCTATCTTTTCGTAAATATTTTCACCGATAATCACCGTTTCGGGCAGACGCTAAGTCCACTCGAAAAAGATAATTGAAATACAGCGATGCTTGAAAAAAAAAAAAAAAAAAAATCGCCGAAGAACGTTTCTGAATTTCCTTTACAAATAAACACCAGAAAATTTACGGCCTAGCTAGGAGTTTAACATCTCACAAGCTGCAGCGCAAGCGTAACGTCCTTAGATGCTTTTTCTTTGTTAAGCTTTTAATTGTTTTGAAGCATTGATTTCTACGCTGTAAAATTTCATGGTACGCGTGGTGCGACCTCATCGAGCGTACGTTAACTACGACGGACTCCGCACAACTTGAGCGTTAGCGTCGAAGAAATGCGTTCGCGATGTCTGCGTATTATACGTGCGGATTTAAAATAAAATAAAGTGCTCGCACTAATTAGCGAAACGTTAGCACCTAGAAGCGCAGACAGTAAGTCTATCCCAAGTCTGAATTTGTTTTTGTAGAAAAACAAATTAGACGTGTATAAACTCATATCTTCCCCGAACGTTATTTTAAAAGACAAGGTTAATAAACAGGCAAGTTGGTCAACGTTACACACGATTCTAACATTGTCGTCCGTCGTCTCCGGTTATTTTAACGTTGAGTGGACTTTTAGCTTGCTTAATATTGTCGTTTAAAAAATCCAAACTTACTCTTTTTGCCGTGCACTTTTGGATTATAGTATTTTGCGGGATTTCACGCCATATACCCTTTCCTAAATTTAGTCTGGCCACTCTGATAAGATAACTATTATCATGTAAGTGTATATTATCTTTACATGCTAATGGCGGCCTTTTGATGGCTGGTGAAGAAAGACTGAACACAGACACCGATGCGGAAGTTGAACATCCTCGACGCTAATAGACCGATCTCACCCGCTAGTTTGATCACGCCACCGCTGTCGCCATGCATCGTGGGAACTGTAGTTTTCCTGCACGCGCAGCAACCACGCTGGAGATCTGCGCGAGGAGAGCACGAGACGGCATGAGCTGTCCTGTGCACGGGCGCCTGCTTCTTTTGAACTACAGTTATGGCGGCGTCACGCATGCGTGGAACGCTTAGTGAGATCGGTCTATTCAGAGTATTCTTCGATGTCAACGGGACGATAATTGTAAGCTGCTATGCGCTATACATTTGAGGGTGTCGTGTAAATCCTTAGAAAGCTAGGCTTCGGCACACCCCAAGCAGATCATAACAATAAAATGTGATACATTTTCTCACAACGAACCGCCACGTACAGACTGGTTGTTTCTTGAGACCTGCTAAAATAAAACAAATAGAAAAATAACTGTACAGCGAAGGACACCGCAACATTCGTACATTTGCCTTTGATGAATAGGTGCTAGATTTTACCCGCCATTATCATACAAAAATGTAGTTATATTTGAGCCACTAAATGGCACTGAGCTTGATGCGGGCTGTTCTCACGAAGGTACAGAAAATTGAGAGATTAAATAAAAAAAAGAGAAATGGACAAATACAAAAAAAAATGTTTCTGGGATATGTTCGTTCGTTGTATTAATAGACCTATATTGCTATATTGCCCAAGCATCAAGGAGAATGCAGGGATTGGTGTTCCACGCGCCGCACGTGCAGGCCTCAGCAGTAGTAAATTTTCTAAATCAAATGCCTAAAACAAATAGCATCTTGCACGCGCATTCGTCAACGCTTTGGTTTGGTTATTTACTTCGAATCTTTTATACCGGGAAGGCGTGCGCCTGTGGCGCGTGGAACACCAATCCCTGCATTCTCCTTGATGCTTGGGCAATATAGCAAATGGTCTATTGACTACGCGAAGGAGAAAAAAGTAGTATTCATGACAGCAGGCGTAAAATTCTCTAAGCTGAGCCATGGTCGAGGTAGAGTGCGGTTTTTGTTGCGGCATTTTTTGTCACTCCAGGTGTATTCACACGAGGGTGAAATCCCAGGGATTTCTCCCTCGTATGAATACCCCTGAAGTGACAATGTCATTTCCTTCTACCGCCTGGGTGCGCGACCGTGCTACCCCTCATTAAACCGCTCCCAGTACTGCCTGAACCATCCGCAACATCTGTTCCAACCACAATAAATGAAAATGTGCGTCATTCTACTCATCTTAAACAACTGTAGTGAGCTCACTAAAATATCGTTTTTTTGTGTGAGTGTTTTTTTTTTTTTGCTTAGAATGAATAAACGCTTTCTTATTAAACATTTTTTTTTCTCGAGAAGACGAAGCGAAGGAGGCGTTGTGCTTAAGTCAGAAAAGCAGGCTCATGGCCTGTAGACCCAACTAGTCTGAAAATTCCTACGGCCTGAACCCAGAGCGAAGAGACCAACACGGTGAGCTATGGGGTGGGCCGATACACACGACGGACCGAGTCGTGATTTGCGTCCGCGGACCAGTCACCGATTCCTGCGACCCGCGCCTCGACCATTCCACCCTGCGACCCGCGCAGGGTGGAATGGTCGAGCACCTTTTCACTCGAAAATTTTGGTCGGTGATTGACTTGAAACGCGTATAATCTGGCAACGGTACAACGTTAAAATAAAGCTGGCGCATTATTGTGCTTCTGTGCGTTCGCTAGTTCATTTTGCAGTGCGATTCTTGGTTTCACGCGAGAAAGAAGCTGCAGAAACTCTGCCGCCCGGCTGACGCGACGCTGGTTCCGGTGCTCCTCCGGGTCCGTGCCAAGAAACTTCTGTCAAAACTCGTCTAGCACGTCGCAGTCTATTTTGCACGTCCAATCAACCTTTCACCCAGCAAGACCTTTCTTGTGGTGATGTGCTGATCTGTCGTGCGTGAGCGCGGTGTGCGTGAAGGCAGCTCCAAACGCCCCTCCACGAGCCCAGGACTCCGTCGCCTCCATGGCGGAAGCCTCACTGATGAGTACCAAGCTTGTGTGAGTGTCGTGCCTCGGGTTAATAAAGCTAGTGGCGCTTCGCGCTAAACCTATCACAGTGTTCTGTCTCGCTCTGCGCGGAACAGCGGCGCACGGTTCTTTTTTGCGGTAGCAAACGTAGTCTCCGCCCTTGGACAACGGTGCCACTGTGCGATTGTGCAACGTTGTAGTATCGCGGCAATATGGGGTCGCGAACAGGTTCGGTCTTTCCTCGTTGTCTCCTGACATTTCTTCCGTGTGAAAGTTGTTAAGCAGCAGCGGTATGATAAAAGTGGTTCGCTCTGTAAACAGTAAAAAAAATCAAAGAAGCAACAAACAAACAAAAACAGCGGAAGAAGAAAGCTACGCACTATTGCGTAACATTAGACACAAAGTAACGACATAAAGAAAAAGAAACAAAGTTTCAAAGCTTTTCTGGAGTATAGGGACACCGAGGAAGCTCCTCCCGGCCCAGTGAAGACGGCAGCGTGAAAGTACCGAAAGGCAGACCAGACCCCTCTTACGGTGCAACGACTACTTGCGAGCCCTGTGTGGGGCGCGATTAGCCGGGGCTCAGCTTTTACGACCGGCCGAGAAACGTATCTGATGTCGTTTCTCCTTTATTTTTATCTTTAGAAAACGTCCGCAGGACAGGTTATTATACCTCTTTTTTCTCCTCCTCTTCCTCCTCCTGCAAAACTTTCTGCACTAAGTAAATGTAAAAAAAGAATTTAGTGAATACAGACAGTTAGCGGGGCTAAAGCTTCAATGAAGAAAATATATAGAGAAAAACGATTGCCCATCCATATTTTTGTAGTAAAGGACGTGTGTGGCAAACAAGTAAGTACATAAAACCAAGAGTTATTCCGATAAGCTGGACGTAACGTCTTATTTTTACTTCTACTTTCCAGGCTATTCTATCATATGCTTGTTACTTTGTTCGGTTATACGTCTTACTAAAAGGTTAGAGCTAGACTTGGAGCCGGAATCCTCTTCCTCTATCAACCGTCGTTTTCTCTCTCTCTCTCTCTCTTCCCCCCCCCCCCCCCCCCCCCTTTTCTCCAAGTCCGAAATCGGTCCCAAGAGAAGCATGCAACTCGTAGGAGCAGCCACGAAGAAAAGCAAAAAAAAAAATTTCACGCACTTCTTTTTTAAACTTCTTTTCCGAGGCAACAGCGCAGGTATCGTAAGAAACAAAAATAAGTACCTATGGACTTTCGTAGCAAGGCAACAAAAAATAATATAGTGAGGGGCCTACATTGAAGGGCCACAAGTGAAAAACTGAACGCAGTATACTGCATAAAGGCATCTATAATACAGAGGCCACAGGGGTGCACCAAAGTCGAAAGGAGATAACCTATCCCGTCTTGCCACTTCATACTTTTAAAAATAAACATGATTATATAAGAAATTAAAAAAAAAAAAAAATCTGTCCCCCGAGACGCACCTTAGATGCGAATGGAATCTCCCCCGCCCGAACCCGACCAACCTCCAAAATACCCTCGAAGTGGTTTCCAGTCTTCCCTAGCGCCCCACTAACTATCATGAAAACGCGGCTGATTTACGGCTGCGTAACCTCTCGAAAGGCGCGCGAACGCTGCAGGTAGTTTCGCTGAGGTTACGGAAGTGGCGACGAAGCGCGAGGCTTTCAAGGTGAGGTGTTAATAAAAATGCGAACGAAGGGGAAGGTAAAGGGGCTGCGGTGAGTGCAATAAAGAAAGAAAAAAGTGTTTACGAGAAAGTTTATGCGAAAAAGAAAAAGGAGAGACGACTCCATCGCAATAATTAGGGCTCCGAGGCCGCAGCCGCAACAGCTCATGCGTTGCTGCCGGGCTCTATCTAGTGCTCATCGTTCGAAATTAAACCAGCACTCCTCCTTTTCGTTGTTGTTTTACTTTTATCTTGTTCTTAATTATCGTTTATATCGTTTCTTGGAGTAATTAACACCGCCCCGCGTATTTATTCGATGGGGGTCAAAAGTGGCAGCTGCGGCGAGGCAGCACTGCTGGGCTTCCCCATCCGAGGGCCGACAGAACATCTTCACTTCCATCCGAGTTAATTTTTGGCAGCGGGCGGGTGGGCTTCCGAGAATTTCTTGTTTTTTTGTGTGTTTTTTTCAGAAACTTGACGTATTGATAAAGCCGCAGTCACGTTGATTCGTTTTTATTTATTATTAGCTATTCACGAGTTGTCCACAGTTTGCTCGAAGATATCCTACCACGTGTTTTCCGAACGATTCGTCAGCGTGTGCGGTGTGCGTGTCAACTGAAGGGCTGTCTAACGTCGACGAGCGCACGCCCTAGCGTAATATAGTGTAACGTGAAGAGTGGTGTAACGTAACACAGGTGTAACATATAGTGAAACCTACGCGTAAGTCAAGTGAGCCGCTGGGGCCATAAGCCCCAGCGGCTCACTTGGCTGTGAGCGCCCCCAGCGGCTGTTGTGAAGTTGGTCTCGGCTTCCTGTTTAGGCGCTCTTGTTCATTATATGGCTAGAGACGTAGATGGCTGCTAACGATTTGAATGGGTGGATAACTGATATAATTGATTCCGTTCCCATCAGGCGGTAGCTCGCGCCACCTAGTCTGCCGTGACTCATTATAATATTCAATTTAAGTAGGAATCGATCGCTTAAATGCACCTGTAAATTCTAAATTGCAGAGCATAGTGTGAACCATATGCAATAATAAAAAAAAATTAAAACCGCAGCTTTCAACAGAGAAAAGAAGGGGACAACCGAACAAGAGAATTGAGTAATGTGCAAATATTTATGGTGACCGCAGAGACAAGCCTAACAAAAATAATTGTTTTCCAGGCGTCCGCAGAAATGTGTACTCCATTCCAACCTAAGGGAGAGCAAAGGTGGAGCAACGAGAGAGAGCTCATAGCTTGACGCGTCAAACGGTCAAACGAATCTGGGATACACGCACGCTCGTGAAGTGAAAGCGTGGCTCAAGACAACACGTTCGAGTTTGTAGCGTCAGCTCGCTCGAATTTAATTTATGAGAAACAGAAAATAGTTTTTCAACGACGCAGCTGACGCTCGAGAGACGCCTGATCACTCCACGTAGTTGCACTTCAACCGCTCCACCTTCGCAACAACGAAAGAACGTCGAGAAATCCTCACGGTGACAGCAACAGCACGCCGCATCCGCGCCCCGCCACCTTGGCTGCTTTATATATGGCGCGGCTACTAAGTCGTGCATTTTGCAAAAGCCCCAGTCGCAGTCGTTGTAATATTTCTGAAAACGTTCGAAGCGACTTATACTTTTAGAAATATATATGTAAATGAAATAAAATCTCTCTCAATGGAAAAACAAGATAACGAATGTAATAATAATTAGGCACCACTGCGCCAGCTAGCGGGTGTTTTGAATCCTAACGGGTGGGCCGCCGATTGGGCTTTAGTAGCCACTCTTTACGTTTACTATAATACTCTATGCGCACACACCCGATCGCGTTGGCCGACGCTGTCTGCAAACGCCAACGCGATCTAAACCTGCTGTTCCTGGCGTGTGTCGTGTGCTACTCCTATGTTCCCGTGTTGGAGTGCATACTTAACGCTCCTGTGCTCTAATGGGGGAGTGTGTGGGTGGACGTGGACTGCTCAGAGGATGCGCTACCCCCGATAAGCTTTGTAAGCCTAACAAGCCGGACGCACATGCGCGGAGTGCCGTCAAAACTGGAGGATCGATGACGCGCCAAAGGTAGAGTTAATTAGTATTAGGGATGACCTAACATGTCTGCTATATATGATCATCTGTTGGTTGGTCGTACGCACCGGCAGCCGTTCCCTATCAAGACAAGCGCCGTCGGCTGTGCAGAAACTGCAGACCCAGTGAAAAATCTGGACTATTTAGCCGGCCAGATATTTTCAACTGGCACGTCTCGGGTAGTACTCGATAGTAGCGAAAAGCGATGAAAATGAGACTGAATCCTGTTTTGTTTGTATGGGCTCAGCGCGGAACGATTTCCAACGCGTAAATTGCGTAGCCGCTTAGCTTAGGCATCGTCCGCTCTCTTCTGAGTATGTTTTTGAGTCAACGTGAAAGGCTACTACGATGATACTACACTGGCCATCTGTCAGAAAAAGGTCGCTATGGAATATCGAGAGTATCGATGCCATACCTGGAGGAATTTCCAGAATCACTTGGCACGACTCCGGCGTTCTTGCCAAACGACTAGCTTCGACGGACGCGATATTTTGATTTTTTTTTTATCGTCAACATTTGTGCGACAATTTGGAGAAAAAAAATGCGGGTTTGCCCTTTAGGTGGAATGTTTTAGCCTGTCGCGTTACTGTAGCAGGATATTGGGTCTGAGGAGCTTGCGCTGCTACTTGCAAACATGCCGTGGCCGAAACGGTCGCGAGCCTTCGAAAACCATCTGCTAAATCTCGTAAACAGCGATAACATTTTAAAAACATTCTGTGATAAAATACACACTCATTGTTTTTAACGAGTTCACCCTCTTCTTTGTGGCAACAACCACCATAACAGTGGAGGAGGGCACTCTGGCAAGCAGCTCTTGTACAGCCTTTTTGGTTTCCTCTTCCCTCTCCTTTTGTAGAAGGGAAGCAAAAAAAAAATTGAATTGATTTCAATTGAAAAACAAAGAAGCCGGCTTACACTAAGCAAAATAAACTGGCAGACGCTGCGTACTTCCGTTTGCCACTCCTTATGAAATAGGATGAACAGTATCTGGGTTCTTCTCAGTAATAACCCAACCCCCAAGAAACTACACGCCCTCTGGCTGCCGCCAAAAAAGATGGAATGCGACAGCGCTTCAGATCCTTTGAGCTGCCGAGTTTTCAAGACCGAATGTACATTGGTACCTCACTAGCAACCCCTTCGTTGCAATCGCTACCTTTTCGTTGGCGCATATCAAGTTGGACGCTATCAGTCTTCCTCAGGGCGGCGGCGTTTTCGCGTCAGTTAGTTCTCCTTCGGGGTCCAACGGTTTCTTTCTCGCAGGCAGTGGGAAGACTGAGCCATTGCGGGCTCCTTCTGCGGAATCCCTCCATCACACCACTGCACGCCTTTCCAGATCATGCCACAACGCATGCTCTGTGCGCGCGCAGCTGGTTCGCGATGACGTTGTGTTGCCGCATGTTTCACGAATCCGCGGCGCCCCTTCCCTCTCCGTATCAACCTATGAGCGAGCGCGCTATCGAACGGCTTACGAACGGACGCACACAATCTCGCGGGTTGGAGGCCCTAAAAATATTCTCGCATCAAAAGAAGGATTCCAAACTTTGGTCGCTAAAAAGAAATACTCTAGAATTTGTGATGAAGTTCTCGCACTCTCGTTGTACGTTTGCGACTCGATTAGAATAAAATATTAGAGTATAGAAGCACAAGATAAATCAGAATATATCTTAAAACAAATAGCCGGGAAGCAGCAAACTGCTTCAGTGATGTTTCGTTCTCACTTGGCAGCAGGAGGAAACCGACAGCAAAATCATGAACGGGCAAAGTCGCCTTTGCGGGCCTAATTTTCCAGAAATCAAAGCGCGAAACCGCAACCCCAACCCTCTCATTCAAAAAAAAAAAAAAAAAAAAAAATCTTGAAAGGTAGAAGAAGAAAACAAAAAGGGGGAGGGGCAGCATACACTTAAAAGGGCAGCGCATAAAAGAGCCATTACCGATGCTAATTAGCACGAACTATCGGGACCTCTCAGAAGAACAATCAGAAATATATATAATAATAAAAGAAAGCTCCAAATCGATTTTAAAAGAAGTCCTGCCGCGTGATAAAGCACGCACTCACACACAACCGGCACGGACTCGTCGAGATAAGAGTAAGACGGAGAGGATAATACAGGCTGCAGCCAAAGGCCCATAAAGAGGAGCGAAGAATCCGCACAGGAGCCTGGGGTTTGCGAGGAACAAAAAGCGAGCGCAATTGCTCCTCTGGGAGCGAGGGGACGGCGCACCTCATTAGGAGCCCAGAAAACGCCCGAGTCTGAGCCCTGTTGCTTCGAGGGGAGAGGGAGCCGTCGGGGTGGATCAGCCCCGAGTATTCGGGATGCCCACACCGCGGCATCCGCGATCTGATTTCCCGCTTGAAGGTCTGCGAGGGGAACGTCCTGCGGAACGTCCAACGGCCCAACTGCCACAAACGCTATAGGATTCGGTGGGGATCCGTATTTGGTTGACCATATTTGGAGATCCGTATTCGGAAAACTGATTTTCAGACGGATTCCCTTGGGGAAACCGTTTAGGGGTTCAGCGTTTTGGGGGTAATTGTACAGGGTAACATTATCAGGTAACCGTAGCGGCTAACCGTAGCGGCTAACCGTAGCGGCTAACCGTAGCGGCTAACCGTAGCGGCTAACCGTAGCGGCTAACCGTACCGGCTAACCGTACCGAGAAACCGTACCGAGAAACCGTACCGAGAAACCGTACCGAGAAACCGTACCGAGAAACCGTACCGAGAAACCGTACCGAGAAACCGTACCGAGAAACCATACCGAGAAACCATACCGAGAAACCATACCGAGAAACCATACCGAGAAACCATACCGAGAAACCATACCGAGAAACCATACCGAGAAACCATACCGAGAAACCATATCGAGAAACCATATCGAGAAACCATATCGAGAAACCATATCGAGAAACCATATCGAGAAACCATATCGAGAAACCATATCGAGAAACCATATCGAGAAACCATATCGAGAAACCATATCGAAAAACCATATCGAGAAACCATACCGGGTAACCATACCGGGTAACCATACCGGGTAACCATACCGGGTAACCATACCGGGTAACATTACCGGGTAACCATACCGAATAACATTACCGGGTAACATTACCGGGTAACATTACCGGACATCTGGATAAATATATTAAATCAGTATGTTTTTTTTTAAGTCAGTGTATTAGGTCAGTGATTTGGATCAATATGTTTCAGGCCAGCGCTCCAGGCCAGCGCTCCAGGCCAGCGCTCCAGGCCAGCGCTCCAGGCCAGCGCTCCAGGCCAGCGCTTTAAGTCAGCGCTCCAGGCCAGCGCTTTAGGTCAGCGCTTTAGGTCAGCGCTTTAGGTCAGCGCTTTAGGTCAGCGCTTTAGGTCAGCGCTTTAGGTCAGCGCTTTAGGTCAGCGCTTTAGGTCAGCGCTTTAGGTCAGCGCTTTAGGTCAGCGCTTTAGGTCAGCGCTTTAGGTCAGCGCTTTAGGTCAGCGCTTTAGGTCAGCGCTTTAGGTCAGCGCTTTAGGTCAGCGCTTTAGGTCAGCGCTTTAGGTCAGCGCTTTAGGTCAGCGCTTTAGGTCAGCGCTTTAGGTCAGCGCTTTAGGTCAGCGCTTTAGGTCAGCTCTTTAGGTCAGCATTTTAGGTTAGCGTTTTGTGCCAATGTCTTCGGCATGCCCAGTAGAAAGTCCTGGGTATTACGCATAGGCTGCAGAGCCATGATGCATAACGGAAACACCTCTTTAGAAGTAGCTCACTCGTCGTACAACGACCATGCATTTCACATCTATTTTTGGTATTTCTCGTTTCACATGACGGCCTTTCTATCGAACTCTCTAACAGGCTGATCCACCGTCTGTGCGGAGTCGGTGTGCTGAGCGGATTTAGTCACAGCGCTCGGCTATCTCAAAGGTCGATCGGTCCCCGGGGCAAGCGCAGCAGCGTAAGCGTTGTTTGCCGGAAGTCTCGGAAGAGACACACACTGAGCCAACAAAACCAATGAAGCGAAGCAGAGAGGTCTCATCGAAAGCGAACCGATCATGAGCCTCACTTCCGCGTTGACTGAGACTCGAGGAGCTCACTGCAGTGGAAGATGAAAGGAACTCGGATCCGTCGGCCTTTGTCCATGGGCGATCTTCGTATTTACAGAGTATCCAAGAGAGAAGAAGAGAGTCCGCTATATTGACTGCGTGACCAACACCCAGAAAGACACAGCGTGTCCGTGCTTATAACTACAGGTCGTACAGTGCCCGCTGTTAAACGGAGCGACAATTTTGTCTTAATGGTATTCAGGATGGCGTTAACAATAACGACGATTATAATTCTCAATAAAAGGCGGTGAATGTATTAAATTTGGAGGAAAAAAAATAAAACGAGAAACAAAATTTTAGCTTTCAAGACGAAACAAAGATTACCCATTAAAAAATTCCAGGGAGTCTGCTTTAATTAAATACATGGGGTCGACAAATTGTTACCAGCAACAAATATAAACAAGCGAATTAGGAAGCAGAAGACACCTATCTGCGCATGCGCAGTGCCGACAGCAGCGCAACCGGAGTAGCGTGACGTCGGAGTTGATCTGGTCTAAATGGTCTGTGCTGGGATACTAAGCATACGTTTGACTCGCTCAGTGTCCCAGCCCAGATTGCGTTTCCTTTATAAAAATGTATTTTGAGTTTGATGATTTGCTGGGCGTCGTTCACCGCAGTAACTGGGTTTTGGCATGCTCCTTCCTGCTTATCCTCCTTACCTACAAAGTAGGTAAAGCAGCATTTTTTTAACCTGTGTCGAATGAATAATAAAACCGCAACCTGAAATTGTATCTCCGAAGTAACACTTACTTGGTAGCTAAAGGCCGTCCTCTTCTGAATGCAACGCGACAGCAAACTCCGTGTCCATATGATTTTTCAGCCGATGCTATCGGCGCCAGTCTCCCGTTTTCTAGCGTTGCGCAACCCATACAAGTTCATTGCACTGTATGCAAATAATACGATAGTCTTAACATACGCGTATTCGAGCAATTGAGACCATATATCACGAAGCTAATAGACAGTGCATATATTTTCTTTATTTTATTCCTTTACACTCGAAGGGCTTCACTGATGTCTCGGAGTGACAGCAGCAGACGCTTCGCTAACAGACCGATCTTTTTTAGAGCGATGTTTCTTAACCAAGTATCTGGGCTGAGCACCTCGGCTGAGCGGCTGACCATCTCGGCCCGATATCTCGGCCCGATATCTCGGCCCAGTACCTCGGCCCAGTACCTCGGCCCAGTACCTCGGCCCAGTACCTCGGCCCAGTATCTCGGCCCAGTATCTCGGCCCAGTATCTCGGCCCAGTATCTCGGCCCAGTATCTCGGCCCAGTATCTCGGCCCAGTATCTCGGCCCAGTATCTCGGCCCAGTATCTCGGCCCAGTATCTCGGCCCAGTATCTCGGCCCAGTATCTCGGCCCAGTATCTCGGCCCAGTATCTCGGCCCAGTATCTCGGCCCAGTATCTCGGCACAGTATCTCGGCACAGTATCTCGGCACAGTATCTCGGCACAGTATCTCGGCACAGTATCTCGGCACAGTATCTCGGCACAGTATCTTAGCCGACTATCTTAGCTGACTAAATATCTTAGCCGACTCTCAGCTAACTGAGTCAAAGATTTATCTGACCATCTTATCTGGCCATCTTATCTGAGTGTTATCTGGCCATCTGACAATGTTGGCTGACCCTTTTAGCCAAGTCTCCTATCCAAGTCTCCTATCCAAGTCTCCTATCCAAGTCTCCTATCCAAGTCTCCTATCCAAGTCTCCTATCCAAGTCTCCTGTCCAAGTCTCCTGTCCAAGTCTCCTGTCCAAGTCTCCTGTCCAAGTCTCCTGTCCAAGTCTCCTGTCCAAGTCTCCTGTCCAAGTCTCCTGTCCAAGTCTCCTGTCCAAGTCTCCTGTCCAAGTCTCCTGTCCAAGTCTCCTGTCCAAGTCTCCTGTCCAAGTCTCCTGTCCAAGTCTCCTGTCCAAGTCTCCTGTTCAAGTCTCCTGTTCAAGTCTCCTGTTCAAGTCTCCTGTTCAAGTCTCCTGTTCAAGTCTCCTGTTCAAGTCTCCTGTTCAAGTCTCCTGTCAAAGTCTCCTGTCAAAGTCTCCTGTCAAAGTCTCCTGTCAAAGTCTCCTGTCAAAGTCTCCTGTCAAAGTCTCCTGTCAAAGTCTCCTGTCAAAGTCTCCTGTCAAAGTCTCCTGTCAAAGTCTCCTGTCAAAGTCTCCTGTCAACGTCTCCTGTCAACGTCTCCTGTCAACGTCTCCTGTCAACGTCTCCTGTCAACGTCTCCTGTCAACGTCTCCTGTCAACGTCTCCTGTCAACGTCTCCTGTCAACGTCTCCTGTCAACGTCTCCTGTCAACGTCTCCTGTCAACGTCTCCTGTCAACGTCTCCTGTCCAAGTCTCCTGTCCAAGTCTCCTGTCCAAGTCTCCTGTCCAAGTCTCCTGTCCAAGTCTCCTGTCCAAGTCTCCTGTCCAAGTCTCCTGTCCAAGTCTCCTGTCCAAGTCTCCTGTCCAAGTCTCCTGTCCAAGTCTCCTGTCCAAGTCTCCTGTCCAAGTCTCCTGTCCAAGTCTCCTGTCCAAGTCTCCTGTCCAAGTCTCCTGTCCAAGTCTCCTGTCCAAGTCTCCTGTCCAAGTCCCCTAGCCAAGACCCCTAGCCAAGGCCAAGTCTCTTAGCCAAGTCTCTTAACGAAAGTGGGTGCCAGGTTGACTTTTCGAGGCGGTTTTACCCAAGCTCTTCTTACCAGCTTTACTCTTTTCGTGCTCAATTTTACCTTATATACAAGAAAGCATGCAAACCGCTCTATCAATGCGCCACAGCAGAGAAGCGATTTCCTCCAAACCCTATCCCAGCGTCCGTCGCTAAATGCCGTCTTAACAAGCAAAAAAAAAAAAAAAAAAAAAACAGTTTCATTAAAATTTAATGGCACATTCTTTAAATGTCACCGAACTATTTAGAGTCACTCCGTCGTATAAAACAAAGTTCACAAAAAAGAAAAAAACTCCCTTTTTTTTGTTAAAAGAATAGGGGAGGCATTGAGTACGTTAGGGCGAAGAGACAAGCTAGAGCTTTGTACACGACAAACACGCCAAGAACTTCCCAGAGCCCAGAGCAGCGGGAGCTAGCGACGAGCGCGCGACGTCGCTAAGCTCGTGGCGTAAAAAGGAGCAGTTTTCCGAGCTCTCGGGCAGAAGCTGCAGAAGCAGCAAGAGGATGAGCATCAACTGCGGAGCTTGTCCACGCGTTCCGCACTTCCCCCACTTGTCCGGCGCCGCCGACCGATTTGCGCGCGGGCGGGGGGCCAGCGCCGAGCGGGGGCGCCATATTTACATGTAAATTGAACGACCTCGTTAGGCTTCGAAGCTTCGCATGAATAATGCATCGGGCGGAGCCGCGAGCGCTGTAAGCACTGCTCTGCGGAGCCCCGAGGGTTGTCCTGCCGCCGCCGGAGTCGGACTCCTTCCTCCGCGCCGCACGTCGAAGCCGAGACGGGAAAACGGATCGCTCGAAAAGAGCGGCGCCGAAGCGCTTATCGGGAGCGAAGGACTTCCGCTAACGAGGAAATATCACGCCGCGCGCAAGACGGGCTCTTCGCTGCCGACGGCCCGAGCTGCTGTGGGGGAGAAAAGAGCTTCGGAGTTTTTGGGTCTGTGTCGTGCCGGAGGGAGGTGCGAGTGCCTTAATCCTCGCACATATGCTCTTCCTCGTGGACACACCATCCCTGCATTGCCGCTTCAGATTCCATCGAAAAAGGCTCAGCACATAACTCAAATATGTGTTAGCGTGCGGGGGAGCTGGTAAGCACTCACACACGCACAGACATTTAGAAAAAAAACTTAAAAAACAAAAACAAAAACTTTTTTTTTTTTTGCGGTAGCATGGGCGATTAATTGGACGGCGGTGATGTGACACGCGGGACAATTATTGTGACGCGCTACAGTGAATGATCATTTAAGAAACATTGACATGCTAAGAAACTCGTGATTGGTTCTTTCCTTTATTTACTTCCGATCGGTTCACGGCCAAATTAAGTTAGCAATAATATGCCAGGTGTTGTGAAGCATGAAGTGCATGAAGTGTGAAGTGTTGTATTTCCGAATCTGTCGGGATCCCTGCGAGCCAGGCACAACGTGCAAGAAGTATAGTTTTTTTTTTCTTAAACCAACCAATTGACAGGCACATTATGTGGTTCTGAATTTGAAAACTCGATATTTTTTTTCCTGCGAAAATCCACCTACAATACCTAATATGGCGGCATCCTCGTTTCTAAACAAAAGCAGACAATGTCCGCAGCAAAAAAAACCGCCAATTACCAAGAACGAAAAACGCTTCAGCACATTTTCGAGCGCGAGCGCGTGCTTATGTGTAGTAAGTAAAGTTCACACGATTCCTGTTAACACCGTTACCTGAAACGACAGGCAAAGCAGGCACCCCGAACAGGCATAAAAGGTGACCTCTGTTTTTTAACGCTCACCTTCCTACTAGCGCACTCCCAAAGATCCTGGTTACCGAAACGCAGAAAATATATGCATCTAAAACACACACACACACAAAAAAGCACCATAATCAGCCTCCTTAAAATAGCTCTAACCCCCCCCCCCCCCCCCCCCCCCCCCTCTAACATGCCCGCCTGCTGAGCAAGGTCAGCTCGACCTTGCGCAACTCCGCAACAAACAAGGGCGATGCCGTCGGAAGCAACACGGAGATCCGCGAAACAGCCACACCAACAGCAGCAGCAGCAACATGCACAAGAGACCGCCTCGCGATACGCAAGTGCACAAAACGGCCCACTAATCTCCGGTACCGGCTGACGTACGACGGCGCACTCTTAGCACGGTCCTGATGGCGCTGTCGACAAGCTCGTACACCTAACCCCGACATTCCAAAAAAAAAAAAAAAGAGGGAGAGGGGCATTGGAACGAGCGAAGCGATGCCGCATCCCGTTAGAGCGAAAAAGGACAAAAGCGTACGAACCACTCGGGCCAATCAGGAGCCGGGAGTATCCCACGTGACCACGTCGTCTAGTTACGAAAAGTACAAAAAGGAAGAGGTCACACGTCGCGCTCGACGTCAGCTGATTGGCTAGGACCGCGCGCAGCAATCTTAAGGCATGGTAGAAACCAAGTCTACGCTCCGCTCAGCCCCAAGTCGACTGTGCGGTGATAGCTACGCACTCGCCGGACCAATCAACCGCCTGCTTTTCATCAGCTGACCCCGCGCTCTGCGTGCGGGTATAGGCGGGAGCGTGATGGCGTGGCCAAAGATAGACGCACTACTGGCCCAGTGACCACGCAGGTTCCACCACAGCGTTACCGTAAGGGTAAGCAGAGTCTAGTGGAAGCGTGTTTACGCCCGTAGTCGTAACCCGGGCCGATAGGGCTTCGGCTAAAATTTATTAGTGCCGGAAAAGGGCCTGCGGAGGGTGCTCGTTGCCCCCCCCCCCCCCCCCCCCCCCCCCCCCCCCCCCCCCCCCCCCGCCCCGACCTGCAAATGAAGGCGCGCGGGCAGGTACCCCATTACGGCGAGGACGGGTCGGGAGTGGTGTGTTCGCAATCGCTTTGGGGATCCAGTTGATGGCACGTTCTGCGTAGACGTGCGCCAGTTATGATTATGAACGGAGTCACGGATCATTTGGGGGAATAGCGACGTACAAGCGGGCGCTGCTCGCAATGGCTTGGTGCTAAAGAACGAAATTGACCGAATATAAAGGTGTGAAAAAAAAAGCAAGGATGGGACGTGCCGCGTACGCCTTTTCATTAAAATGTGGGTTTATTGTTGGGTCCGTAGCTACAAAATAAAAAAAAATGATGACAAAGCACTGCCCAATGGCAGACTGATCAAGCTTTGCCACGATGCCGCCGGTTATTAATACCCCGGTAGCCTTAGCGCCCTCCAGGTGCCCAAAGTTGCTTTTCAAGTCGAAGCTCCAGCCGTATTCTCCCGTCCTCCCAGACACACCTAAGCGTTGAGCGAGCCAACGCGGAGTGCAGTACAGATCTGGTGCTTGGAACGAGTCTCCGACTGGCGTGTATACAACGTTCTGAACTCTGGTCCCTCGAATTTCGGCCCTCACAGACGTGTCGTGTCACGTCGCCGGTCGCGATCCTAGCGGTTTCACAGCACAGGCGTCGGATGCGGCAGTCGCCTTTTCCTGCTGCGGGTTGCGTGCCAGCTTGATAGTTCACGGGCGCTTCGGAGGCTTGGCATCGGGATGCTGCGACGACGCTGACACTCGCGTTCGCTCGCACTTTTTGCCGGGACTTGCAGCACCAAACGCTAGAATAGCGACATGCAACGAGCGCGATGCAAAACCGTACATATTCACAACACTTCCGCTAGACGAAGCAACATCAGGAAATCCGAGGAAAGCAGCGGCACAGATGTGCTCCTAATGATACGTAATAGCAACTGAAATACTGAGAGGGGCAAAGGAATAATGATAAACTTAACAACAATACGCGTCTCCTGTCGTGCGTTTTCTCGTCCCAGGTTTTTTACGTTTTTACTGAAGGTTCTCGCTTAGAGTTTTGTTCAGTTGCAAGATGAAGTCGCAAGAAACGTTCCCATGGGCGCGTTCAGTAGGGGCCCCTGAGTCAAGGAGTCACTGACTCCTACTGGATGGCCAAAAGTTACTTCTGGTGCACATAACTCCGGGGATTCGGAGTCAAGCTCCGAAGCAACGAGTCCGGAGACTGTGCACGTAGAGTCAAAGGAGCTAAAGATGACGTCATTTCCTGACTCGTGACAATTTCCGGCGCTAAAAGAGAAAAAAAAAATGGCGGGATAAGTTGCGTCGGTTCTGTCGCGGGTGTGCGGTTTGCTCGCTTTTGTTAATGAAAAGTGCAAGGTAAGACGAATAAAGCGTTCGAATTTCTTTTCCAGGTAATGCTGTTTTCATAAAATGCGTTGGACCGTATTTTGTTTGGTTTGAATATGCTTATAAACCACATAAACGTTCACTTGGCGCCGTGTCTTGGTCGCCGTTGCACGGAAAATCTGCGAATATCGACGATAGTCCTGTCCGCAATGAACAGAGCAAGGCAGGGTATACGAACGCGAATTCGGTAGCCGGTTGGACACTCACGAAGAGCATGATCCCGATTGATGTTTTGTTCGCGTAGCTAAATCGGGGTGCACGTTGGCTGACGCTCGCTTCGGCCGACAAAACATTTATCACCGAGCGCGATCATAGGAAGTTCGTGTCGAAGGGCAAAACAAAACAAACGTATGACCGTATAAAAGTATCGCAAACGGCGGCGTAGATTCGCCGAGCTCTATATTTTGCGTGAGCTGATGACGTTTTTGTCGGTTTTT
The DNA here is from genome assembly GCF_016920785.2 of Ixodes scapularis. NCBI lineage: Eukaryota > Metazoa > Arthropoda > Arachnida > Ixodida > Ixodidae > Ixodes > Ixodes scapularis. The sequence goes on along the minus strand of NW_024609857.1, from coordinate 39,956,818 downwards.
ATAACAGTAGTTGCATTTGCACCGCCAAGCGAAGGGCTCGATCGCGTTGCATCGCTTCGAACAGCAGCGCTGATACAGTCACTCGCTTTTTCTTCAACGACCTTGTCAAAACGTCTTCAATACCGGCGTCAAATAAAAGCGATCCTGCTCGCCATCGTCTGCTTCCAGGTTATTCGGAGACCGTTTGGCACAAGGGAGGAAGCGGAAATTGCGTAGAAGCAGGTTTGGAGCCGCGGTTTTTTTGCCGTTCAGTAGGCGCTCCGATGACTCTGACTACAGTGACTCCGTTTGGAGCTGAGCGAGCCGCTACTGAACGCACCCAATGCGCGTCAATTCATGCCCCTGCGCTGTATCAGCACCCCATTGAGTAATCAAAACCTGCGAATATCCTCTTCTCTCTCCGTGCAACGTCATCGCAGTCGGATGGCGCCCACTCAGCAGTTGGACCCGAACCCGATGCCAAGGGTCCTTCGACGCCTTGATTGGACACGAGGCCGCAGCCGAACGTTGACGCAACATTCGCATCCAATCGGTGTCGATCTCACTGCGATAACGTCACGATTCTAGCGCACAGGCTTTGATTCTTCTACAGGCGACAACGTTGGTTGCGCACGCATGTCTGCGTTGCGTGTCGGCCGTCTCCTCGAGGGCCCCCCTGCTGATGGCAGTATAGCGCCGAGGGCCGAGATAAATCCCTTTAAACGACGAGCAAAACTTTTTCGGGCGTTGCGGCTGGCGATAACAAGCGGAGCGTTTCCCTGTCCGCGCTGTTTACCTCGAGTAAGTGAAACGCGCCGAAAAAGAAGTTGGAGGTCTACCAGCCCATTTTCCGGGTCCCTTTACTTCCGGCGGGGATTGGGACGGAAGTGCTCCACCAGACGGAACCGGAAACGATCGGCGAAGTTGACTTTCCCGTTTTCTTTCTGGCACCCAACTTCGAGAAAATTCTTCGTTGACGCTTAGGAATATTAGAAAGCGAAGGCTTTTCTCTCTCTCTCTCCGTATATGTGTGTCTGTGCGTATGTGTATATGTGTGCGTGGTTGCGCGCGCATGTGTTCTTTTCCGAATGTTCTGACGCGCTCAAGGCCGTTTCATCGTAAACGGAAGATCGATACAAAACGTGTCGTTTTTGGGGGGAAGACTAACAATAAACAAGCACGGCAACGTTTACAAAAAAAAAAAGAAATAACGCGCAACAATAAAATAAATTGGTCTATCGAAACATTAACCACATATAAGGATAGTCGGAGAAACAGTTATTCTTGAATAACCTCTCTCTCTCTCTCTGTATATATATATATATATATATATATATATATATATATATATATATATATATATATATATATATATATATATATATATATATATATATATATATATATATATATATATATACAGCGTTTTTTTGTCTTTAAGCTCAAAAGGTTTACTTAAAAAGAGCCGTGGAAGCTACAGTTATGCGGGGTTCACGCAGGCGAGTTATGTACACGGCCAGGCGCACATAGCATAGGGGACTAATGGTAACGATCAGTCGGATAATTAATTAAAATTTGTTAACTTTTTCATTCATAAAATATACATATGGTTACAATTAGAAACTTGCTAAGCATCATCGAAAAACACTAAATTAACTTTTTTTAGGAAGATATAAGACAGGGCCAGCATTTTAGGGCGTTCTGAAAGAACGCTCAATTTGGACGTGCTTCCATGTTTCTGTTTCTTATCGGAACGCATCTTTGCGCCCGCGGTCCTGCTCTCTGGCGGCCGCGGCGCAAAGCCACCTTCTCGCTTCTCTCAGAGGATGGAGAGAAGTAGGACGCACGTGTCTTGCGGTCTTGCGCGTCTCAGCCATTGGGGAGCAGGGCCGCGAGCGCAGCCGGTAAGAAACCGAAACCTAGAAACGCATACAAACGGCGTTTTTTATTTTTTTTTTTTAGGACGCCGTAAAGTGCTGCCTCTGCGTTGTATCCTTCGGAAAAGACTTGGCTTAGTGGTGTTTGATGACACTCAGCAAGTTTCTAATTGGAACTTTATGTCTATTTTCAAAAATTAAGAATATAATTAATAAATTTTAGTTTATTAGCCGACTGACTGTCACAATTAGTCCCCTATACTCTGTCCCCCTGGCCGTATAAATCACCTGCACAAACCACACCAGTGTAACTTTCACGTTTTTATTTCTTTAAACCACTCTGTAAAGCCGGAAGAAAAAAGATTCTCTCTCTATATATATATAACGATAACAAATGAAGCGCAACTGCGGATTTTGCAACGTTTGCGCTTTCGCCCGCCGTAATAAATACCACTCGGCTGTTGTCCATTTATCTCGAACTCGCAGTGGCAGCGAAATTGAAAGTTATTGAAAAAAGAGAAGGCTCCTCTGTCACAATAATCTAGCAGTATAGCTACCCGTAAAGCTTCGCGTATTTTTTTTTTAAGGATCGATTTTGTAATGTATAGTAATAGTATAGAGATTGATACGCGCTGTAAATTATAGTAAAATATAGTGTAGATGGCCCAAGCACTACGTAATGGTAGCCGGTATCAAAAGGTATTATCTTTTTTTCTTCTTAAAGTTTTCTAAACAAATTTACACTGTCATATCATTAAAAAATCAAAAAAATATAACTTAGCTGCTTTGTTTTGAATCTGCATTTTTTTTATGAAACTGATGTACTACTAGCGAGATAGCCGCTTTCTTGTTGTAAAAACCACAAAGGTATGCGACATATTTCAATTTAAAAATGAGACAAAAAATATGATAACTATGTTTCTAAAAAAAAAATTAAGAATATTTGGGAGTGAAGAACTTTTATGCTCGGAACTGTGAGATGCTTGAACAAGCATCTCACTGCAGTTGTTGCCTCCCCTTCCCATGCCGCGACTTGCACCGTAGAGGAAGTTCACCTCTCCCCCGCCTTGCTTCTTTCTCAAAGAAATCTCAATACACGAAGTTGTCAACTGTGATTGTCACGCGCTGAGTATGGTCTAAGTAACTATTTGCTACATCGAAAGCTGGTCGTCAAGTTTTGTCAACGTTACTTATTATGACTGACTGCCAGTGCTTACCGGTGATAACATTGCAGTTACTGACTCTATTTCGGCGCCGTATATCGAAAGATGTTATGGAGATCATATGTACAGTTTTTTTGTTTATTATAGTTAGACTTCTCGCATAATTCAGCGTGTAAGGACTAAACGCGAGGTCTTTTTTGTCTTTCAACCATAATTACACACTGTCTTTTCAACCCTATACTCTCATAAAAAAAGGTATATTCTTACACATTTTGTCCCATAGACAACCCAAAAAACTTCACGTATAGCGCACTTACGTTGAACAGACGGTCCCAACTTTTACAAGGGGCTTGATAACGATGATACACCAATATAATTAAACAGATAAAGTATGTATCAAAGCCAAAACACAAAAGCGAAAAAAAAAAATGTGGTTTTGTAGTAGGGCCAAGAAAAACTCCGATTCCTTTTTTTGTAGTCAGTAACACTTACATTAGTTATTCTAATAGGTTGTACCACTCGGCTATCAAGCCGCTCGTGAAAGTTGGTACCGTCGGCTCGACGTCAGCGCGCTGTACGTCGAGCTGAAATTTTGGGGTGTCGTATATGGGACAAGGGGTGTATGAATATCTTTTTTTTTTTTTTCTTTTTTCTGAGAGTTGAATTACACTCTCTTGAGAAAAGTGAGGCATGTATACAATTGTTAGCCGATTGTAGAACGCACTTAAAAGAAAAGCGTGGTGGTGCGCAATAGAAATCTCAAACAAACTGCAGACAGCACTTCTTGTAGACGGAAAAGCAGACAGATACAACAGCAAGACAAAGCTCCCCTCAGACGCCCGCCAGCCTTTTCTGCAACACATCTCAAGAATGCAACCCATCCCGATCTCATTGAAACACCCGCGAGACCACACGCAGTCAAGCCAGAGAACCACAGTTGCCCGACGAAGATCCACGTCCCCCCCCCCCCCCCTCCCCAAAATCGGTCTCTAATCATCTAGAGACAGCCTCCTCTAGAAGGAAACACAATCTTCTCCCGGGCCAAAGTGCGTGCGTGTGTGCGTGGCTGAGCGCGGGCCCGCACCCACAGCATCCATTCATCGATACCAATGGCCGACTCCAGGCCAGATCCATCTTCCACGTTCATATTACGGCGTGCAAACGCCGCCGCGCAAAACAAAGGAAGGGGAAAGGGGGCGGGGGAGCGATACGATCCACACTTCGCAGCAGACAAAAGGGCGTGCTCCGTAGAAACAGCCCAAACTCCCAAAACAAATACCTAGACGGCCCCCACCATCCGATTCCCGCGAAACTAAAGCAAAGCGCGGAAGGCGAACAATTACATTGCCATTCATCTGCTCCCAGTGCCAGCCCGCTACTTCAGTTCCGGTGCCTGCAGCAAAACTCGGGGATATCGCCACGCAGGGCTCGTCAGAAGGCTCGGCCGCCATCTCGACGCTCCCAAGAAGAAGCGAAAGTAAGGAAGAAGAAAGACGGTGGGTCCGATTGTACCACCAGGCTCGATCGGGAGGAAGTCCTTCTCTCGCTCCGTTCGGGAGGTATCGGTTCCCAATGCTCCCTTTGCTTCGCCCTTTTTTCTTTTCTTTGCCGTTTTTTCGAGAACAGGCAGGCTGCAGACAACAAACGAAACGAGCTCCGTACGTTCCCGGACTGGCCTTTGTCTCGACGTCAGAGACCCACACAACGGGAGAGAGGAGCCTGCTGATGGATGGCGTGCTCTTGGACGGCCCGGTGGCTGCTATATTTCCCCAACGCCGACGCTCACCTACCTGCGTCGGGGACTGCCCTTTATTGATTGACTTCGCGGACCAGCCGAGCTGAGCTGCGAGTGCTAATCTAATTTATCATCGTAACCCTATAGCTCGTCACTCACTCCAATTTATAAAAGTCTAATCAAATACTTTCATTTTTTTTTCCACGAGGTGAACTGGCTTGGTCAAGGTGCTCTTTGACATTGCAGTGACTAAGACTGTATTAAATCGTTTTTTTTTTGCACGATGTTAATTGTCAGGACAGATACGAAGTGTGACAAAGAACCGTTTATTTTGTCGACGAGGTACCAATAGACCGATCTCACCAGCCAGTTTAACTAAGCCACCGCTGCCGCAGTGCATCAAGGGAACTTTAGTCTTTTTGCGCGTGCGACAGCCTCGCTGGAGCTCTGCGCGTGCAAGGCACGAACAGTTTCGTGCACTGCCGATTGCCTCCTGTGAACTAAAGTTATGGCTGCCTCGCGCATGCGTCGAATGCTTAGTGAGATCGGTCTATTCGAAAAGAGAAGAGTCGAGTGGTGCATTTGATCGATATTTTTCCGAAAGCACCTAGATCTATATGTGCTAAAACATAGCCTCCTCTATACCCACAAAACCTGGCAGCTCGACGACGGAGCTATTGAGTGCCCGGTCGCAGATTTGGAGCGCGAGGGTCTGGTAGCAGAGAACATTTCTCGGGGAGCCTGTAGTCAGCGCACAGCTTCGGCAGCGGCGAGGACTCAAAACATGGCTTTTAAACCCGACGAGAAAAAAAGCGGTAGCCCGAGGAACGCGACGACCACGAGTGGACATTCCAGCGCTTGGAAAAAGTGCGTTTCGGCGTCTCGCCGCAGCGAGGTGCCCTTTACATGCCTCTCCTCTTATCCGTTGTGTGCTGTTCTACCTTTTCGCTTTCTGCGGCCGCGTCTCGTGGCCATCTGCCAGGCTTTGCCAGTACAGAAGAGGCTATGACTGAAACAGGTATCCTTTTTTAAAAGTACGCCCATCTAGTAGCTTCTGTGCCAATTATTCGGGTTCGCCATTGCTTCGGCATGCAGTCTGAGCACGTATTCGACACGATGGCTACGCCGGCGTTCGGGAAGGACTGGGGATCTAATCCCACGCTTCGTGCCCGTAAAATGGCATCCGCCAATGTTGCTCGATGGGATTTCGAATCGAAAAGGGTATATAAAATACGTATTTATACTTTATTCGAGTTGGGCCGAAATTTATTTATTTACTTTATTCGAGTTGCGCCGGTTGAGGATCTCAGCGAGACTATACAATGTGATGTAGGCCTCATACCCTGATATTGAGAAAAAATTCTGCTTAGGTGCTCGCTGCTTTCGGGGGCATCATAGGATGCTGATTCGAACCGAAAAAAAAAATGCTAGATATAAAACTTTCGCTCTAAAAAAAATAGTATTTCAAATCACCAGAAGTTCCGTTACACAAGGTGGGCTTGAGAAACGCGAGGAAGAATATATACGCCATTCGTGTTTAAAACTAGATTCACGACATGGACGACTCGTCCAATGGGTCGGATTAAATATGAAAGTGTTTCGATGACAAGTTGGCCGCGCGCCACGTTGTCATCGCCGTTGTCCTGGCCACTTGTTGAAAAAGCGGCGACCTCACGTAAGAAGAAACAAAGCGAGGCAGCTGCAACTTTGGCCGCTCTGACTTCGTAATCAGCGAAGCGAGGGAGCGCGGACAGCCCGAGCGAGCCGAATTGGCCGCGCGGAGCGCTAAAACATTCAGGCGACCTTCTTCCAGAGATCATGATTCTTGGTTTTGGCGACTCCCTGGTGCCTAGTAAAGCCGCCATGTGGTTGCAGTGGCCTAACGTGGACCGAGGAATTGCGACCGCTCCTAATTGAAACAAACGGCCAGTTCCATCTTGGCGCAAACGTCCCACCAGCTGCGCAGCCTGTCTTGTATTAAAACGTATAGGGGCGCTCGCGAAACATTCCGAATTGCTTACCTAATAATCAACATCGTGTTTTTGGCGTGAAATTCCTTTTATCAGTCGATTTCCATAAAAAAAAACCTTCATGGAGAACCGTAGCGAAGAAGCGTCACAAGAGACCGTCAGAAAGGACCGTCACAAAGGACCGTCACAAAGGACCGTCACGAAAGGACCGTCACGAAAGGACCGTCACGAAAGGACCGTCACGAAAGGACCGTCACGAAAGGACCGTCACGAAAGGACCGTCACGAAAGGACCGTCACGAAAGGACCGTCACGAAAGGACCGTCACGAAAGGACCGTCACGAAAGGACCGTCACGAAAGGACCGTCACAAAGGACCGTCACAAAGGACCGTCACAAAGGACCGTCACAAAGGACCGTCACAAAGGACCGTCACGAAAGGACCGTCACGAAAGGACGTCACGAGCTTTATTTCCCGCTAAATCAAGCGGAGAAATTGTCACTTGACATTAATTTTGGCCGCTGAATTTAGGGGAAAAGGGTCTTTCATGACCTCGTCCCCTGACGTCAATTTCTCCAAGGTGGTTCGGCGAGGTTATAGTTTGCGTTTTAAACATTCTTTCTGTGCTCCCTACTCTTTCTACGCATCATCAAGCTTGTATAATTTTTTTCATCCCAAGTTAAATGAAACAACCACACACCACACCACAAATCACACGAGAAGTTGAATGGTCTTTTTCTTGACCAACACGGAAGCGATATACAAGTGTGTGCCAGCCATTCCAGCTCTTTTAACTGCGGACTCTGGGTGATACGTACGCAATGCAGTGCCGGTCTCGAATCGAAGTGCCGAACGAAAACTCCACGATGCTTGGTGTTCCCCCCGGTGCAGCTTGATTGTTCCCGCATTATCGGTAATATCGATTCCCAAATTGCGAACTGTAATGTGGAGGGGAAAGACGAGTAACAATGAGCAGTCAGGAAGAAAGGTTCGTGTTGAAAGCAAAAAATACAAAAAATATATACATTTCTTTTTCTTTCTTTTTTTCTTTTTTTTTATCGTGGCGGCGGTTCGCGATGCAAACAATTCGGAAAACGAGTGCGCCCAGAGGGTCAACATCGACATTATTCGCTATAAAGAATCCAGAGACACGGCCGATAGTAGAGTGTACCGATAGTGCGGCTCGTCCCGGCACTGGTGCTTTCTTTTTTTTTTTTCAGAGTAATCGAAGAGCGCGAAGCGAAACAAGCAAGACTCAAAATAAAAAAAGAGCAAAATAAATATAAAATGAATAAATCGCGAGAAACACCAAAAAGCAGAAACCGGGTGAGGCGAAGATAAGCTCGATTCCAAAAAGGGGCAGACAGGCAAAGCAACAAACCAAAGCGAGGCGAAAAAAAAAAAAAAAAAAACGTATTGAAGGAGGGCGGCAAAAGGACCTGAAATGGAGAAACGCAATACACGACCCTCCCAGGGCCCTCATCTCGCAAATCGATAGATTCCGCTTTCCTTTTTTTTTCTTTTTGTACTTCTGCCTCGACCGCGGTGCCAGAAACATAACCTCCTCCCCCCCCCCCCCCCCTCCCTTTTCTTTTTGTTCCAACATTCCGTCATGCTTGTTGAAGAGCGAGGTTCGACCACGTGCAAACGCGAATAAGCGAAATCCTTTTCAGATCCGTTCCCAAGAACAACACCAACATCCACTGCCGCGGCGGCGGCATTGAAAGGGACACGCTCCACGGATCCTCGAGGGGTGGGGAATCAAAAAACACCTCCCTGAAGATCACCTCCTCGAAGATCGAGCGGCTGCGCCGAATCGATGAGGGAGAGAAAGGACGGCAGAACCGTTTTCTCTTACCCTCAGCCTCTCCCCAGACTTCCCGCTCCTTTTTTACCCTCTCGACCGGGAGTTAAACGGCGATATCTCCCGTCATCGAGAGGGCATTATCATCCCCTTAAACCTCTCTTACCTCTCCCCTGCGTCAATCCACCTTTTTTGCTTTTGTTGTTGATTCATTTTAGTTTGTTTCCCTTCTTTCCCTAACATTTTTCCTCGTCGGGAGGGGAATCAATGCCGAATGCGGTTTGTATAATGGAGCGGAGTGATGTGAAAGGGGAAGCGGCCGTGTAAGTGGGAAGGAAAGCGAGGCGGGGTGGGCATCCAAACGCTATTTCGACGTCAATCTTGTCGTTCCATCGTCAAGCCGAAAATACCCCAACCTTCCAGCGCACTTCGGAAGAAGGGCTCGAGATGGGCGCAATAGTTTCAGCACCCCCGCAGACTCACATCGACGACGACGACCGGCTAAGTGGTCGGTGATCTCGCCTGCCGCGCTCTTCGTTCCACTCGACGCCCTGTTTGCCGATCTGTGTCTGGTCTTTTTGCTTGCGCATTTTCGAGTTTTTTTTTCTGTCTTCTTTCGTTTGATTTTCTGCCCAAACGCGAGCCCCAGTACGCCAATCTTAATTCGCCATGTTGTGCCAGGTACGAGAGAGGGTCGGTTGTGGTGAGGCGGAGTGCGCGCTATCGAGTCGTCCGGCGGACAGCTCGATTAGCACGGGCTTATCAAAGTCCGATATTGAAACATGCGAAAACTAGCTATTCGAATATATATATATACATATATATGCAAGTAAAGGTGTGTTGTTTTCTTTTTCAGTAGTCCCGCGTGAGCGGTTTCTGTACTGTATATGAGAGACGAGAATGGGGCAGAAAGGGGGGGGGGGGGGGAGGAAAGGGGGGTCAGAGATTGCACCGTGTTTATATGGACTTGTAGCTAATGCAGAATTGTAACGATCCACAACGGCCTCGGAGTTTTCTATTGGCTGATGTAATCATTTTTGTACCAGCCTGCCCAATATAAACCCTCCGGTACCATTTAGAAAGAGGTCGGTAACGGGCACAAAGTGAGTTGTTTTCTCCCAAATACATTAACAACGCAGCGAAATGAAAAATACGATAGCAAGTCTTGTTTCAGAGAGGTTTCCGTAGCAACACAAACATAACAAGAAACAAAGCGTTTTTTTTTAACGCAGTTCTTGAAGCAAAAACGGAGGCTAACTTCTGTCATTGATATGGTGAAAAAGACGCTAGGAAAAAGGTGAAGTTTGAGACTTTATGCGGTCGAACTAAGGAGGGGCATCTGACGCACAAAGTACTGAGGATTAATTTATCCCACTTTGAGATCCTCTGTTGTTCAACCTAAATCGGAGATACACGGAACCCTTACAGCAGTATCCATCAAACTGGTAACACCTCGACCAAGGGATATGAAGCGTCATTAAAGTTACCGTTGCAGCTTATTTTTCTAGCTGATTTTAATTCCACAGAAGTTACAAACTGAAACAAATGCGTACATAAGGAAAACAAACTCGTATCAAGTTAAAACAACAATTAGGAACAGCTTTCTGTTATACACACCTGAAATACCATCAACAGCTATAGGGGTCTATGAATCCAAGCAATCTTCTCTCAGCAGGCGCTGTAACGCAACGATGACGTGACAAACTACACATCAGCGCCACGTATTTGAGCATGCTCGCACAGAAGCGAAGTCTTCTGCGGGCGAATCAACGCGCGCTGACGCAGCAATATCCCGACATTTTGGGCCACACAGGGCTCGCAAACTATTGCTAAAAAAGGGCTTAAAATAACCCTAGGCGTTCGCGAAGTCCGTCCACAAAAGGGGGTACACCAGCCTCTAGCGCACCCGACAGAAAATTGGGGAACGCGAATTGAAGGTACCCCCCCCCCCCCCCACCAGATGCTTCCCCTATCTCGCCTTTTGTCCCTAATGGGCGCTAAACGAGGCCACAATTAATAACAGCCCGCGGGGAGACAATAGATGCAGCCATGCTGCAGAAAAAGCTCCAGAAAAAAGAAAAGGGGGGGGGGGGGGGGGCGGTGAAGAGGGAGCGGCTATAGAAGCAGCGGCTACTCCCGCCCCCGTCTAAAACAAAAAGGACGAAAACAAAAGGACGTATGGCTACACGTAAAAATGGCCGGGCGTGTGAAGCCGGCGACCTTCCCGAAACAATAACGGCGGCTATTATTCACGAGCGAAACTGGGCAGAAGAAATTAGCTGCCGAATATCCGCGGGACATTGTCCGCGCTCCGCGGCGCGTTATTCTGAGCGGGACAAACTTTGGAGGGATAAAGTGACATGCGAGGGGGAAGGAGGGGGGGGGGGGGGGCGTATTTTGAGTGGCTTTTTGGCGAAGGGGAGGGGGTGGGAGTACAGCGGGCCGGAGCTCTGCTGCATTCAGTGGCGAAGTGGAGCCGCTAACATAATAAAAATAGAAAAGCAGTAAAACAATGAACGCAATTTTGGTAATCATCCCGGCTTATTCTTTTAGTAAGGATGGTTGCTCGGTTCTTCTGTCGTACTCCGAGATGAAAAATAAATTGGCTTAAAAGTATTTCTTTATCTGAGTGAACATATTGTGCGTAATACCGATAGTTGTTGACGACCAGCTTTGAGCACACATCTAAATTATTTTTTCGCAGAAGGGATGGAAGAATGGCTAAATTCATCTGCCGATAGCGTGCGCTATGCAGCCAGTGCGCGTTTTTTTTTATTTGTTAATCTCGGACAACAACGCGATTTTTTAAACCCCTTAAAAGTTCACGGTCTGTTTTTGAAGCTACGTACGTACAATGCTGGAGTGAGTATGCTGAAACGAATACACGCAGTGATACAGGCGCACGCAAACCGAGACAACAGACGCCTTTTCAGTTCGGCTCCCAAAGCGGCTCAGTTAAATTACGAGTCAGCTCGCGAGACACGCAAAAAGAAAGCAATATATACAACGAAATAAAGGCCGCTCGCATAATGAAACTTACTACCGCAACCAAAACAGCTTTCGCTCGTATCACATTCCAACGCGCGGTCAGACGACGCGGGCGGAAAAGACAGGCGAACGACCGCGAAAGTTTCAAACGCCACCTCACCCCCCCTCCCTGCGTGTTTGAAAGAAGGGAGGAATTAAAGCAGCTACACACGCAGCCGACCCAAGCGCCATATTCAGAACACAGACGACGCAGCGACTGTATCCAAGCATCGGAGAGTAAACAGCGCAGAATTTGAAAAGGGGCGAACGCAGAGACACCTTCCAGGGAAGTTCTCGAGGCTCGACAAGAGGAAACGCGGAAGGCCAAAGCGGCTGGGAGGAGCCCCCTAATTAAAACTGGGCCGCACAACAATGGGACTCGCGAACTGCGTCGCGCGCGAGCACTGTACTTCCTTTCACCTGATCTTGGCAAAGAGCGACCCCAACGGCCCTTTCGAGCCAATCAGAGCGACGGGGGCGAAGCACGTGATAGTAGTACATACCAAAAAGGTACACGGGTGAGAGTGCATACCCAAGCAGTTGGGGGAGAGATGAACTAGGAAAACTCCTCTTTCTCGAACCCTCTTTTGCGTGTCTCGGACGTACAGCACGTCACTCAGAAAGTTCGTACAAAAGCGTCTCTCCCGTCTCTCTTAGTGTGATAGGGCATAGTCACGTGCTTCCCTTCGACGCGCTGATTGGCTCAGTGGGACCGTAGCCTTCGCCGTTTACCAAGTTACGATGAGACGTAGTATAGATGCATACCGGGCGTGAGGGGGGGGGGGGGGGGGGGGGGAGGGGGGCAGGCAGCGCCGCCGCCCCAGTCTACCATGAATCGGAGTCCCTTTAATGTCGTCAGCCTTTTGTCATTCAAATATGGACTTAAATACTCTGGAAGTTAGTAGCCCGATGTCAGTGGGTAGCCTACATCATCCCCTGTTTGAGTTAACAGCTTAGCTGACGCCCCTAAAAACATGCGTAAAGCATGAATTGCTGGACGGCATGCGAAGCCTGCGGGCGCGTAGCTTTAGTACGAGCTCCTCGCTGCACGAGAGGTCTTGCGTTTAAGACACGTTACGGAGCAATAAAGTAAGAGTTTGGCGGCTTTTTAGCGCTTGAGAATTGAGCCTTACCTAAGCGAAGCGTCAACACTCGGATCTGAAAGCAGTATGCGTTGACCTCTCGCTACGCTAAAGCTAAGCGAAGTGTCTTTGCAAAACCTGGATTGCCGCTCCCGAGGAGTCTAGGAAGTTATTTTACGACTCGGGTTCTTCATATCACGTGCGTCAAAGCGGACGTTTCTCAGCCGGATCCGTGCAGTTTAAATCCGTTAAAGAGCACCTATAATGCGGCTTCGGTTCGCTAGTCTTTGTTATAAGCTGCTTCTCTAACTTTCTAAAAAAAAAAAGGAGTGTTTGGGCACGTACGATTACGATCAGTAAACGGCCTCTCCGTCCGCCAAAAAAGGACGTCCACGCGGGACGAACGGGTCACGCCGTTGGTTTGGACAGCCCTTTGAGTGAGGCAAGTTCCGACAGCGACGCAACGAGTGAAAAGAAGTCCAACAAACTAAGTGGCTCGCTTCAAACGGATGCGCCTGGCCCTCGACGGACTCCGACGGTCTCCGCGGCGAGTGAGCTCAGTGCCAAAGAGCGTTGAAGCGCGCGAGGGCGCCAGCGACGCGAGCGCCGACTGAAGCGTCGAGAACCGGCAAAGGCACGCGCGACAATCGAACCGCTCGGCAGGCAGCGCAGCTTTAATTAAGGTCGTAATTAGTTTAGGACGAGCACCGGCGCTGAGCCTCTTTGCGCCAACGGCGGGGCCGCGGTTCTCAACTTTCACGAGGGGAGGAGGAAGCGGAAGTAGGGAAGGGAGAGAGAGGGAGTTCCACGTCCCTTTAAAAAGAGCCTCACTCACCGGAGCTCCCCGGGTTGTTTGTTGTCGTTCGACTTTCCGTGTTCATTTCAAAGAAAAAATGAAGTCGGGCGTTTTTCTGAATGCGTAACGTGATGTGAATGTTTTTTTTTTCTTTGTTTTTTTCAGAGGATGCGGCGGCTTTTTTATACTGCCTGGCTTTCGAAAAAGACGCGCACTTGTACACGAGTCTTAGACATCGTGCATCTAAAAATTAAATAACATGGTTTTTAGCGGTCTCGAATTCTTTCGATATGAATACGCTAAAAATTCAAGAACGTAGTCATATGAACAGACTACCCTAAACACCACTGCACGCTGTGCTACAAAAATACAAAAGACAAGCAAAGGTATAACCTATAGTCAGTTATATATCAAACCGCGGTTGCACTTCTTATACATTATACGTAAACATTCCTGCCACATTGGTTATATAAAAAAAAAGTCTTTAGACGGGTTCGAAGCATACACATGAATAAAGTAAATATATTTGGAACACTGCGTGAGAGGTTTCCGCAGCAGACACTGCGTCTTTTGCGTGATTTTGGGTGAAACCAGCTGAACCTAAGGGAATGAGCCCAGAGGCAAATTGCAAATGTTTGCATGATGGATGAGCGGTCGCGACTGCGGCTTTAGATATCGGGCGACTAAAACACCAAATACTGGGATGCCCACGGTCTCTAATGGTATCGAATTCTCACCACACCAACTCTTCGAGAATGTAATGATAGGAAGAAATTACTCCAAACATCACTGCGCGTCGCGATAAAAAAAATAAGCACACACAAAACAATGGGTACGACCTCGTCAGTTAAATATCAACTCTTACAGAAACACTACTACCGTATGGTGTTTTTACTTTTAGAGAGCTTGAGGGAAGCTTTTTTGCACATTCTATACGGTATACAGTGAACCCTCCGGTACCAACTGCGCATGTGCGAATCTTCTGTTGTAGCGCATGCGCAGTGCGTACCGGAGGGCCCATCGTATATACCGTATCGGATGGGCAAAAACGGTTCCCTTAAACGCTGTTTTGTTTCCTTGCAGACACGGTAAAAAAAATTGTCGGATATAGGGAAGATAAAAAACCAGGAAGCGACATCGCTCCGGAATCTAATTTTTGGTATTTCAAAGAGAGTCGTAAAGCGTTCCCAATCGCGCTTTAAAAAAAAAAAAAATGTTTACGAAATGTTTTTTTTTATGTTTTGAAAATGTCGCTCACAAAACTTCTAAATTTGATAATCAACTACGTAACAAATAAAAAGAAGCGAGGAGGTGAGAAAGAAAGAACTGCGCCAAAAATTTAAAAAAAAAAGGTAGCGCGCATTGAAGCCTTTTTTTTTTTTGCGAGTCTATGACTACATTTTGCATCGTTTTAGACAAAAAAAAAAAAAAAAGTCCTTTGGAGTCTCAGTGCTTTAAGTAACGCAGGACGTGGCATATTCTGTCCTCGCTTTATGCTTCGCAGTTTGTTCTACGGCATATTTTTTTATGAGCTAATACCGCTATTTCGTTGGCTGTCGAGCGATAACGAGATGGTTAAAACTCGACACGCCCCCAGACACAAGTATTTCTCTGACTCACTCTATAACCGCCTTTGCAATATTCCCCATTACACTCACCGCGCTCTCTCAACATACGTTATCGAAGGTTGGATCAATTGTGAAACTTGCGTAGTTAGCATATTAAGAACTAAAGGAAAAAAAATCATATAGTCAGTAAAGGCTCGGACACTAGGAACTCCAGAAGAATGAAAAAACAGAATGTAAAAAGAAATGAACGAGCCAGGAAACTGACAACGAGACGGCGGCAGTTCTTGGGTAATCTACACAAAATTTAAATAAAATATGCCGAGACCACAAATGCCGAGACCCACACAAAAACGAGCTCAAAGCGACGGGATAAAAATGATTAAAAAATGGTTTCTGCGGGTTCCGTAAGAGGTACAACCAAAAGATCAAGAAGTGCTTGTTTCGGCAGAACGCCGAAGTACAGGTTTCTTGTTTGAAAACGCAGAAGCTCTCTTTCCCCACGAGCGTTTTTATTTATTTTTTTATTGGGTACGATGTAGCATTTGCTTCCAATTTTTCCCGGAAAGAGATTCAGGTTCGCAATTTTGCAGTGCCCGAGCAATAAATAAATAAAAGTAGAAAATCATTTGAAGATATATCACGTGCCTTGTACACGTTTCATATATGTTTCACGATACAAAATGTAGAAAAATTATTCTCAAACAGTCAGAATGCGGACAGTTTCGTAGCGTATCTTCTTCATAAAGCGTATTATATTAATCTTCCCCCCCCCCTCCCCCTCAAAAAACAAAAAAAATAAGATGCGTCAGTTATGTGTTGTATTCATGCCACAGTCGTTTATAAACTCAACTGAAAAACTGCACGCCGATAGCGATCATATATCTCTAGTATTCTTTATATCTACTAATGTATATACTACGTTTTTTTTTACGACACTATAGACCTTTCCAAAAAGAGCACTCTGGCCGCCGCCATTTTGCGAATCGAGCGACCCCTATCAGCCAGAAATTTCTGGCACCCGCCTGAGCTGTGGAAACCCGGTCAGGTTGACCGCCCACCTGCAGTGCGCATTCGGAGTTCGCCGGCTTTTCTTGGAAGTTTTTACTTGATTCGCCTGCTTAGGATGCTTACCCTTGGTGCGTTATCTTCCACTGTGAGAACCAGGGAATACCAGGCTCGTAGCTTACTCGGCTTTCGCAGGAAACGAACGAAGAGAGCGAACGTCAAGCAGCCCGCGACGCAGGCAGTTCGACGTTCTTGGAGGATTATTTATGTTGAGATAATCTCCAAAAAGCCTTCCCGGCTATGTTCCGGGTCTTCGCGAAAAATAGCTGATAGGGTCGGGTCCGGGTTGTGGCGACGGAATAGACACGTTCGTTCACTTGCTTTGGAGCTGTGCGAAAAAGCAGCTCTCTTCTAGATGTTCCCCAAAACACGCCGGATTCCGTCCGATTGTCGTTAAGTGACTATCGGCGATCGTCGGCACTGTATATTGGACATGCTGTTTTATTCGAGACCTTTCTCAAGTCCTGTTCGGATAACGCGGCACCGTGGGGTACGTACAATATATCTATATGTTGTTCGATTGATGATACTCTTTGAATTTCATGTGGTGGGCGGGGAATATCCATGCAGTTCGGATATCTTGTGTGGTCAAATATTTTCGACGGCTAGACCTTTGTAAATTGACACAGCTGAGTTTACGGTGCCAAAAAAAAAAACATAAAATGAAACAAATTTTCCACTTGCATTTGTTCTGTTGCGCACGGACTCGCCAAAACAGCTTTCATTTCTTCATTTTTGTTCCCAAAAAATAGTACAATGCATTCTTAAAAACCCCGAGAAATTCTATTCGCCATAGAACTCGAAATAAAAAATAGAACGCGGCAATTTAGCGTCCACCAGCGCCCGGAAGTGCGCCTACGCAGGCTGCCAAATCCCCGTGACTAGAAAACCCACAGCTCAGCGCAGTCGGGCAACACTGACGTACCCTCTCAAAACCAGGGGCGCCCGCTGTAAATCGCTTCGTTCGAGACTGCCAGTACAGGGAAAAGCGGATGAGCTTCCTCGACCCAGCGGCTTGTGTACTAAACCATCACGCTGCCGTGTTTGCGCTTCCTTGCCGTTTTGCCCCTCCACTGCGCGAACGTCGAAGATGCTGGAGACGGCATCGTAAAAGGTCTCATGACGTCAGGAAGGCCCTCTTCCCATCTCATGCGCAGCCCGCTCGTACGGCGTATCAACCTCGATACGAGATTCTCCCATTAATGTTGTACGAGTCGGAAACTCACCTCGAATTACTTTTAAAAACACGTTCGTACGTTCTCTTTTGTCCCGCAACCGAAAATTTCCGTAGCATGCTCCGTAATAAAAACCGATCACTCGCTTTATTCATTCAATTAGGCGAACCACCGGAAAAATAAGAAAAAGGTTTTGATTCCATAAGACGTTCTAGTTTTACCATTCCGGGTTTCCATGCGTGACGATGGCCCGTCGTTTTCGCTAAAATAAAATGTAAAAAAACACCTTTTTTGTTTTGCTATGTTTAGCGGTTCTTTAGGACCGTGACATAACGCACGTCTATAGTCAGAGACAGTTTAGGAAATACACGGGTTGGCTTGTAGTGGCCATGATGTCATCGTAGTGCAGTCAATGGGATTGCGGAATTTGCCGAAAAGATCTTTGAAGAACGTATCACGAGGCTGTCAGAGACGATCGGCATTTTCGACACTTTTAGATGTTTTTTCTTCTATTTTTTATCATCAAAGACAAGCATGCACAAATGCGAGCACGCCTTCAGAGAGCGGGAATTCGATAGTTCGGATTCCTACTAATAGCGACTCCCATCAGCGATTGTGACGCGTACAACGCGTAGAAATCGGGTCTTTTTGCGCGCATCCGGTTCCAGAAGAGAATAATATTATGGGCATCGTCACGTCTTGTGCAATCCACCGTGAACAGAATGAATAGGGAAAAGAAAAAAACTCGGGCGAACGATCACCACGGGCGCTGCACACCCAGTAGCGGAGCGACGCGAGACGAACGACCAAAAACGCGGGCGACGAAAGTCAACAAGGAGACGTCGTCGTCGACGCGTAATCTCCTCCTTAGCGGCAATCTTTTTTTCTCTGCCCCCTCTCTCCCCCTCGTCCGCTTGACAAACCACGTCGACGAGGACAGCTTAACGCTGCCAGCCCCCCCGAGGGTCGACGAAGTGGCAGGCGATTTATACGGACTAGGCGGCGAGCTCGCAGCGGGGGGGAGGTCTGCCTCGCCAAGAACAGCGCGGCAGCCCGGCGCGCACTTCGTCAAACAGGGTCTCGGCTGATCCGCGCCGCACACTCAATGGCGGCCCGAATGGTTCGGTGGACGGGGGAGGACGCCGAGCAAACACGGAGGCATAGGTCTTGGTAGGCCCCGCAAACGCGGCCGGTCGGAAGGACGCCTTCCGGAAAGCCCGGTGTCGCGGAAGGGTTGAACGGCGGCCGTGATCGACGTGCGCTTTACCGCTGCCCTGGCGTTTCCGTTCCTGACGGCGGGGGGTGGCGTGAAGATGGAGCGCCGGAGGATTTGTCAACGTTCTAACCAGAGCCGGCGGAGTTATGTGCGAGAGTATGCGAGTGTGTGCAACTGTGTGAGTGTGTGCGCGTGCATCTGCATATGCTTGCGTATGTGCATGCTTGTGTATGCGTGTGTGCGAGTGGGTGAGCGCCTTTTGTGTGCGTGTGTGAGCGGATTTGTTTTTCTGTATGTGCGTGCGTGTGTGTGCGAGTGCGTCACAGCCTACCGCCTACACCAATAAGAGTCATACTTCAAGGACGTACCAGCCGTGTATCCTAAACGCGTCTAAATTTAACATTGGATGCACTTTCAGAACAAAATAAATAGGACAAGTGAAGAAGCATAATGGTTTTTCGCCTCAAACATGAATAAAAAATTAAAGATTTTTACGACCCTCTGTAATGTCGAATTAGAGCGCAGCTCTTGAGGAGAAGTAGGGGGTGGTATGGAGATGAGGATATGGCCCTCCTCCACCTCCGTACCCTCCCCTCCTCCTCCTTTCCCATTTAGCATAAATTTTTCGTTAAATTTCTCGCTAATTTTTTTTTTTGCGTCACACTTGACGTCTGACGTCACGAGGGTAAAACTGTCTCGCTAAATTTGGCGGGAAATATTTCCACTAAATTTAGCGGGAAAATATTACCGCTAAATTTTTCCGGGTTGAGTGGCGTCACGTGTGATGTCACGATGATAAAACGTTCCCGCTAAATTTGGAGGGAAATGCTTGCCGCCGTGAGGTTGCATCATGGGAAACGTCCCATAATGCAACGCGCGGTTACGCCGACGGCGACGGCGACTCCGCTCAACCCGGAAACGGGCGCCTAAGAACTGCGTTTGAAAAGGAACTAACAGTTAGAACTATTTAGTGATCTTTCTATGATGATCTGTCGTATGTTAGCAATGCTCTCCAGAGTCTACAAACATATACATTAATTCAACATATGTGGTGCACTTTCATCGATCACACGGACGTATAAAGATGTAGCGGCTGTCTTGGGTAATCTCGTATTGTAGCATATGTTGCATGGCAGCGCGCCTTTTTTTGTTTCTCATCTACGGTATTCAATGTCGTTCCTATCGCCACAGTGTAACCGATGACTAGAACTTGGTAGAATGCAACATCGTGTTTTTGATGCGTTTTATGTTTACCTTTTTGCGTCATTTATTGGGGAAGAGAAACAAACATTTTCCTGTTTATCGCTTACGCGCCATCGAGCTTGTATGGTCGAGCAAACACGAACCTTTATGCGTGAGCTCCGCGGCTTCTTAATAAATACCCTGCAGAGTTAGGGGACGCGTACTTACGTAAACCAAATGTAGGCACACAAAAATAAATCCAGCTAAAAAAGAACACCCAGAAACGCAAGTCCGGACGCCGCAGCTCCCTATTACACAAAGTTTAGATGACCATCTGCAACAATTGGATTAAAAAAAAAAATTAATTTGTATGACCCATGGATCACTGGTAAGGGGTCTCTCTCTATCCAGCAACCTACAATACATTCTAGTCCCCATTTTCACCCAAAGAGAGGACGAAGCCGACGTCCGATATCATAAACAATATTCGGACACGTGTTGGTAACGACAACTGCAAGCAGCCACGAATTAATTTCGGCTACCGTTGCCCAGCCCGGCGGCGGAAATTAATTAAAAACTCTAACACGTTTTGGATCGGAGGTGAAAATGCGGGCCGGTGAGCGTTGGGGAGGATGGCAGCAGGTGTGGACGGCGTCGAACAATGGAGACTACGGGACCCTCTGCGGACGAAGTTTATATTTACAAACGGAGAGGAAAACTAGTCGTCGAGAGCTCGACAACGAACGCGTGCGGACTCGGAACTGTCGTCGTGATAACCTGTTTGCATACCAGAGTTTAAACTCCCGCAAGTGTAAACCACGAGTTTGTGTGGACTAGAGTGAGCGCCACCGGCCGCGACACTGGCAGCGCGATTATGTCCGGTATTATTTCCTTCCTGGGCAGTCGAAGTTGAGAACGAAAATTAATCGGTACTGCATCCTCAGATCCCCGCATCCTCAGATCAATGTTCCTACTTATGGTCTGCAAAGGATGGTGATCGTGATCGTGAGACGCTAAGCTTAACCACTCACGATACTGAAACAAGCACCGGCACAACGCTTTCGAAGGCGTGTACTTCCGACAGTTTGCTGCGAACTAAGTCGCT
This sequence comes from Ixodes scapularis, assembly GCF_016920785.2. Classification (NCBI taxonomy): domain Eukaryota; kingdom Metazoa; phylum Arthropoda; class Arachnida; order Ixodida; family Ixodidae; genus Ixodes; species Ixodes scapularis. The sequence continues at coordinate 39,936,075 of NW_024609857.1, read as the reverse complement.
TGAGAACTTTCTCTGAACATATCGGTGAACGCGAAACAACTCGCACTCATAAGAGTAGGCGAACTCAAAAGTTACGTGATGTATAAACCGCTCTCTGCGAATGCCAACATCTATGTTTGTTATTCTTTAAAACCAAAACGAAAAAGGTGATCGTGATTTTTTTTTTAAGAGCAATGATGACTATTTATAGGGTGTCTGAAGTCACCAGCCTCAATCTAAGATTGACCGTAAAAATTCACGCCTACACGAAGCAGTCTAAACGTTTTGTCAAAAGTGTGTAATTTTACAAGAAAAAACGGACCTGTGAAACAAAGCACAGCTCCCTTTTTGTAAAAAACAATAGGGCCAAAAAACTTGCCAGGGTCAACGGCGGGCGGCGACGCAGACATCTGAGAGAGCGGCGCACGTATTGATAGATGGCGCTACCTCCTTATCGAGACTGCTCGTGACGACCGTGATTTACTAAAATGAAGATAATCTTTTTGAAGTGTACCTTTGGTTTAAAAATAAATGCGCACAATAAAAGCAAAAGCTGAAGTTAAAAAAAAAACGCGTTTGCATAACGACGGCGTACTTGCTGCCAAAGGATTTCGTCTGCGTGCCATCTGCTTTCTTTCGCTGGTTGGTCACACCTTCCGATGATGCTCCCGACGCCATCTATGAATGCGCGCGGCAAATGCGCCCCGTCGCTCGACTCGGCCGTCTTCGTCGCTACCCGCCGTTGACCCTGGCAAGTTTTTTGGCCCTATTGTTTTTACAAAAAAAGGAGTTACGCATTGTAACTTCAGAAACAAAAAACTGACCTGTAAAATATACTTTTGACTAAAAGTTTAGATTTCTTCGTGCAGGCGTAAATGTTTACGGTCCAGTTTAGATGGAGCATGGTGACCTCAGGCACCTTATATATCGTTCGTTTCTTACATCCAAATATGCCGAATGAGAGACTACCACAGCACAGAGAAACAATTTTACAGCAAACATTCCACACCTCAATCATATCTCCAACCAATGAGAGCCGAGAAACGGAGCGTAGCTAGCTAAGCACCTTTCCTTTTGTGTTCTATTTTCATGAAAATATTTTAAATACATTTCTATTTATATTATCAAGGAAAGGTTTTAAGTAAATTTATCTGGGCCCCCTGTTGTTGCTTTTTTTTTTTTTTTTGCATTTTAATGCTTTTTTAAAATGATTTTTATACATTCTTCGTTAGGTTCAATATTGTTACGGAACCGATTTATTTACGCGTAATACGCTTTGAACCACAACGTATACGTGTACTGAGCTCAGTATAAGTCGCGTCTTCGAAAGTTATGTTACGTAGAAAAAAATGGCATATATCTGTTTCTGCTCAGACTTGTTCCAATGCTCGTCTCTTAGGAGACGGCTGTAACAAGCCATAGACGTTGGAGATGAATTTCTAGTAAAACAGAACTATAGACGCACAAACCCAAACGCAGATTGCTCTCAGCGACGTTGCGAAACGGTCACTGTGAAAGGCCGTCTGCCTCGCTAAACAAGTTCTAGGATGCATACGAATTCGAGTCCACGATGGCTCCACGTTGTCCGACAGACTTCTAGATCAGAAATTGCAATGCTTGCGCAAGCCTCACAAATCCGTATGTCGCAAATGCATCTCTACAAATGGCCACCTTGGTTCGACGTAGTAGAAAATCCTCTTTGCCCTTCGGCCCCCCTACACGTAATCTGCGATTGGGCATCGAACGAGTCCGCGCGCAGATTCGCTCGCGCGTGTTATAAAGCATACGCGAGCACAAAGCGTTGTCGCAATATTACGTAACCATGATGCTGGTAATCTTGTTCGAAGTCGAAAATTCCTATAGTTAAAATTTGCTTCGGATTTACTCGGCCCGCTTTAAATTCCCTTTTCATGCCCGACTCGATCCAAAATTAGGCTAAATTAATCTTCGTTTTAGACGCACAGCACCTAAACTTCCAACCGTAGAAATTTCGTGTCCGTGGCACGCAGCCCGGATGACGTAAGGGTGTCACGTGACTTGACCTCAGGTCACGTCAACTGGTTACACAAGGTCGGGCGACGCCATGACATGGCCTCGCCATGTCAAGTTGCGCTACACCGTGATGTCATGTAACACTTGAATGTCAGGTTGACAACATAACGTGACATGACGTGACACAAAGTTTTACACAATCACAAACTTTCTCAATGTTCCTTTCAATGGCACCCTTACTGTGACCATAAAATTCGATAGGGAAGAGGCCCCATAAACGCTCTTGGGAGATGCCACAGAGAGCCTTTGTTCGTTTTCTCTGGCACTTAGCTCTTTAATAGACAACTACTGCGTAGATCATTTTCGAGCCGAGGACTGTAAATAGGCCAGATAAGCGCTGAAACTCAAAACGACAGGTGAGCCGTGACGTTACCGCGGCCTGGAAGAGACAATTTAAAATTAATTGATTCTCCGCGCATGTTAGTATGAAAAATTTAAAATAATTACACGTGAAAAACGAAGCAGCGAATTTTTAAGTCACGTTCCGTGTTATGGCTTGCCTCTGTTGTGACCCTGACTTGCCTCCAATCAGAAATATTATAGGGAGATGCGCAGAAACAGACTTCCGCGCATTGCTGTGAGATGTAAAGAGTATCAATAAAGCAGTTGTAAAATTTTAACTAATCTGAAATGGTCCATTTAATATCAATATTTGACAATAAAATAGCAACCGGGCAAACGGTTATTGAGAAGCTTTTCCGGCATTTCTTGAAACCTAGAAGACAGTTGACCGCTTCAATGGTAGGAACTTAATACAGCTTGTAATAAAATACGTTCATAATTGTCGGAAGATACAGTGCGCCACCTAAGGAGACAATCGTTTCTATTCCGTAAGTGCTGGCTTGAAATGTCGGTCCCTATAAAACTTCAACTACAAGACCGAAACAATTTCAAAGATAAGAAGCCTCGTAATCGTGCTTAAAACTTGAAACTTAAAAAAAAAAAAGCTCCACGACCGCTATTTTGTTGACAAATGCGCACACTTCACGAAAAAACCACCAACGTATGGGAACAGCAACATACGTTTCCCTACGATTCATATCCTTCATACCAGAAAACGGTAAACATTATGCTAATCTTGAAGTTCAATATTTAATAAAAATTGTATAGAAAATTGTTAGGCAGTTGTTACGCAATTGTGTTACACGTGAAAGTTTACAGCATCGTTCCGGAAGGTTGCCGATCCGGGCGCCTACGCTCCCTGAGCTCTTCATCGGTTAGCTTAACACGTGGCATAAAAACTTTATAGCAGTTTCTGGAACGAGGATATTGGCGCTAGTCGGGATTTAAAGCCTGACGCGGTTTGCCAGAGCCTCCCATACTCGCCGGAATCAGCCAATCAGTGTAGATCACGTGACCTTTCCACCAGCCATTCAGCGTTTAGCTTCGCGGTAACTTTTTGGCGCTTCACTAAATCTGGGCGATACCCCCCGACGAGCCGAAGAACGTTTCAGGTTAAAAACGTTTCTATGAAAACCGACAAATGCAAAGTACACACGATGAGAGCCGCGTTCGAACAAAAGCTTCGAAGTTTTCACGACGAAAACATGGAAATACAAGAAATTGCATCCCCTGCAAAGCGTGCACCACCGCAGTAAGATCGTGTTTGAGGGGAAGCCGAACTTGCGCGGTACTCGCTCATTGTCGTATTTTTATATGGAGACTGCTGTATCAAAAATATGACAATATTAGTAACAACGTGTTTAAAGGAACAATGAACGAAAAAACTGTCGTGGTTTTTTTATAGCGTTTTTATTGTTTTGCGAGTTACAAAATAAATTTATATGTAAAAAACGTTTTTTTAAAAAAAACTATAAAATCGTTCAATTCAACCGGAATTTCGTCGAAACACTGAAACAGTTTGGTTTTCCACCGTCTGTCAATTAGCGCTTGTTCCACAATTAAAATAAAAAGAACCATAAGGCTAAATATACTAAACAAAACTATCTCCGGTATTTTTTTTTTTCTTCTTTTTAATCGCTACAAACTTTCCATTTCACCACCGATAGTCAGGGTAAAACGGTTCGGAGTCGCTCAATCGTTCACCGGCCGGCAACGATAATGGTGACGCTGCATCAGGCGTCAAAGACGGGGACGTCAAGACTTCAATTAATCATGGGCGCAGTTTTTCGCACGATTGATTGGACGCGGCATTGTCGGAAAACGAGGTGCGATCGACCAGGGACAACCGGACCGGCCGACTGGCGCTGTCTGTCGCCAGGCAGGAACAGGGCACCGCAGACGGTTAGGGGACTAGGCCGGTCCGAGTTTCGAAAGTCCAATCAAACGAGGAACCGTGCAGTCGGAATGCCGAGATCACATCGATTGCGAATTCGCGCGAAACCCAACGCACCAGTGCACAAATGCGTGTGGGCTCACGGGCGCGCACTCACACACGCAATGAGACATTCTTGTGCGTTCGGAGTTGCTAGCAGGGTATCAGTCGATTAGCACAGTTTCTAAACGGATCTCTCCGGAATTTGGAATGCCACTCTAACGCAGGAACCGAAAGACTAGGAGGCATCAGTATACTTTTTTTTATCATCGATACTCAGACTGCCACCAGACAAAAACAAAACCGGAAAAAAGGCAGAAAGGCTAATATAATCGACTACTGAAGGACGTACTGAAGAAAATAATTGAAAAATGCACGTCAAAAGATGCCCAGACAGATGGTGGTCCAGAAAGAGTCTTTGGAAACCCGAGAAATCTGCGGACGCACACTTCCACGTTGCTCAATCAGCGTTACATCAGAGATGCAGAGTCGGTGGGCGCGAACGAGACAAAAGGTTCATGACGAGGAGGAAAAGAAAAGGGGGGAGGGTAATCCTTTTCGGCGCACGATCGACTGGGGGCATGTGTTTGGCGGGGCAGCTGTAATTAAGGAGCGCTCACCAATCACGCCCCGTTACCTGGGGGAGAGACGCGGAAGACGCAAAGGGGTAAATCGAAGAAAGCTGGCATAGGACGGCTGCCGCCTTGAGGCGCAGGATGATTAAGCTGTCCCCGCTGCCCCGAACCTGATTGAGAGGCAGAGGAACGGAGGAGGGCGGCGGAAAGCCTCGGGCCTAAAAGGGCACTAATCGGCGCCGAACACTGATGGGTGAAAGACGGTTTGGTCATCATCGGAAAGAAGTGGGGGAGCAATCGCGTGCCCTCGACGCGGGCCAATTGATTCTTACAGCCACCCTTTTTGTACGCCTTGTGCTCGAGAGTGAGAAGAGCAGCCCGTCCCTTTCTCAGTCGTGAATTAAGGCGATATCTATTGAGGTTTGACGAGATTAAAGCCAATGGAGAGATAACAGCGACCGCCAAGCTGTCCATTACGGGCAGTTGCGCCACATGGGGAGGGCGCTGTGGCTGTTAGTTAACCTGGACAGGTATAACGTATGTACTAAGCGACATATCAGTGTCAAGCAGTATTTAGAGCAAGTTGCTTCATAACAACGTAAGGACCATTTCTTGAACCTGCCTTTTATCTAAGGTTTTTGGGCTTGAGAACTTCTAAGAACTAATAACTAACAAGTTATATGCTATTTTTAGTTTTACATTTCATTCTTTCGCCTTCGTAGAAAAAGAAGAATACCTATGTACATAGCGTTTCCAACGGGAATATAGGAAACAATTATTACGGTTCTAAATATCCGTTTCAGACGATGATTTTAAAAGTGATTTGAGTGATAGGTAGCTGGAGAATTTGTGAACCATGGCACACCACTGGCACATAATCAGTCTCAGTCGTAAGCTGACAGGCTGGTGATCTGAATGGCGCTTGGCGACGTGCTGATTACAAAACCCATTTTAGATATATATTATATACACCTAATTGCGGTCGAGTGGAAAGCTGGCAAAGTAAACTTTTGGATAACATCAACTTTGCCCGAGTCCCTCATTCGTGCGATAAAATAAAGCAAGATTGGCTTGAACTGGCGCAAAATATTGCACACATGCTAACATTACGCGCTTGAAGAACAAGAAGTTCAACCCTTCTTAATCTGCGATTATTTGTCCACCGAATGAAAGTTGTAAGGAAAACGATAAAGTGAGGAAAATAAGCTTGGTTTGAACTTCCACAACAAGCACAACATAAAATTACAAAAAAGTAAGATTAAAAAAAATCTATCTGCATAGATTGCAAAGAACTCGGCTGAAGCTCTAACGTCACTTTTTTTCCTTTTCCCATACCTTATTTCTTATTTATCATGTCGATTCCTTCTAACAATACTTACAAGAAATGGCCCATGTCTCAAGAAAGGGAAGGCAGGCATCCACTTATTAATTTACCGAAAATCTGCATCAATAACTAGCCGATCCCAATAGTATGGCCACTGATGGGAGGCAGCGGTCAGCGCTACTACCGCGCACGAGTGGAAGCCGGGAAAGTCAGCTCCATCCTACCCTTCCCAACGCGGAGAGAAAGGGGCTCACCTTTTGCCCTTCCCTAATTACCCATCTGCCCTACCACTCCAAAAATGGCTTCCCTTTCCCATCCCTGGGTGGGCGGTGGTAATCCGTTTCAGCACCCACGGCCACCAAGAACCAAGAATAAATAATCAGGAAACAAAGACGCCAACACGTAATCTTTGAACAGAAAACGCAACCGTCGTGGGAGTTGGAAAGGGTGCGTGGAAGGTGGAGAGGTCACCGCTCTCTTTGCTCTTTTGCGTGTGTTTTGCCTTTTCCCTTTCGTTCTCCTAAAAGCCACGAATGCAAAATGCATCTAACGGTTCTCCCACAGACGGTTTGCAACGGAACCCGCACCGACATCGTGAACGAAAGGTGGATTGCGAGGTACGCTGCGGACCCGTCTAGGCCAATCCAGGACCCGCGACCGTGTCACGTGACGTGGTTATTGCAGTGCAGCACCGCTATACTCGGAGCGCGAGGTCACGTGGGTTGCCGGCCGGGTGCCTCGGCGTTGGTTCAGCATACGGCGCGGTCCAGCGGTCGGGTCGTACCGAAGCACGGTAGCGTAAAATCCGCAAGCGAAGCAGCGGCGTGGGGAAACTTAGGCCTTGCTGCGGCCCCGAGCGAGGGGGCAAACAGCCGCAGATTCGCCGAGAAAAATAAACAAAAAGAAATTCAGATGCGTCCGCGAAAGACGAATGGCAAATAGGAGTGTTCGGGAAAAAGCCACAGGGAAGAGCGGGAAAATATATGTACATTAGAAACCGCAGGTAACGCATAAAAGGGGGTAGGGGGGAGGAGAAAAAAAAAAAAAAAAGCCAGCGTCTCCCCTGAAAGCATTCTTAATACGCGTTCCGATAAAGAGATCAACGACGGTGGTGGAACGTGGAGAGCCTAGATTTTAGAGAGGGAGTGGCTCGTGCCATGGGGAGCATTTGCAATGTAATGGCGGACGCCTCCTGCGACGATTGGTCGTAGTGCGCATGCGTGGCTGGGGAGGAGGAAGGCGGGCGGAGAAGCTTTGAGACGATCGACGCCTTCGGTCACCTCCGATCGCAGCGAGTATTGCAAACGCGGCTCATAAAACACGTGACCCCCTCCGAGGACTTGGAAACACTCTGTAGTCAAAGCGCACTAGCAAAACGTAAAAGAGTGGCGAGGGTGAAGCGGTGGAAGAGAAAAGGAGTGAGCGCAAACACGGACCAGACAAAAGGGAGCAGGCATGCGAGGCGGGAGAGCTGCCAACTTGTGCCCTCTTGAAATAAAAGGGAGGAGGAACAAAAAAATAAATAAAAAAAAAGAACTAACGCGCTCGGATTTAGAATGCGCGGAAAAGGGATGACGACGTCTCTACATCTTCTTGCGCTAATCCTCGACGAAGAATTAAAAATACACAGACACACAAACATCCCCAGCTTTTTTTTTTTTTCGCTTTTTCTTGTAGGTATTTTTTATTTCCTTTTGCTTTGAAAGTAGAGAAGGAATAACCCTCTCCGCAATTCATGCGGTAGAATTGTGTTTGAGCGCTGTATTTAGTTCGGCTTCTAATTCGTGTGCTTCGTGTGCTTAAAAAGTTACCTTCTTATGTCGTGTTATTTCCGTATAAGTTATTTCTATTGTTAAACTGACGAAGTGATAAAACAGCAAATAAAACTGACTGAACCGCCCTCGCAAGCGCGTCAAGAGTAAGTTAGTAGCTAAAATGGGATACCTACTACAATTGATTTGAACATCGATGTGGAGAGTTGAAGTCGTTTCTGTCTTGCTTATTTGAATCGAGCGCTCCGACGCAAAAAAAACTGCAAATGCAGCGGCTTTTTTTTTTTTTTCCAATTATTTAGGCTTCTTGTAATTTTCGGGGGCTCTCATTTCGCTTTGCCTCCTCGTTCCCGCACAAAGCGCACCCGACGACGACGTGAATCTCTATTCTCCCTCTGCTCGAATTAAAATTCCGGGCTCAAATGAGTCCCCGGTGCGGAAGAAACGAGTCCCGATCATCGCTAGAGCTCGTCCGAAATGGGGCTCCGAACGCTTTGTATCGATACTACTCTGCCCAAACAAGAAAAGAAAAAGGATAGTGTTTCAGCGTTTTTGCTTTCAAGAGTGTAACTGTTTTGAAAATAACGGACTCGCAGAATTAGAAACATAAGTCCCAAAACACACAACGTTCGTTCGTGTCTTCTTTCTGAGTCGCCGGATTATTTATTGCCCGGCAGAATCTCGCAAATTCTGTTTGCCAAATCCGACTTTCCCGAAAGCCGCCAATAATCAGAGCTTAGTTTTAAAAGAATTACTACTCAAAATACTCGCGTGAATGTTTTTTTTTATATTTTCTATAATTGCTTAATACAAAAAATGCGATCGCACTCAAAATCCCTTACCTCTAGGAAGCGAGATTTCCGTGGAGAGCGTTAATTTATTCATTGCAAATTCAGTGACGCTGCAATCAGCCCGAACTTGCTGCGCGCGAAACATTGTGCCTAAATATTTAATTTATTATTTAAATTGAACGAGTGAAGCCGTAGAAGAAAGTTCTGCACTCGGGTATTCGCATTAACGCTGAGCCAATGTATACACGAGGGGCGGGGGGTATACAAAAATATTTCGGGGTCAAAATAGTGGTCTTGTTACGCGCCGGCGAGTTTATGATCCCACCGTCTAAGATTCCGCATGAATGTGGTAGTTATAGTAAGTAAATAATAACGAAGATGTACATGCCTTAGCGCAGCCGAACGGAAGTGATCTGGAGAGGCTCGCTTACCTGCAAAGGGGAGAAAGATGTATTATTAGTGATGCAAGAACAACCATATTATTGCCATAAAATATTGGGCGGCATCGCACTGTGAATACACCGTACAAAAGACAATCTGAAGACATGGTCCGGGTCGTGTTTTTTTTTTTCCCTCGTAGGACGGTTTCGCCACATTGGTCATACAAAAGTTGTCTGCAGAGGTTTTCAAAGCCCTCTTGAGGCGTGTCTGCACACAATTTGTCGGTGGCGAACACCTCGTCATTTGTTTTGTCGGTGTTCCTAGGCAATCGGGGGGTGCACGTACGACACGGCAGTATTTTGGGCCGGCGACAAGGACGACAAAAGCCAGACAAAGAAAAATATTTGGCAGGGTTTTTTTTTTTTGAAAGATAGTCTGAGTAGGCTACAGTCATTAGTAGTGGTAATCTAATTAACTCTTTACTTTCGAATATTTTGAGATCACACTTTACAACTTGACGATGATATTAACCCAACGTTTGTAGTATAAGTGAAAAGTGATGTTTTAATACACTGTGGTGGCTCTCACATAAAGAAAAAAGAAAACATCCCAGGAATTTTTTTTTCACAAAGCAAAGATATAATATAAAACAGTGGCTTTGACATTTGCTTATTACTGCACTTGCGAAACAATGACATGACGATGGTATTTTGAGCACGCCCCGGCTTTCACATTTACACCCTACCAAGCCACACACACACAAAAAAAAAACGCGTGTCAGCTTTTATTTAAGGGGCGAAAACAATGACAGTGTCCTGGTGGAAGCAGCAGGAATAAAATACAATCACTCCAAACGCCTAGAAAAAAATCCTCAAACCATGCGCACAAAAAAGGGGAAAAACTGCCGAGAGAGCTAAAAGCAACTGTGGACCAACGCCCATTTCTGCCCACTTCCCGAGTCGACGATATTCGAAAAAATCATAACAAGAAAAATATAAAAAAAAAGAATAAAGGCTATCGTCCTTCCTACCCCCCCCCCCCCCCTTCCCCCCTTCCCCCGGAGGAAAAAAATGTTGCTACAACTAAGAAGCCCGTTGACGCCTAGCCGAATCAACGAACCACCAAATACATACACCAAACCTCAAAAAAAAAAAAAAAAAACTGAAAAAAAAGCAAGGGAACGCCAAGAACAAAGAAAAGAATAGCATCGGTGAAGAAAAAGAGAGAAAAGGGGAAAAGCCGCTCAGCCCCTCTTTGCCCACAGCCGTGTCACCGCTCCGAACCGTCGGAGCCATAACCGTTAGCGTACGCGCTGGCTGGCACCTCCCCAAACTTCCCATAAACACGAACGCGCGCATTCATTTCGGTCTCGGCCCAGTCCGACGCGCCGTCTCCACCCTCGGTCAGAGACGCTCCATCATCGCCAGTCGAATGCGACGCCCATATTTCATCCGCGCGGTACGCGCCACGCGGTTGCTCCCGGAGCGCACGCATGCACGCAGTAGTACGGCGCAGCCCCCCAGCGGAGAAAGCTTCTTCCCTAAAAACCCGCTCCCCCAAAAAGCCTCTTCCCTAAAACGCCCGGTGGAAGTTCCTACCAACTCTTCCGTTCCGTCCCTTTCGAAACTTTCATCCTTACTCGTATGAGTCTTGCGCCTTTTTTTCTCTTCTTTTTTACTGTATTTGGGATTTATTCCACACCGGCGCAGCACCCGGAAAGATTCAGAGAGAGTGAGCAAAAGAGAAAGAAGATCGAAAGGAATGAAAAGGGTGCCCCCGCTTTAAAACGCGTACCTCACGCAAAGCCGTTCGGAGCGTGCGGGGACATGCGAGGCACTAAAACTGGGGAAGCCTACCATTGTCGTGTTCATTTTTGTTTATTTAATTTCACGAGACTATTTGTCGAGCTGAGTGAGTTAGTGCGTGATGACTCTTCTGTTGTGTACGTTTGTACGAGTTTCAGGCTTTTAAGTGATGTAAGCAGTTTTAATTCTTTCTTTTCATTTTTTTTTTCACGTGCGTGTGTGTTTAACTTTTTGATGCACAGCGTTGGTCGGGCGCAAGAACTCAAGAATTATTTATTTTCTCCCGACGGGGATACCCACGCTTAGCAGTGGAGGATTCAAATGCATATTGAAAATAGGTCACTCGTCTTGTAAAACCAAAGCCGACAGTGGATGCGAAATGCGATGGCGTGCGTCGCTTGCTTCGAGACTGTGAGAAGAAAAACAGGCGGAAATATCGCAAATCAGGTTGGACCTTCTCTACTGTGCGAAATTGGAAATACTCACGTGTCCGCTTCTAGGGCTTAACTGCTTTCTGTCGTTCGACGTTAAGTAGAACTGCAGATGCCCAATGTTCCTCACGAGAACCACTTCAAAAATATGGCTACAATTTTTGTTATTCTATTTTTGTAATTTTTTGCGTTCTGAAACCAGGGCAGGGTTTGTAGTTTTCGAGAAGTTCAAATAAAGTTTTGGGCGTCAAAGGGTGTATAGCCTTTTTGATTTATGTGTTCCAAATTTCACCAAGCGCGAAAAATTAAAAGATCACTTGATCAGAAAACAAGATACCAAGTCCAAAAGTGAAAGACAAGTGCAGACTGTAAAGACCCGAGTTTTGAAACCGATATACGGTGAACCGGAAATTAAGCTGAATTATCGCAAAAACTAGAATAATTTAAAATGCCGTCCACCAAACTACACAAAAGTGAAAAAAAAAGAAGAAAAAAAAAACTCAAGCGAGCAAACAATGGCGCACCAAAACGACAGAACGAAAGACGTTCATTTCGTGCGTTCCCTTCCGAGTTGCGTCAATGAATAAACAAAGCCTCGTCACATTTCTTTTCGTTTCCTTGCTCTGTGACGTTGCGTCGACGAAAAACGGGAAAGAAATGTGGTTTCACACTTTGAAACACTTCTTGAAAACAACAACCAACAACAAGAGATACACAAACTAAACAAAAACAACGAAATAAAGAGTAAAGGAGGGTTTGAAATAATCATAACGGAAATGGCAGTTTCAAACAGAAGTATACGATGAATTGTTCAGAGATGAAATGAAAAAGGGGGGGGGGGGGGGCGGGGGAGAGAGAGAGAGGGAGATGGGCGGGTGAGGAAGAGCGGTGACCCAGGCAATGAAGTTTGCACATTGGGAGCTCCGTTTCGCGCGGGAAAATAGATTTCCGCGGAAAGACATTTATTCTGCCGACATCGGCTGTAATGCTCCCACCATACACAAAATAAAGATTATTTTCATAAATAATATTTTATGTTTTTCTTTTTATCTTCAACGCGAAAGCACAAACAAAACAAAATAAAACACAATTAACGAGAAAAAAATGCGTAGTTGTTTGCAAAGAAGCACGGGTAGATGCTTTTTTAAGAGCCCGTAAAATATTTCTCGGCGTTCGAGGACCTCCGATGTATTTATTAAAGTGGGTTCCCCTCTGGATATTAATACGAGATGCAAATGCATCGTTTGTGCTCTCTTAAACGACGATTTAAATTTGTAATCACCTCGAACATGAACCACAATAATAGATTCACCGCCTGTTTAATGGGCAAGAACAGAACGCTTCCGTTGAAATATTATTCCGCAGTCCGTTTCTCTTCGGTTATAACACAAGTTCCGCATTGCGCGCTTTTATTTTTATTCGGTAAACTGCGCGTGGAACACCGCATTACGCGCGTTTCCGGCGAAATCGCTCCGTGTAAGTAATAGGCGGCTCTTGTTATTTCTATTTTCATTACGGCAAACGAAAATTTCTTCACGACATACACGAAGGTGGGAAAACATTGAGTGGATATATCTGCTGTTATAGAATGTGACCACGGAAGTTGAAGAGCTGCATAAAACAGAAGCATATTTCCGATCTCCCGCCAACCTCCGTTAGATGTGTAGCAAAGGAGCTTCCAGTGCTTGAGGACAATCTTTCCCAAAGAATCCGTTCAGCTGCTGCCGAATAGACTACTTCCATAAAACCGTAACAGCGCGTTGCATTCTGGGAACCTGTGGGCCAGGAGCAGAGCGCGTATACATTTTGCTGCGAACTGATTCGCACAATGCATAACGTGGCATTACGCCGCGAGGTGGCGCTTCGAGTTTTGGAACAAGTCTATTGCGCGCCATTTGGAGGGGCGTTACGCTATACCTCAGAAGCATCTTCCCGTGCTTAGACAATCGTCAGCGTCTCTAAACGACCCCTATACTGTCATTACAATACCCACGTAGAAATAGTCAGAACAGCCAACTAATTGAAGAAATATTTTAAAGGTGCATAAATACCGTTACTACAGTACCCCGCATAAATAGCCTAAATAAACTACTATAATTTTATATACGCTTAAAGGTTCTATGAAACGACATTGAATTTGAAGGTTACGCGTACTGATAGACGTGTCAGCATCTTGGTGGCATGTGTAATTTTAAGATTAAGGGTGAACTATTCCTTAGTCTGTCTCTCGCAAAGCTTTTGGACGTAGCCACAGAAAGCAATTAGTTTGCGCTCGACTGCAATCAAAGCTTTGGCGAATGTTCGGGTTCGGACTCCTGTCTAACAACTGTGGCGGCGGACAGCTGCGAACTTCAACAATACCTGGAGCTCACCGCGTGCCATCAGCATTGCCAACCCCAACGCGTGGCTCTGATGAACACTAGGAAATATATTCGGCACGAGATTGCGTGGCAGTTTGTTCTAATGGGGAGTAAGAGGGCTGAATGTCGCTGTTATTTTTTTTCGATTTTTACATTAACCATCAGTGCGTGGAATTTTTCCAGCGTTATACGCTGCTATTTTGTTTGGTTTGGCAAAATTTTACGAGAGTATATATGCGTTGTGTCTTGAGACATGCGTTAAATCTGTTACTTCATATCCCCACTCAAAGCAGCTAATCTGGATATTGTATGTAACTTAAAGTCCCCATCTTCTTTTTAACTTACAAAAGAAAAACAACAACAACAAAAAGGATTTTTGGGCTTTGAATATTCCTACAGCCTTTCAACGTGATGCGATTTTTGAGTAGTTTCTTTTCATTGTGTGATTTCCTGAGCAGTTAGAAGTGTTGTGAGTTCGTAGCCTGCAGGAAAACAAAAGTGAGGTTTTAATGTATTCAAGTCCACACCCAGCTATTGATACAGCGTGTACCGAAGCAGAACTGTCCCAGACCTTGGAAAATGCATCTTAAAGCACGTAAAGTTAAAACAATCATATCAATAAAAAAAATAATGAGAAAAACGCATACCGCATTGTGCGAAAATTTTGCAAGCTTAATGAGATAGACAAAGATTTCACACCACACTGACAAAATCCACGCATAATGATAGTGTCCTACGTGTGAAATGACTTTCCCCAATTTACCTAAATGCCAAATCTCAAGTGACAAGAAAAAATAACAATGGTAATTTGCGATCTATATCATGTCACGGGGAGCTATTAATCAATACTTCGAGTATTTAATTAACATGCGTAAGGCCAACCGCAAGAAACATGTGTTTATGAGCATTTTATACCTGGAAACGGCGGGAGCAAAACGGGAGGTGATGAAAGAAAAAATACCAACGCACGCTCTAGCATACCACGGCGCCGTGCCTTAAGAATATGAACCAGTCAACATTCCTAACGACAAAGCGCTGCCGCCCGAAAGTTGCAGAAAGAAAACCGAAAAAACACAAAGCGTAGTGTACAATACTGCCGCATATTTATGGAACAAGCCTGCGCGCGCGTTAACGTCCATTAAAACGTATTCACCGCAAATCCCGCGCTCGCACTAACAACGAAAGGGATATTAGCTCTAGACGGAAGGAGCAGGAGAAGAAACGTAAAAACGGGGGTGGGGGAAGCAGAAAGGGTTGCGAAGAACTTTAAAAGGAAGCTTAGAAGGACGCCGCTGTACCAACACGAGAATCGCGCTGCGCCGGCGAGCTTTCTCGGCGCCACTGGGAGAGCGTCATTTATCACTTGCGCGGAACGGACAGGAAACGAGCCAAACTTGCGCAGTCGGAGAGACTCGCCTCGGAAGAACGCGTCACACTTTTCACAAGCACCGGAGGAGGGTTCAGATCAAAGATGTATAAGTAAGAGCACGACAATGTAAGGAAAACATAAAAAAAAAAGGAATGAAAAAAACAAAATGACACTCAAAGCCTCGTTCCCTTGCCCAGCTTGGGCGGATGGCCGCCGCCGCCGAAACGTTCGAACCAGGACCTCCGAAGCTAATGAATATGTGAACATCCTCGCTCGGAGCCCAAACGCAAACTTCTTTTGAATATTCAGGCACGTATCCTCCTTCCCCCTCTTCCCTCTCTTTTTCCTACCGCCTTTTGAGCGAAGTAAACGAGAAAACTGCCATAACCATATTTGAACCCCCCTCTCGCCTTCTTCACCGACGCCCAAAATATGACGGGGTTGGGGAATCATGCGCCGTTCTCCAAAAAGTGGATCGGCACGAACGTATCAAAGAAATAACGCCCGTTTTCTAGATGCATAGTTCAAACTTTTTTGAAAATAAAAAAAAAAAAAAAAAATGCCGAACGGAAGAAGGTCGTTTTTCTTGCACTATCTCGCTGCCCGACTTCTTTTTCGTTTTTTTTTTTTTTTTCTTGTGCGAGGGAGGCGGCGGGGAAAAAAGAGGAAAGGGGATAAACAAAAAAAAAAAAATTAAAAATTCAAATCCCGTTTTGCTTTCAAGCCTAGCCCGAGGGCGACCAGAAGACTCGTCACGGTTGGAAGCGGCAACTTTGCCGGAGTGACGCAGACTGTCTCGCTCCGGGTTCTCAACTCTAATGGCGCAAGTAGACATCGTCGTCTCCGCACTTGCCAAATGCGTGGGGAAAAAATTTTTTTTTTTGCGATGCTTTCGTATAAATGTCGAGAGTGACGCATCAAGGGTACACGACACTGGCGTGATATTCGAAGGTGGCGGACGATACAAATGTCGCAACTCCAAGGTTTTTTTCCTTCGTTGGTTTTTCGTTCGTGTAGTCAAGGCTGATGGCGAAAGTTTCCAACGACGGCAGAAAGTGAAATTTTCCAGCACGTTACTTTTAGTACTCTTCGGCCTTGAACGTCATCGAGATTATCACACTCAAGTCGGCGTAGCGATTGATTAGAAACATATATAAGGTTCCACTTTAAGTCTTCTCGAAACTAGCGGGTTTGAGTGGAGTGGAGTAACTGTAAAGGGTTTGTTAGTGTAATCTACAAGTGCTGATTCCCGAAGCTTTCAGCTAAATTGTGAACTCGAGTATATGAAAGTTATCAACCACGCATCGGGAGCTGCACCAGTTCAAGAGACGTGACGATTAATGGCGCCGTCTAAGCTTGTCAACAGTCCAAGAGAAAAAAAATGTGTAATAAAACCTGGTTCAGGCAGTTGCTTTGCGGGCGTTCTGGTTCAGAACGGCCGAAACGACAGCAACTACCCATTCGCTGGGACAACTGTTCGTAGTCCAAGAAATTACGGCAAGTGACGCAAGAAGTAGCTCCATAAAACAATAATGGGTTACGATTATGCCAGCGTCCAAATCACTGCTGTCGTTTTATCTGTGGGCGCATCCGACGCAAATTTGCGACAGGCTTACCCATTTGCGCCTACTGCGTCCACGTCAACCAAAATTACAGCAGCGACACAAACTGTCTGAACCAGGCATGAATCTGCTAAAGGCGGGTTCACACAGCCCTGTTTGCTTACGTTGTGTTGCGTTACGTTACGTGCGCGTCTGTGCTGCGCGTTCACACTGCCTCGCAGGCGCCGACTCCGCCAAGGCGCTGCGGAACGTAGGCAAGGGGCAATAGAAAACATCCCACAACGATTGCCATTAGCCAATTGTGGAAGAGCTAGACGTGTCGGTCAGAGGCCGCGGCAGCCGAATCGGAAGACTGGACAGGGTAGGGCAATGTGCTTCAATGGCGTTTAAAGAGCTCTATGAGGCGGTTGTAACCGATTGAACCACCCTTACGTTGCAGCGACCGCAATGAAGGCTGCCGAGTGCTACAACCAACGTCGACTGTGTCAGCTGTGTCGCTTGTGGCCGCAGCAGCATCACCGCCGCGCCGCAGCCCCCTCGGCGATCCTTGAGTAACCTCGCGTGGAAAACAAACCAGAAATTATAGGAAAATGAGATTATAAACGCGGGTTATTTAGAATCCAGCTACGAATTCAGAGGCGAATCGGAATCCAGCTACGAATTCAGAGGCTGATTCAGTGGTCATTTGGTCAGCAAGGTGGCCGTTGCGTTTTTCCTTGCTCGTAGAACGCAAATTCACTGCTTTTCGACTTTCACTTGGGCGTTGTTTCGTGTTTATAGGCTGCGGAATATCTCCAATTTTGTCGCCAAAACAGTCAAGGCGGCGAATAAGCAGATTTCCGTATGCTGTAGTTGGTCGGACCGCCGAAGCGAGAAAGAGAATTGTGCTGCGCGGGTGTACCCGAAGTTCGCTGGTCGTTCTCGTGGTGCCTGTGCGGTTTTCTGTGTTCCCTTTGCGAAAGGAAATTAACGTAGGTACACGATGCAACTACTGCAGTGCGTCCTGCGGCTGCTAGTAGCGACAAAATCGGCTAAGATGCTCTCTCGTGACGGCCATTTTGAAGAGCTCGGTGACGCTTCGGCTCTCCCCTTCCGCTTGGGCTACGTTGGTGATTTAAATATTCTGGGCAGTGTTTTGAAATGTTTGTGTTCACGTTCCTTTATGTTGGATACTTTCCGAAAGTGTACGTCAATTGAAGGTAGGAAATGAATCAAGTAAGTACTCATCTAGTTTGTAGAGTAGGACGCCAAGAGAAGGCTGAGCGATTGATAGCGTCGGGTTTGCCGCTGGGACTTTCGCTGCTAGGAACACTGGGTCGACGGCAATTGTCATGTCGGAATCACCGCCGAATTAGTGAAAGTATAATTTCCATTTGCACGTGTACTTTTCTTTTCTTTTCAAGCTCAATTTTTGTGTCAGATTTGCTAGTAAATCTACGAGCACGACAACTTCCACGCCGTGCGCGTAGAAGCACGGTACGCGCAGTCAAGGCAGCAGCGGTAGCGACAAGGAACCTAGCACTGGCTTGAGTAAGTAGCTTGAGTTAGTACCTGGAGTAAGTAAGTACCTCCTAGAATTCGTAAATTCCAGCTAGGGTGTCGACGCCCTGGTGGCTAACTTCGGAAACGCAAAAAAAGGAAACTTATTTGGCCTGTGAAGGAGACTGCTCACCTTTTTCCCATCGCCTGAAAATATCCTCGTAACATGGGCACACTTCACTGAAGTTAGAATAAGCCACAGTCATCACACTAAACTCGTAATACGTTCCGTGGCTATGCAGTCAAAGCGATGGGAGCACGTTTGTATCTTGAGCGCCCATCAAAGCTGCGCACTCTTTTCAGTAAGCTTCTACGCATGCGTACACTCCCGTTGTCGCCATTGTCGCTGGGTACCGTCCCGCACGACCAACACCGTCAGCATCTATCTTCGCGACTGTTTACTCTATTTTGACGCTTCCCTTTTTTTTAGTATCGGTACTATGGGTTAAAAAGCACTGAAAACCGATACAACGGCACGATGACAATGTATTTTGACGGGCGGAGGCATGTTGAGATTCCCTTCATTTGTAGTCGGCAAACAACTCCCCAGACGGCACTCGTTCCTCGAAAAGGGTCAATTGTGTGTGAGCATGAAGGCCCTATGAACACCTACAACTCCTTATGACCGGGTGCCTTTAAACCTCTCGAAATATATTAGGCCACGGCCACACTCCTCATACATCGTACAAAAGAGTGTCTGTAAACACGAGTCACAGCCTTATTCTTGGTTAGAATGCCGCGTTCCAAGTTTCTCCTTGATCTAATTGTCATGCGGCATTTAAAGCAGGGATCTTACAGTAACTCGCATTCGAATCTGTTTGCAGACTGTCTTTTGTGAGATTGGGGGGGTATCATGCCCGAGTTACACTAGAGCGAACAACAGAAACAAACGACAACGACAAGCATCAAACCAGAGTCTTTCGCGATTTGACAGGCCTTGTAGAATAAAGGAGGCTATGTTCAAACACGAGCGTCATGCACGCGAGGGCATCTTTGGCAGGCTTTCAATCACTCGTGCTTACTTCACAAGCATCGAATAGCTAAACGCCTGTCAAAAGTACCATTGTGAGCATGCTGCCTGTGTTTGAGGCTTGCCGCTGTCGTTTGTTTCTGTTTGTCGCTCCAGTGGGACTCGGGAATAAGCAGTGTGGCCCCGGCTTTACGACGAGATGACACACTGACATGCTTGGCTTCATCTATGCAGTGATCCTGGAACTGCATTTTAATAGAGCGAAGGCTTGGCGGTATTAGCTAGGCCAATTCTGCGTAATAATCCAATAAGAAGTGGTCGATTTAATATCAACAAAAGTGTTTCGAGTAAACAAAATGCTCAATTCTTTTTTGTTTTGTTTTAATATACGGGTCCGCGAAGTGTTCCACGGCTGCCCGGCAGGTGGCGACAGTGTGTACTTCCGCCGTAAGAAATTTTAAGGTCTTAAAGGCCCGTTCACACTTGCCCTTGAACTACGACCGACCGAGACGAGCCCGGTTTTTAAGCGTCTTGTGACTCCTTATGCGCGTCTGCATCGCTGCGCCGCCGGTTGTAAGCCGTCACTAAAGGCTTAAAAAGCGACCTTGTCTCAGTCGGTCGTAGTCATAAGTGTGAACGGGTCTTTAAAACACGCGACCCTAAAGGCCTGTTCACACTCTTGCGACCTCTTAGAAATGGGTTCCTTGAAACCTCTTACGAGAGGACACACTGGCGCCATCTATTGGGTAACAGTGTAAACCTGGCGGTTCGGCATATTTTTTATTTCGCTCGCGCATTATCCTTTCTTTCTTGGCTCGAAAAAGTTTTGCCAACGTTATAAACGAGCCTTTCTTTTTTATGGGTATTACACACATTTGGCCTCGGAAATCCCGCAAAACTTTTGCTCTTGTGAAATGCAGTTTCAGGGTCAACATACCGATGGCGCCAGCGTGCCAGTGTGTTCTCTCGTCCTAAGAAATTTTAAGAGGTTTCAGCAGATCTCATCTCTCTTGGTCGTACTCGGTTGCAAGAGTGTAAACGGGCCTTAAAGGGGTAGTGAAACGAAATTTTAGCGCCGATCTTGTTGCATAAATATGGGCTAGGGACAGGCACCAGCTCGGAAATATAAATATTGCGCTGTAAAACACAGGAGAACTAATTTTAAACATAATTAAACGATGTCAAATTCTCATCTGGTGGATGGGGGAAGTTCTCGTGACATCACTTGTGCCAAAATAGCAGCGCCGTTCAGCGGCAATACGGCGTGCCGGCAGAATTCGCCTAGGCCTGAATAACGCGTTTGCAAAGCCTTGGCGGAGAAAGCCAAAGCGTAGTTGGCCACAGTGAGCTCGTTCTCGTTGCGGCTCTTTGCACGACACGGCCTGAGCATGCTTCTGGCACGGCCGGTCTTAGTTGCTGCGAGTCGCGAGCTGCAAGCCGACGTTAAAAACGATATGTTTGAACTACGAGGGCATCAGCAAGAGCCACGCAAATGCCAAATACCTGTTCACACTCGGAGCGGACACGCGCGTTTGATCGAAGTGCTGGATTCGCTCTGTTAGACCGCGTTTCGGTAAGCGCTTCTGGACCGATCTTTTACGATTGCAACTCGATACTGACATGACAGTCGGCAAAGAAAGGTTAGACCGACATCGCGTAGCTCCCACAAACTGCTATAGCTCGACACTGACGTAACGTCGAGTCAGAATAAAAATGGCATACTAATAACAGAGTGTACATACCGAGTTGCCAAGGTAATCCGTATGGCGTTTATTTGAGCTCTATATCACACAAAACAAGGAGATAGAATCAATGAGAGTCCCTTTTCGACGACAGCGTTCGTCACCGCTGTCTCGGAAAACAAGGAGATCGAGATGACAAGGGGAAAATATTGACCTCTGAAATTTAGTTCAGGGATCAAACTACTCATCCGCTAAGGGTCCATAAGGGTCGCGCGGGCATATTCCATTCAGCAGGCCAGCCGGTCATGGACAGACGGTCTTGGCCAAGGATCGCCGGAGCAACGGTGCGCCGAGTCAATGTTGCTGCTAGGCCTACTATATTCTGCCGAGCTCGCTCGGTCGGCAGAATCGTGGCTGTTGTAGCTCTTCTCGTGTGTTTGTGGATCCTGCGTTCTTGATCGTCGTGGTCTGTTTTAAGTACTCCTTCCTTTTTTCTTGCTGGTTGAAGTCGGGACGCACGAGAAGAGCACAAAGAAAAATAAATGTCCGTTGGTGGCCGATACCAAGTAACTGAGCGACGCTGTCGGCCTTGTTGATTTGATCGTAAAAAGTGCGTAAGACAGCTTCGGAGCTGTCGTAGGATTCTGTCGTAACCTGCGCAAAGGTTACGACAATTTCGTTTCGAGAGCACGGGTTTTCTCTCCAATTTGTCGTACGCACTTTTTTCGTCGTGAATTCGCTTTGAGAATCCGGCCTCAGAGCTGGTTTTGTCAGTGCTGCCGTGGTTGCCGACTTGCCGTGGTCCCGTGGTGCAGCGTGCGTGCAGCCCTTGCACGTCTCAAACGGCCACGTTGTCACAGGTCGTAAATCGTCGACGAGCCACCAAGTGGCAACGCTCGTAACCACAACATTCACGCCGTAGCCTTTCCCGACTGGCACAAGTGACGTCACGAATGCACCCAATATCCCAAGACGCATCGCGCTCTCCGATGGCCGATTTTTGAGCGCGCGCCCAATCGGGCCCATTAGGGTGAAAAATATAGCCATCCGTTCAAAATACAAACGCGCGATTATGATTTATGAATATCATTGATCATATTGAACCTATTTCTGACCATAATAGGTGTATTTCAAGTTTCGCTTCAGTATCCCTTTAAGAAGTCGCCAGCGTATGAACGGGTCTTAACAGCAGTAAAGGGTTACTTATCTGCCTTTAAAGGTGCGGTGCAACGATATTCAATTGGAATGTTTTTCACTTGACACGAGCTTACTGGCACATCTGGGACTCAAGGATACTCACACGCAACGCCACTGGCCAAGAAACTCCTTTTTTGCGGTGTAATTTCAAGGACAAAAGCGATCATTTTCATTCAATCTCTCCTTTGCAAAATTTGATGACGTAACGTGGGGATCGCAGTACACCCAAGTGACGATATTTGAATGCGGTTCATAGATTGGACCCGAGCATTGTGTGGGCACTCGACTTGAGCTCGTGATAATTGCTAGCTCGAGAAGCATTCGGGTAGTGACCCGTGTCCAATCGCTGCAACGACGACAACAGCCGAGCCATAACAATGTCTGGAACTCAGCGCGTATCCTGCGCTTTGCCAACCCCAGCGCGTGGCTATGATCAACACTGGCGGCATATAATTGGCTCCAGATCACGTGGCCGCTTGTTCTGGCTGCGAGTTGAGGGGGTGAACGCTGCTCGTTTTTCTTTAATTTTTTTCTGGGACTTCTATTGCGTGGGGTGAAAAACGAACGCGTGTTTCATAGGTCATTAACGTTAGGGATCCGTTTTAAGCGGTATTTGCGCAAAATACAAAAATTGTTGCATCGCTCCTTTAAGGCTGCCCGCCTAACGAGAAAATACAAATTTGAAACGAAGTATAGACCAAGAGGCGACTCTGAGGTCACATCGCTGCGGTGGCGCTGCTTTCGACACGGAGCATGCGCAGACGATTCACTCAAATCTGTTTTTGCAGTGCCCACACCTCGTGTGGGCGAACGGACTACCGCCACAGCCCTGAGCACGAGCCTTCTCGTATTTATTTGCGCGGATATTTCTCTTTGTCGGGCACATTTCCGCCGCACGTTTACGCGCAAACTCTGGCGTGATTTACGGGCGTAGAAGGTCCGGCTGCTGCGCCTTCATCGGGGGAAAGGGGAGTTCGGCGTGGCTATACTCTCCAAGCGAGGCTGAAGAGGAGACGCGGGCCCCCAAGGCTGCTCGGGAAGATTTAGGGTGGAGCTTCCGCCACGAGATCCATCGCGCCCCAACACGACCAGCACCGCGGGTCCCGTTGACAGCTCGTAAAACGGGATCAATAAAAGGTGGCCGAAGAAAGCGAGGCAAGCGCCGGAACCACGGGCCCCCCCGCTAGACTTCGTTTCACCGAAACTGGGCATAGAGCGAAAGCTACTGCCCCTTCGAGCCAGTCAGGGCGACGGAGGCGAAGCACGGGACAGCCCTTACCAAAGGGACTAAAACGCAACCCAGATAGCTGGAGAAGAGGGGCGAACCCTTCCCCTACCAGAACCCTGTTTTTGTGTGTTCCCAGACATCGCTTTTCCCCCCGGTAAAATTAGCCAATGTTTCCGTTTCTTGAAACCACAGTCTCAGGTCTCAGTTGTCATGTATAAGATAACCCCCGTCGGTTTAAACTTCGCACAAACAGAGACTTTCCCCTCTTCCGCACGTAAATTCGAGAGCATAGCGCGCAACTAGTGAGATAGAGTATATCACGTGTTTCCCACCGACGCGCTGATTGGCCCACCGGAACCGTAGCCTTCGTCGTTTGCCAGGTTACGGTGAGACGGAGTGCAGCAGCCGCACCCCGGACACGTCAGTCCGGCAGCCCCGCGGTGGGCGCAAATAAACCATCGGGGCTGCGCGGAAGACGACAGCGGGGAGCAAATGCGCAAACCTCCCGACCGGCGCTAACACAAAGCCATACACGAACATACGCACGCACGCATCGAACTGTGCCCAACTTGTAATCCGCGAAGAGAAACTTCCCTCCTTGGTCGGCTGGAAGTAAACAGGCGCAGGGTGAGAGGAGATGTCACAAGGTGTGCCTTCCGTCCACCCACCCACCTCGGACCAATTGCTTTTCGGCCAGACGTCGTGTACGAGCCAGACCAATGATTGCAGCGCCAAGAAATGGGGTCAGCTTCTTTGTTTGTTTTTATCTACCGGCGAATGTCGGGCTTAGGTTTCCTGCAAGAAGACGGTAGGAAACGAACCTATCTCTCCGCTAAATTGATGAGATGTTTAGTTGTTTATTTTTCCTTTATGTGCGCACGTGTCTTCGGTAACGCGATAGTTAACGAAGCAGCTGTTTGTTTTATAGTTTGTTTAGCATTATGTGCCCGCAGCGTACGACGTGTTCGGCGGGCCCGTGTATGTTCGATCATCTAGAGATGTACGAGGTATCTACCAGCCCAAGCACGGAGTATAAAAATCGTGCCAATGTGAAGTTCATAATAATATAAGTCATAAGCTTGCAATCAGCTTTGTAGATGTTTTCGCATGCCACTCCAATCTACTCGTCGGTCGAATCGTTTTCTACTGCGTGCGCATAATCTCATGAAATACGAAGCTTCTCTTGAAAAGTCGGAGAGCAATGTTGCGGCAACATTCCTCCGTGGAACCCGTGGCACACGGTAGCGGTGCAAAAAAAGCACTGATCGAGCTACGAACGACCACTGCGTCTAGAATTCTAAACGGCTTTTGAGATCTTTTCACCGCCACTTCATAACTAAATCGGACACGTTTGCGCTCCTCCATTTCATTATCCCTACTAGAAGAAACCAACCGGAAAGCCCACGACGTGAATATCAATAAACCAACTGATGCCAAGCGTCCCTGGCCCCGGTTAAGGTCGGCCTTTCAATTTCAAGAAAACACACACACACAGGCAGAACGACACCGAAGCCTTCGAGCGAATACTCTTTCTCAAGTGACGGGACCCGAAGAGCAGAGCGGTGGGGGACAACAAGTGGGTGACGGGAGGCAAGGCCGGTTATTCGGCTGCAAACAAAGGGAAGGGAGAGCAAATGGGCCTAAAGTCGAGACTCCGCAAGAGTGCATCTGGGAGTTCAATTCTAATTAGATGGGAAGGAAACGTATGCTTGGCCGCAAAAAGACGAGGTTTGGAAGATCGGTTGTGCCATAAGCCTGCACGGGTATGTGGCCCCAATGACTAGAAACTGTCCTCCGCGAAAAGCAATCGCTCCCTCCGCCGGACGAAGAAAGAGAAACACTTCAGAAATGCCGCGCTTTGTCACATCTGCGTGTGCTGTAGGCGATGTACCACTCATGGCGAGTACAACACCAACGTCCGCATCCTCCCAGTTGGCGGAACCAGCTTGGCCAAGCAGGGTTACCCAAAATGTTTTTGTTTTTTTTCGTGCTCCAAACAGTTTCCGCCACAGTCTTTGCCGTGCCCTTCCCGTATCGGGACTCTCTCACGAGTGACGAGGCGATTTGGTGGTCGTGTTTGCGATATTTTTGCACGTAAATCTGAGAAGTAACTGTAACGAGGTTACTTTTTACAGTTACTTTTGAAAAAAGTAACCCTGTTAGTTACAAGTTGCTTTCCCTAAGCATTAACGAGTTACAGCTACAAATTACTGAAAAAAGAAACAAGTTACCGGTAACGCGTTACTTGTAACTAGCTACTGTACAAGACTGCTCTGTCATCGTGTCGGCCGCGAACACCGTCTCTTTTGTCTGATGTACGAACAGTGGGATTCCGGCTTTAGCTTTGCCGGGTACCGTACATTGCACCATTCCAATATTCCCGCCAATCTTCGGAACGAACCTCCTCGCCCCCGGGCAAACGGAGGGAATGTCCAGCACGTCAACGGTCAACCGTTCAATAATGCATAACCGTGCCGCGCATGCGAGCTTTTCCCCGGTTCAAGACAAGCGATCCCGACCCCGGGCGAGGGAGAAGAAGAAGGGGAAAAAATAGGGACTGAACGCGGAGCTCGCACGCCACCGCGGCTGAACGTTTTTCGATGGCGGTAGCGCTCCTGAAATATGGCTCCTGGCCCATCGCGAGCGATTACGCCAAGCACCTTCGATGATGCACCGCCATAGGCGGCTTTGCCCAGCGTTTCCCGGACGGGAAAGACGAAAAAATAGCAGAAACGGGGAAGGAAAGGACACGTGGAAGATGCCGTATATTATGCACGGCTTTGCGAGATTTCTTTTTTGTTGTTTTCGATTAAAATTGTTTTTAAAGATAGCTAGACTAGGGCTAATAAAAGGCCGCCCCCATACGGCTCACTTTCACCAAAGGCTTTAAAAACTTCTGGCTTTTTTTTTTTTTTTTTTTTTTTTACGCACGATGTTGATGAGGGTAGTTGTACGTGCTCGAGACAGCCATAGGAAGATTAGAGTTTGGAGTATCGTAAGCCCCCCGATTTTCGGCTAGGCTGTCAAACGTGAGAAGTCGGAGAAAAAGCCTAACATCAGAAACTTGGAAAGAGAAATCTTCTGAGAGGCTTTATTAAGAGCAGCTTAAATATGTTTGTCCCAACTGAAGCACATGTCATATTCCTGTTCTACCACTGGCGCAAAAGAATAAAATGTTTATATAAATAAATTGCTCACGCAGTCGGATGCTCATCGGTGCTTTTATATTTTCACCGATTCTGTATTTTTGACACCGACGGATGCTCACCGGTGTTTATCGGTTTCAACCGATTTGGTATTTTCGCCTCCGACGGATGCTCACCGGTGGTGTTTTTTTCTTCTTTTTTTTTCTTGTCGATCTCGTATTTTTTGACACCGACCCACGTTCATCTGTGGTTCTCGGTTTTAACCGATTTTGTATTTTTGGCACCGACGGATATTTATCTGTGTTTTTTTATTAAAAACAGAGTCTGCGGTCTAAGAAGATACTAAGAAATGCCTGCGCGTCTACTTACCCGCAAAACACTCAAAGGGCCAATCTCTGCGATATACGAAATCAGCTCAGCGAATGATGAGGCGAAACGTCCGTTTAGACTTAACAATGAAGTCTGCGCTGTGGCGTTACAATGCAAAGCGCCATGCCTCATCATTCGCGCTGTGGCATTGCGTAATGACACAGCGGAGACTTCATTTTGAGGTCTAAACAGATGTTCCTCCTCATCATTCGCTGAGCTGATATCGTACATCGCAAAGATTGGCTCTTCGAGTGTTTGCGGGTAAGTAGACGCGTGGACATTTCTTAGAGTGTACGGTACACTCAAAAACAAAAGCCTGTGCGTCTACTTTCCCGCAAAACACTCGGAGAGCCAATCACCGCAGCTTACGGAGGCAGCTCAGCGAATTACGATGCCGAAACATATGTTTAGACCAAAAAAAAACGCACTCTGAGTTGTGACATTAAGCAATGCAAAACGTCAAGCTTCCATTGCTTAATGTCACAACTTAGACTAGGTTTTTTTTTCTCTTTTTTTTTTTGTCTAAACACAGGTTTCGGTATCGTCATTCGCTGAGCTGCCTCCGTAAGCTTCGATGATTGGCTCTCTGAGTGTTGTGCGGGAAAGTAGACGCATGAGCTTTTTTTTAGAGTGTACCTTCCTCCCCCTTTTTTTTTTTCTTGTCGTAGAATTTACCGCTCTATTAGCGAAAGGGGCCGTCATCCCCACGTCAAATGATGAAGCAAATAATTACTCGCACAACCCAAACAACCGCGAGCAAAAAAAAAAAAAAAAAACTCATTAGGCTAATTAGGCTGACAAGTTACTCCCGCTGCACTCGCAACACCAGATCGGTGTCGAGATAAGGAAGGACTCGAGCGCACAATAATCGAGCCCGGGCACGACGGAGATAATTAGTGTCGTGCAGCTGCCATACAAGTTCATCCCGTTATCGCCCGCATCGCAAACCAAAGCAAAAGAAGAAAAAAAATTGCGGCAATCCTGCATTGGCATGCGCTCTGCTACCGTGAAACACGAACGGTCCGAGTGCGTGACTTTGGTTTTTCCCGGCTTGTACTACACACCTCGTGTCTCGGATTTGGGAAACGAGAACACGCTGCGTATACTCGGTTTCGGAGAGAGTCCGCCCGCTGAGCACGTGAAACGGAGCCTAAACAAGCGGCGCTCTTTTGTGCGTTTCGCATCAGCGACAAGACCAATCCCGTTCGGGGAAAAAAGCGCAGGATTACGGCGCATTCAGTGTGCGCGATTGCTGCAGAGACGCTGAGGGGAAAGGCACGAAAACGACGACTGCCGTGACTTTCTGGCGCTGCTTGGTCGGCTCCGTCGGAAAGAAGGCTTCGGTCGAAATTGCGTCTGAGACAGGGTATCCGTCCAGTCGTCATCGACTCCGTGAAAGGAGTCGTCGGCAGTCGCCCCGAGATTCGGTGCCAAGCTGACGGCGCTGCGGGGTTATATGAATGAAAAGATCGGAGCGATGTTGCATGTACCCTCTTCGCTCGCGAGCGGGAAATAGTTTTTTTTTTTTTTTTTTATTTATTTATAAATACCCTCAAGGCATGAAGCATTATAGAGGGGAGTGGTACAGCAAATACAATAAGTAAAATGAAATAATAATTGGGAAAGCATACACGAAAGAAAATAAAAAAAAACAATGGTTACAAATGATTAATACACTTTGATACTATATAGTCCACTAGCCTGAAACCGGCAAACACAACGTCTTCTACTAATACAGTTAAATAATCAATCAGATATATTTTTTAAGGCAGATTGAAACAAATCATAATTAGTAATAGTGGCTATCAGAGAGGGAAGGTGGTTCCAGTCACTAGACGTACGTGGGATGAAGGAATAAAAAAAGGAATTAGTGTTGCATGAAATGACTCCTACTTTATGTGGGTGATCCATCCGTGACGACATGTTTGAAGGTGATGTTAACAGTTCACCGCGTAAAGTGGTGTGGTGGAAAATTTTATGGAAGAAACAAAGTCGTGCGTTTTTGCGTCGTGACGCTAGGGAAGAAAGACCTAGATTAGATTTCATGGAGGATACGCTAGCAGCTCGTTGGTAGTTAGAATATATAAATCGAACCGAGTTATTTTGAATCATTTCCAACTGATTAACGAGAGTTCCGATGCCAGGATCCCATATCGCTGAAGCATATTCTAGTTGTGAGCGCACAATTGTTTTGTAGAACAGTAATTTAATAGAAGTAGGGGCCGAGTAAAAGTTGCGTTTTAGGTACCCAAGCATACGGTTAGCCTTGTTAGTAATGGAGTCGATGTGAATTTGCCAGCTAAGATTAGAAGTAATATGGACGCCTAAATACTTGTATGATTCGACAGTTTCGAGTAGACTACTATCAAGGTGATATGAAGGTAAGTTAGCGGAACAACGAGAGATTCGCATGAATTTGCACTTGTTAACATTTAGTGTCCTATGCCACGTTTTGCACCAAGAAGTGATAGCGTCAATATCAGATTGAAGTGCATGCACGTCATTGATAGAGGTTATTTCCCGGTAAAGAACACAATCATCTGCGAATAGATGAATCGAAGATGATACACAGTTTGGTAGATCGTTAATATAGACAAGGAAAAGTAATGGCCCAAGTACAGTACCTTGGGGTACGCCAGATATTACAGGGTGAAGGAGAGAGCTGACTTCGTTCGCGGTTACAAATTGCTGACGATGTGTGAGAAAGCATTCAAGCCATTTTAGTATGTTAATATCAATACCTATTTTTTTTAGTTTTAGTAGCAGGAGCTGGTGAGATACCTTATCAAATGCTTTCGCGAAATCCAGATATATACAGTCGGCGGATGATCGGTTATCGAGTATAGATTGCAACTTATGGGTGAATAAAGCCAGTTGTGTCTCGCACGAAAAAGATTTGCGAAAGCCGTGCTGTGCGCGGTGAAAAAAAGAATTTGATTCCAGATAGTTCGCGATATGGGAGAAAAGTATGTGTTCTAGAATTTTGCAAGGAACGCTAGTGATTGATATGGGTCTGTAGTTGTAGTTGTAGTTGGGAGAGTAAAGGAAGAGGGTAGCGCTTTTCGATCGGGTCTAGCAAAAAAGTTGGAAAATTTGTGTTTACTTACTTAATTTGTAGCGGTGCCTTTAAAAGACAAAAGTCTGAATGTCGAACTGAATACTTTTTTATATTTTTACAAGACGCCCCCGAACAAAAAAAAAAAGGAAAAAAAAAAAAAAAAACTATGTTATGAAAATTAAAGCAAACATGCTCCGCAACCTACTAATAGGAAGGCACCATAAAAAAATAACAAAGGCAAATTTTTTAAAGAATTTACCTGTAAATAAATTATAATAATTTATGATTCTACGATTTTTGAAATTGCCATTCAAGGCTAGCGAGTGATGATGAAGCGAAGACTTTTATTTCCGTGAGTGTGTGTGCCATTCACACTCGCACTCTCAAATATAGAATCGCGGAAATGTACACGCTAAAAAAAAAAAAAAAAAAATATATATATATATATATATATATATATATATATATATATATTTTTTTTTTTTTTTATCCAGACAGATACCGGTGAAAGCCTGACACACAAGTGCGTCCGATCAAACACAAATGCTGACAAAGATGCCTGTGCATCCACGTACGCAAGAAAATTCTAACAACGATGCAACATTACAACAACAACACACACACAAAAAAAAAAAAAAAAAAACTCCTTGCGTTTGCAAGCACCTTCCATCTCCCTATCCGCCGCTCGCTCATCGCCGAATGATGAACGCTGCGGAAGTCCAAACACGACGCCATCGAGTCGCATTTCGCGCGCACATTTCAGCGAACTCGTTCTCGCGCATATCTCCCCCAAGGGGCCCGTCCGGATGGCGACGGTTAACCGCGACGACCGAAGCCCAGCGACAACTTGAACGCGGAAGGTGGGTCCACCGAAAACGCACCCCGCTACGCCCCCGTTTTATCGCACGATGGACCCGAGCGGAAACTGCTACGAGCCATCCAGCCAATCCAGCACCGCGAACGTACCTCGTGACTGCACGCACGCCCCGCGCGTTGCTGAGCCTCCTGTTGAAGGTCACGTGATACTCACTCGGCATTTGATTGGCTACGATGGTTGCTACGTCACGATCCGATGAAGCCGATCAAATCACTCCAAAAGTCCATCGTCACGGCGCTCGCCGTCGCTGTGCGTTTGACGTATATCGCAGCTTAGGACGAACCGCAGAAGATGCTACGAGCCATCGGAGCTAATATTGAATGCCGCGTGACCTTTGGGAGGCAGGCGGCGGCGTGCGGGGCTTGCAATCACGTGATACGCGTTCGCGGTGCTCAATTGGCCAGGATGACTCGGAAAGTCCCCTGCGTTCCATCGCAAGCTGACACTGAACATAACAGGCGCCCACGCCTGATGCGGGGCGCGGGGGAGAGAGAGAGACGGGCAGGCAGTGTGCCAAACTGACTGTTCCTCCCCGACTGCCATTACAGTAATTGGACGCGTGACAAATGAACCCGGCCAGTGATCGCCGTCGCGAGCATCGACCGCGGGGGGCTCCCGCATTCGACGGACGTACCGTATTCGCGTCACGCCTCCCCGTGACAGGTGCCCCGTAGCGCGGATGTGTGTGTGCACGGGCGGCCAGTCGGCGAGCACGCGCTTGGATCTTACGGACGACGACGCACATCCGGCCTTGTCGACGTACGAAAACGGTCCCGTGTACATAGACGAATGTGGCAGGTGAAGGCCAGCGTTTTGCTAGCTTGTTTCTCTTAGCATATTATATATACATAACGAAACAACACATCTGTTCTAATCGCGGCGCCCGGGCACAAAAACGGCTCGAACAAGAGACCACCCTGATATCAAACAACACCGTACAACGAAGACGTGGCGCTCACCAGGCATTAATGAAATCGATATCTTTTTTTTTTACGTAGGTAAATTGAAGGCCGTCTTACTCGGTGCCTCGCGCCTGCTTTTTCTATAGCATGTGCCTCCAGAACCCCTCTTTACACTTTTGTACGATCGAACTATAGGGGGCCGCTTTATCGAGCTTGTTGTCCCCACAGCCCGGTGTTTACTAACACACCTTAACGAAGATATTGAATTTCGCCTTCCGCGGTCTTGGCACGAGCACTTCCCTCTGACCAGTGCTTTAGTCGCGCGAGGAACGGCCTTCAAATCGACATCTTAGATGTCTGGGATCAAAAACAAATAAGAAAATGCGGTTTGTTGCCCCCACAGCCGAAGCGTACCTTTAAAGGCGTGACTGTTCGATCTCCTCCCCATTAGAGTGCTCGTTCGTAACGCTCTTCCCAGAGATTGCTCCATCCACCAAAACCATCGCGATGGCGAAACGGCAAACACACTGCTTTGCTCCCGGACGCACCACGGGGTACATTTCTGCGAAAAAGGAAGTGAAGAAAGCCTTCCTCATTGCCGCTCCCGACGACGACGACAAAAGCATCGGCAGGTTCATTCTTGCGTTACGTTAACCACGTGCCCAAAATCAGCATAGTTTAACTTTCAAATGGGTTTTAAGGGACGCATATCGCAAGTTATACTTCCCCGCATAACAAGAAAGCACCGAATCGCAGCAAACGCAAGCAGACGCCGCATCTCAGTGTCGACAGCAGCGCCACCGCTTCATCCCGACCGCCTGCTCCTTCTCTCGCGCTGTTGCTGACACCTCCCCTTGTAGCCATAGTACTCCTGCGAACTAAGGTTACGGCGGCGTCACGCATGCGCCGAAAGCCGAATTCGGACTATTATAAGCAAACCTGGTCGCAACGCAGTTGCGTCAGCCATGTGCCCATGTGACCTACAGGGTATTTCACGTAACTTGATCCAAGCATTAAAAATATTTTGGCGTGTTTTATCGAGACAAAAACCAAAGAAATAAGCGTGTCGATTGCTTAAAACAAGTCAGGCAATTTTTTGTTTTTGTATTTTGTACCAACGAAATATTTAGTTAAGATTAATTAATGAACTTTTGAAATATTCAATTTAGAGCAGAAGTTCCGATGACCAGGTTGTAGAGCGCCCTCAGAAACATCCAATTCAGTGGTTTTTATCAAGAAGCCTTAACGATGCTTTTTTAGTGAACTTCGAAAGAAGCCCGTCAATTACAAAAAAAAAAAAAAAAAACACGGAACTTTGCACTTGCGCGCCTTGTATTGCAGCGCTCGCAGCCCTGGCTCGAATAAGTTAGGCCCGCATGCTGAATAGAGCACTGTTGAAAGGGCACTGTAGACAGACTCGTGTTTTCTCGTTTTTTTTGCTTTTTCATAATTCGCTCGCTGCATTTGAGGTCCAGACAAAAGGAGCTCGTAAGGTTTCCTGATAAAAAACACTGAATTGGATGTTCATGAAGATGCTCTACAACTTTGTCATTGAAACTCTTGCTCTAAATTGAATATTTTAAAAGTTCATTAATAATATTAATAATTTCATTGGGAAAAATACAAAAAAAAAATCCCGACTTGCTCTAAACAATGAACATGTTTATTTTTCTAAATTCGTCTTCCTAAAATGCACCAAAATATTTTACAGCGGATTTGTTAAGGGCTAGTTTCCCCAGTTTCTTGTCTGTGGACAAATAAATCCCGACACAACCCTCTGCACAGCTACCGCCATCTATGAGCGACGGCGCCACATAGTACAGCTCCGCTGCTCTTCTTTCTTCACCAGAGTGGAAAGGCTGAAAGCTTTTAAACGTTGGCTCAAGTTACGTGGAATACCCTGTATAATAGCTTCACGCTACATTTACCATGATATTAGACCGCTATGCTGAATTTCAGCCTGGTTAATCTAGCCGACGACAGCACGGCACAGCGAGGCGACACAAAACTCGCTTTCGCTTCCGTTAAAATGCATTCTGCATTAGGAACTGAAAGCGTTCTTAACCTATTTACTAGATGAAAAGTACGTCTCAGCCTTTTAAGAAATGCAGCACTTCGAAACTTATGCTCTGGTCATCAGCCAGGACCCATAAGCGAACGAATCAAAATGGCGTTCTATTTACGAGCAGATGGTCAACCCACGACATAGCACTCCATCCGATGTTTCAGAAGGCACGCCAAAGCGGTGACGCTTTTTACTGAACTTCATGTGCAAATGCTTCGCTTTCGAAGAGTGGGTTTCTGCGCTTGCACAACTTCCCGCAGCTACTGCAAAAAAACGGGCATTTTTTGTTTGTTTATAAGTTATGAAAAGAACGCGATGGTGTGCACGCACCGCCTCGGAAGCACAGTTGGCAATAAAAACGTTTTTTCTCCAAGAAAAGAACCCTCACTGCCTCAGTCACCGGAGTGCCGAGGCATCTTCTTAAGTCACGTACACGGGCCCACAGATGTTGCTACACTGCACATAACGCTGCATGCGTTGCGGAGAGAAACGTGCGCAGTTACGCCTTAACACTTACACGCGCAAAATAAAAAAGAAAACAAAAAACGCTTTAGTTCGGTTGCCTCATATTGAAGCTCCGAACGAAGGCTGAGAAGAAATCAATATCCCGCCATGGCTCCTCGGAGTTCGGAAAGAACTTGCCAAAAACCTGCAGGATTCCGGATCACCTGAGGTTCATCAAAAATGCATCGCGATGACTCCTCCCGCCACGATGCGGGGTTCGTTATAAATAATGATAATACTAACAAGAAAAACAATCTGGTTGGGGTGAACGGCCTAACATCTCGGCGGTTTATCCGGGAGGCCCCCGAGAGCTAGCTATCCATTAGAATCCACGTGTCTGCCTCTACAAGAGAACAGCTTTCTCAAACCGAAAAGTCGACCTGATTGGACGAGACGGGCGGGAGGGATTCTCGTGGACTGCGTCGAATAATAATGGCGGTGTGTTGAAGTCGCGCCAGGGAGGCGGGAAGAAAACCTATCACCGGCTGTGCAATCTTCACTCATATAAAAGACCCATCTGCCGAGGCTGTTTTAGGCGGCTACTCTTCATTAACTCTGGTCGGGTCCACAGGGATTGTGGCGAAGAAAAAAATGGATCTCACCTTTCGCGCTCGAATTCAAGTGTCCGTGGCCAAAGCGTGCTCAGCACCGCCGCATAAAGTGTGTCAGCGAATGGGCCTTTCATATTGTAGAACTCCCTAAAAAAATTTAAGAACCAGCTCGCGATCTGGACTCTGCTCGTGTCAACTAGCGTGCCCTGGTTTTCCAATTCTTTAAAGGGAAACTGAAGAGGTTCTTCAAAAAACCTTTCAGCCTTTCCACTCTGGTCAAGAAGGAAGACCAGCGAAGCTGTGCTATGATGGGAATGAAGTAATGGCCGGCCACGAGTAGGCAAGCCAGAGCGGAAAGGCTGGAGAGATTGCCGCCATTTATGAGCGACGGCGGCAGCCAGACAATCGGCTTGCCGGTTGTCTGGCTGCCGCCACGGCTCATAGGTAACGGTAGCTGTACAGAGTTTAGTATCATCATTTGTTTGCTGACGGACGCGATACTGGGGAAACTAGCCCTTAACAGCTCCGCTGTAAAAACGAGTTATTGAGAACGAGATCGAACAGTCACGCCTTTAGCGGAACACTTGAGCTGTGGGGACAACAAACCGTATTTTCTTGTTTATTTTTGATCCAGCAAATCGAAGGTGACGATTCGAAGGCCGCCCCTCGTCCGACTAAAGCACTGGTCAGAACAAAGCACTCGCGCCCAGACCGTGCTAGACGAGGCTCCATTTCTTTGTTATGCTCCGTTGGTAAACTCCGTGCTGTGGGGACAGCAATCTGGATTAAGCGCCCCCAATAGTCCGATCTCCTGGACGGCACTCCTGCCCAATAGGTAAATGCGGGAGTATTAGTATCCCGTGAATGTGAATACAACGGTAGTTTTCCCCGAAGATAGCACCGAACGCGAGAAATCACAAAAAACCTTCAACCAGTCGTTACGTCATAAAATGATATTTCGGCCACCGAGCGCGTGTCGCTGTGCGGACGTCTTTTTTGACCTTTTTGAAAATGGCAAGAGTGCGGGAGCATAGCTTTGATAGGCGTTGAAGATGGGCAAAAGCGAAGACTCCGAAAACTTTATTTTTTTTTATGACGTCATCCTCCGCGAAGGAAGGATTTCAGGGGTACTTGGAAAACGATTTCCTGCAACCTCTGTGCGCCAAATTGAAAAAAAAAAAATGATCTCGATGTTCGTGATTCTTTAGGTCAAATGAAGACGATTTAAGTCTTTGTATTCAAATACGGAACCGCTTCAGCTTCCCTTTAAGGCCCTTTCACATTGAGGGAACATGACGGTGACATCAACAGAACGTGTTGACGAACAGACGGGCAACATCTTGGTAGATCGGTCTGTTGCTCAAAAGAACTGTCCCATTTCGGGAGCATCAACACGGCGACACTGTTGCCTCGGTATGACAGCTCTCGGCAACAAAAGCAGCAGCAACTTAATAATAATAGACTTTTATTTCCATCACAAAACTGATGGCGGCGATTGAGGAAACAGCTGCACAGGCAGCTTGACCTGTCCTTGATTGCCTACAGCATAGAGCGACGGGCGCACAGCAGTTGTGGTGGACAACTCCTGTTGCCCGGTTCAGATGTAAGAACATTTTGTGCCGACAGCAGGAGAACAAAGACTGCTTTTAGCGTGGAACACACCAAATAAGTCGAAGAATTTAGCCAAATGAAAGCCTTACCAAGGCTATTGAACAATATTCGTGACTGGTCTGCTACTGTGAATGTCACAGCTACTGTCTTGAGCATTTAAAAAGTCAAAATTGAGGTTTAAATAGCCGAAAAATAATTGACGAATTAAGGTTTCAATTGCCAGCATATGCCTGGAATTATAAAAATAGCATGCGCTCTTACTCGTTCAAATTGTGTTAAAAATAATCCAAAAGCGAACGATACAAAAATCAGAACCCTAAAACGATTGCTTTCGAAAGTGATTGTTGATACCTTGGAGCTTGAAAACGACTGCTGCCGATATTTGGAGCTTGAAAACAACAGTTGGAGACACGTTAAATTTAATAAAAACCCGAAAGCCGGGGTCACACTGCGCAGACATCATAAACAAGACAGTCTGCCAACACGAGTCACCGCCTTTATTCGTAGTACGAATGCCGCGTGCCCAAGTTTCTCCTTGAACTCATTGCCGTGCGGCATTCGAAGCACGGATTTCGCGGCGAATTGCGTTCAAATTTGTATGCAGATTGTCTCTTGTATGATGTATAAGCAGTCTGACCCCGGCTTAAAAGTTTGAACGAATGAAGCGATCACAAAGCACACAGGAAAAAGTAGATTGACAGCATTGAAAAATATTATACCGATTGTTGCGACGGCCGAACCGTCGGTCGATCTTTTGCCAGGCTACACAAAACGCTTTGAGGTATACAGTGGTCGACAGTGTCTCTTACGCTAGAATTTAGAATTTTATTAAACGTAGAACGACTTCATGGACTCGTGTAAAAACATGATTTTAGCAGCGATTTTGTCTTCTTCGGTTAGGGCCAGCTGCACTGTCAGCGAATGAAGATCATTTCGGCAAAATAAGGAGAGGGAAATACCTTTCATGATACTTTTTCCTATCACTGTCGAATGTCATCACGTGTATTTTTTATTTTTTTTGGCCCTTCGAAATAGTTTGGAATTTAGTTTAACCTTTACAGCGACGCCGCACCGCACACCAAAGAAGGTAAACAAACAAGATGGCAGAATGTTCCCCGTGTTGGCCGCGCCATGAGCTCGGTGTGACAGGGTGTTTGTTCTCCGTCTGTCGGAGAACAAACCGGCCGGTTGCCAGGAGACAAAAACATGTTTCTCAACAGTTGATGTTGTCTCAATGTGACAGGATTGCCGGATACCTGCTTCCCTCGTGCTGACAGTCAAGATTGTCCGACGGTTTCTTAAATTCGACAGCGCCTTTAGAAGAGTTTATTCGAAAGGCCTTTTATACAAGTCAAGCAAAAAAACAGAAGAAAAAACTTTTTTTTGGAGGGGGGGGAGATTACTAAGTACCTTTTTTTGTGTCATATTTTGCGTTCCATAACGTTCCACCTTGATAATGAAATGTCGTAGGAATAACACTACAATTGCTTGTCGTTCGATTCCGATACCCGTTCCAAGTCATTTGGGAACATCTAGACCCGTTCACCCCGTGGAACATTTCATACCAAGTCCTTTATTGCAGCTGTTTGCTTAGGATGTGCACTAGTGATTTACTTGTTTGAAACATGTCATTCATTTTGCAATCGTTAGTCACAGTATGTGTTTCTCCCCTAAACTGTAATGCGGCAGAGGCTCAATTTCTGCTACCCGATCCAAAAAAAAAAAATTGAAAATCAATTAAAAAAAATATGACCTCGTTTTTCAGCCGCGTTTTGAAGCAGGTGATAGCGAGTTGTGGAGTGTATTCGCGCCTCGAAGGCGCCGAGCACAAACAGCGTTGTGCTCGGCCCCCCCCCCCCCCCCCCTCTTTTTTTTTTTTGCGCAGGCAAAGTTTATGCGTACACTAATTATAAAGTCGCTAATAGATGGAGTTTTGGTAGATTGGCCCGATACTTCCCATAACGATACCGGATAACAATACGATGCAAGCGCGAAAGCGTCGGCAGAGTGTCGGGAAGTGTTATTAGAGTTGTACGAACAATTCCCTAATAGTGAGATTTTGCAGATTGTTTTCGCCGTCCCGCAACGCTCTACGGAACGCGTTAACAAGGTCCGGAACTTCGCAGGAAAGGCTATAGCGGCGCGCATGTACAGCAGCGGAGTCTTTTCCGAGGACGGCGTAGTCGCGGAGGTGAAACGGTCTGCGAAAACTTCATAATCGATATTATAGTGATGAAAGCTTCCATCTCATAAAAATGCGTTAAAAAAGAAAGAAAGAAAAAATATGACTACGACGATACAAGCGATTGTCTGGTTTGCTTCGAACACCTGGCAAAATAAAAATAAAAAAGGGCCAAAGTGCAGAAGAGAATCTGCGCTCGTACCCGAATGTGCGACGATAGGTCCGCTTATCTCTCCTCCCAGTACGAGGCCGAGGAATGCGTTTCTTCGGGTCGATTCAGACATTGGCTTCGAATCGTGAGAAATAGCGGACTCGCTGATACCAAGAAACATGCGCGGAATTGGCCTCACGATGCGCATAGCGTAACGCCTTTTCCGGGTCATTTCAAGGGAGGGACTGCGCGAAAAGGGAGAATTACCATCGTGCGCCGTTCTATAATGGCATGTCGTTATTAATATTTTCGCTTTTTTTTTTCATTCCAGTTACGAGCTTTGCAAGACCCGCAAGCATAGGAACGCGTACGAACGGAGATGAAGTTGGAACAAAAAAAAAATTGATACGCACACACACACACATGTATATATATATGTATTTATATGCAGTCACTGCGGTTTTATCTCAAAACTCGTTCTGCCCGGAACAAGCCGCGGCACTCAAATGGCGAAATAACTCATTACTCTCTACCATTCCAGTCATGTGACTGGCAATTATGCAAACCTTATTAGCGTCTTGAAACAGTGAACATAGAATATACGCAGGGGCGTATTCTTTCTTGTGTCTTCAGTTTAAGCTTTTGGAAATCTGAAACAGGTTCGATTACGTTCGGGGGAGAAAAAGTAAGGGGTAAAAATAAAAGAAAAAAGCAAAGAGAATTTAACAGACTCATAAAATGGCCGTGTAAAAAAACAACAAAAGTCGGCAGTTAATCTTGTCCCTTGACGTCAGATTTGTGTACACTCCATATGATCGATTTTTTGCGTTTTTGATTCACATGCTTCTTTTACTATTTAAGTCTCATTTAATCTTCCCCCATCCCTTTCCCCTCTATCTCTCTCTCTTTCTCGACAAATGTAGTATCCACAGGGGACAATTACCCCAGGTAAACTTCCCCATCATCCTTCTTTGTTTTTCCTTCCTGGCGAAGCTCTGTTTTCAGCGTCCGCTATACTACGTCTCACCGTCCTGTAGATCGCAGCCAAAGTTACGTACCCCTGGTCCTATCACAAGCCAGATATAGGCAAGGTATAAGCCAGACATAATCAAGGTATACTCCAGATATAAGCCACGAATCTTGATTCGTTTATGATTGGAGAAACTGAACTGACTCCGCCCCAGGGAGTAGGCGGAAGCATTTATGCAAACGAGGCATGTGCAGACGTCGTGCGAACGCAAGCGTCGCGCAGGACCTGTGATATACACTGGACATTCCATGGCCGGCTTGCTAGAACAGCGTCCCAGCTGAGACTGAAAGAAAGAAAGCACTGCAAAGGCTGGGGCCGTCTTGAAGTTTGAGTCCCGCTCAGCTCGTCCGCTGGCTTTGGCAGTGCTTTCTTTTCCGCGGTCTCAGCTGAGACGCTGTTTCTGGCAAGGTGAAAGCCACTTTGCGGCGATTCCCCCGATGCTGTGTCTACGCCGGTGCCACATTGCGGCGTATAAACACCCGTCGTGCCCAGAGCTACTCTAGCTAGCGTCTCAAACCACTGGAACATGATACGATGTTTCGGACGATGCCGCTAGGGCTCAAGACGCGGCCACTAGTCTAGTCTAAGGAACGGCCAGTTGCCGCTGACAGGAACACTTCGGGACTCTGCTGGCCGCGTGGAGTTGCGAGTCAGGAAACCCCCTTGCCCTCGGGTGAGGGGGAAATCTGTGGTTTCCATGAAAAATAAGCATGTCCCGAATATTAGTGCGCGAACGAGCTGGTGTTACTTGTACATGATATAAACTCCGAGTGCAGATAAACAACAGACATGTATGCACTGATCCAGCGAAAACATTACGACCACCCCTACATTGTGTGAATGAGCGCACCTAGCTGAAGCGCCATCCGCGACCGCGTTATGTACCATCTTCTTATGCGAATGGTAGATAACGGCATCTGGGGATACAGAGGGATAATTTTGCCGACTACGTGTGCGTGTAGTGGGAAAGTCTAGTGGTCTAAGCGACAGAGGGCAGTTCGTAATGCCAAGATCACTGCTGACCAGTTACAGATATCTGCGGCCTGTCTTCCCCATTCGAACTGGGATTCTTCAACAGGACAAAGCAGTGATCTCCCTACAACCCCCCCCCCCCCCTTTGTTTTTTTGAAGGCACCCCCTTAATTCGCAACGATTCCTCTATACTCGATGCCCTTCCCCCTCCCCCCCCCCCCCCCCCCCTACTTTCAATTCCTGGGGAAACCCCTGAGACAAAGCTAACTGTCACGGGGCTAGAATTGCAGTGGATTGAAGAAGATCATGGTGGATTCTAGTTTGTCCATGTTACCTAACTCGTCATATATCAAAACTATCAAACACATATGGCATGCTACGGGGCGCCAGCTCAAAGCTCACAAACCGCCTCCTCGTAATGTACAGGAATTGTGCGACTTATGCTTAGCAATCTGATATACAATCTTACTGATGCAGTTGCCAAGGGCTCGTAGACGGGTTGCAACTGTTTTGCGTGCCAGAGGTAGATCAACATGGCATAAGGTGGGTGATTATAATGTTACAGCTGATTAGTGTGCAACTCCGCTAGTGATAGAGAATCCCGATTCGGCATCTACCACTACCGATATAAAAAAAAATATAAAAAATTGTTAACAACAAGACGTCTCGGCGGCGCGCGGAAATGCGACCGTCCCTACGGGCGCCTTTATCGGTTAACGTCTCAATCTCACTGGCTGAGGGGCAGTAATAAGATACTTGGGGGTAATTAGACGAGATACTAATGCCACCGCAATAATCGCTTTTGGAGTGGTACAGCCGCCGATCGCTTAAGAAACGCGGGACGTGGCATAGTATACGTCCACTGTTTTTTTCTTCGTAATAGGCCCTTTTCAAAACCCCGTCGGGCAGAGCGATGACGAGATGCTGTAGACATCACCCCGCCCCGTGACCATAAAGCTTTCAAAACAAAACAAAAAAGCGCTTTTTGCGCGCTGCCATCTTTGTCTGCTCGGCTGTGGAAGGACTTTTTACACGCTATAGGCCATTTCAGGCAACACTTCATGACCGCCGCCATCTTGACGTCAGGTGACCCTGCCGCCATAGCCGACCTTCAGTTTCTCGCCGTTGCTCCGCGTTGTGAGCTGTACGGGCCACCACCGGAGCTTTGTTTCCGTGTTCTTGTACGTTCCGCGTTTAAATCTTGTATTTTCTTTAGGTCCTTTCGATATTTCGGGCTTTAATTGAATCATTTGTTATCTATATTTCAACATAGCTCTTGTATTTTCTTATTTATAGAATGGAATCGGACCGCGAATGGGATCAACGACAAAATATTATGGCCTAGGCTTCAGAAACCATGTAAGTTCATCACATTATTTTGGCTTTGTCGCGTATTAAGGGCAGTCAACATCATTGAGACATATGGAAATTTCAACTGACGCAGTGAGGATATCGCAGTCGTGCTTCTTGCTGCATATGCGCGCTTTAGACATCGTTTCCGTAAGTAAAAGTCGAACCGCATGTAAGCGCTTTAGCGTGCGACGAGACACGCGACGGAGATTCCTTGTCGCCCGTCGCGTCGCTCGGTTTTTGGATTTCCAGGAAACATCGCTCATCGCCTTGGTCGCTTGCTCCCGTCGCTTCCATGCGGTTTGCCTCGTCGCGCGACTGACCGAGCGACAGCGAAGCGGGTCGCTGTCGCTTGTTTCGTTGCTCGCCAAATCACTTGCATGCGGTTTATACTTAATATTGAGGCGCCAATGGTTCAGTGCTGTGTGCACCAAAATTAACAAGGTATAAACTGCGTGAAAACGATCTGGCGAGCGACGAGACAAGCGACGGCGACCTGCTTCGCCGTCGCTCGGTCAATCGCGCGACGAGGCAAACCACATAAAAGCGACGGGAGCAAGCGGCCAAGGCGATGAGCGACGTTTTCTAGAAATCCAAAAAAAAAAACGAGAAACGCGTCTAGCGACAGTAGGAAATCTTCGTCGCTGACTCTCGTCGTTGTCGCCGTCGCTCGTCTCGTCGCTCGCTAAATCGCTTACATGCGGTTCGGGTTTTACTTACGGAAACGATGTCTAAAGCTCGCACATGCAGCGAGAAGTACGACTGCAATAGCCTTACTGCGCCAGTTGAAATTTAAATATATCGCAATGGTATTGACTGCCCTTTATTAGCGACAAAAACGAAAGAATGTGATGAACTTACATGGTCTCTGAAGCCTAGGATCTTGTATCGTCGATCCATGTGCTGTCTGATTCCATTCCATTAATAAGAAAATACAAGGGCCATGTTGAAATTCAGATATCAAATGATTAAATGAAAGCCCAAAGTATCGAAAAGACCTAAATAAAACACAAGATTTCATTGCGGAACGTAAAAGAACACGAAAACAAAGCTCCGGTGGTGGCCGGTGCAGCACTCAACGCGGAGCAAAGGCGAGAAACTGAAGGTCGGCTATGGCGGCCTGGAAAGCGCGCGAGGGGCGAGCCGACTGGTGGCAGCTCGAGTAACTGACTTCCTGAATGCGTCTATTAGCGGCGAGATTAGGGTGCCTACATGTCTGTCTGTCTCAGGGTGAAGACATCCATTGTTGCACTGAATATGCCAGCGCGTGACACTCTCGCGCACTCGGTGCGTGACTTGGGTGGTAAAATGGCGTCTATGCATCAGCCAAAGCTACGCACTCGAGCTGAGGGACACCGTATTGCGCGCACTTCAAAATGCATAAAAAAACGATTGGGCGTGAAAATGGCTGAGATGTCACCACTCAAGCAAAAGCGCGCGTGTGTATGAAGGCACTCTAGGCGAGATGTTTTGGTGGCGCCCTCGTATGGTTTCCTCTCGTGACGTCATTAACTTGCGGACAACGAGTTTGATGGTGTTTGTAATGAGCATGGTGGAAGCTTGAAATCAAAGCGCTCTGATGCCAACACTGCCAACACCGTCAAAATTAAAGTTCTTACATTCCTCTTATTTCCGTTGATGAGAAATCCTTTCCTAACGTCATAGTCAGCATTCGGCTAATCGCGGACGGCCGACCACCGCGACGCTTTCGATCGCGCACGTCGCCAGTAGCTCTGTTGTGCGGTACATCAGACGCTGCGCGTGTGTGAACAACTCAGTGATTCGAATTTTTTACAGCGGAGCTGTTAAAAGGATACTGAACCAAGGAATTTAGTGTCCATAATAAGTGGCGCACGTTCTTTCCACGAGCCAGCAGCCGCCGGTGTGCGCGAGCACGCGCAACGAAAATGACGTCACAGACCTCCATTCGCGGTTAAGATAACAGTGAAAGGTATGGCTTCGGGCCAAAGGAGAATAAAGACAAGTTTTTCATCTACACAGTGGTGTCTGGTGTAAAAGGTAAGCGATTAATTGGTCCAACAAGCACGTAGCTTTCACTTGCGGAGATGAAAAGACTTTCTTTATTCTCCTTTGGCCCAAAGCCCGTACATTTCACTGTCATCTTAACCGCGAATGGAGGTCTTTGACGTCATTTTCGTTGCGTGTGCTCGCGCACACCGGCGGCTGCTGGCTCGTGGAAAGAACGTGCGCCACTTATTATGGGCACTAAATTCTTTGGTTCAGTATCCCTTTAAGGTCTAGGTTCTTCAAGATCATGTCCGTGTATGTTGAAACAAACCTACCTGGACAGCTACCACCATCTATAAGCGACGGCGGCATGCACACACAACCAGTATGGTTTCCGCCATCGCTCGTAGATGGCGGCAACCTTTCCAGCTATAATATAAAAATGGATAGTTGGGCGCGCTGGTGGGAATTCATCGTAAGAAACAGCGCGAAAAACAGACGACGGCGAAGAAGAAGAACACAGTGTATTGAGTACAGCTCCGCTGGTCTTCCTTCTTC
The DNA here is from genome assembly GCF_016920785.2 of Ixodes scapularis. Lineage (NCBI taxonomy): Eukaryota > Metazoa > Arthropoda > Arachnida > Ixodida > Ixodidae > Ixodes > Ixodes scapularis. The sequence continues at coordinate 39,891,489 of NW_024609857.1, read as the reverse complement.
ACGAGAGTGGAAAGGCTGAACGATTTTGTTTTTCTCGCGCCGGTTGATAAACCGTGCAAACGTCTTTAGTGATGGTGCATCCTGGTTTAGGAGTTGAGAGCAGGGATTTGCCCTTTCGAATCGGCACACCGATCGAAGACATTCCACGAAGTACGAGAGACGAAGCCTTACAAAAAAACGTTGACCGATGCCCTCGGTCTCACTAATCAGTTAATTCGGCGATTAACTATGTATCTTAATTCACATTCTTTCATTTTATCGTGTTTATTTCCTAGGCGATTTAATGAGGGAAAATTAAATCTCACACGTGTATTCTTCCTTTAATTTTGTTCGAATGATTTATTGACTAGTTACTGATCGCCTTTGTTTCTTTTTTTTTTTTTTTGCGAACTTACAACATGTTTGCGGCGCCTCCGAAAAATTGCGGGAGGATGTGTAGACGCCCATATTTATTTTCAGTTCAAGAACCGTTATAGAAATATTTTAAGCCTCGCCCAATTTCCCATTGATGTTATCAATTAAAATACCCGTAAATGCATTTGAGATAAACTATTTGTTCTTTTATAGAGACGCACACGTTTCGTGAAATGTGTTGCTTTCCTTTCTCTGACAAGTAAACCTTGTAAGAACTACATCGCGCAGAGTGTAAACCAGGTGTAACACTTGTTTTCTTGAGGCGACAACCCGCACGAAAGTTTCTACCTATATAAAAGGTAGATCGGTTTTGTTTTGTTTGTTTGTTTTATCCACCTAAGCACCGCAAGATAACAGAACAAACACCACACACACACACACACATACAGAAAAAAGTCAAAATTGTTCCTCTAACTTTACGCCACAACTTCTAAAAGTTCGAAAAGTTATAATGGGAAAAGAAGAAAAAAAAATCCCTGCTTTCGAAGGAGGCGTGAAGGAAAGTGGGAACAACTGGGAATACCCGGAGGCACAACTATGACGAAGACAGCAAAGGACGCCCCCCAAGAAAGCCCCGTGTTGTCGTCAATCTCGAGACGTCGCTTATTCGGCTCATCGTTTGTACTTGTCAACTCGAGCTGCGAGGAGGCACCGGGCGAGGAGGAAGAGGAAGAAAGAGCGAGAGGCAGAGTTCGACGTCGACCGGGAGAGTCATCACCCGTGGTCTTTCGTGCTGTTGTGTTTGTCCACTATAGTTGCCATGGCGACAGAAGCGTCGGTGTCCTCCGATTTCGAACAACAAAAGCTGCATTCTAGAATTTTTGTTTTGTTTTTGCTCTCACGTTTTCTGCCGGTCTTGAACGCTTAATTTTTTTGTTTCTATCACCTTTTGATTTCCAACTGATGTTTCGGCTCTTTGGTTAGAGCCGATTGTTTTGTTGCGTTATGGTGAGACTCCAAACTTGAATGCTTTGGGAAGCAGACCGGCTTTTAAGGGGAACTCTGCCGATTTTTTTAGCTACCTCATCCAAAGGTACCACTGATTGCGGATGGCTTCCTGATTGCGAATTGTTATCTCGTTCCCCCTGATTCACTCTAGTTAATGAAAAAAAGTGATATTTTGTTCGCTACCGAAACCGAAACATCGTTCTCCCCAGGTTTTCCCCAGTTTTCCCTGCCATCCAAACGTGACGTTACCGGCAGGCAGCGAGGCTAGTGGCCCGCAATCGGGTACGCTCGCGCCCGCCTTTCTCGCGTCAAACGGCGAGAAAAGAGGGACCTTCGTGCTATGCGAAGTAGACAATAATATCTAGTTTCACAAGGTATGACCTTGGCCTACATGCTGAGCTGTAAGAAATTAAAAAAAAAAGAAACGGAAGCAATGGGGATTTTGAGAAAACCGTTTTCGCAACTCGGTACGCTGAAGCCTCGGCTCGCTAGTTTCGTGAAAGTCCTAAAGCAAATTTGTTCTATCAGAAGCTGGCAGTTGCGCTGGCGAAGAAAGGTCGCAGAGTCACGCAATACGATTTTCGACGAAACTGGCCAAGCACCACCGAAAATACTAGGAATATGTGCATAGGTGCCCCACACGCTCGTCTTGCCTAAAGGAACGTGCCATTTCTTCTAAATTTTGTTTGGAAAAGCTACCGTTGCAGACACCAGTACGTGTAAATACTCTCGTAGCATGCATATTCTCCTTGGTGCTTAGGTAATTTAGCAAAACGATCTGTAGTCCACTCTAGAAGCGCGCTTCTGGTCGGTGCCACTTTCAACGCAGGCGTGTGTGGTGCCTACTTCGCTCGCCTCCCAACGCGGCGAACATGCACGTGCTGGGCTGTGACCTAACACAAGTAGTCTGTGGCTGCATTTACATGAATGGGACCGTAGCACATGAAATCTAGATTGGACAATTTCGATTGGTAGGAGATGGGTAGAACAGGAAGTAGAAGGACAGGCTGCGTGCGCCCTGCTCGATTCGATGCGCTGCGATCGCATTCATGCAAACGTAGCCTGTGATTCTCGTAAACCTTAAAATGTATAAAATGGAATGAACTGCACTCGTGTAGGCCAGATGTCAGATTACTGTTCATGAACATCGTGCTAAAATGAAAAGTTAAAATTCCGCAGCCACCAAGCCTAACATCAAGGTGCAATGAAAGACGTATAAAATGCAGAAATACACTACCCAACTTCAAATTAATATTTGCTTGAAGATACAATAGCGCGTAAAGTACAGACAGGAATCAAATGTTTTAATTCAAAATAAGTTAACAGAAGTTACAAAGAAAAATGAGTACCCATATATATATATTATATATATATATATTTCTTCTTTCGGTTCGCGTATGTTGCGACGCGCTCAAACACTCATCCGCAAGTGCACGTTGGCAGGAAGTATTTCCATATTTTTTAAAATTATGTTTTGGTTTAGCGCAGATTTCATCAGTTGTCAATTTACACGCCCGCCAACGACGTTAATATTTTCAAGGTTCAAAAAATCTTTTCAGGCCTATATAACATTTCTCTGCATTAAAATGAAATATAGACGTTTTCACCGTCTCTTCTGCGAGAGAATATTGCACGCCAACCATTTGACAAACCAGACAGCGCCTCTATCGTATATTCATGAAGCTCAATACCTGCTCCCTAAACCTCTGCAATACCAAAAACGAACAGAAATGTGTCGAACGTTTTGTCCCAACTCAGACTTGAACTTTCTTTAGGCGTTTTACTTCTCGTCTTCAACAGGTCGGCCCCGTGAGCGGAACTCAGAGAGTAGCCCAACCTAGATCCAATGTTCAAAACAGGTGTAGTGATTATGAAAAAAGAAGGATTCCTGAAGCTATTGTGAACAACAATTTTGACCGCGCCCAATCTCGACTATAGTACTAGAATATACACTGCTTATTTTTAATTTCAATATTATTAGTGCTTTTTTGTTTCTCGAGTCAGCGCTTGCTGCGCTTGAAGCTGGTTCCAACTGTAGAAGGATACTTAACTCGCAGTACGCGGCTATAAATTATTCCCAGCACAAGTGAGTGTGTTCCATGTGACACTAGTTCTCTCGGCACACAGCTCGCGCGAAAACACCTCGACGTGGCTGGCCTGAATTGCTGTCTGGGAGCGCTTTTCTTTTTTTCCTCCCACGAAAACAAGGGTAAAAAATAAGCTTTTTCCGGCACTGCTCCAACAATCTACCGCGGAGCACTGATTGCTACCTATTGCAAAGGAACTTTACCCTGGAAGTTAAATCATCTCGACCGCTGGCGCCAGGAAAACCGCATTGCGGCTGGCCGAAACACTCCTCCGACTGCCCGCCGGTGACGTACACGACTAGGGAAAATTAGGTTTTTTTTTTTTTATAGTCGCCAGGAGAGAGTCGACTTCCGGAACCCTCGCGGCCGACACAAATAGAAAATTCATTAACTCCAGGGAAAAATTTTATTTTTATAAAATCTTTTGGCTATCAGTTGAGAAAGGGTTATTTATGCGGTCTGCCAATTTACCCAGCCAAGTCGAAGACTATCAAAATATCGCCGAAGTTGGTTTCGACTTCCTGCCTCCCTCTCCTGCGTTTCCCTCCTTTCCCATTCCCGGCCACAAATTTGGAGGTCCTCTGCCCGTGGAAAATAAATACACTTATGTTTAACTAGGATGTGCTGTCCGTGTTCTGTCCTTTATGTGTAACTTTTTCGTAAAATGTATGCAATACCAACGCGCTTCCTAAAAGACAGTTCCCCTTTAAACCGTTAACGTTCTCTCTCACCTCTTTCTGAACTTTCTTGATTGGTCAGGCACATCGTACGGTAGTGTTTTCTCGTCTTTCTTTTGATACTTAACGAATAGATTACTGATTCCTAATTGTGTATTGGCTCCGCCTTTTTACACAGTAATTAATGCTCGACGATAAAAAAAAGGTTTCTAGTTGTATTAAAATTAGCCGCACGTAAACCGCCATATTACCAAACTAAAAAAAAAAGAGTAACTAAGGAAGCAAGGGGACTTTCATAAAAGAAGTTGCAAATAAGTACGATGTTCCGCTACTCAGGGGGAACGCATCGTACCTGCATAATTTCGGCCTCAGATTGTCCGCGTAAAGTCTCAAAATCCGTGTTTAGCATTCCGTTTTAAACCTAATGAAACTCAAAAGATAAAAAAGGAGCGCCGCTACCAATCTGGAACTTCGAAAAACAAAAAGCAAAATAAGAAAAAAAAAAATCGGTCTGTCTTTGACGATTTCTGAAGGTGCTCAAAATGCCGATCACCTAGTCCACTTCATCTCGCTACGGAGTCACGCTCGCGCGTGACTTCATAACATTACGTCGTGACGCCATGATGTCACCTGACGTCATTGCGTTAAGTTACGTCACAGTGTCGCGTGACGCCCCCAATGACACTCGTTACGCCCTAACCGTGCGACGTCGCGTAAACACCATGACGTATTCATACGATGTCACCAACGATGATTTGGGTACCACGCGACATGTACGTCATCGAGGCTAGATCCGTGGACACCAAAACGGCCAACCCCGCTAGAAATGCTACGCTTTAAAAATTAAAGTAGATTTTGGCACAGTAATCGGGGAACAAGGGAGACAGAGAGAGAGAGGAAAAGAAATAAGGAAGATGGAGAGATAGAAGGAAGGCTTGCCTCTGTGGCTGCCTGAGCATCAGGCAAGCACAGAAAGTGGCGGGAGCAGCCGCGAGATTGGAGAGTCGTTGTACAGAGCCGTCGATTTATGCGCGTGTGTGTCGTTCATGCCCTGCGAAGATGGAACAGATTGCCGCCTTCCATTAAGGTAATGGCTATCGACGCGGGCTGCCTTTTTCAACCGGAATCGAAAGCAACGCCATATCGCTACCCACCCCTAAAACAAATCGATGAGGCTTCTCCGAGAATACACTTTGGGGCCTCGTTTTTAAATGTCTGGCCAGCCAAAGTTCGTCATGCGCAAAGTTTTTTTTTTTTTTTTTTACACCCCTATTTTTAATGCGGTAAACGTTCACAAAGAAGGAACTTTATGCGAAGCTGCCTCTAAATAAACAATAACCCTAAAATCGAAGAAGCATTTACACGCAATTTGATAAGTGAGGAAGCTTCAGCACTTTTTCAAGGCACTTGACACTCCAAGGCATCTGAAGCGTAATGTTTATATAATTATATTTGACCGATTTAGAACAAAGAATTGGTCATCTATAGCATTTGCAAATATTATGTCAAATCTTAGGATATTCGTTCATTTCCTCTCGGTTATTTCTCTACTCGGTGTGAAAGAGCTTGGACAGTGTTTCTTTTCTTAACATGTGAGTAGCCTGTTTGCACATTGCCTTCAAGAAAATGGTTTCAGTGTTTGTTTTTTATTTATTTCGTCGTTCACTTCATTTTTATTCACGCCTTTTTCTTCGACCTTTATTTTACTCGGTTTTATCTTCCGCACATCTAAAGAAAAACAAGGAATCACGCGGCGTCTCCAGCTGTTTCGAAGCGGCGCGCAGCGGCACGGTCTTGACGACTCTTCCACCTACACCTCTGGCAAAGGTAAGGCACGGGCCCTGTTTTTTTTTTTTTGTTTTTTTTTTTCTGAAACGGGTAATACAAGAGCGGCTGCACAGCAACCAATTTTCAGGCGGACGACGAGAGACTCGGCATTGTCTCCATTATTTGAAGAAAATGGCGTCCGAGAGGGCGAGCACCGCATTGTATACAAGAGAAATGAAACCATCGCGTTTCCTTCCAAGTCTGAAAAGGCGACTGCTCGACGCGCCGCCGGCAGGGCTTGCGGCTGAACAGCGGCGCGTAGCCCGCGCTCATTTCGCCCCGAAAACCCATTCATAGAGGGCGGAAATGGCCGCGAACAAAGAAGTGAGAAGATGGGACGTAATAAGCGCCGACGCCACTGCTGCTTCTGCGTCGAGGTCTGCGATGTTTCGTTTCGGAGACGAGGTAATGCGCGGAACAGCGCTTTGCATCGCTCGAAACGCTCTCTGGTGGCGGTCTGAAAAACGAATTATAAGATTTCGTATCATTATGTGCACGATGAGCGAAAAAAAGAAAAATAACAGCCACCCGGTTTTCGAACACTAATACTTCTTAAATTTCTATCGAATATATTAAAAGAAATCTATACAGCCCAACCAGCGCGCTAACACACAAACTTCAGGGAACAGGTTTCTGCTGTAAGTACGCATACGGTGCCAATTGTAAGGTGCGTGTTGTGCGTGTGTATGTGTTTGTATGTGAGAGAAAGAAAGAGAAAGTATAGGCTAGCCTGTACACATAGCCTCGCCCCGCAATTCTGCACTAAGAAAAGAAATAAAATGAGTGACATAGTAGACGGTAGATAACTAAATGACAGCCGGCGCATAGTAATTAGTGCCTTAGTTATACGGGAATCCTAAACCGCAGTTAAGTCTGACCTCAGACACACTTAACTGCGGTTAAGGCTGTCCGTCTAACAAAGGTATAAGAAGTCGAAGTCAGAATGAGCGGGTTGATTATACGAAACACATTGACGGAGATGTTATAAACGAGCGCTCAAACATATACGCCCGTTTGTGTTCGTTTACGTCCGCTTGCGTTCGTTCCCTAAATGTGTGTAAGAAGTGGTTTCGTGTCGGAACGAAAAACTTGAATCATGAGAATATAAATTACCCCAAAACACCAGGTTCCCTCGTCTCGTCTGAGCATTCTGTTCATGCAAATGGGAAGCCCATTTCCCGGGGGGATAAGCACTTGTATCTAATAACCATTCCGAATTGAGGCGAGACGGAGATACAGCGTCGACGGAGGAGGGAACAAGCAAAACAGTAGAATTACGAATTCAAGTTGAGGTGCAAGAAAGAAAACCCTCGTGTGCCGGGTCTATTCTCACAAATCGCTTCGCAAAAATTGCCCTTCAGAAAACGCACGTTCTCTCTAAACACATCGGACAAGCGGGGCAAACAAAACACAATATATTCGTACAAAGAAAAAGAACTGCGGCAAATAGAATTTATTTTGCCTCATGCAAAATTTATAATTCGTACGCATAGTGAAGCTCGTGCCAAAAAAAAAATGTAATGAACCAAACTAAGAAGAAACGAAGAAAAACTGAAAGCCCGAGCGGTGATAATATTAACCGAGCACGAAGAAAACACGCAGAACGCCATTCCGACAAAGAGAAAGATACGTGGTAACAGCCTTCTCCGGAGAGATTAGATTCTGACAGATGGAGGTTTTCCCCATTTCCTTTTCTTTATTTGTTATTTGCTTCCTTTCATTTTCTGGCGCACCCTCTGGGGTCGCTGATGGATGTGGACACATGAACCGCCGCCACCGCGCTATGGATGGGCTGAATATCTGCTGGGGCGGCGGGAGAAAAAAAGAAATGCAGGTTTTCTCGCTTTTCTTGGCTCCGAAATCGGGTTCGTGTCAGCGCGAGATCGAGAAGAGATTATGGCCGACGTTGAGATGGAACCGGGAGCCGCTGAAAGGAGCTGCCAAAACCTGGCTGATGATACGCACCTGGATTCGCGAACCCCTGACGGGTGAGGCCAGGTAATGCAAAAATGCCGCGTGCCCATTGAGCCGTCGTCGCCGCCGCCGAATGGATATTCCACGGGATACGGGTCCTCCTCCCGTTTACGATTTGGCAACCCGAGGTACGTTTCGATTGCTGAGCGGACGCTTTATGCATTAAAAAATTATTTATGTCACGCGATGGTTGTTTTATTCGGAATCGTCTCGAGTCTAGAGGTTTTTTTGTTTTTTTTTCATGAAAAGATTAAACGTCTGAACGATAAACAAAATAAAAAATAAAAGAAAAAACATTTTATGGTATTGTAAAGAATATTTCGACAAATCGAAGTTATTCCATGTTTGGGTTGGGGGAAGAGCTAAAAAGGGATATATGAGGTAGGAGAGTAAGAAGATTGCCATGGGGTCATAAAGACGTCGTGATCATTTACGACATTACGAGGTTTTGGAGCATTAGGAGATTTACAAGATTTTGTGATATTACTCAGTTTTATGATATATTTCAAAGAGAGAGATAGAGAGAGAGAGAGAGAGAGAAATGGGAAAGAGCGAAAGAAAGAGAAGCCATGTAGTTTTAGCGAAGTATTTGGATAAGCAATAGAAGCAAAGACATTTCGTTCAGGCTTTCCAACATGGTAGCCTCAAGATTTATTTCAGTTCATCGCTCGATGCAGGAGTGTACGAAAACATATAACGCGTTGTTTTTACACCAAGTCTTTGAACCCTATTAACTTAAAGTTACTTAATACACGCACGGTAATTCGTAAATATCCGGATCAGGGCAGCACGAGCCGGCTTCTCGTTATTGTAATTCCGAACATCTCCGGAAAACAAGAAGTAAGCCGCCTCTTTTAGTGAGAAGGACGCGGTGTGGTTCCCGACGAACAGCGAACGGCAAAAGGTAGAGTAGAGCGCAAAGGAAAGCGGAAAAACGTACACGCAAGAAAAATTGAATTTCGGGAGGTTCCGACAAGGCGAGCCGGCGAGAGGGGATGAGATCCGGCAGCACGGGGGGAATCTCCGCGAACGTTGACACGATTGGTGGCGACGAAAGACAGCGCCTGCCACGCAGACCCCAAGAGCGCTTTTCCAATAACCATCGAAGCCGCGGAAGACACGGTGTCGGGAGGAAGGAGAAACAAGTTCAAGGAACAACCGGGATTGCTCGGGACCTCCAGGGAGAGTCCTTCGGGAAATTGCTTTTTTTTTCATCCCGAAAAAAACAAACAAACAGGTCGTTTTTGAAGAGTTACAGACACTTCCTTCGGGTACTTATTTGTGGTCGGGAAGGCGCGCAGGTTGTACATTACTTTCACCCACAAAGGAAGCAGTAAGCAGCGGTCATACCGATAACACGTCATACAAAAAACTGTCGGCAGAAACTGTCCGAGGAGGCGTGTTTCCTCCTTTTAGGACGGTCACATTGGTTATAAAAAAATTGTCTGCCGACATGTTTGAAGCGTAAATACGTATGAACAAGCTTCAAAGCAAGCTTGAGGCGCGTCCGCGGATATTTCTGTCCATTAAAGAGTTTCAGGGAACCGTTTTTGCAGATACAGTATACAGTATACGATTGGCCCTCCGGTCCGAACTGCCCATGGGCGAGTCTTCTGCGGCAGCGCATGCGCAGTTCGTACCGGAGAGCGCATCGTACCGTATCGGACGTGCAAAAACGGTTCCCTGAAACTCTCTAATATCTTCAGCGAACACCGCGTCTTGGGTACGAAGTACGAGCGAACTGACGCAACCGACGTCCGCACCGCAGGGTTTCAAAGCGCGCATTTAGCGAGCCGGTATACTGCAGTCCAGTCTGGCGAATCAGACTCACGATCTCGCCGCTGTGGGCATTTCGCTCGGCCCGCCCTGGTTCGACACAGCCAGTGGACCGCCACGGTACAATTGTACCCCGATAATTAGTGAACGAACGAAGTAAATTTACCCCGGTGGCCTCTATCAAATATTATCCTTAGCAGGTCAATGTATGAGTCGTATAGGTAGCCGAATAGAAATTCGGCATTGCTCGCTGGTTTGCGAAGCACTCGGGATGCACGTGGAACGCGATACCGAACGTTGGGTGGAAAGGAAGCGCAAGCCGATCCCCCCCTCCCCCTCCCCCCACTAAAAAACGACAAAAAAAAAACAAAAAAAAAAACGAGAAACTGTGACGCGCATGTGACGGATTTTTGACAACGATATCGCACCAATACCTTGCGTAAAACGGCTCATCACAAAAGCCCCACTCTCGCGGCTCGTACGTCACACAAAAGACGCTGCGTTCGCAGTCGTCATGGCAAAATTTATCTACCGAACGAATCATTCCAGATTTCAAGAGCATTTTTTTACAGAGTTTTCTATTTGCAGGAAGACACACCATATCAATTTAGCAATCTGCTTATTGAACAATTGCAAGTAAGAAATTCATCACGCGTATTTTTTTTTCCCCACGACGTCCCACGACGTTCTTCTTTTGTGTTCTGAGCGCGCAACGACGTGCTAGAAGGCTCGGGGATTTGGGGAAAAAATGAAACCTATCGCTTCATTATTTATGTAAACAGTAAAATAATAAAATAAAATAGATTGGCACTGCATTGCAAGTGAACAACTTCCTGTAGCTAGGAATTAATCTAAAGGACTCGAGGATCCTCGCCGTGCAACTGAAATCTTGTTTGCGCGGCGCATACACCGCGCAACATACGCCACTTGATTGTGGAACACATATAACTGCGGAAATGATAAAAGTTGCCCATTTAAATCGTCCAAGCAATGTAAAAAAAATTTCAGACACCTTCATTGATTACCAGCATATATCGCTACGCACGCGATCACAATGCAAAAAAACAATTGCAGCAATAAAAGAAAAAGTAGTCACGCAGTTTTGCCAACATGCGGAACACGCGAGCGGCCACACCTCAGCGAGGTGCCAAGCTTCATTCGGCTGCTCGCCAGCGACGCCCAGGTGGTCCCCGAAACAGATCGCATTGTATCGATTGACCGATCGGCGATCGAAGTCACGCAGGGGAGCCAAAGCACAAGTTGGACCGCGAGCTCGATTGTGTCCGGCGCGCGGACCCGAAAGCCGTCGTTGGAAGCGGAGGGACGCCAAAGCGTGCCCTCCAGCCCCCCGGTGATCTATAAATCAATCCGGTGGGTTGGCTAGAGACCGAGAAACTCCGGGCACGAATGCGAGCGCGTGCTCCCGGCGTGTTTTTCAACCATTGTGATCGGGGACAGCCTCTCCCCTTCCGTTCCTTTTGGGTCGCGAACGTCGAGGCTCCGAATTGTTCCTCCGGGCACCGAGACCGCTCTGAGCGGTCCCGGAAAGCGGTGGTTTGGGTCGTTTCGAGAGAACTGCGGTATGCCTGATAACTTTATAACAATTCCGAGTACCTGTATCTAGAGCTTATCATTAGAGAAGAATGCCGCCTCAATATCGTAACAGCTCCGCTAGAATTGGTATACCTCGAAAAGGTTTTGCTCTTCAATCGTGGTGCAGAGATGAACATGCTCTATCGTTCTATGTTACACAACATTTCCTATGACTTAGGCCTCGATAAAAACATTGATGTGTTCGCGACTCTATCTATGCCAAATTTTAACTCTTATTCATTGAAACTGTCGTGCATAGACATTACTGGGATAGCAGTTTTAAGACTCCCTACGTCCGTGCCCGTAATCTCAGACCGAAAGAGCGATATTGGACACCTCGGAGTTCTACAAGATATGGTAAAAGAACCCGATTGTACGTTCCAGCATGCTTTAATAAACTCCCGTCCTGTGTTATTGATGCCACAACAAAGTACAAACTGAAGAAAGCGCTGAGAAACATTACAGTATAACCTCCCCCCCCCCCCCCCCCCCCCCCCACACACACACTTTGGTTGTTTTTTGGTGTCAGTTTTGATTTCGTTTTGATTTTGATTTTTTGTGTACTCTATTTGTGTGTTTCGTTTGCCGACTGCCAGACGCTGCCAGACAAGCCCAATGAGGCTTTGACAGGTCTGTATTTGTTTGTGTACTTTACATGCAATAAAAATTATTATTATTATTATTATTATTATTATTAAGTAAAACTAACATTTAGAGCGCTCCATTTCCTACAATAATTCTGGGTTGTATTTAAAGCACTGCCGTATTAAATTATCACCATATGACTACAATTAATACACAAATGCTGAAATAGAATTACGAACGGAGAGGACAGTAAGGATCGGACGTTATGAAATGTAAAAAAGAACTTTGTCAACTGCTCTTATACTACTAGGCATTTAATAGTTTTTCACCCTGCGAATTTCCGGCTACAACAATGAAAATAAATAGCGAATGAGCACAGGTAAGATTCTAAGGTTGCTCTTCTTTTGGTTTCGGCATCACTTCTTTTAAATATTTTTAGTAACATGCACCTATTTTTACTACCTTCGGAACTACCAGTACAGATGCGTTTGCGTTAATGTGACACACTATAAATGCTATAACTCTGCACATCCGTGGTGCTGCTTGAAAAATAGCTAGCTACTCTATGTATAAACTACCCAATGCACTTTCATAATTGCCACTACAAAAGCGTCACACCAGTCAAATTTTTTTTGTTTGTGCGCACAGAAGAAACCATAAATCAGCGTGTTGTTGAGGCTGTAATAATTTAGCCAATGAGCACGCGTCATAACCGTTTGAAGCGCGCGCCAAGTATATTTTCGCGTGCTTTTATTTATCGTGCTTCCGCAGCGAGAAGCTGCCAGCGTGAATCACAGCCGCGTTCGCGGTAATGGCCCGCGGCTGAACGCCGCATCGCTTATAATTGTGGTGTACAGACCCCCATTAGCTTCGATCTACAGCCCCCAGGGTCAGACCACACGCGTCGAAGAAGGATGGACCCAGCGGGAAGCGGCTTTTCATCGTGGCACGTCCACGCACACTCGACAGGTGCGACGCCATGTTGGTAGTCCCAACCCCGCGAGACACCGCCGGGAGCCTGAACCCCCAAACCGAGACGAGGAAATGTGTTTTCGCGCTTCACGTCAGATACTAACCGCACCCCGTTGTAACCCTCCCCCGCCCCTTCTCCAGCCAGACACACACGAACAAGCGATACAAGGCAATCGCGACGTCGGTGTCGTAGTTACGAAACAACGACTCATTGCCCGAAGGACGGTGCGCTCAAACCCGCTTGGTCGTTACTTATGAGCGGCGAGAACGCATCGGCCGAAACCGTCACGGCTCGCTAAAGCGTCGAACCGTCGCCACACTAAACTTCCGGACGAGAAAACCGAAGAAATAAATTAACAACAAAAAAGAAAAGATGAAAATGATACGCGGTCAATTTTCGTTAGGGGAACATCGCTAATGGGAATACGTCGTCGTTTTGACTGGCTGTTTTGTTCGTGCTTTTTGTTTTCAGGGCGATGTTTCGTTGGCGTTTGTCCTTTGTGTGTGTGTTCATTGATACGAGTACTGCGTTTTATACTTTCGATATAGCAAGGACAATATATAAGCTGGAGTGGCAATAGCCATGTAAGTTATTCATTAACCGGTCTGTTTTATAGCGCAAGTTTCTCTGTAGCGCCAATTTTGTTTCCTTTCATGACAAAACGGTTTTTGAAAATGTAAGTGCTGTATTTTCGTAGTACTTACAACTAATTTCGTTTCTTTTTTTATTCACAATGCATTTACAATAGAGAGAGAGAGAGAGAGCAGTCAGCAGTTAGCCAAGCTTGGAAGACGCCATGTTGACCTTGACAAGTACCATGAGCCCCTTGCAAGAGCAACGTCGCAAGCGAAGCAGTCTAGGGTTTGTTCCCGTTCTTTGCATTTGTGCAGAGTTTTATCTCACGACCCCCATCTTGTGGTACACAAAATGATAAGCTCCGCAAGTAGTATATGTCCCTCATCCAATCCCAGCTTTACGGCCCCCATTCAGTCGCATACAACGACGACACTACAGAAACCAACGAAAAATAAACAAACGAAAGTTGCAGAACAATAAAACAATGATAACGGCAGAAATAAAAAGGGAGGCGGAGAAGACGGGGGAAAAATCCGCCAGGCGGCAGAGATGAAACGATCCGAACCGCAGCCAGTGTTCCCGACTTCGCGGCTCGAGGAGCAACAAAAGCGAGAGCTATAGCTGCCAGCCTCAGCGGCCTCCGTGTTGCTGCTGGTGTTGGGGCGCGGCGAGAAGGCAAGGCGGGGGAGGAGGACGCCCCAAGCAGTGACTGCTAACGCAATTAAGGGCTCTGCCTCCAACAACGAGCGCCGGATTTATGGGCAGCGAGGGTCGTGCCGCTCGCATGCGCGACCAGCGGACGTGATCGCGCAGGCGACAAGCGCCGACGCTGCGCGGTCCGAGCTCCCCGCCGTCGCCCGAACGACCGGGTCTGGCGACGGCAGCACGCGCGCGCAAACCAGAACGCGGTGGGGGGGCAGTTTTTTCGGGCGTAGTTGTTACACTGCTCCGACTCGATGCTGGCCGCAGCGAGGGCGATAAGATAGAAGGGGTAGCGAACAAGAGCTGGCAATGCGTCACGTGACGCGTGGGAAGGTATTTGGGTGGGATGAACCGCTTAATTCTTATTTTTGAATTAACTCAAACCAGATCACCTTAACAAGTGTTAGGGGCGATTCACACACTTGCTTCGAGTACAACGGTTGCTATGACGACAGCTGCGTCGGCTCCAACAAAACCGGTTTTGACCTGGTTTTCTTGAAGCCGACGCAGCTGTTGCTATAGCAACCCTCGCACTTGGTCGGACTCAACGCAAGCGTGTGAATCGCCCTTTAGCCTCAGCACGACGCGCCAGCTTGTGCTGCGCACGTCGTGCAAATAGGTAGTAACCATGATAAAATTTACTCAAATAACATTTCTATTAACACCAGTACATCCTATTCCTATAAATGGATTGCACGCGACGACATCGAACCATGCTGGAGTCTATTTGTCCTCGCCGAGAGAAACGGAATATTTGGTGCGGAATGTACGCTGCAGATTGTAAGTAGGCACTCAGAAGTGAAGCCACCACAATGGGTGCTGACGTGACGTCAGTCAGTGCAAGCTGTTGCGCATACTGCTGCCCGGTGTAGTGGAAACACAGCGACCATCCACTCATCCATTGATTGGAAGGCGATCTTCCTGTTTGTCATATTGGTTGACCGAGCTGACGCACTGCTTTTCCTCTGCTCGGCATAGAACCGAACAACGCGAGACACTGTGTCATCAACTCGTACAGCGATGTCTGCGTGGTGCGTTAAATCGGTACATACCAAATACCAAAGGCGAAAGCAACTTTGAGCTCTCAAAGTTGCTTTCACCGCACTGCTCGTCAGGCGAAAAATGGCATCTTCCGTATAAGCCAGGTTGAAGGTAGTAACGTATGACAACTTTTCGGCACTCTGCGTCGTTGTGTTCGCTTTGAAGGAAATTGAAAGAGCGCCTCCTGGCTAGAGCTGGCTTTGAGCGCTGCTTTGCTGTCATCGTCGCAGTATTTCTTTTAGTACTTTGTCTGCGATACGTGCTGAGAGCATCAGGCAAACTGCAAATAGCAGCGGCCCACCCTGAGAAAAAATATATATATATTTGGTGCACCTTAAAGGAGGGTATCGAACCGAATCCGAGCCGACAACCTAAGTAAATCCGTTAGTTTTAACTGAACCGAACCAACACCGTAGCCGAACATTTGACCTTGAATCCGAACCGGAACGATATGCAAAGCTAATGAAGCCGAACCTAACTTTAAAAACTAACGGTTCCGCACCCTGTCTTAAAGTAAGCTATTCACGCTTTAATCCTACGTGACATTTTCTTTTTTTACAAAGTTTTTATGGTTAGTTTATACTCAGAATTTCGGGGAAGCGTTCAAATAAACAAACAGCGTTTCAGATCACATTACCACTTAGGTCTGAATAAGACAACAGCTCTAGAGCAGCAATGTACCTTTCGTATATCTGAGGCCGATCACCACTCAAAGGAAGACACGGGGATAAATGCTCAACGGTGTTTCGGTCTTTCCGAACACGACAGCGTTTGTAGAGCTCGCAGATCGGTGGCTGAGGAAGGAAGGAAGATGCAGTGGCGGGAGAGACGGGCCCCTTGGGATGCACCGCGAACTCCCGGCGCCAAGTGCCGAACAATGCTCGCGCGTAAACGGCAACGAGCGAAGAAAGAGCAAGGCCACGCTACCATGGAGGCAAAAATGGCGGGGAAAAAAAGGCGGGGAAAAAAGGCGGAAGAAGAAATGGACGGAAAAAGAAATCGGCGCAAAAAGAAATGGGCGGGAAAAAAGGTTGGGGGCAAGGTCTGGAAACCGAAGGTTGAAAGGGGGTAGCACATTTAGGCGGAGTGAGACACAATACGATTGTGCTTGTAGACACATTTTGAGGGGGGAAGGGGGGGGGGGGGGAGGAGAAGGGGAAGGTATAACAGAGGAACAGAAGCTACGGATAAGCATGAAACAGAAACCAGCGAAACCGCTTAGGAGACAAAAGCCCCAAAACCTTACTAGCGCGCGGTCAAGACATTATCATCAATGCTACTATGGAAAATGAACAACTAACGACGTGTCGAAAAAAATGGTATAAAAAGCGCGTTTTAGGAGTGGTGACACCACACCGTGGCCCGAACAATATCTGCCTAGTCGACATTTTCGGCGACTTGGCTCTGCGCCCAACCATCCCTTTGTGTGGGAAAAGGAAGAATGTCGGATCTATCATTCATTTTTTTTTTTCTTCTGCCGTTAGAAGACAATAGGGGCTAACTAGGGCGACTGAATTCTTAGTAAGGTTTTAGGATTTCACTTTTGCTTTCAAGGGTTGAGTGCATTGCGCACCAGAGAAGGCTTTAAACTACTTTAAAGGTTTTATAATAAAAAAAACAAAAGAAGAGGGAACGTATGGAGCTGGCACGGGACTTGGGCGGGGTCCGCTAACGAGGGTCTTCGTTGAGCGAAGGAAACAAGGAAACAGACCAGGCGGTTGAATGGAGCGAACATGACTAAGAAATTAATCTTCTTTTTATTTCCTTTTTTTTTTAGTTCGATAATGACAACAGACGCGAGTGTTCGCGAGCTTTCGCCGGGTTACCAGACACACTCTCAGAAAAAATAACACAATATGCAAATTGTCGACTCTCCTATTCCTTAAAAACATCCGAGATGCCACTTCAGCATCAAGGAAAAGTAAAATATATTGTTCGATTCAATCGCATATAATAGTTTATGACAGAAACTAGTCACCGCGCTAATGAAAAATCATTCCAAAAATTTCACTTTTCCATCACGTTCTGACCACTTTATACCAAACACATTTGAAAAAAGTAAGCCACAAAAACTAGCAATCTTAGCGTGACACGGCGCAAATTCTGCTAGCTCTCCCACACTTTCTTAATCCAAAATAACATCGTGACACCAGACGAAACAGAACTCACTCTTCTTGCCAGAGAAAAACGAGAGAAACCACGCACAAATTGCGTCAAGAAAAGACCCCGCAACATTACTCTTCTCTCTCCTCCCATTAGTTCCCCCTCTCCTGCCTCCCCCTAGAACAAACAACCTCAGTGATCCAGAGCGACGACTCGCTTTAGTCCACCTCAAATCCAGAGATTTATAAACTGCGGAAGAGGGGGTATAAACCGGCCCTTCCTCTTCCGTCCCCCGGTTCCCCAGAAGAATCCAGAGGGCAAAGCAACGTCTCGGAAGGAAGAGACCATGATTGAAAGAATAATGACTGCGGTGACTCGCCTAGAGACCCGCGGCCTCAGATTTCCCCCTCCACCCCACCCCCTCCTTCCCTTCCCGTCTCTTTGTTTTTATCCACTCGCTTCTCTCCACCAAAATCCCCAAACTCCCTCCCCCTCCCTGCGCCTCAGTATACCCATTTTCAGCGTTCCCCATTCTTTCTTTCTCTCGCCCTTCTATCTTGTTTACTGCGCGTCCCTACTCAACCTTTATGCTTCGTTTGTTTGCCACCCCATTTGCGCCTCAGTACCCCTCAGTCCAAGCATTTCCTCGTCGTCTCCTTCCAGTCTCCGTCCCGCTCCCCAATTTCCATCCTCTCCCATCCCCAAATCCGAGTTTGTATTCGATCCCTTCCCTACCGTGCGTATCTCCTTCATCCCTCTCCCTTTTAACAGGGCTAGAGTCTCCCGTTGGGCTCCAGTATCCCCTCCCTCAGTCCAAACGTCGTCTCTCCCCTTCCCTCCCCATCTCGTTGCCCAATTTCCATCCCCTCCCCACCTCAAATCCACGTTTGTATTTTGCCACCTCCCTCCCGCCCTCTTCTCCCCCTAAACTACCTCCCCCTCCTACCTCGGCTCCAACCTATCCATCCCTCTCCCACTTCTGGGATAAGAAGGCGCTCGCGCGCGCGAAGCTGCCCTCCCGAAAAGGGAAAAAGGGGGAGAAACCGTATCGGCCACCATCTATTCTCATGAGTACCCGCTCGTGCGAGACTCCTACAGCAGTCCAGCGGCCGCGTCGGCAGTGCATCCGGCCGCCGCCGCCGGACCGCTCGGTTCACTGAGCCGTGCTCTTCCGGGACCCGAGCCCGGCATCGCCCGTTCGCTGTACACACACGTGCACCCGAGCCCGAGAAAAATCGAAGGCCTCGCCGTAATCTCTCGGCTGTCCAAGAGGGAACAGACAGACTCACGGCCAAGTATCCCTTCCCGCACGACGCGCAGTGAGCGCGTCGTGCGGGAAGCGGGCGCCAAAGTGTGCGCGCAAAACGCGCGGAAGAGATTATTGCCCCTTTATTGAAGGAAAGGGGGTTAGTCGCAGCAACGGCGTTATTAAATATTTGGGGGAAGGGGCGGAGCCATTCGTTTCGCAGCATTTGTTACGAACCCTTCCATTGACCGCCCGCGCGAGGAGACGATCCACGAGAGCCGCTATCGGCGAGTAATCACTGCAGCCACTGACAATATTAATGATAATGGTTCCGATGGTAGAGATTCCAGACGAGCCACGTCGGCCCGTGTTTTGAGAGAGCAGATGCGCCCCAATACGACGCAAGCCACTTAGTGATACTGTCTGAATTCGCCCACACCTATATAGTATACCGTAAAGTTAAGAAACGCAAGGCGTGGCTTATGGCCAAGCTGTTCATGATTCGTCGTTCTTACTGACGAATGCCGCAATCTGATTGGCTGCTAAGCGATAATAAGATGTTCAGAACTCACCATCCTTTATACATTTCATCGGTCAAACGCGACTCGGATAGCAATCTGGTCACTCTCCCGCCGTCAAACGCTTCCCGTCGCCATCACAAGACATCATACGTCGTCGGCGTCGTCCGGTTAGTGTGAGCGCGAATTTCATTCAGTTACGGTCACTCGAAGATAGGGCAAAATAACTATACTGAGAGTCCACTGTGTGCGGCCCCCAGAACCGTGCGGAAACAATGGCCCGACCGACGCGTTCATCACCACCACTGGTTCTCTCGCGTTGTGGCCGATAAGCGGGCTTCATTGGCTTCCGTGGAAAATGCCCTCGTGTGCCCGCGGAGAGTGCTGCAGTTCCTGCGTGGGTGGTTTCGAAACCACGACGATGGTGGTTTTACGCCTTCTAAAAAAAAGTAGTATCGAAAAACCCGATAATCCGACGTATTTATTACAGGCCGCGGGCTGAAAGAAACGGCCCTTTGCAATCTCGGCCGCGCTTCGCTTGATCCGCTTTGTCCAGTCGAGCTTGGATCTCTTTCTCTCACTTTTTCCGCTCTCCCTCGGACTCTCGAATGGCCGACCAGCGACCGAGCTCGAAGGTAGGCCACGCGAAGGCTTCGTTGGAGGAGTAGAAAGCAGCGTGAAGCTGTACAGCGATTCCTTTGTAAAATTGATACCTCAGTTTCTTCCAAAGAGTCGCATTAAGATTAGTCCGTAATAACGAGACAAAAATGCGTGGATCTACTCTATTCGTCCCCGAACACCTTTTTCATATAACGGGGTATTCATATTAACGGGGTTCGGTATTAATGAAACATAAATGTACAAATGAACACGAAGAAAATATAGATTGGCCATTGAAGTGTGCGTAGTCTCTGGCGCTTATAACCGAAAAAGAATAGTACGTATTTTTCCCCATTTTCTTTTTAATCGAGGAAGAAGGGATGTTTCGAAAGAATCCTTATTCATGCGTTAACTTAAATCGCGATTTCCGGATAACTTCATTCACCCCACAAAAGTATCAGTAAGCAAAAAGAAAAAAAAAAACAATGAATTATATTCTGCGAAACGTTTTGTGCAGAGGAAAGTCCCGCAGTTTTCACTTTCTTCGGATTACTTCACACTTACTTGCGCAACCGACACAGGAAAGAGTGCGTCGAGCTCTTCATTTATGGGGAGTAGCAAGCTCGTCTTAACAAGGGGTACTTCGTGCTGGGGTAGGCTTTTCTGGGTAACAAATGTCTAACGGTTTGTTGCTGGCAAAGTCGTAACGCGAACGGCGTAGTTTCGTAGAACAAGGGGAACATGGTACGTCCGACCAACACGGTAGAACTGGGCGACAGCGTACGAAGAAGGAAAACCACCCGTCGGAGTGTCACGAGGGGTGTGACGTAACAACGCAGACTTCCATGATTGGCTACCCGTTCGCTCCTCCTGTCACGTGGAACCTCCAGGTTCGAAAATGTCCAAATAATCAAATCTCAACACATTTCCACTGCTTATCACCAAGGCGGGAAACGCCGAGTCACCGGGCTGTAGACTCATGCCCCGAGTCAGATATTTCGGAGATAAGAAATAGTGTACATGCTCAGAAGGTACTCTACAACCCAGCAGACAATATTGGTAGCGCGGGGAAGGCGACTCGTGGAATAGTCCGGAGCTTCAACACCAGAAACTAATTTACATTTCTTCTCAGAGGAATCAGCAAACCCAGTCAAAACGTGTCTACTTTACCCCACCAGCCTGGCGAAGACCTTTCTAAAATATGCAAGTTTTTTTTTGGTTGTTCTTTTGGTGATTGATATTTTGCGTAGAAGCACTTCCGCGTCGGAGCATTTGCAATCATCGCTTCCCCCTTCCTTTCTGGCGCTCACTCATGACTCACACGGTACCACCACGCCTCAAATTTTTGCGCACGCGCACAACATTTACATCTGCAAACCACAACGTTCTTTTCTCTACACCTTTTCCCGGAAGAAAAAAAAAACCTAAAAATTAACCGAGTTATATTTCGTCCCTAGACGAGTCAGCTACCCGGAGAATCGACCACTCAACTCTAATTAACGCGTCTACCGGGGACTAAATTACATTCTGGCGTCTAAACGACTTACCCGAAACGCCGGGGTGCTCGACTTTCGCCCCCCCCCCCCCTCAAGTTTGCCTAAGCGTCACGCTCCCCGCAAACCCCCCCCCCCCCCCCCCCCCCGAGTTTCTTTTCTTTATGTTTTTCATTTTCTCCGAAGAAACTTCTAAAGTTGCTCGATAAAGTCCGTCTCTCCCCTTACCGTCCTCCACTCTCTACTCCCCTAGAGGACTATATGTTAGCCAACCGGAGCCCCAGTTAACTTTGAGCTCGCGGTCATTCTCAAACTCGTTTGTTTTGGCCGAGACGTCAAAGTTTTTCCCCGAGCGATCGATGCCTTTAGGCCGACTGGGAGAAACCTTTATTTTCTTACTGATACTAACCACCACTTCGCCTTTATTTAATTAAGCAACCCCTCGACGTCACGATTAAACATAGAAACGAGAGCTAGGCATATTGTATCGATTCGCAGTTGTGATATTCGTATCATTCTGGAATGTGGTACTCACGTTGGACTGTACAAGGAACGCCACATTATGGGGTATAGCGCAGTAATTTCATAAAATTGTGCAACGTATAACTTATTCAGGCTTAAAATTCTAAAACGGATCTCACTACACTGAGGGAATATTTAGGCATAAATAGAGAAAACAATAATTACTGTAAACGACTTATTTTTCGCGGGCTCAAAATATCGCGATTTGGGTCAAAGCTTAAGTTTCAGAATAATTCGCGGATTCTAATTTTAGGTTAGAATTAAAACACATTAAAATCAACATAGAATTTAATGTGTTTACATTCTACTGGAATTGTTCGCGAAACCTATTTTTCGCGAATGGTAGGCGATTCGCGAAATTCGCAGAAATTAGGTCTTCGCAAAAATTAAGTCGTTAACAATATATTAAATTACTGCCTTCAAATTAGCAACGAACAAGCGACAACTGGTTTAAGAAGTTACATGTCACGTGGTAACCTTTCGAGAACGTAGACTAGGATTATTGGCACGAGAACACAGTAAACATGCTGTGAATATATTCAATATCATGCGATACTAATCTCTAAAAGTTACATAAAAATTGACATAAAAATTAAGATCAGCGATGGTGCTTTTTGATTTATAATACTGATTTTGTTTATGGTTAGTTTACTTGTTCTGTTCGTACGCGTTCAATTGTCAATTTCCCACGCAAAAACGGTACGCGGCTTAAGAAAAAGGTAGACCAAACCTGGTACATGTAAGGCGAAAGCAAGCGTCGAAATATAATATATAAAAAAGTTAAAATAAATTTATCGATTAAAGTAAATATCTAAAGGACGACAAACTCTTTTCGACAATGAAGGCATTTCCATAGGCCCAGCTACCATAAGCGAGCCGCGCCTCCTTCCCCTGCCAAGAGCGCTAACCTGCAGCGCTTGCCTGTGTGCGGAGAAGATCGCTTTACGGTAGCGCGCGTCAAGGGCCTCGACAGGCCGCGCGGGGGGAAGTCGGCGGCGGCACAGGCAGAGAGGCACTGTCGACAACCGTGATGGATGGATGACCAAGACGGACGGGGAGGAGGAGGGAGAGTCGTGGTAGAGCGTCGTCGAAGAGCGTCGCGGTGAAACAGTGCGAGGAGTCTCGACAAATGACGCGTCGGTGATGGATTTGCCAGAAGCCGGGATACCAACGGTCCTGCTCCACTGCCCCCTCCCCCTCTCCCACCCCCTCCCCCCGCACACACAGCTGTCCTTTTCTATTTTTAGTTTACCGTCATTTCGGTAAGAGGACTAGTGACACAGCCACATCAAGTTAGGTGCCTCATTAGAGATGATGAGCAGGCGCTGGACTACAGACGTAAAGTCGAGTCAAACGGTATTTTTGGGACGATTGAGGCATGCATTCTATTCCCGTTAGTAATGGTTTCAATAAGGACAAGCTGCAGGCACGTAGCCAGGGGGGTGGCCCATGGGTCCAGGGCCTCCCCCGAAATCTTGCATTTTGTTGGGGCCTCCTCTCCCCCTCTCCCTCATACAACATTTTGTCATGGCCCCCCCCCCCCCCCCCCCCCCCCCCCCCCCGAAACAAAATCCTGGCTACGTGCCTGACAAGCTATGAATCGATCTGAGCTTGTGAAATCCGTAGATCATAATGCACGCTAACGACATCTATAAAAAAAAAATGAATTATTTTAGTTATGTTTTTTTGCAGCGGCGACATATCTTGCTTTATCCCCGTCCGAGGGATGATACTTTTAGAGACCCAAATGCCCGAAAAGCTCGAAAGCAAATCCCAGTTTCGGGTTGGCAAACTTTTAGATCATAGTATCTTTTCCAATGGAGCATTAAACGGGACGCGTTAATGTAAAAATGCGAGCTTCGTAACGAAAAACACCCGAGTAAACTTCGCTTATTGAGTCTCAGTTGTAAGCTAAAGATGAGGCTCAGACTGTCTAAGTTCCACATCGGGAGCTTCATGTATGCTACCGTCGCGTGAAAAAAGAAAAAAAAATCTGAAAGCAAGTATACGGATAGATGAAAAAAGAGAAATAAAAATTCCTTAGTAATTTCATAAAATCCATTATAAAAATTAAATAGTAAAAAAAAAGTTCTATGCCAACTCGAATTATACATATTTGCAAGCTCAATACAGGCTTAGAAATTCGATGTGGAAGAGGAATCCTCGGACGTCACCAGTCACGTTCGACCAGTTATTTTGGAGCAGCTTCGAACATGCTCGGGGTGCATCGTGCCTGCAGCTAACACCGCGTCTTTTTTCATGACGTATGAGCAGTGTGACAGCAACTTAACGCTTCCTAAGCAGTAACGTTAAACAGAAAAAGAAAAAAAAAAAAAAGCTCAGATGAATAAAGTTAGTCTTTTTACGAGACGCAGAGGTTGGTTGCACTATTTCTGCTGTGCTGTCCTCGCGCAACGCAGCAGAGGTTGGTTGCACTATTTCTCCACGGGACGCGGTGCTGTCGGGGCCGAGATGCGCTCCGCTAGCAAACCGAAACCTAAAAACCCATGGAATTTGTGCGGAATTTCAAAAAGTCGTAAAATGCTTCGCGTGCCTTCTATCGTTCTGCAATTTGTTGATTTAGTGTTTTTCGATGATACTGAGCAATTTGCTTATTAGAACCATGCATTTAAACACGATTTTAGAAAAGCCAATTACGCAAAAATAATTAACAATTTAATTATCCCGGACTTTAATAATTTTCCTAAATAGGCCTCTGGCCCAGGATGAAAACGACACAAGCCTCTTTTTGTGACGGCGCGTAGTTTTCGCAATATCGAATTTGTCCACTTTTCGCGAAACACCCTGTATGTGTATGTATATACCATATCTACATTTACATCTATACCTATACATATCTATTATATATATCTATATCTACATCTATATATATATTGCTATTTTATTTTATATTATGTTCGCGCACAACTGCACGTAATCTTAAACCAACTTCATTTTTTTCGGTTCCTATTTCAAAATATGCGATTCCTCGACGTGCCTAGCCAAATCGCATTGCCCGTAGAAACTCAAAATGACTAGCACCAACCAACAAGCAACAAAACATGCAGCAAGTTAACGGAAAAAGTGCTCCCCTCCTCGGAAGCTGCTCCGCAGAGAGATACATTCCGCTGTCCCGAGTAAAGATGTGTGTGTCGACCCGCAGCGGATCCTTTCTTTCCCCGAGCATCGCGGAAGAGAAAGCGGCTGAAGCGACGCCGTACACAAATCTAGGGCTCTGCCTTCGACTCGGCAAATATTTGCCTTCTCCATCACCGCGACGAGAGAAAGCTCGGGATGCCGTACGCCCTGGGGGACTTATAATGAATTCCCAGCGGATCAAGAAAACAAAAAGAGAGGGAGACACAAGACAGGTCGAGACGAGAAGGAAACATCCGGACAATGTAATAATCCTCGTGTGGAGAAACCACGCAAAAAATAATATTAATGACGACTGACGTCGAGTCGCCTGTGGGAATTATTTTTAAACAAGAGGAAGGTCGAACGAATCGAAGAGTTCCGAACGAGAAAAGAAACGAACGCAAAATAGAAAACGTTGTGGTTAAGGCAAAGAGGCGGTGTTTGCGTCTGTCGTGATGTAGCGTTTTATACACAGTTTGGATACGTGGCGTTCGTGAACAAGAGAGCGGGAAATGGAAAGAATTCGACAGCGTTGTGCACAGGGTATGGAACAGAAAAAAGTTATCATAGCAAAAAACATAATTTTGGCGCTACTGAAAGAAAAAAAAAATGGACGTTTGTAAGTGACATGCGTATTGCAGCTTCCTTTTCCGTGGACTACGACTTTAGGTTAAAGGCAGGGTGTAAAACAAGAGAGAACTCACTACGCGCACTGCGGAAGTCGAAGTGTTTGTAAAGCTATTACGTTGAACGTAGCACATGTCACTTTATGTTCAGTGCTAGACTGGTTTCGATCTAGCTTTCAACCTCCACTGCTATTAAGACCGTTGATGTAAACAGAGCCTCGAGGGTAACATTTACCTTTAATATTCCTTTTGAGGTTAGTAGTGTCTAACTAATATTCCGTGTTTTCGGATATTATTTCTCGTGGATTAATCGGAGGAACTTTTCCGGAATTTTTTTTTCTTATCTGAAAATTTGTGGTTTATCGGAGTCTATTTTTGTTAGATTCCGAAATATCTTAAATTTTTCATTTATTTTACTTTGTCCCATATTTAAAAATAAAATAAAAAAAAGTTCGGGCACCATATTATTCGCTGTCTTGAAGGAACCTTGGCGAGCTAAATGGCAAACCCCTTTGGTCAGTATTTTGAGATTTCTAAGAAAACTGAAGTGGAATCTCTTCAGGACCACTGACCTTGTGCTGATATAAAGTTTATTTGCAAAGCACTGTCTTTTTTTCCTTTTTTATTTTGACGTTGGGACCTCAAAATTATTAGTTTTGTTTTTTTTTCGATAAATACGATTTAACAAAAAATTTACCTGGAGTGTTCTTTGGATTTTCTTTTTTTGACTTGTTCGAAAACATCAAACCCTACATATAACTAACTGAATTGCAACAAAATGACGAGAGTTGGTTCATGACGCCCTGGAAGCGCCAAAGAACAGGGAGAGAGTGAAGACTACTACAGAATGCGTTGTGTTGCGGTCGTCTTTACCCTGTCTCTCTCTCTTGGCGCTTGGGCTGAGCGTCATTTGAAACTACTAAATCAGTAATTTTCAGAAATACTTTGAGCTCGTAAGAAGCGCAGTAGTGCGCTAAAGTTACCACTCATACAGCAGCAACAAGGCTACCGGTTCAATAAAATGCCCGCGCAATTTTTCAGCCTCTTATCATAGCCCCTGCTACACGCGTGATAACTTTAGCGAGATACTACGCCTCTCACGCCCTCAAAGTCGTTCTGAAAATGAAATATTTAATGGATTTAAATGGTGCTCAGCAAGTTTCTATTTGGGGCCATATGTACAATTTCACTAATTAAAGAGTTAATTAACGAATTTAATGACTGACCAGATTGACAGTTGTTCGCTCCTTATTAAATGTCCACCGAGCTCAAAAAAGATGTAGTGGGGACGGCATTCACGTAACAGTAAAAATTATTGAAAAGGTTTACTCCGACTTAACATAACAAATTAATAACAAAAGGTACAGACGTTTCGCCACCTATGCAGGTGGCATCTTCAGTATACACTGACATTGTGATAAGTAGACTGGTCGACCTCACCTCATTTGTGTCAGTGTATACTGAAGATGCCACCTGCATAGGTGGCGAAACGTCTGTACCTTTTGCTATTAATTTGTTATGTTAAGTCGGAGTAAACCTTTTCAATCATGAATTCATCCAGCTTTTGGAACATTTTTGCAGTAAAAATTATTTACGAAAAAAAAAATCTGTTTTGAATAAAAATATATTACCCGGTGTATTTATATGGTATATATACTGCGAAATCTCGCTATAAAAGACCGCCTTCGAGTCGACTCAACCAAAGCGGGGAAAGACAGAAGAGAGGAGGGCCCAGCTGAACGCACTCTTCATCGGCACGACAAAAAAGAAAACTAAAACAGGGAGGGAGAGTGTCGGCTGGCCTCGCGTTGACCAGAGGCAGCGGGGGAGGCGGCAGAAACTCCCCATGTCAAAAACAATGCAGCTCTCAAAACAGGAGGAGAGGCCGTTGCATTTGTCACCCGGAGTCCACCGCGCAACGCCACCCTGTCCACCCAGCCTCCCTCGCGACAGACTCTTTCATCCACCCGCTTCTGGGCGGAGGAGGGCAGAGAACCAAGAGCTCCAATAGCCCCCCAAGACGATGACGACGATGAAATCTCAGCAAACGCAAGGCGATGCTCCCTCTCCCCTCCTCCGCTCTTTTGTACGAGCGGCGAGCCTTCGGACGCGTGAAAAACGATGTTCTCCGCGGCTTCTGCGGAAGCAATCAGCAACGTCATCTGTCAGTCGGACCCGCCACCGAACGTCCACGTAGCGGACCGTGGGACGGACCACCGACGGATTGATGTCTCGAGTCGCCCACGGCTGCTGCCTCGGTGCTTTGCAAGCCTGGCCGAGCTGCACTGCCCCGTTCGTGGCGGCTATGATAGAAGCGCGGTCGAGCGCTCATCCCCTTGCCTCTTCCGCGCTGGCTGCTTCTCTTGCTTTCTTCGCATGCGATTCCTCCCATAACGCGGTTCTGCTCTCCGTTACGGCGTCCGCCGAATTGATTACACCGAGAGCTCGAGGGAGACTGGCGAGGAGGAGAGGGCAGCGGACGAATGCCGTCCGGCTCATCTGCGTCTCGGTCGCTGCGTCGGGGAAGATCGGTGGGGAACGCGTCCTTCGTCTAGTGTGATACATGTGGCCTGCGCTGCGCAAAGCGATTCCCGATCGCGAGGTAATTGCTCGTAACTGATAGCGCGCGGACGCCGCGGTACCACCGATATCGCGTTTATTGGGAAGGGAATCAAGACAATGACTCGTCGGTCACAAATGAAAAGAAAGGAGGAAAGTATGCTGTAATAGAACTGACTAGGCAATGAGAGTAACAACAACAACAAAAAAGTTGTGTATTTTTTATATGAAACCTCGCTGAATATAAGTATTGAGCTCCGTGATTTCGGTAAATACTGATAAAACTCGATAATTAACCCCCCAGCCGGCTTTATCAAAGTCGGAATCAACCGAAACACCCCGAATTGGAACTGTCCTTGATTAAGAAAAACCCCAAGCTCCGGGAGAAGTTGTACGTAACCCGAGCTTTATTTTCCGTTACCCGAAACTGAGCCCGCACTGAAATGTCCACACGGCTGCTCGTTTCTTGAGAAGCCAGGCTCCTTACCTCGTTTCCTTCTCTTATTGGTACCGGGACGATTTGAAAGTAATGCGGGACACGCGCATGATCCTCGGAGAATGGAAAATCCCATACCCGACAAGGCCTGACGTTTTGGTGCGACACCAAAAATTCGCACCGAGAAACACCGAAACCGAGGGGGAAAAAATCCCACCCCCCCCCCCAAATAAAAAGTAAAAATTAAAAAAGTAATAATAAATAAACATTCCCGAATTTGAAGAAAAATAAACCCCCAAAACGCGGAACCCTAAAAACAAGTACTCAACCAAGCCGAAATGTATGGACTGCAACCTACTTGTAGGAGTGTAAGCCAAAACTACAACGCCATCTAATAAAAAAAAAAACGCATTTTCACGTGGAAAATGATGGTGATTGGGGCGAAGCTCTGGTGGTGGTTGTCTGCGTAGACGCTGAGCCGCAGCGTGCCGAGCCTTTCGTTCGTTTTCATCCATGTCACGCTGCGGAGCGCGTGATATGGATGAAATGCTCAAATGCGTATATAACCACGTTCCATACCACACATTTTCTTTCCGACATGGATGAAAACGAACGAAAGGCTCGGCATGCTGCGGCTCACCGTCTACGCAGACAAGCACCACCAGAGCTTCGCCCCAATCAACATCATTCACCACGTGGAGATGCGTTATTTTTTTTTTTGCCCTACACGAGCACGGGAGCACGAGCTCACGTGCTCGTGAGCACGTGAGCTCACGAGCAGGAGCACGTGCACCCGACGGCGGACGGATATACGGACATGGCTAACCCCTAAAGGGGTATTCACACGAGGGAGAAATCCCCGGGATTTCTCTCCGGCACGCGGGCATCACGAGATGAAAACGCGAGGCTTTTGCACATCGCAAAGCCTGACGTTTTCGTCGTGGGATTCGCGTGCCGGGGAGAAATCCCCGGGATTTCTCCCTCGTGTGGATACCCCTTAAGGAGCTTCGCCCCTAAAAATGTGCGAATAGCCGACGAAAAAAGAAGTGTGGCAAGATAATGCGCAGCGACTGGGAACGGCGTTCTCGGTCGCTATTTTATGCGCACATATTAATATTATTGACATATTATAGCGATCGATAGAGGTTACGCAATGAAACCACTTACGGAATTTTCGCTGGTGTTGCCCACAGGCGACAAGTCTATATCTTGCAAGTTTACCTACATTTTTTTTTCAGCTGTGTTTTTTCATTTGATTTTGGTCAACATTAATATGTTAAGAAATTAATGCTTTATGTAATTTTTTTTTTAATATATCCCGTTCATTAGAGGGCTAACTAAAACCTGATTCAAGCCCGATTCACATGGTGCGAGTTTTCTAGCGATTTCCTGACTGCGGCCTTGAGCACCACAGCCTCCACCACGCTTTTTCTGCCGCTCGACAGACATCACAACAGCGAAATCGCAGGTTAAATTGCACCATCGTGTGAATTGGACATCACATGGTGCAATTTCGAAACACTACAACCCCATCACCTTTTTTTTTAATTTTATTTTTGGTTATACGAGCGACGTCTTAACTGCAAATTGCCAGTTAAAGTTCATCAAATGGACGAGACTTTAGAGCTTTCGGCCTGTTTCGTGCGATATGTAAACCCGGCATTCTGATATAAAATCAACTAGTTAGAAAAATGTACTATAGATGGATATTCTGCGTGCAGAAAAACCATTCGGTTCCGTCACCCCCGCAGTGCAACCAAATATTGATGGAGCAGCCTGAGTTCCCACACCCTCAATATCGAATATATCCTTTCGTACTGTCACACCCCACTTCGTTTTATTACCGCTGCGTTCGTCGAAAAATGCCTTCAGAATACTAGCCCAACTTTCTTCCCTCCTTTGAGTTCTCTTTCCTCTAGTGCCTCATTTGACAGCCGGTAAAACATTCAGCGACGCGTTCGCTCCACAATCGGTCGCATTTCATCCAGCGCCGGAGGGGGTCGTGCCGCGGGTTTCCGGTTCAATTTTACAGACGAGCGCTCGCGAACTCGCGCAGCGAACCGGCGGCGGCGGGCCGGGCGCGCCACGTCGACCGATCCATTACTCGGACGGCGGCCTGAAAACAAGCGAGATTCCGCTCTATTTATCTCGCCCCCCCCCCCTCCCCCCCCCTCCCCCCCCCCTCCCCCAACTCTTCCTCCGATCTTCTCCGGCGGATGGGACTTCCGCGCCGAGCCCAGAAGCGGCCGAAGCGACGGAACACGACGTGACGGCCAAGCGTATGCCTCTAATTAAGATAATAGGGCGTCCAACATCCCCTGCAATTCGCTTCACCTTACATGGACCGCCGAGTGAACGCATTAAAAAGTACGTTTATTGGGAAGAATGTAACGAGGGTCTCGATGCTAAGCTTCGAGTCGAGGGGTTTCATTAAGTGTTAAAAGTAACTTTTAGCAACCTGTTACCGTGTTCCGCGTACCGCACTACCGGAGTCTTCGTAACATCCTTTAAGCGCGCGCTCCCGGCTGATACTGTGACCGAGGGGAGCGCGCTCAAAAGCAGGCTTCAAAGGCTACGGTAGCGCGGTACGCGGAACACGGTAACGGTTTAGAATGCTACGAGCCCTCGAAGCCAATCCCACGCCCTGCGACTGTCACGTGACCCTCGGGTCGAGCGGCGCGCGTCGTCGCGTGACGCGCTCGCGGCGCTGGATTTTCCGGGATGGACCGTAGCGTCCCATGCGGTCCATCGTGTGCGGAAACGGAGTACAGTTTAGGAGCGAGGTCAAAGTCAGCGCTGCGCCCCTCCTCGAGAGTCACGTCCGGGCAACGTCACGGAGATAGGTCGACGCGTAGCGGCTTACTAATTCCACCTCGGATATTTTCGGGAAGAAGCTTTTGTTTCAGGACAGGTAAAGCAAAGGTAAAGCGCGGGACAGCAATGCCATTGAATCTAAAATAAAGAAAAAAAAATAAGAATGAGAACAAAAGTATCGGGTTCAAAAATAAAGAGGGTATTCCCCCGAGGCATATATAGCTGTACTCTTAATGAGGCGGTTACTCAAACCTGAAGCGGCTAATAGTCAGCGCGCTGCGGGACTCTCTAAAACGGCGAGGAATGTACCACTTTGCTTGCACAGCTACGGTGCGCGGTGGTCGGCGAGACGTATGATGCGACGTCACGCCGGATAGGATCGCTCGACGTTCCACGTGATGGGGCGTGCAAACGTGTGACCCAACTGCCAACGAGAGCAGGGGGAGTTATATGCTGCGCCGCTTTCCACCTGTGACTGCCTCATTTCGTGTCGTCGAAGCTATATCACTCGGAGTTCGGGGTAATTTGTCTCATACAGATATGCTCGTGATCTCTGGTCAAAAAGTCGGATTATTGAACATTTATACGAGTAAATGTAATAATCGTTCAAAACTTGACGATCTGTGCTGAAAGCCCAGAACATCCGAGGCGTAGATGTCGAAGGGGAGAATGAGCGAGGTAAGCGCTTCACGCGAATCTGGTCCCTGCACGCGCGCGTGCAGTGCCCACAGCTCGTGTGGGTTTGTTTGTAAACAGTCTGTCGGACTATAGATATTCACTGGCAGCCATATTTCAGGGCAATGTCTAGAGCGCATGCTCACAACGAGTCCCCATTAATACGCTGTTAAGATCGGCAATTTTGATGATGTGGAATGCACGTGGTGAAAGGATTGTGGAAGCTCGCCGTCAGTACGCGCTCAGCACCCGAGCACACAGCTATGGCCGCCAATGAACCCCCCGCTATAACTGGTGGCCATATCTGTGTGCGCGACTGCTGAGCGCATGCTGACGGCGAGCGTTCAGTTCTTTGACAACGTGAATACCACACCATCAATATGCCAATGAATAGTGTATGTCTTAGCAGCCCATTAAAGGGGAACTCCGCCGATTGTTGAGCTACTTAAACTAAAGGCATCATCTGAATGCGGATGGCTTCTTGATTCCGAAATGCTATCTCGTTCCTCCAGATTCATTCTAGTTAATTGAAGAAGTAATATTTTGTTCGCTGCCAAAACCATTAAATATATCATTCTCCCCAGTTTTTCCGTAGTTTTCCCCGTCATCTAAACGCGACGTCACCGGTGAGCAGCGAGGCTAGTGGCCCGCAATCGGGTACGCTCGGGCCTGCCTTTCTCGCGCCAAATAGCGAGAAAACAGGGGCGTTCGTGCTATAATAATCTCTAGTTGCACAAGGCATGACCTTGGCCTATATACTGAACTACAAGTAAAAAAAGAAACGTAAGCAACTGGGATTTTGAGAGAATTGTTTTTGCGACTCGGTACGCTCAAGCCACGGCTCGCTAGTTCCTTGAAATCGCTAGCAAAAACCGTTATCCTTTTATCAGAAGCTGGCAGTTATGCTGGTGAAGAAAGGCCGAAAAGACACGCAATACATTCTTTGACAAATTACCCAAGCACCACAGAGAATGTTCGGAATACAGGTACAGGTGCCCCATACGCTCGTGTTACCTGAAGGAACATGTCATTTGTTTTAGGTTTTCTTTAGAAAAGTTACTGTTACAGACGCCAGCACGTTTAACTACTCTTGTGGCATGCACATGTTCCTTGGTGATTAATAAATTTATCAATATCTATAGACCATTCCGGAAAAGTGCTTCTGGTCGGCGTCATTTTCAGCGTTCATGCGTGTGGCGCGTGCTTTGCTCGCCTTCCAAAGCGGCAAACATGCGCGTGCTGGGCTGTGACCTCACACGTCTAGACTGTGCTTTTTGTACACAATGAAATTTATGGAATTGAATGAACCTCATTCGTGTAGGCCAGATGGCTGGTTACTACTTCGTCAAAACCGTGCTAAAATGACAATTAAAAAAAACAAAAAAAAACGCAACCACCGAGCCAAACATTGCGCGCCAACCACTTGACAAACCAGGCACCGACTCTTTCGTATATTAATGGATCTTAACACCTGTTCCATAAAACTCTGTAATAGCAGACACGAATACCAATAAGTCGAAAGTCACGTCTAGACTCAGACTTGAACTTTGTTAAGGGTTTCACTTCTCGTCTTCAACAGATCAGCCGTGTGAGTGGAACTCTGAGAGTAGCCCGAGCCAGATTCGATGTCCAAAACGGATATAATGTTTATGAAAAAAAAAATAAGCAACACATCACTTTTGCTTTGCTCGCCTTCCAAAGCGGCAAACATGCGCGTGCTGGGCTGTGACCTCACACGTCTAGACTGTGCTTTTTGTACACAATGAAATTTATGGAATTGAATGAACCTCATTCGTGTAGGCCAGATGGCTGGTTACTACTTCGTCAAAACCGTGCTAAAATGACAATTAAAAAAAAAAAAACGCAACCACCGAGCCAAACATTGCGCGCCAACCACTTGACAAACCAGGCACCGACTCTTTCGTATATTAATGGATCTTAACACCTGTTCCATAAAACTCTGTAATAGCAGACACGAATACCAATAAGTCGAAAGTCACGTCTAGACTCAGACTTGAACTTTGTTAAGGGTTTCACTTCTCGTCTTCAACAGATCAGCCGTGTGAGTGGAACTCCGAGAGTAGCCCGAGCCAGATTCGATGTCCAAAACGGATATAATGTTTATGAAAAAAAAAAATAAGCAACACATCACTTTTCCCCGGTGAGCTTTTCTCCGGTGAGCTTTTCTCCGGTGAGCTTTCCTCCGGTGAGCTTTCCTCCGGTGAGCTTTCCTCCGGTGAGCTTTTCTCCGGTGAGCTTTTCTCCGGTGAGCTTTTCTCCGGTGAGCTTTTCTCCGGTGAGCTTTTCTCCGCCGCCCAAACTCCGCCTGCCCGCCGGTGACGTACGCGGGTAGGAAAAGAAGGAATTTTTCTTTGTTGGCAAAAGAGTCGCCTCCTAAAACCTTCGCGGCCGGTGTAACTTAAAAATGCAATAACTTCGTGAAAAAATTTTAGTTTTTAAAATATTTTGGTTCAGAAAGGGTTATTGATACAGCCTGCCAATTTCCAGCCAAATCAAGGAATATATAAATAAAAATCGGCGGAGTTCCCCTTTAATGCGAGTTCGTTCTGAGCATGCGTTCTGAGCATGCGTTCTAAACATCGCCCAGAAATATGGCGTCCAGTGATACCGTGACCCTAAAAAATGGAAGCAACATAATACGAGCACAATATCTCGTGTTTTTTTTATTTTTTTTATTTTCGGTACGTCTGTGCGTGATTTAGCTTCGGGGCGACAGAAGTCCTCTCTCTCCGTTTATAAGAATTCGCTCCCCGGAATCGGCGAAGCGCCATTCTTCGAGCCTTCCAGCCGTCACGAGAAGATACGAGCGAAAGGACATCGTCACCGGGATCCTGCCCACATTAAAATTCAGAGACCCGCGGCAAGAAATATTGCGCCTTCCTTTTCACATCATCGGAAGGTCCTCGTTTCTACGAAGACCAATAAATAAATAAACGCACATTTTGGGAAGGAGTAGGAAAAAAGACTCGTGTCAGTGTTTACACTGGGACACACGGACATGGCCCCGGGAAGGTCCGTTCCCTTCTTTCCGGCCATCTTTCAACCCGGCTTCTTCCGAACCCGTGGAAAAGCTTTCGGTTAACGGAACAGTGCCGCTGACTTCTTCAAAACGGAATAGGCTATTTTCAGTCGAAATGCACGCTTCCGGTTGACCTCTTATATAGGGGAGGGGGGGGGGGGGGTTGAACCAGGATGTGAAGGAAAGCAGCACTACATTAGACGAACGCTAAGTAAGCTACATATTGTGCCGAAACGGAGTGCGTGGTGATCACCAAAATTGAGTAAGGTTAACCAACGCAAAAATTATAACCACTAAACCTTAGTGTCTACCAAGCGGAGTCCTGATTAGAATTCAAATATTGCACGCGGTATTCTTGCTCCCCTTTTTATCAGCTGCAACATAGGGCACAGACTGAAATAATGTATACCTTGATGCATCGAAATCCGACCACGGTAGCTAAGCTGTTTGCAGCTCCAGCGTTGTCGTGCGACTTATTGCCAGCGACGACGTTTTGCTGATAGCTTATTAGCGCCGAGATGTTTCGCTGGCGCCCTCTTATGGTTTCCCTCCGCGACGTCACGACTGGGATTTTCCTCGCCCTGACGTCACCAGTTGTTATTCTGGCTACTTACCATCGGGTACAACGGCGGGTTCGATGGTGTGTTTAAAAAGCACAGTAGAAGCTAGGAGCCATCGCAATCCGAAACTAACACCGTCAAAGTTGACAATCTGACGGTGCTCATATTCCCAGGGTTTGGCCAATCCTAGAAAGCTGACCGCAGCGACGCTTTTGGCCGCATACATCGCTAATAGGTCAAGAGTGGTTTGAATACATGTAGCACTTAATAACGATGTTTCTAAGCAAATATTTCAGCTTTTTCTATCGTACAAATGTACTATGCCGCTCAAAGTCTTTCGCCTGAAAACAACC
The DNA here is from genome assembly GCF_016920785.2 of Ixodes scapularis. NCBI lineage: Eukaryota > Metazoa > Arthropoda > Arachnida > Ixodida > Ixodidae > Ixodes > Ixodes scapularis. The sequence goes on along the minus strand of NW_024609857.1, from coordinate 39,855,633 downwards.
CTAGCAAAGCAGTGAATCTAAGATATGAAAATTGAATCCCTTAGCCTTGTTGGAATAAAAAATTGCGTGGACAATCACGCGACGTGATGACAATGAACAGCGTCAGCTGATGCCTACACGTAAACAACGTTCTCTTTCACGGGCGCGTTTACGCTGTAGAGCAAGCAGTCGCTGCTTGCTCAGGTGTAGGCCTCGGCCGCCCTATCCTTGTGCGAAAAACTTAGAGCGCCGAGCGGATATCAAATCCTCGCCCACGAGATCGAATCCGGGCAGACCCTCTGGCATGGACGGGTATGTGCACCCGTAGCACGTGCCGAGATTGCCAGCACGAACAGTGCGTAGGTACGGAGCACACACCTTGAAGGCAGGCAGGTTAGTGTCCGGGTACGACGACTGAAGAACCTGGTGGCAAAGGCCCGGCAAAGACACCAAGTCTCGCGTAAACCACAATCTATCACAAACAGAACAGCTAGCACCAAACACGTTTTCGCGGACGCGCTGCACAAATTGCTTTGTCGTACCAGCGTACCCATTCTTCGCACGGTAACGTTCTATTCTTCGTGCCGCTTCATGTTCAAGTACAGCATGATCTTGACGTTGAATGCGTTCCATCATAATATCCATGGCAAGACTGAGCGCCAAGCGAACGGGCGACCGAAGGCAAGAAAAAGCTGGTGGCGCCCTCTCCAATTAAGCGCCAAAGTCAACTGCAATATAAGAGCGCGGATGTTCCATTCATCCATTCATTTTCGGCAACAAGGCCCCAGAACAAGCTGAATACAGCTGATGATGTAAAACTATTTTAAACGACAAGACACGGTCCCGTCAAGCCCGTGAACACGTGAGACGAATAGCGATTGCAGTGAATATGAAGTGTCATTCTCTAGAGGAATTTGTTTTAAAAGTGAGTGCTTCAAACGTTTGCTATACGTAGCGTTATGATTATAAATATTTGCACCTTATGGGCACCATGCAAATGTGAGTTTTATACGACACCTGAATTGATGATGTAAACAACGTTCACCTTATTTGAAATTACAGCTGAATTTTCTTTCGTACCTTAGTAAAAGGTTTTGATACCTCCCATGTTAACAACTTGTTAACTACACGTGGTCCTTGGTTACGGGGGAGGGGTGGGTGGGGGGGGGGGGGGGGCGTTGAGTTCTTGTTGCCAAACATGGTCGCTGTGACCGTTTGGAGTATCGAAAATATTACCCGAAAATTTCAAGAAGGCGCCAGTTATGTCCACCGGCAGATTTAATCGAAAGTTCGGCTACCGAAACTCGCACAACACCGAGCATTTACGGCGAATCCACTGATCTCTAGGTCTATTTGCTGGATCGCGTTTGCCCGCTCCGCGAATGCGGCCATCTTTTTGGTAGAGTTATATTACCTCTAGCCAAAGTACAGCTGGTGCAGCCACTACCATTCATTCATGGCAGACAGCGTTGTGGCAATTGTGGTGGCAGGCGGCCATAAAAATAGCCGTGGGTGATATGTCGTTCTTGATTGAAATTGTTCGACGAAACATATTGTTGAAACCCGGCGTGAAGGGTAGCCCGATATTTGAGGACCCGGGGAAAGTTTCACGAAATCGCAGAAACCGGGAAAAGCAGCACATCACGCATCGAAATTCGCATCAAAAGAAATATCGAAAGCAGACGCCGGTACTATGGTGCCTGGAACGCGTCTCCAACGGGTGTGTTTACCGCGGCCAAGAAAGTGGTCCCTCGATTTCCGCCTGATGACGTCATACAAGTGTCATGCTGTCACCGGTCGCGACCCTGGCGGCGTTCCAACAGTTGTGGTACAAATAGCAGACGCCTGTTCCGCTGCAGGTCGCTCTCCACTGTGACAGTTCACGGAAGCTAGAGCTGCCGGAAGTTGGGACGCCTGGGACGCCGTGACGACAGCGACACTCACGTTCGCTCGTGCTTTTCGCCAGCATTTCTACGGCCAACCGCCAGGATCGCGATAGGCAAAAGCATGACACCTCGGCTTTTGTCAGGTCGTTTGTTGCCACTTTGGGACCGCTTTTGATGTATGGGCGGGATAGGACGCTAAACACACCAGTCGAAGACGCGATCCAGGCACCATACCGGTACGGAGTCTGCTTTCGATACGAGCTGCGCTGCTTTCCCCCGGCGCTGCGATTTCGTAAAACTTTCGCCGGGTCCTCGAAAATGGGGCTACCGTTCACGCCGGGTTTCAAGAATCTGCTTCGTGGAACAACTTCAATCAAGCAGGAAATATCACCCACGGTACAGTGTACTAGACCCACGGTTACTTTTTATGGCAGCCTGCAGCCCTAGCGCTGTTCGCCATTTTACCTGTTTTGGCTATAGATAATATAACTACCAAAAAGATGGGCCATCGTGGCCGCATTCCCGTGCATAGGTGGAGCTGGTAAAACACGATCCAGCAAATAAACATAGAGAGCAGTGGACGAATCCGACATATAACCATCATGACAACAAATCGAATTCGTTTAAAGTCCACCATTCGCCGCCATTTCTCGCTTACTGCGCTTCGCTTCCGTGTCCTCTCGTAACGGTCCGCATTTGGCCTCCCTAAAACAAAAAGGTTTCTCATAAAACCTTGCTTCCCCGAAACCAAAACAGCTCCGGATCCGCGGTCTGTTTATAGCGCTCAATGCGAGTTTCACGAGCGAAACGGAAGAGGAAAATAACAAACCTGGGACGAACCTATTGATTCAGCGCTGCCATAAATAAATAGGCCGCTCCGAAAAGCCTTCAATAAAACGGGATCCATTTTTCCCCAGAAAGAGACTGAAAAAAATTGTACGACAGAGACGAACGACGGAGCACGACAATCGGATCGCCCCAAGCGGAAAGAAAGAGAACAAAAGAAGCAAGAGTATAAGAAGAAAGTACTAAGGGCATTGGGAAGAGCTACGGGGTTGACGCCGGTGAGCTTGGCGGAGATCGAACACCAGGCCGAAACGGCCGCTGTTTGGTGGACCCGCTTCCAAGGAGGAGAGCGGTAACGTATCTGTCTTTTCCAAGCGCGCGGCTGACGGCCGGAATCAACTAACGCGGTCCTGGTCCAGGGTTGTAAACAATCGAGTCAGCCCATTTGCTGCGGAACGCTTCAAGGACGTATTGGCCGATTTAGGGCATACGACGAGATCGGCGGAGCCACGAGCCACAGATACACGAATATATAAAGGCTAGGATTGCCAGGTACGCAGACGCCTGCTGAAGTTCCCATTAGGGAAGTTCCCACAGAGCCATCGTAAAAGCATTTCAGATATCATTTACTTTTTTTTTATCCCTTTCTTCTGTAGGGTCTAGCCAACCGGGACAAACATCGGGGTGCTAAATACTCTTTCTATTTCTTCTTCCCTTCATCCTGTAAAGGCCCGTTCACACAATGGCAACCGAGTAGGATCGGCTGAGACAAGACCGGTCTTTAAGCCTCTTGTGACGGCTTAGGACCGGATGCGCTGCTGCGGAGCAGGTCGTAGTAAGAGGCTTAAAAACCGGGCTTGTCTCAGCCGGTCCAACTCCATTACAAGAGTGTGAACGGGCCTTAAGACTTGCACAATGAACTTGTTGAAGTTACCCTTCCATAGCCAAAGTCTACAAACAGGATTCCAGAAGAACAAAAGAAAAGCAAGCTAGTGAGCCGGAAAAGAACCTCTCCAGTTTTCGAGAGGGTGGGAGAGGATGAGTACATACTCGAACGGGGACTGATGTGTTAGGTGAATTTGAGCAAGGTCACGTGTGACATCGTCCTTGAGGAAGACACTGAACCCTGAAACCTTAGTGTCATTTAGAAAGACATTGCTATCTTGGAAGGGCCATGAACACTATCCACGGACTCTAATCTTGACACTTCACGAAAAAGTCGGCGAGTGATTGGGCGGCCGTGATTGGCCGGCGCCTCGCTTGACTTTGGCGCCGGTCGATCACGGCGGTCAAAGTCCTCGTCGAATTTTTCGCCAAATGTCAAGATTATGCAGCGCTTCAACAGCTTCCAAAGCAACCCGAAAAAAGCTCTCTCGCGTTATCGCGGAGGAAATCAGAAAACAAAGCATAAGCCAAAGCTTTGGAATTATTCCTCCCGTGGTCTCCAACAACATTCGAGGACTAGGCCTCACATTTTTAGAGGGGTTGTGTTTTTCAAGCACCGGCCAATAAAAGACAAAAAGCACGAACGCCCAGTTAGAAATTTAAACATACCCCAATGACTTCGAACCTATTTCGGAACAACTTAAGATTCCTCTGCTGACTACCTCGCTCTCGTCGGCTACGAAGACGAGAAGCACGGCCGATCATCACACCGCTCCATCTCCTTCCGAGGATCAGACAAATCCCCTTCCGAACTATCGGCACTGCATTGGGCCGCGCCGTCAGCACAAACGCGGCAGGTAACCGACACGAAGCGAAACTGGCACGTGTCGAAAAGGAAACTTGGACTCGGGAAAGGAAGGGCGGCTACTCCGCCGCGCCTCCCAACCGCCCGGCACGGCCGGAGGGGAGCACCTACGTGACGAGCGTGATGATGGATGCGGCAGCAACGCCGTCGCCTGACAAAGAACTCGATACATGTCGACTGACCGCGGTGGAGCAGGCCCGCACCCCCCGTCGACGCCGCCGCCAAGGTGGCGATGACGGAACTGCGTGCTGTTCGCTCTACAACACATACGTCGGGCACTCGTTTATCATGAGCGCTGACCAGTGGGACGCCAAGCTCCATTAGGACGACGGCTGCGGTGAAGAAGGAGCAGTCTTGCCTCGCTGGATTTCCCTTCGCCCCCTCGACGCAAGGACGACCAAGAGGCTCGGGAAGAGTCGACGGATTGTTGCCCGAGCGGAGCCCTCCCGCTGCTCTCGTCCGGTAGGTGTCGTTAATCACGCGCTCGTAAAAGGACGTCCGAGCGCTCACGACGACGATTTGTAAGTAGTCTGGCCTCTCGCTCGTTAGATTTGTAACGCACTAAGCTGCTTCCCCGAGTGTGCTTTGGACAAGATGAGAGGGAAATGGAGACGACTTGAGCTGTTCTTTCCTCCTGGTTTTATTGGTGAACCTTACGCGTTCCAGTTTCATTTGAGTGCGCTCGCAAAATATTCGAAGGAGTTAGATGACTTGTCCTAGACCTGAAGACGTCAAGGTTGCAACGAAATGTACGTTTCTGGTAAATATAAAGGAACATTCTTTCGGTCTACTTCATTGAAGACGGAAAATAAATCGCGTTTGTGTTTATGTTTCTATCAAACTTTCAATTTTTAATATGACATGTCCTCCTTCAATATTCTCATAGAACGTCAATGGCTACGTTATTAACTGGTTCCGATTTATGATATTGTAAATGATAACCGAAGACGTGATAAGCTGTTGAGAACGGTGGTTAGAAGTTTGAGGTTTATTTTTCTAAAGTTGTCCGCATATTACATTAAAAAAAAAAATAGCGAGTACACGTTAATCGAAAGCCTTGAACGAAATGGACGGCGTAGTGATTGCGCAGCACAGACTGTATCAAGGAATCAACTTCATATTGTTATCGCTAAGTTGGCGAACGAAGCCAGGCACATAGGTGAGCCTGGGCAAGCAGAGTCGACTTCCATGATTCTGCACGACCACGCTCCATCCTTAAAAATATGCTTTTTTATTATTCAGGGAAGCCAGCCCCTTTCGCCTGCTGAACTACACACCCACGAGACCGAACTTATCTCACGATTATAACAAGTGAACTTCAGGGCTAGCATAACATAACCACCTGCAGCGATGATCGGTGCATTATGAACTTTTTTGTGTCCACTCCCGCAATTTCTTAACTGATTTTCCTTTTCTTTCACTCCCCAGCGGTATGAGTTGTGCCCAGTCTTGCACCTAATCCGTTACAAGTAACGAAATTACTTGCAATCTCTTACATTTATGAGGAATTTTGTAACGGAATAATTACACATTTGCTAAAAGTAAATGTAAAGTAATTTCCTTACATATTTACCTAACGAATTCGTTGTAAATCGTTACTTTTTTAAACAACGAGGAACTCTTCAGGTCATTACATATTTTGGGTACATAATTTCTTGTGGCCTTTCCATATTTGGCACAAATAAATAGTTCAATAAATTTGCTATTTGGTCTTAACATCCTTTTTTTTTTGGCATTTTGCACTTTACGTTTCTAATAAATTTACCAATCTGCCGATTTTTGGTGACAACTTTTTTTTTTATCACTGGAATGCAGGAATGTCCCGTAGTCTTGCTCTGTAGTCTTGAATCGCGAAGCCGTGGTTGCCTACGCGAGCATCTCACCTGCCCTCCTTGCCCACCATAGTAGAGCAGAATCAGTCATAACGTTCTAATTCTTCGTCCTGCTGTCGACAACTGAGAAGTTGTAACCTCCGGGAAGACAGACATTGCGGTACGTTCATGCCACACCCGTAAGGTCACAACTGTTACGCATCTCGCACAAAGAATCATGCTAAACACTGGCCAACGTCCGCGCGTAGTTTAGTGGCATCTGGAGTTTCAATTCCGTCCACAAGCCCCGTGCTCCCGAAGGTCCGGGCGCCGCGTCACCTGATCTCCTGGCCATCCCAGCTGTTACCTAAAAAAACTGTAGAACACGACAGGCAGTCACTCAAACGGATCGTCGCCAACGGCGGAGACCATATCATAGCCTACCGAGAGCAGATGCACGGGAGATACAAAAGCAAGTGATCGCGGTCATGTCAACACTCCAGCGGAGCCGAGGAACGTTCTCTAGAATTGCGCCACGAAGGATCGAGTGCTCGACTCTCCCCGACGTGACGCGACCCTAGGGACAAGCCCTCGCACAGAGCGGGCTGAAGAGCAGGTGTCCGCAAGATTGCGCGAGGGAGGCCAGCCTCGAGGTGCTCGCAGTCGGGAGGGAGACACCGAAGAACGACTGGCTCTTGTCTCCGCCGTTAATTGCTGTCGGACGGTCGGTTGCCAGGGAGACCGGACGCACTTCCCGGGGCGCTCTCCAGACGTGACGCCACGATGGACGCTGCACTTAACACGCCCTTACGCCGCCTTCGGTGTTTCGCCCGATCACGCGTGTCTTGACTCTCGAACATCACGCGCAGAAGAAGGTATTACCTGGAAACAGGGAAGAAAAAAAAAGGTGTGTGTGGTAAAGGGGGGGGGGGGGGGGGAGGACCTGGCACGCATTAAACGAAATGAGGCAGAAGTAAAGCTATTGGCGACTTCGCCTAATCGGACGGTACCTAGCTGCTAAAAGAGAAAACTCTCGCAATAGGTATGCTCGTTAGCTTTTTTTGAGCAAATCAGATATTTACAGCGGGGGCGACGGTGGTTGTGTGTGTGTGTGGGGGGGCTATTTCGCGCCCCCTGCCCGTATTAGTTCCATTAAATATCTTAACTGTCTGGGGGCCCCTCTCCAGACAGTTAAGAAACCCCCGCCCTCCCTGTTCCGACACTGAAAGCTCGCGCATCATGGGTGTCTTTCAACTGTGGGGACTTGACTAAATTTCTGAGAATTTTGGGAGGTAATTGAAACAACAGGTGTATGCTGGGCTTGTAGGTACATGCTCTGCAGGCGGCCGCCTTGTCTGTAGGAAAGATTCGAAGTAAATAAGTATATATGGTGCAAGCAGGACCTTGTAAATTTTACTGGTGCATCTACTGCACGAGCGCAAGAGAAGCCGAAACGCGATTAAATTCCAGGGTCTTCAGCTTGTGACATTTGCAGTTACAGGCTCTTTGGCCTCCTTGGCCTTCTTGGGCACAGCCAGGACTTTCAAAAGCGGACTATTGGAATTTCAAATTTGAAAATACGGCGCGTGGGGAAGGGGAAGTGTATGGTCGCAAATTTCAGGGTCTTGAATTTCTGGGCTTGCTATTACCTCAGAGGAAGGTAAATGCTGCAGGATTTTACTCTGGCAATAAAGATCACAAAATAGTATAGTTGCAATAGGAATGTGTGGCAATTTTTCATTGAAGGCCGAAGTGCTAAGACGCCTCGGGAGTACACTCAAGAAGAAAGTCCTATAAACAAGTTCCGTTCTCGGCGACCCTCTGCCGTACCCGAATCGGCGGCATAAACAAACCGGCAAATCATTTCGGTTATAAACTCGTCTAGTGAGCTTAGCCTAGGCATTCTCTTACCTTCCCCATAAGCCGTCGAAAGTCAATTACAGCCACGTCAAACTCAAGGAGCGGCCAACTCCTCTAAGCGCCACCAGGTGTCACCCTACTCGATTGGCCTCTGTCTAGGGCGTATCGGGCGACTCGGGGACTCTGTCTTCGGATCCAATCAACCGGGAGGCGGACTGATATATGTAAGCGGACCCTCGAGACGCCAGGCAGCCGATAGACGGGCTAGACGCCGCCAATCCCATCAAAAGATTTCCCGTCGGCTACTGCGCACTTCACCCTCCCTTCCGAGTTGGCCAAAGCGTCCTCCATCTCGCAGGCTTTTAATTTGGCCTGAAGACGACTCCCGACGTCGCAAATCTCTCGCGGCGGAGAGCTAGTCCGAGGCGAGCTAAAAGAATTGCATTCCCAAGTTTGGACGGGGAAGTAAGAGCGAACTAACCGACGCTGTCTGGGTCCTGGGGAGACAGGGAACGGTCCCTCTGACCGCCGACAAAAGATGGTTTAATTCCACGCGTCGCGGGGTAAATTACGTATTTCCGTCTGAAATGTGCGCCGCGTCCAGAAACGGATCCAGGCAGAAACTACTGTGGATGCTGCTACGCTCGTGTTTCGTTGGAGTTGCGCGCGTCGAGAGAAAACTTTGCGGTAGACTAGGAGAACACGAGAGCGCGTTGCTACTATGGAGCGCAAGTTCGTCTGGTTCTTTTACGGGAGTTGCGGTCACGTCGGAACGTTAAGCTCCAATTGGCTCCGATCAAAAGATAGTGGGTAGACCCCAAAGCAAGCTGTCTCGAGGTCTAACAGCTATCCTTCAATGAAAGCCAATCAGATCCACGACGTTCTGACGTCACCACAGCCCCTGCAAAAAAGCGGACGAATTTGCGCTCCGCAGCTCGGAGATGGCTGGACGTTTGCTGGAGGGTTCACTCAACTGAAGTACGCTATAAAGGTCCAGTCGCTCTATAGGCGTACATCGTACACAAAGGACCCGGTGGTCACTGCAGACGTGATGACAGAATTGCCTCGGGACATGCCCCAAGCATGTTTACTTTATTTGTGCGCATGCTTCGAACAGTAAGTAAGAGACGGGCCTCAGCCAGCGTCTGCCGACTGCCTTTTGTATGCTGTATTAGCACTGTGACCACTGCTTTAAACTACTGATGCGGGCGACTATAGCTTGCGCTTGACCAGCAGATAAACTTCCTTTATTCGATCGTTCGAATACATTAACTTTACTCGGGGCGTGGGTTGGGAGACGATAATGAAACGAATTGGCGAAGACACAAGGCTAGCTTTCTGGGACGTTCTGTGGAATCAAACGCTTTCAGGGAATATATAGAAATTCCAATTGAATCGCATTCCGTTATACCCGGCCGATTATAGTCCTCGGGGCCATTACGATCTTTTGTCATGAAAAGCAGAACTTGCTCATTTTGTGAATATGGCTCGTAGGATTCAATGCAAAGAACTTTGAAGAGCCGTGGAATAAAAACTATAGGGGTCCAGGAGCTTCATAACTGCCTATTGATATTTAACGACTGTTATCTGAAATTGTTCAGGGGAACCTTGCGATGTTTTTGTTGTTCAGATGAAATGCTTATTTTAGTGCATTCGCCGAGGATGTCCAAAAAAGGATGACTATAAAAAAATTAAAAAAAACGTTCAACCTTTCCACTTTGGTGAAGAAGGAAGACCAGCGAAGCTGTACTATGGTGGGAATGAAGTAATGGCCGGCCGCAAGTCGCCAAGCCAAACTGAGAAGGGTGGAAAGGTTGCGCCATCACTCGGTGATGGCGGCAGCTGTCCCGAGTTTCGTTTCATAATTTGTTTGCTGACGAACATGATACTGGGGAAACCAGCCATTTACAGCTCCGCTGTAAAATAAAAAAAAAAAAAAAGCTCGATACTGGCATGGAGACATTTTGTATTCTTACTACCTGTTGTTATTAGGGATTTGTTACCACGCGGTGTTAGTACACGCACCGATCACGCGGAATGACCCATTTCCGGAATTGCGTAGAAATTGTGCGCGTTCGGTATGTGCACACGTGCCGCTCGATCGTAATGCCCGAGTCCTATTAGAGAGACAAAGAAAAAAAGCCGACACCGACAAGCCCATGCAACATGCACGCGATACTACCTTTGGCAGGCATGCGGTTTCTCGTTGTTCGTGAAGCAAGCGGGAGTGATTGCAAGCCTGCCTTCGCGTGCATTTTGCATGTGTGTCAGCCTGTCAGGCTTGTCGGTGTCAGCTGTTTCTCTTTGTCCTCTAGTGGGACTCAGGAATAAGCAGTACGCAGGTCTGTGCAACAGCAAATAATGGTGCTCAGCAACAAAGTCCACAAATAAAGGCTGATTCACACAGCCCCATTTTCTTACGTTAAGTTACGTTAGGAAAGCTTACATTGAAGTAACCGGGACCTCTGTGCTTCATATTAAGCGAGGCTACCAGTGCAAGGAGAAAGAATGACACATGACATTCGAGACACGAATGTTTCGGTGACTTATACGTAACGTGGCTTAACGTAAGAAAATGGGGCAGTGTGAATAAACCTTATGACTGCTCAATTTTTTTTTTTACAGATAATTTTAAGGGCGTTGCGAAGCGTGCGTGTTGTTCTTTGGTGGGTCTAACCAACAAAGTATAAACTAGCGAAATTTTGATGTGCGCGAAGCCCGTTTAATAATAAAGCGCAAAAAAAAATAAGATAAAGCGAAATGTTCCAAACACGTTTGTCTTCTAAGCTCGAAAACTCGAGTCCTGGACGTATCACAAGTTAACAATCCAAACTAATAAAAAAAATTACATACACAGGACTCGTGTCGAAGCAACTTTCTTCACAAATTAAGTTTTCAACCTCGAAAACACTCTGCTATCGCAAGAAACGATCAGAGGTTCGGGGAAGTCTCCGCTGTCTGTCTCCCAACTCGCCAATGAGAGCAGCGCGAATCTGAACTTCCCCCAAAATCTCCTCGCCACCTAACCAGGCGTCGAACGATTTTTCCTCCTTTTTTTCCCGCTTGTTTCGGTGCAACTTTCTTCCTTCATTCTATCTCCTCCCTAAAGTGGCTTGGAACATCGGTTTCCCCAATTCGCACTGGGACCGCGGGAGCGCGAACCCGATCTTGAAACGGAAAACCACCGTCGCCCTGCAGACCCGAAATTAGTTCCGGCCAGAAATCAGGGTCGTCGTCCCGGAATCGGCCGATCAAATATCCGGGCCGCCGCGACCGGGGCTGCTCCCGCGGTTCCGCTGCGGGCGAAGCGATCCTTTCTCCGAACGGCCCTATCGTCCCGGAGTTTCGATTCCGGAACTTCCAGCGCCGCCATGGCTGCAATCGCGCTGCACGCCCGGCGCATCTCCCTACGCCGGACGTGCGGGTTCTCGGATCAGCCACCCCCGGGTCATTCACATTGGGGCGTAGCAGACTGACCACTGTGTTGGCGAGTACTGAACTATTCGCAGAACTACTAGACTCAATATATCTCACTATATACGATTTAAATAAAAACTGAACAGGTTTTTTTTTTTTTTTTTTTTTTTTTCTGTGAAGAATTTAGCTGAGTTCGGAGGGGTGAAAAGGCCGTAAAATCAAACCACGTCATACAGATCAGTTACGACAACGACCTGAAGTGCATTACCGGCGTAGTGCGGGCCAGCATGAGAAACAAATCGAACGCCGTCGAAGTAAGTCGTTTAATATTATTATTACTGAGGCTTGTACTAGATACTAAATTAAAAAAACTAGTCCGAACAGGAGAACATATGAAGAGCACGATGAAAAAACATCACCAAAGGTAGACATATAAGCATAAACAAAATTAACCGGATAGCGCATGGACACAGGCATACTTCTCAACGCTGTTTTACCATAGCAGTGTAAGACTACTGCAAGTTTGAGCTGGATTTTACTCCCTCTACTACTTGCATGCAACTACTTTATCAATATTATATTAATATATAAATATAGCGCCATATTTTAAGACATTATGACCGTACAGAATATGGGTTTTACGTGCTTCTCGGTTGGTTTGGCCCTTTTTTTTTTACATCGAGGCAACTGTCCGCCAGTGCTACATGTACTTCCCCTTATGTTTTTTTTATCCAGTTCTTTCGCGCTTTGGGGTCTTGCGGAAATCTGAAGAAACTGAAAGAATCTTTGTCCCCGCAGTGGTTACAACCAATTACGAAGCACCTTCCCATAGCGCGAGTCCGCAAACAAAATTTAGCATCTCAACCGATCCCCAGAAGTGCTTTCTCACGGGTGCAATGCGATCTTTTAACAGACGATCATCTCGATCGATGCCCGGACTTTCGATAAACCATATTTTGCATCGCACCCCACTATGAATTCTTATAAGTGTCTGAAACTCATTATAGTTCAAACAAATGCAATATCAGAATATTGTCTTTATTCGCACTATTCAAACGACGGCGCCGGCTTGGCCGGCCAGCGTGTGGCAGACGGCATATTTCTTGCATTCGTCGTCTGCTGGAGGCATCTTGAGGACCGGAAGTTGCAGTCCTAAATATTTCAGAAACAAGCGATTACCGGCACACTTCTGTCGAAACGTATGACATTCAAGCTTTCTATATCTGTGATTTTTAGAAGTTTAAATCATACTCCCGATTTTTAAACGGTCGGGTTTTCGTAGCGAAACCTAGCCACATGCATTTGTCCATAGCAACGACCCTAGCAACGATTTGTTTGGACCCATGACGTCACACTTACGGAGTCAATTGTACGCTTGCCAGGCATTCGATCTTCCTCGCGTGAGTTGAAACGTGGTGGCGAATAGCCCCCAACGACTTCCGGCTCTCAAATAGACGGCGGGGTTCGCGGTATTTGCGGGGTCAAATATACACGCAAATATACATCTGGAAATGGCCACATATAGCACAGTCAGACGCAATTCACTCTTGTTATAAAATAATCATGGGTAAAAAATTGTGACATATACGTGAACCGGAAGAGTGCCGGGGCTACCGAATAGATGGCGCCACCGAGTTTGTTGCCAAACGAAAAAAAAAAGGGGGGGGGGGGGCAATCTTTTCCTACACGGACGTCAGTCATGACGTCTTTTTCTGAGCTTTTCTAAAATATAAAAAGTGCGCGTGCATATCTATGATAGGCGTCGAAGATGCGCGAGAGCAGGGATACCGAAAACTCCTTTAATGACGTAGCGCTCCGGGAAGGAGGGGCTTCGGCAGTACTTTGATGATGATTTTATGCAGTCTCCGTGCATCAAAATAAAAAAAAAATATTCTTGATATTCGTGACCCTGCAGGTCAAATAACGGCAATTTAGCTGGTTTTACTCTAATAAAAAAACCGCCTCAATTTCCCTCTAAAGCTGAAATTTTACGCGGTGCGGACAATACAAGGATTTGCTCTTCTAGATTTATCATTATGACGATGCTGACAGCCTTTGTGGGTGGCAGAGTATGTTAATGATGATGGCGCGTATATTGCGAACCTTTATTTGCAAAAATCAGGCAGTAGAGATGCTGTCTTGCCCCTTTTTCGCCCTTCTCAAAGTAGTTTCCCAACCAGGCGAACTAGTTGTTTCCTGACCGTATCACCTGTGATGCATCGCCTCGCGATTTCAGTATTTTTGTTACCTCCGTAATCTGTTTTGCAAACTGTCAATCTGGTCACTGTTGTCAAAATGTTTTTTTTGTAACAACTACTTTTTGCCTATATAAAATTCGGAATATATTTTTTACCTGGAAATCAATTATTTTGGCTTAAAGAAAACATTAGGGGTCACCAGCGCAACAACAGGGAGATTCAGAAGACTAGAGTTTTTGTATAACTAAGAATGGTACTGGTATCGTGAGGTCGTGTCACCACTATATTCTTGAGGGTCACCACCTCAAAAGGTACACATCGCGACACTGTTAGCGCGAACACGACATCGGCGCATTTTCGCATTTTACTTCTAAACAGTATTAGCGAGCACGAAAGTTTATCGCTTACACTATAGAACTAAATGAGCTCTTTCTGTAGCAATAATAACTTAAATGACATCCCTTGGTTTTAAAGGGAAAAACTGGAAAAACCGGCGATCGCTTGTTCGCGCTAACAGTGTCGCGCTCTGTACATCGAAGCGCCCGCCCGTAGAGGTATCGATCGTGCGAAAACGGTTCGCTAAAACTCCCAATCGATGTGTAAATAATAAATGAGTAAGAGTAACGCAACAGCGGCAATTTAGAAACAAAACTGCGACATGGATAGCTCAGCATAGAATGATACAATTCAAGAGCGGTTTCGTAAACACGACGACTGTCACATGTAGTACAACCCATTTACGTTCCTTGCCCAATATGTTGTTTTTTTCCTAGAGTATTGCAATCGCAAATGACCGAAAGGCACATGCCTGGAGATAAGCCTAAGCGAGAGTAATCCATTTAGTACAGTATCGATTCAAACTTTATCTTTGAGGGGCACATAACCCGAAGCAAGAGCTACCGGAAACACGGCCCTGCAGTTCGCGCTCCGCGGCTCCGTCCTCAAGAAACGCCGAGAGCAATAACAAAATTAAACACCCGCTCTTCGAAGTTTACGCCGATTTGTCCGCAGAGAAACGACCCAAAAGTGCAATTCGGTGGTTCCGAAAGCCAGGAGCACACGGCGACCCACCACCGACTGAGCAAGCACCCGCCGCCGACTTGAACAAGCGGCCACAGAACTCGGCACCCGCCCCGATTGCCCCCTCGAACCTTTTATGACAAGCGACCCATTCGGCGTCTTTTACAACTCTCTGCGGCTGCAATAAAACCAGATTTTCCCGCGCCGCAAGAGGATGCAGCAAGCGCAGGGGGGGCAACGGTAAGACACCGAGCGTTCCACGCCCCCTCTAAACAAAAACGAGGACCTTTTTTTTTTTCTCCTTCTAGCAGCAGAAAAAAATACAAATCTTTTACGGGGAACAGCCAGAACATGCAGCAGCGGCAGCAGCAGCAGCAGAGTAAAAGTGGAGATGTTCTTCTTGCATGCACGGAGGTTAAGTGCGCCCCCCCCCCCCCCCCCCCTTTCGCCCTGGCAGCTTACGAAAAGGAGGAGATGCCACGGACGGAAGTGTCCTCGTTAAAGCAGGCTTCCAAAGTCATCCCGCCTTCCGCAACCGGGAATTGGGCAGCCCACGAACGTCTTATTCCCTCGTAGTGCTCCGAGCTGCGCGTCTCTCCAACTGCTCCGTCAGGAGAGAATAAAAATCGGGACTCGGGGTTTCTGCTCCAAGAAACCCCACGGTCGTAAAAATAAAAAAATTTAAAAAAGAAATACGGGACGCGCGCTCTTGTACTCTTGTAATGTGGGCCGTGTTAAAGTGCACGGCGCGAGATCTTAGTTGAAGAGCCGGCGGGAAGAGGCTTCCAGTTTGCCCTGTTTGCGGCGAACACCCTGACGACATACCGGCGCATGATTCGGAGGCTGCAGGTAGGTCGAACAAGTATTTGGTCGAACCTTTGGTTTTTGACAGAGTGTGTTCCAAACCGCGCTTATTGGGAGAGGTCGGCTCAGCGTCGGACAACAGTCGGTCACATGATAGTCTGGTAAGGCTCAGGACAGGGGATGAGCTTTAAGATTAAGGAATAGGTGTAAAGCAAACGATCGTACGAAATATAGAAAACGGTCAATAACATCATACGGAGGATAAATCTTACTTGCGCGTTTCTGAAATTCCGTCTTTTAGAATTATTCCTGCCTAAATTTTCTTTCATGCCTAGAATTTCAGTTAGGAGTCCCTTAAATGTTTCGCAGATAATATTAAAAATGGTTCCATTCGCCATGTAAGTATGAAGGGAGCTCATGACAATAAGCTGTCCGTGCAGCTTGACTGGTCCTTACTATCCTTGCAGCAAAAAGTCTCCTTCGACAAGCCCTACCAGCAACCGGTATCGTCATTCACGACTCCCCCCCGGGCTTCAACGGTAGACGCCTCCAAAGTGGCCATCGAGGTCTGGGACGAAAACCTAACATCTACACTCCCAATCAACACCATGAAATAAATAAATAATAATAAACGTGTGTAGTACATTAGGCGTTATCCGGACACCATATTTGAGTGCGCATGCTCAGAAGGAGCTCGTATACTCAGGCTGCCAAGGGCAATAATTTTGATGGCGCGGAATGCACGGTGCGAAAGCTTCATAGAAGCTGGCCATCAGCGGCCACGTGGCTCTGCGATGGCCGCAAGCGAATACTCTTTCCCATCATGCCCTTTCACTCAAATCAGGCTGTCGAAAGATCCAAGCGCGCAGCAAGACAACCAGCGCGTGCTCAAGGATGCAAAAATTCCAGAAATTTTGAAGGCAGAAAAAAAAAAACACCGAAAAAATAAAGTTTTTGGAAATTTCGGGACCATTTGAAAATTTGTCTCAGCAAGAGTAATCCAGCAATCTTTTGAAAGATAGTGACATAGATCAGAAACGGCAAAATGACGCGCGGTACGATTATTATTATTATTATTATTATTATTGACGTAGTGATTAATGTCAATTTTACCGTGTGTTGCAAACATTTGTATAATAGGCTTTTAATAATTAAAATCAATCAGATCTCCCTTTTCTTCTCGTTTTTTATGCAAAAAAGAAATGTTTTCCCAAATTATTTAGCTCTTTTTATACTCTTGGTATTTTTTTTCTCTTAGTATTTTTTTTCCAGCCTTCCGGCTGGAAAAAAAACCGTCCAGCGAAAAGCACCTGGTCAAAACAAAGCGTTCAGCGCAATTAAAGTAACGTTTCACCCAAGGCAATATTCTCGTATTGTATACTGTTAGTAGCAATTCAGTGCGGCAACCTCTTGTATTCGTTTCGGCGAGTTTATTTGGGCGTATCGGTCCCCCCGATCGCAGGTATATATTGGCTCGTGCCGGGCTGCCTCCCGCGGGTGTTGACGCTGCCCGTCCTGTCAACAGTGCCGAGGAGGCGACCGCAAATCCGAGCCGTATTTCGATGAAGCGACGCCCCGTCGATGAGCGGCCGGCACGCCGCGCGTTCATTCATGAGGGAGAGCCGGATTGGACTCCCGAGTACACCCGAGAATATCCCAGTGTCGGTGTGTGTGTGTGTGTGTGTGTGTGTGTGTGTTTGTGAGAAGGGGGGGGGGGAGGAGGCTCAAGAGAGCGACTCCCCGCTACTCACTAAGATTTCCCCCTTTTTTTTTTTTTTTTAAGTCCCTGCTTTATTTACGGCACCCTTTGTTTCTGAGTTGCCAACAAGGTGAATGTGAATAGTCTGCCTGCCGATTGCTTTCGGCAAACGAAACACTCAGGCCTGATGCCTTCGTTTCTAGAGTGCAGCTCCATTATTACTATTACTATTGCTATTACTATTATTATTATTATTATTATTATTATTATACAGCAAAAAAAAGTTCAGTGTATTATGAATATTATTTTATAGAGCAAAAGTTGAAAAAACCTTCCGGTTGGAAAAAAAAAAATGCAGAAACGAAAATCGATCGCTGCGTGTAAAACCGTTTCTACGCTGGCGTCGCCATTTTGATGGCGTAACATCCTGTATTGGGGCGAGAACGCCGTTTTGCCCTCGCCGCCGCTCTATAATTGGCTCGCCAAATCTTTTTTTTTTTCTTCTTTTTGCATCGTACGTACCCTAACGAGAATTACTTGACCGTACGAGAGAAAACGAAAAGAAATCTAGAAAGCGTGAGGGGCCCAGGAAAACCACATTATATCGGTTGTAAACCCCCAAGAGGTTTAGTTTTCGACACAGTGTGACGATATGGCATGCGATGACCGTACAGACGAACAAACGTATGCGAATACCGGATAGTTGAAAAGAAGACCTACTTAGGTTGCTTTTTTAGGGGCGAAGTTAGGGGCTAGCCATGTCCGTATGTCCGTCCGCCGTGCCCCTGCTCGTGAGTTCAGCAGCGAGAGCAAGAAAAATATGAAAAAAACGTCCGGCGTGGTCCTGCCCGTGAGCTCACGAGCAGGAGCTCACGAGCAGGAGCTCACGAGCAGGAGCTCACGAGCTGCTGCTCGTGAGTTCAGCAGCGAGAGCAAGAAAAAAAAATTAAAAAAAAGATGAAAAAGAAAAAAAAAATGATGCTATCCCTTCTGTCTTCTTAAAAAAAGAAAAAAGAAAACCACACATTCTTCTCCTGACATGAATGAAAACGGGAAAACCGACGACGACGACGCTCCAGCCAGGACGATCGAATTTGTCGCTCTAGGAAGACTACGTTATTTTATGGTTATTTCCTGGTTTATTGACCGAATATTTCCCTGGTTTTTCAAGAAGACGTCTCCTGTCCACACCCAATTAGGAGCTACGACTCCGCCCAACGGGGGCCACGTAATATGAGCCTCCCGAATCCACCACAGCCTAACCAGGATGAATCTGGATCTGCCGAACCACATCACAAGCCTGAAGACTCTCATGATAGCGTCATGGATGACTTCGAGGACGAAGCTGGGTGGCAAACCCAAACGTCGAAGAAGAGACGTCACGGCTCAAAGTCAAGTGAGGACACAATCATAACTCAGCCGGGTTAAAATCTCACAGTCATTGTTAAGCCTAACGACCCAACCACGATCATCACCAACATGAACCCTCTGGTACTAAAACAAAAGCTGGACAGTCTGGCCCCAGACGGTGTCATCCAGATTCGGCCCAACTACCGATTGAATCTTCTGGCCATCGATGCTAGAAATGTAGAATCCACAAAAGCACTCCTGCAACTGAAGAACCTGGGAACAGTTCAAGTTCAAACTTACGAACCTCCTCCACCATCGGCATCTGTGGGTATTATTCGAGGAGTATCTGCAGACATCGAGGACGCTGATCTCTTGGCAGCCATGCGAGAAAAAGCTTCAGTAATCCAGGTGAGAAGACTTGGAAAGTCAGAAATTGTCAAACTGGTCTTCGCAACAAAATCCTCACCTGAATATGTCACTGCCGGGCATACACGTTACAAAGTTCTTCCCTACCTTGAAAAGCCAAGGCAGTGTCCGAAGTGCAATCGCTTCGGCCACATTGCAAGCACCTGTCTTAAGGCGCAGCGCTGCAGTCGTTGTGGCGGCGACCACGGAGTAAATGAGTGTGCAGCGGAGCAGCCTAAATGTGCCAACTGTAAGAAGCGCCATGATGCGACATCAAAAGTCTGTGCCATCTACAAAGTAGAAAGACAAATCAGCAACTACAAAAGCTCGAAAAATGTGAACTACACTTCCGCTAAATCTGCTATCGAAAACGACCAAGAGGCGTGTGGAACTGGAAGACACTGGACACCTCGAAAACGATCACAAGGCTCAAAAGAAGATAAGCAATCATGCATTCCACTCCAGAGCGAGGATAACTTCCCTCCTTTGGAAAACTTGACAGGCAAAACTGCTCCAGACTCCTCAGCAGCTCCCCCAGTACAATCTGGACCAAGCACTCAGCCATCTAGTGCTTCAGCAGCTACCGCCAAAAAAGGCCCTTCAAGAGGTCTGACCCGGCCAACCCGAAAGCACAGTGAGCCACCTGGTGATCCTAAACCAATACCTAATGCAACACCTAAGCCTCAAAGCTTCGGAAGTGCGATTTGTACGTTAGCCATACAGCTACGTACCTTTCTCACGTCTCTAAATTTTCCATTCGCTCAGGCACTGGTTACAGTAATCGACATGCTCCTGCCACTTGCCAGCTCCTGGTCTAGGTAGTCTCGCCTTAATAAGGCCGGACTGCAATCGACGCAAAATCATCTTCCTCGCTGCGCAAGACGCTGTTTAATACCTCAGATTCTTCAGTGGAATGTTAATGGACTACGAAATCGGATAGACGACTTACGGCAATATTTACAAAGGCACCAAATTGAAGTACTAGCCCTCCAGGAGACAAACTGCCAACCACAATCGATTCGTCTGTCGCCCTATGTTATCTACAATAGTACGCCTCGGACGACTCTCACATCAACAGATCCTCCAAAGGCATCCTTGTACGTACACCGAGATCTACCTCAATTACAAGTGGACCTGTCGGACTTGTGCGACAACATCGCCGAATATGTCGCTGTCACAATCAAAAAAGGGAACTCAGACGTCACTGTCATCTCAGTCTACATTAGACCTAACGTTCAGTGGGACCCCTCCTCATTGCGTGCAATTCTCTCACGATGCGCACCAGCCACCCTGTTTCTTGGGGATTTTAACGCCCACAACGAGACCTGGGGGGATAAGAAAACAACACCTCGCGGGCGACTGCTTGAGGATGCCGCAACTGCCCTTGGTCTTCAATGCTTGAACGACGGAGTGGCCACCTTCGTACGACCTGGCGTGGAGGGAAGTGCACTAGACCTTAGCTTCACTACGTCCCCAGTACGAGCCTTGTGGTCAGCGGAACCTGATAGCTGGGGCAGTGACCACCTACCAATCAAAATTACTTCACTAGAAGGAGGCCCCACCACGCACAAGACTTGCAAAGTGACTAACTGGGATGCTTACCGCGTGTTGTTTGCCGAAATAATGTCTCTAGGCAATTTGGATTACACCACAGCCATCTCCAATGCGTTATCCAAAGCGACCAGAACCGTGATCATTCCCATATATCGGCCAAACCCTGACCTAAAGTACCTCAAGTTACGTGCCTCGCGACGCCAGGCACAGCGCCGAGCACTTAAAACATCAAAGCAAGAGGACATTCAGCGATATCGAAAGATAGACAGAGCATTCCGGAAGCACACCAAACGATTACAAAGGAGACAATGGCGGCAGCGTTGCGAGTCGCTTCACTCCCCTGGTGGAGGAAAACAAGCGTGGCGCATGGCCCGTGCCCTTGCCGGGCACGCTGTTCCACGGTCACCCGTTCTTGGTCTTGTCATCGCCCAGAACATCACTGTGGCTCAAGCAGTAGAATTCCTTGCCGATGAATTCACCTCTGTCCCTGTCTCACCCCAAGGCTATACCGCGCATAGCACCACTACTATCACTTTACCAACAACATTGACCGCGAACGACGTGGACTTTACGCTGAAGGAACTCCAACATGCTCTTCGCCGCTCTGCTCGCAAACGCACCGCTCCAGGGCCAGATGGGATCACCTTTCAGGCCTTGCGCAATTTAGATGCAACGGCCCTTCCGGGCCTTTTGGAATATCTCAATGACATCTGGCGCTCGGCAGTTCTGCCACGCGCATGGCTCACATCTGAAGTAGTTCCCGTTCATAAACCAGGGAAGCCAACCGGTGACATCAGCTCCTACAGGCCTATCTCCCTCACCTGCTGTCTCGGCAAGGTTCTGGAGCGGATGGTCCTAAGACGCCTTGACTGGCAGCTTGAGACATCTGGCGCTCTACCTCATCAATTATCAGGCTTCCGAAAACGGCGGTGCACAACAGACGCGATTGGTGACCTAGTGTCAGACATGGAACAATCAAAGGCAACTCGCCAAGCAACCTCGGCAATATTCCTTGATATCAAAAAGGCCTTTGACTCTATCCCACACGAAACCATTCTAGCTCAGCTAATCAGACTTGGTGTTACCGGCCGAGCACTCGCATTCGTTCGTGCATTCCTGACAGGGCGTACAATGTGCGTTCGCTTAGAAGGTGTGCGCAGTTCACAACGGCAAGTAGCCCAGGGTGTTCCTCAGGGCAGCGTCATTAGCCCATTTTTGTTCAATGCAGCAATGGCAGCTCTGCCGGAGGCTCTGCAGCCCTTGAACAACCCCTCTCCAGTCATAAACATCGCAATTTACGCCGACGATGTTGCTCTCTGGGCTACTGCCCCAACTAGCTCAACAGTAACATGCAGCGAACACTCCAGCTAGGCCTCGACGCTATAGTTGACGAGATATCTAGGCTTGGTCTTACGTTATCGGCCTCTAAAACAGCCGCTCTTCAATACCACCCAACGGCCAGGTCTTCCATCAACCGAACTTACACGATCAATGGGACAAACGTGACAAGGGTTCGAACATACTCCTATCTAGGCTTCCTCCTGGATGATCGAGTCTCTTGGCGACCAGCAGTCAAGACAACCATTATCAGATGTCGCCGACACCTCAACGCTATCCGCATGACCATTGGCAGCAGATGGGGGACCGTACAGGCAATGATGATGCATCTCTACAGAGGTCTTATTCTTTCAAGGTTGCTATACGCATTGCCACTGGTGAACCTCGGCAATACCCAGAGTTCAGCAGTAGAGACTTTTCAGAGAGTGGCAGTTCGTCTGTGCCTTGGATTACCCAGATATTCACCAAACGTTCCAACACTAGTGGAAGCGAGGGTAAACCTAGTGGAAAATCACGGTAGAGAACTAACACTCCGACACATAGCGAGGCAAACTGTCTGTCGCTCAACTGCTCCTCTTCTGAATCGCCTTCGCCAACGCCCCCTTTCTTGCCTTGGTTCTCTGGCAACGGAGTTTATGGCCTTTATTGGTGACCCGGACACCGACTACCCGGCACCGCCACCATATGCCCCTCCACTGAACATAAATGAGACTGTTCCAATGCTCAAAAGCAAACGCAACACAGCACAGGTCGTTGCCCGGACAACTACAGAGGATCATATTGAGACACTGTACCAAGGATGGATGCGAATATACACCGACGGCTCAGTTCTTCGTAGCAGCAAGTCATCTACCGCAGCGGTTTATATACCTGACCTGAATGTGTCTCATGCCAGAAAGCTCAGCTTCCACGCCACATCAACAACCGCTGAGCTGGTGGCCCTTAGACTTGGACTTGACGTCCTGGAGAAACTTCCTTACTGCAGGAAAGCTTTGCTCCTGACCGACTCAAAAATAGCGCTACAACATCTCGGTAATCTTGATGATGCCCCTCAATATGCCCGATACATTGCACACCTTGCAAGAAACCTCCAAGCGAAGGGCTGGGAAATATCATTCCAATGGTTGCCCTCACATGTAGGCATTTTGGGTAATGAGACGGCCGACCTTCTTGCCGCTGCAGCACACCAGCTTGGTACTCCCATTATTGTGGTGCCGAGGATTCATGAAGCCAAGCTGCTAATTCACCAAGCGATAATCCAGAATCATCCGGACCCACGGGTCGCTGACGGGAGACCACCCCCACGCGTCCCTACGAAGCTACCACGTGCAAGCGCCTCCGTACTACACCGGCTTCGCACAGGCTGTGCCTATACTGCATCTGCCATCCACCGAATTGACGCAACGATGAGCCCAAACTGCTCTACTTGTGACACTCTTGAGGATGTGGACCATCTCTTTTGGGCCTGTCCCAATTACGCAGACGAGAGAAAAATCTTCTTCGACAAACTGCAGATCGCGGGAGTTGCCCGCTCTACTACGCAAGACATTCTTTTCCCCCCCGGCTCCGTTCGTGATGCCGCAAGAACATTCTCTTCTCTTCTTGTATTCCTGGAAGATACCTGCCTACTGGACCGCTTGTAAAAGTGCTGACAGTGCTGTGAATAGATATAGAGTAGTGGACAAACCTAATCAAGTAACTGTGACTTCATCCAAGATGCCTTCTCTCTCTTCTCTTCACCTTTCTAATCTTTCCTTTTGATCCCCTCTTTCCCCATCCCCAACCTGGAACTGGCTTGCCCCCAATCGACGGTGTGGTTAATAAGTTCCAGTCTTCCTTTCCTTTCAACACTTCTCTCTCTCTGAATGAAAACGGCACCTTCAGCACTACCTATGACCAAAATCAGTATCAAGAAAAAGAAGAAAAAAAGAGTAGGGGGTTCTGAGTTGCCATCCCATCTGTCTTCTTAAAAAAAGAAGAAAACCACACATTCTCCTACTGACATGAATGAAAACGGCACCATCAGCACTACCTATGACCAAAATCAATATCATCAGCACCACCCGAGCTTCGCCCCAATCAACATCATTCACCATGTGGAGATGTGGTATTTTTTTCATTTTCGAAATAAAAGCCGAAACAACTAACATTTCATTTCGAAAAATCAGTTTCCCCTTTTGTTTCGAGAATAAAAATATGTAGGCGCTCCCGGTACCAAAAATGCAATTCCAGCTGTGACGAAATTTTTGGATGTCTCAATTCTAGTTCGATTTTCAATTTTTTTTAGCACGTGCGTTTTAACGTTTAGCCTAAAAGGTAATTCTAGGGCATTTTATCTTAAATTATTATTATTATTATTGTTATTATTATCTATCATCTATCTATCATCTATCTATCTATCTATCTATCTATCACCCTGCTCTTGATGTAGTTCTTTCTGTTTTTGATCCTCCGGTCCTCAGTCCCTCTAATGGTCCTTCCCCACACACATCATATAAGTATTCAGCGGGGGACTACACTGGAATGTATCACTATCTTTCGGGTGTTGACTGGGCTTCTATCTTGGAGTCGT
Organism: Ixodes scapularis; assembly: GCF_016920785.2. NCBI lineage: Eukaryota > Metazoa > Arthropoda > Arachnida > Ixodida > Ixodidae > Ixodes > Ixodes scapularis. Next base: position 39,831,204 of record NW_024609857.1, on the reverse strand, counting down.
CAGATATCAACGACACCGTATATCTCCTCACAACTCTTGTTCAGGAGGCCATGGACATATATATCCCTCTTAAAACGTCTAAAAAATCTAGCTTCCCTATCTGGTTCTCTCGCTAACTCAGAACGCTTTGAAAACGGAAAGATTTTTTGCACAGGAGGTTTAAGAAAAGTGGTCTTCCAAAGTGGGAAGTTGAATTTAAAATTTGCAGAAAGCGATGTAAGAAAATTTTAAACCGTGATCGCCAGGCGCATTCTGACTCGGTGGGATCAGATCTTGTTAAAAATCCCAAGAAATTTTGGAGGTACGCTAAATCGCGCTTGGGGAAGAATATTGAGTCCGAAATCGTCTTGAATCAGCATAGCGACAGTGCGAAGGGCATGTCTGAGTTGTTTGCTGATCACTTTGCGTCAGTTTACATTAATAATAATAACTGCTCCTCATCTATTTTGCCTCACTCGGACGTTTTTGGCGACTCATTAGGTTCTGTGGTTGTCGATGAGGAATGTGTTAGGCTATGTATTAAGAAAATGAAACCCACATTGTCTGCAGGTCATGACGGGATACCCGCTGCAATTGTTAAGGCTTATATCGAATTACTTACGCCTATACTGTGCACAATTTTCAATAACTCCTTGACGTCAGGGATATTCCCTGACGACTGGAAACTGGCAGTGGTTGTTCCGGTCCTGAAATCTGGAAATAGTGGTGACCGTGATGTTCTTAATTACAGACCGATTTCTCTTCTCTCTTCTTTTTCCAAACTCTTTGAAATGGTAATCCATCAATTTCTTTCCTTCAAGTTTCGTAGTATAGTCATTCCTAATCAGCATGGTTTCATGTCCGGCAGATCGACATCCACCAATCTCGTATCTTTTATGTCTGCTGCCTCTGAAGTAGTTTGTAATAGAGGTCAGCTTGACGTTTTTTATTTCGACCTGAGTAAGGCATTCGACGTAGTCAACCACAACATCCTCTTATACAAGCTTTCTTCGTACGGAGTATGTGGTTCGGTATACAATTTGTTAAAAAGCTATTTGTCTGATACGCAAGCCTACGTCCGCGTCAACAATACTACCTCGTCCTTGTACAAGGCAAGCTCTGGAGTGCCTCAGGGATCTGTCTTGGGTCCCCTCCTATTTAATATTTTTGTAAATGATGTCTCTCGAGTTATATTAAATTCTTCATTTCTGCAGTACGCTGATGATATAGAACTTTACAAAAAAATATCGACCTTAGAGGATTGCATCGCGCTTCAGAATGACGCATATTCCTTCGGTCGTTGGTGTTTAGACAATGACCTCCGTTTGAATCATTCTAAAACAAAAATAATGACACATTCTCGCAAGACCCATGATATATTCTTTCCATATAGTTATCATGGCGAACTGCTGTCACGTGTAAGTGAACTGAGGGACCTTGGAGTTGTCTTTGATTCAACCCTGAGATTTGACACTCACGTCATCAAAGTGGTTCAATCGGCCTTGCGCACGTTAGGTGCCGTGTCTCGCATAGCGAAGGAGTTCAAAAGCCGGTCCGCTTTTTTTACGCTGTATTGTTCCTTAGTTAGATCCCAGCTAGAGTACGCCTCGGTTGTTTGGAACACTCTCAAGAAAAAAGGGTGTCAAAAGGTGTATCGTTACACCCTTTGTCCCATATAATGCACCCCCAAACTTCAATTCGACGTACTGCGCCCTACAGTCAAACAGACGGCCCGAAATTTTACGATGGGCTTGATAGCCGTGTGGTACAACATTTTCAATAGCTAAAGTACGTATCAAACACCACATAAAGAAAACACCGAGTTTTTACAGTACGGCCAACAAAACCGATTATTTTTTCTGCAGTCAATGAAACGTACATTAGCTATTTTAATAAGTTGTACCACACTGTTATCAAGCCCCTCGCAAAATTTAGGGCCGTCTGTTCGACTGTAGGGCGCAGTACGTCGAATTGAAGTTTGGGGGTGTATTATATGAGACAAAGAGTGTAACGATACACCTTTTGGCACCCTTTTTTCTTGAGAGTGAACGGCATTTCCAAAACTAACAGTTCATCTGTCAAGCGAGTCCAAAACAAATTTATTTCTATCTTTAAATATCGTTACCTTGAGAATGGTGATCCTTGTCTGAACGGTGTGTGTAACTCGCAACTTGTCAACTTGTTGAGCCTCCAGCAGCGTCGGGTGAAGGCAGATTTGTTGTTTTTGTTTAAGACCCTGCACGGCTCGATTAACTCTCCCAGCCTTCTGCCCGAAGTGAGCCTCAGAGTTCCACGTGTGCCTACACGGCTCCAATCATCTTTTTATATAGCTCGACATTTTAGCAACTTAAACCCGATCCAAAGATCGGCGGAGTGTTATAATCGCTACTCTGACACAATTGATATTTTTAACTCATGCGGGAGCAAGTTCGGAAATGCTGTTCAAATCTTCCTCTCGCAGGAAAAGGGCTGATCAGTTGAAGCGCTGATGTATTATTTGCTTTTTGCTCGCACACCTGGTGATGTCTCTGTTTTGTGCTTTTGATTTCTCTTGTTAATCTGAGTGTCTTTCATACTTGTTATATTTCTATTCTCAGACTGGACAACTACGTTCTCCTTCTGCACTCGTGTGTATGCGTGTTTGTATGTGTGTGTTTTTGCTCATTTTTTTAGAGTGCCAGCACTAAGACCGATTGGTTGTTCCTGGACACTTTAATAAACATTAATTGATTGATTGATTGATTGATTGATTATTATTACATCGCGGTTACGGCAGTTCTAAATTATGTCAGCATCCCTGAACTCTTGAGAAAGTTTTATTCAATCTTGGTATGTACAAAGTTTTGCTTCGGGGGAGGGAGGGAAGCGGGGATTACGGCGAAACCGAAACTTGTCAACTAAAGAGGAACGGCAACACTACTACTTGGTTGCCATGGCGACGGGCGCGGTCGTGTGACGTCACATTCATGCCGCGAAACATCGGGCAGGAGGAGAAAAAGCTGCTTTCGTTTAGAGTCGAGGAAGACGTTTCTGCTATCCAGCTACATGTCAGTTGGTGATACGCACGCGAGGGAAGCCTTCTATTCCCTGCTGTTCGTAAATAGGCTATCCGCCTCCCTCACGCGCTCGTCGCCTTTTGGCGCGCTTGGCTTCGCGTTCGCCGAAGTGTTACGAAAGGTAGAAAACTCGCACTGGAGGCGGAACATCTACTGCTGAACATAAGCTGCTTGCAACAGGTTATAGGTCTGTTCACGAATAGGCCAAGGCGCCGTTTACAAGAAAGCCCACGCGTGGTGCGGGCAAAAGCTCAGTTCCCACACGATGTGTTGGCACTGCGCGCGTGCCCAGAAACCACATTCACGTGAAGCGATCCCACATGCGCCGGCCGGGCCAATGGCGGCGCCACTGAAACTGCCTGACGTCAGGGCCGCAATTTGGTGTGTACACCACATCGCTACCAGTGCTGAAAATTGCACTGACCTTGCTGATCCAAAGCCAACTTCGCGTTATATAAGTGACACGACGGCGATGCAGCGCTGCACGAGTGCGCGGTTACTTTCAAGTCAGCGCTGCGTTCGCGCGGGTCTTCGATTCTGCACTGCGATGTGTGTGCGCGAATCGGCCCTAAAGCGACATAGACCGTAGACCCCTGCGCGCTTCCCGTTTCCTTCTTATATATATATTTTTTTTGTCCGCGTGCTTTTGGTTATTGTCCTGCTCGCAAGTTGCAGCGTTCCCCTAAGAAGCATCGTCGTTCCCCATCCCTGGGCGCTACGAAAGAATAAACGAGCAGACTACCAGGCGTTCACTGTTGCCACTGACAAAACGAGAACGGCAAGGTGCGCTTTTCGAGCGCCCGGCCTTCAGAACGCGCTCCACGCCTTCCGCTGTGCTTTGGCCGCGTGCGCGCGCTCCAGGTGCACGAGACGCCCAAGCACTGTCGAAGGTGACAAGATCGTGCTGGAGGCTCCTCCCTGTCGTTCTCATCTTGTCAGTGACTCCGTTTCATACTTGGTGTAAAAGTTTGTGGTTTTATGTTGCGCTTCTTTTGCAGACTCTCGCGTAAATGAGACGCGAGATGGAAGACACTCGCTCTGGAAATGCTGTGGCACCTTCGCGCGCATGAAGTATGCTTCGCTCTCTTTCTATAAGCGACGAACTCGAACGTGCTTAGTTAGAGAGATTGAACTCCGGACTGGAGAAATTGGCGGCAGAGGGAGCTAGCGCACACCAGGTCGGAGCACGTGGAGTGAAAGCTAAGGCTGCGGAACCCAGGCATCCTGGGTTCGATCGCCACCATTGTCAGTTTGGATCTCGATGAGCATCGTACCGGCGTGCGGTCGTGTATCACTACTGCGTGATGCACGTTAAAGACCCCACGGCTAGCGGTTGTACTGCACTGGCTAGATTGCTCGTCTATACAGCTGAGGCACCAGACGCCCATAGAGGCTGACACTCTTCCAGCTTTATAAACATGCACACAACATTATTCTACTCCGGGCTGGGAACTTGTAAACATTCGAACGATATGCAGTCTATACACAACATTAAAAAAAAAAAAAGAAAACTGGCACTATTTTTCTTGGACAACGAACACACACTTTTTTGCTCAGTGTACTATAAACACGAAACACCAACACCGAACTCGCCCACATTCGTATCGCGACATTACTTTTTCGTCCCATTTAACAAGAAACGTGTAAGCTCGAACTATAGCGCTTCTTTGAGAAACGACCCCGACGTGTGCTTCGCACAGGTACACGAGGTTTCCAAACGCTTTCAAAGACGCCGAGCCGAGGATTTTTCGGAAAACTTGCAACAAGAACGCTTCCACTTCTTGTTTTCTTTTTTTCTTGCAGGATTTTAGCCCGGCCCCAAAAAGGCGTCTGCCGCGGTTCCAGCCCGAACACAAAAGGACTCCTCGGCGTCCGACTAACAAGCTCATTACTGGCCAAATTATAATGAGCCGCAGGCCCCGGTTCAAAGCCAAAGGGTTGAGGAGGAAACTCTGGGCTACATCTAGGGCGTCCTTTCCTGCGAGCGCGTTCCCCCAGCGCGGAAGGACCTTCTCGAAAAACTGCGCGCCCGTTCGGAACCTACTTGGAACAATGAGGACGAGAATAATAATAATTATAGTAGTAATAATAATATATATGAGGCCCCTGTAATTAGCCGGTCTGGTGGAGGCGTTTATGCAAATAAGCGAAGCGAGAGCGCGTGAGTGCTCGGAGTGCGGGCCAGCCAAACTCGGGCATGAATACTTGGGCTTTCGGGTGCTGAAAAGAGATTTGCAGGCGTTCGACGGTCCTACGCGCGCGCGCCGCCAGAAGACGATAAATGTGTTCCTCGGCGACGGAAGTGCTTCGTCGTCTTATAAACAAAAGAATCGTGGAGAAAGGAGGGAATAAAAGAAAAAAAATGCATAGAAAGATATTGAGAGAAGGTAAAGTGCGACAAGACGTTGAGAAGTCGCTGCCTCAACAAGCCGCAAAGTGAATGCGCCTTTTGATGAAGAGCCGTCACCGTAATTGAAATCCTTTGCAGCGCCAAATAAGAGTAAAACTGTTTTCCTGAAATTGGTTTTCATGCTAAGCTTTTTTTTATTATTATTATTCAGCGATTCTGGAAGGCAGGGAACGATGTATATTTTCAACAGGTTCGCACAATTTCTATAATATAACTTTATAGAGAATGTAAATATACTTTGCAAACGCCGAGATTTTTTTTTTTTTTTTTCTTGTTTGGGGGTGGAGGTTTTTTTTTTAATTTTCTTCACATTTCTCAGCCAACTCAAGATTTTAACACCTAGTCTCGACTTAGAAATGCAATAAGAAATATAAACTCTCTAATAAGAAAATAAAAAGCAAGGTGCTTTGTCGTTTTTGTAAGTACATGATATCTGTAATAATATTGTTTTGTAAGTCCGAATAAACGGGGCAAGTAGGGGGACAAAAGAGGAAGAAGAGGACACAGCGCCCTGGGGATCTCAAAACGTTCTACACGTAGTGTTGCTTGTTACCCGGTACGACCGGTACAATCAGGTAAATACTACCACATGGTGTCAGAAGTGCTCCGGAAATGGAAGCCTCATCGAACTCGGAGAACGTAACGGCCCCAACAACACTGCTAGCAACGGGTTTCACGGCGCCGCCAGCCTTTGATTTCAAGCGCCCAGAAGAATGGCCAAGGTGGATCACCCGTTTTAACAGGTACCGTAGAGTTTCGAAACTTGATAAAGAAGACGAAGGATCGCAAGTAGACGCATTAATCTACTTTCTCGGTGAGGACGCGGAAGACATTTTGTCCGCCTCGGCTTTGACCGACACCGAAAAGCGACAGTTCGAAGTAGTTGCCCAACTCTTCGAAAGCCACTTCGTCGGCAAGAGAAACGTTATCTACGAACGGGCCAAATTCCACCAGAAGAAACAAGAGCCGAGTGAATCTGTTGAGAGCTTCATGACTAGCCTGCATCGCCTAGTAACACATTGCGGTTACGGCGCGTTGAAAGAAGAACTCGTCCGCGATCATTTTGTCGTTGGATTGCAAGATTCTTCGCTCTCAGAAAAACTTCAAAGCGACCCAAAGCTGACACTGGAAGCTGCATACACTCGAGCTCGACAGAAAGAAGCCGTGCATCGACAGCAAGCCGTCGTCAGAGGTGAGTCCCAAGCAGAAGACATGACGCTGGATGCCCTCCACAAAAGAATGTCAGCAAAAGAGAAAGGCGCAAAGCGGCGAGAATACATGCCGAAAAACGCTGAAAATAATGCGGCTAGAACACAGACGTGTGGAAGATGTGGCAACAGTGCACACGAAAAGTCCAAGTGCCCCGCAGCGGGATCAATCTGTCGCAACTGCGGAAAAAAAGGTCACTGGCAATAAGTTTGCTTTAAGAAGCTTAGGAATGAGGGCAAGAGCACCCTAAAAGAGGTGACTCTACAAGACCCAAATGAAGCGCCAAACTGGATGATTGGAAGCATCCACGCAGCTGAAGGAAGTGCGTGGAAAGTGAAACTGCGAGTCAACGGAACGCCTGCTACGTTCAAGATAGACTCTGGTGCAGACCTCGGTGCCATGCCTCCATACACTGTCCCAAGCAAGGTGACCCTTGAGGAGACAGCTGCCAAGCTCTACGGTGCGAACAGGCAGAAACTCGAAGTGTTGGGAAAGTTTCAAGCGACAATACAACATAACAATAAGTCTATACAGCACGTGATCTACGTAGTGAACGGCCTGGAAGAGCCTCTTTTGGGAAGAAAAGCCAGCAGCGAATTGGAGCTGATCCAACTTCTGTGCACAGTCTCGGGCCAAACAGCCAAGAGGTACCATGAACAATACCCTGAGTTGTTCCAAGGTCTCGGAGAAATGGCAGGAGAGTACAAAATCAAACTCTCGAAAGACGCCACGCCAGTCTCCGTCCACACATCACGGCATGTCCCCCTGGCACTGATGACGAAAGTACAAGAGCAGCTGGCAAGCATGCAGAAAGATCGAATCATAAGGAAAGTTGAAGAGCCTACACCATGGTGTTCTGCAATGGTTGTTGTGCCCGAGCCGAACGGAGAAGTACGGATCTGCGTGGATTTGACGCACCTCAACAAGAACATGGAACGCGAAAAGCTAGTTTTTCCCTCTGTCGAAGAAACACTGGGACGGTTGTCACGCACATCACTATACACAAAACTAGACGCCAAGTCCGGATTTTGGCAAACTCGGTTGGCAGAAGAGTCGCAAACTATGACCACCTTTATCACACCTTTTGGCAGATTTTGTTTTCAACGACTTCCGTTTGGAATTTCTTCCGCCCCAGAGTATTTTCAACGAAGGATGAACGAGATCCTGGAAGGAATGCCAGGAGTCCTATGCCATATGGACGACATCCTAATCACTGGTGCCAACGAGAAAGAGCATGATGAGGGGCTAGAGGAAGTCCTTAAGAGGTTGAAAGCAGCAGGTGTCCGACTCAACGACAAATGCGAGTTCAAGCAAAAGTCCATAAAGTTCTTGGGACACATCGTCAGCCAGGAAGGGATCAAGCCAGACCCACAAAGGGTCACAGCCATCTCCAATATGCCAGCGTCAACGACAGTGACCGAGGTGAGACAATTCATCGGAATGGCAAACCAAGTAGGACGCTTCATCCCCCATCTTTCCGAAAAATTGAAGCCTCTGCGTGACCTTCTCAAGAAGGCAAGCGAGTGGACGTGGGACACTGCACAGAAAATAGCATTCAATGCAGTGAAGAAGGACATCCAGGAGGCAACAGCCCTAACACTGTATGATCCGCAACAAGAAATTATTGTTTCAGCAGATGCTTCGTCTTACGGTTTGGGGGCAGTGCTACTACAAAAGGACAAGAACGGAAACATTCGACCAGTAGCCTTCGCTTCGAAAGGACTGAGTACCACAGAAACAAAATACGCACAGATTGAGAAAGAAGCGTACGCCGTGACATGGGCATGTGAACGATTCGAGAAGTTCCTGCTAGGAACGCAGTTTCACATCCAAACAGATCATCGTCCACTCGTCCCTCTTCTTGGGTCCAAAGAACTGGATGCGATTCCAGCCAGAGTTCAGCGATTCAAACTGCGGCTGATGAGATTCTGCTACACAATCTCACACGTGCCTGGAAAGGAACTCTGGACGGCCGATGCCCTGTCAAGGTCACCTGTTGAACCTCCAGACAATATGGAAGAAGAAACCTAGGCTTTTGTGCAAGTCGTCCTTCAGTCAGTCCCTGCATCCCGGGAGTACCTGATCGAGGTAAAGAAGATGCAAGAGGACGACCCCGTCTGTACTAAAGTGAGGGAGTACTGTGAAAAAGGGTGGCCAACTAGCAAGCAGCAAGTGCCAATCGAGATCACCCCATATTTCCAAGAAAGACACAACCTCACGGTACAAGAAAACCTACTCGTGAGAGGCAACCGCCTTGTGATACCAAGTCAAATGAGGAAGCAAGTCTTGCACCGACTGCACGATGGCCATCAGGGTATCTCGAGATGCCGGCAACGAGCCAAGATGTCAGTTTGGTGGCCAGGACTAAGCTCTCAGATGGCTGATGTTGTCACAAACTGTCTCAGCTGCGCACACGAGCGGGTACCAAAAACACAGCCGATGATCGCGTCTGAGCTACCAGAGAGACCATGGCAACGAGTTGGGACTGATTTGTTCGAGTTGAAAGGAGCCCAATATTTGCTCGTCGTAGACTACTACTCGAGGTACGTGGAAATAACCAGACTGAGACAAACCACTTCAGAAGCAGTCATATCACATCTCAAGGCTCTACTTTCACGTCACGGAATACCTGAGGTTCTGCGGTCAGACAACGGTCCACAATTCAGCTCCAAGCCATTCGAAGGCTTCTGTAAGGATTACAAGATCGAGCACGTTACAAGCAGTCCACGTTATCCGCAAAGTAACGGGGAAGCTGAAAGAATGGTCAAGATAGCCAAAGACATCATCAAGAAGTCTGAAGATCCCGAGCTCGGATTACTGGTCTACAGAACAACACCAGGACCTTCTGGATACAGTCCGGCACAGCTTCTGATGGGAAGGCAGTTGCGAACCACACTGCCAGTATTGGCTTCTACACTCTTGCCAAGACTGCCCAACCATGAGGAGTTCCGGAAGAATGATCGAGAAGAAAAAAATAAGCAAGCGGAAAACTACGACAAGAGACACGGAGTGTGCCGAAAACAGGAGTTAGATATCGGCAGCGAGGTATGGGTAAGAGACAGCAAAGCAACTGGAACAATTACGGGCAAGAGACCAGAACCTCGATCCGACACTATCAGGACAAGGTCAGGATATCTCCGCCGGAATACACATTACCCTGGTTCCAACCAAACCCAAACCAACCGACCAAACACATCCTGAAGCAAGCACACCAGAATTCAGTTTTCCTCCTACAGAAGAAAACATCCCAAAGACCCGGTCCGGACGGACCATAAGAAAACCAAAAAGATTTGGCAAATGACTTTTGCGTAGGAAAAAGAGATGTAATAATATTGTTTTGTAAGTCCGAATAAACGGGGCAAGTAGGGGGACAAAAGAGGAAGAAGAGGACACAGCGCCCTGGGGATCTCAAAACGTTCTACACGTAGTGTTGCTTGTTACCCGGTACGACCGGTACAATCAGGTAAATACTACCACAATATCTACTGTTTTTTTTTATTCCATAACATTATACATTCAGATTGAAAAAGAAAGTTAACAAGATAACAATCAGAACTCCTTTCCTTTTTTTTTTCTCCATGTAACAGATATTTTCGTTGAAACCCGAGGCAGGTGCAAGATGTCACAAGACATAGGAGAGGCATAAAGCACCTGTAAATATAAAATATGCAGAGATATGATACAATTAGAGAGACGTAGTACGATATTATAATATAATCAACCTTCCGAAGCGTTATCATTCAGTTTAAATGCGGGAACTAAGTAGATCGATCTCCACTCGACAGTTCGATTCACCAAATCAACAGGTGGCCGCAGCGTTCAGATAACGTTGCCAAGTGAACTGAAAAGAAAACTCGGCGACCGTTTCACTAATCGTTGCGAAGTTCAGGTGCAACGCACGCAGCGTGAGATAAGAAGCGACGAAGTAAACACGGTCCCGGCCGTGGCCGCATCGCTCGAGCTCGCCACACACGTCGATGGCGGGTGGTTGTCCCATGACCGCGACAGAAATCGACAGAAATAATGGACGCGGAGTGAAACCAAAGCGCTATCGAATCATTTCGGAGACTCTGGGTATACATTATGCACACCAAACAAAAACCACCTATCGTAAACCCTTTTTTCCTTCTCTCGTCGGGCGTGGTACAGTTGGCCTGAAAGATCAAACTGGAAGAGATATTGAGGAAATACCGCTATAAAATATTCATTTTTTATACGGCTGCGTCGGGCGGCTTATTGGCTGCTATAGTCCTTACGGACAAACTTGTACCGCGATCGCCTAAACAAGATTCGGACGCATGGCAGGTACCAGGTGCGTCGAGCTTTGCGTTGCATTTTCTGTAAGCGTATTCGAGTCATTCGCCTTTATTTTTATCTAAGCGTCTTTTTCTCTCTCTTTCTTTCTTCCTCTCTCAATACCTGCAAGGTCGGATCCAGCTGGGCAAATCGCGGGAGGGAATCAATTCATCCGACACTCACAGAAATCAATGCCTGACATTTTACAGCCACCGTAATATCCCGAGAGATAGCCCACCGAAAATTGATAGCAAAACGGAGGAAAATAATGGGTAAACCAACTTTCGGTGTGCCATAAAATCAAAAAAGTTGAAAAAATGCTAGTTTTAGATTGTGTAACGTTCGAAACTTGCGATCGAAGGAAGGGGGCGATGAACCAAAGGTGGCTGGCCTTCGCAGGGAGCTATGTTCGCTTATCCCACACCGTAATTAGGTAACATTGCTTTTGCCGACGTCACCATTAGCCAGCGCCCTGCAACTACTAAAAATGGGCTATACTTCGGTGTTAAAAAAAAGTAGGGAGTCGTGCCAAAAATAGGGGTGAGCTATTTTTCGGGGGTAGGGGGCGTATATTCTCGGGATTTTACGGTAGGTTATTTTGAAACGCCATGATTGACCGAAAAACCGGACAACTTTCAGATTTTTTTTTTTTTTTTTTTTTACCAGAACTGGGTTGACACGGGCCACATCCAGCAGTATGAAATCGCCAATACACTAAAATGGTAGACGCAGTCGCTCCAAATCCGAGACCGGTGATCGGAAACAAGAATTTAATGGCGTGTCTGTTGGTCGCGAGATCGTCTTTGGTAGCAACATCTCCCATTTTATTTGATAAAACAAGCTTTAGATTATGTTTTCTGTTGGTTTGGAATTTTTTTTTTTTCACGAAATGTGTGCACTTTCTATCATCGAAAGGAGCGAGTTCAACCACGCAGCACAGCCCTGAAGAGAGAGACTTCGATGGACGGCGAAACGTTTGACGGGCCGCATATGGCGCGCGTCGGAGAGACGGCCGAAACCCACCAGAAGCCGACCAATGAGGAGCGCAAGTTCGTCTGCTTCTTGTACAGGGGTCGCGAGGAAGTCAGAACGCCGATATCTTCTTGGCTGTTCGAACAAATATATTGTGGGCCGACCTCAGGGCATCTAGCATTGAAAACTACCCACTATCCTTTCCAAGGCCAATGAGAGCTCGGCGTCGTTCTGACGTCGCCGCAACTCCTGTGCAAGAAGCAGACGACGTACTCTCCGCATAGCGACGACAAGTGATCCTTTCCGATGCGTCGTACGACCCGTCGGCCGGTTTGTCGGTCGCGTGTTTGCCGAGTTACGCGAGGCTCTATGGGTTGCTCTTGGAGGGGTACGAAAACCATTGCGCAGACAAATGTCCGAGACGCGTTTCTTCCTTGTGTGACGGTCCAGTAACATTGGCCATATAAACACCGTTTTAGACACGGTCGAATCGTACATATGTGTGGAGCAAACATGCTTAAAACATGGTGCGTCTGAAGACAATTTTATCATCGAGTCTCCAGCGAACGCGGCGTCTTTTCTGCGACGTGTACGACTAGTGTAACTTGGGCTCATCACTTGCTCGTTCGTATCATGTAAACAAAATTATGTTCTTGTCCTCTACCTTTTTTCTTTTCTATCGTTTCGACGAGGGTATCGGCAGCAAAGGTCGTGTAGGGCGAGCGTGATACATCGTCCTAAACTGTTACTGATTGCGGCCGCCCGAAAACGTCGTGCCCGTACGTGGAGTCGAGGCTGTCATGCGGGCTCCTTAATGCGACCGCAGTCGGGACAGTTTGTCTCTTGGACGCGTGACACGCGAGATGGACCCTCATTAGAAAGCGGCGCCGTCCGGCGGAGAGACGAGGCTCGTCGACATTTCGACTCGACGCAGCAAAGACGCAAAAGCAACACGGCTAACGAAGGCGGACGATAAGGGATTGCCATTTATCCTCGGACATCCGTCTGATCATCTCGAATTCCCCCGCGTCAGTGTTTATGTGTGTGTGTGTTGCCCGTGTCCGCCCACGGGGTTACGAAAGCGCCGCAGTGGGAGGTCTTATAAGACAGTCGTTCTAATAAAGACCGATTGCCACTCGAAGCCTGTCTCCTCCTTTTCTTTATTATCTTCATTTGACGGGTCGTTGCCCTGTGACGATACGCCCACGAAGAAGAAAAAGTAAAAGTAAAGAAGTCGACGTGTCGTCATCAAGCTACTGGCGAACAGGTCTCCCTGAGGTCCCATTCGTTATCGGCATGCTTGATGGAAACAGGCTGAACAGACGGACGGTCAACTAACTCGGAGCGCAGACACCACAAACATTTTGTTGGCGACACGATAAAGTTTCAGAAGTAGCGCTCGTTGGCAAACGCGGTGATTTGATGGTAGTTTGATGACACGGCACGGTTGCCTCAGTCATCGGTCCGAGCCGCGCATGATGCGTGCGTGAGTGAGTGCGTGCGTGCGTGTGGAAAAAGGGGGGGGGGGGGGTTGGAGGGAAATAGGTGAGAAGAAATGTATGCACTTTTTTCCGCAGTTTTCTTCTTATCATCATTACTCGTGGTCGGAAGGAATGTAGGCAGGAAAACGTTTCAACGCAGTTTTACGGCGATAGCTCTTCTGGGCTCCTCCCACCACTCAAAATGACGTCCGTCGTTGATGGTATAGTTGTTCTAGCTGTAGTTTGCGCAGCAGGGCGTAGGGCTTTCCTCGTCGATGTTGCCAAATCCTCGAAAAAGATCGCCTGCCACCCGCGGGAATCGAACCTGGTCCCGCTGCGTGCGAAACGGAGGCGTGTATACCACAGAGCTACGCCACAGCGTTAACAAGCCGCTTCATACTCGGGCTGTTTGTACAGTACCCGATATCCACTGCACGCTCTAAATGAAAAACAGAAAAAAAGCAGATTTTATTCATGCCAAAGACCCAATTCACACGAAAGAGGACCTGCCGCATTACTCAGAAATTGGGTGTAATATTTTTGGCTCCTTTATCCTACCGCGAATCTACCCAACGGACTCGTGCACATCCATTAAATCAGGGAAACATACCCGTATAATCTCCTCTGTGCACACAAAAAAAAAAAAAAAAAAAAAAAATGAGCTTATTGTTTGTCTATTAAACTCTGGAGCAGATACCAACTTCCCGGGCCCGGCGAAAAGCAACCCGCCAAGCTGAGCCTGCACGCAAATAACCCGCATTCACTGCGATACGTACGGACGAAAATGTCTCTAAGTAAAAGAAATATGCTTGCAACCGAGTTTTGATATCATTACACGGAAACGAAACAGCCTGTCCTCTCGCCTAAAGTGAAATTCAGAAAAAAAAAAAAAAAGAGGGGGGGGGGGGGGGGGGTTGGCTTTGAAACGGAGCGCGTCTATTTCGTGAAAGGAATGCGGCGCAGCTCGGAATCGAAGGGCAGAGCCGGGACTGCAATCGATGCTTTACTATTCGGGACCACGAAGGTTGGCGGAGAGTGCAGAGCGCAGTTCCCCTTGTCGACAGAGGGATGTCTGCGGCATTACTAGGTTAGGTTCGCTGGCGCCCCCCACACGAGCGGGAGTGCCCGCATTGCGCTGTGCAGTTGCAACAACAAAATCAAAGGCGAGTTCTCGCTGTGAAAAATGAGGGGGGAAGGCCAAGCAGACGCAATGCTCTGCAATCCGCAAGAAAAAAAAAAAGAAATAAAAAGATTGTGCACTCCTTATTACAGTGAGGTTGCCGGGTGGCATTGCGCTGTGCTTGTGAACACATTTTGATTGCTATTCCGAGGCTCTCAAATTGCTTCTTATTTTCTTTCTTTTTTTAGGTGTAGAGAAGTAGGTAATTTTTTCTTCTATTGTTTCTTTTTTTTTTTACAGCAATAGTTGTTAGTTGGACACTTCGAAGGTTTCGCGCCGTCGACCGCGCTCCCTACCGACGCGGGCCATTTTCGGCACTCAGCCAAAATATTCCACATTGACGTCACCCAGCTGACGTCCCGCCAGGCATCACGTCACCTGTTGTCAGCTGAGGCCATGACGTGACATCGTCATGTCAAGTCACGTTGCACAGTGACGTCACGCGTCTTGACGTCAGGGACACTACGAGTTACGTGATGTTACGACGTCACGTGACAATGAAGTCACGTGATGTCACGACGTCAAGGTACACTGAAGTCACGTGATGTCACGACGTCAAAGGACACTGAAGTCACGTGATGTCACGAGGTCAAGGGACACTTAAGTCACGTGACAATACCTGGTCACGTGACACCATGACGGCACGTAGAATCAAACATGAGACTGCTGATAATGGAAGCAAAACAAAAGCGTTTTCGTTATTCATGCCAGAAGGTTTTCGGGCGATAAAACCAATAAAGCTAGGCGAGTGCCAAGCTGGCGAAACCACAGGCGTAAAATGAGGTGAAGCTACAAAGCTTAAAACTTGAGTGCGCCATTTCGGAATTGTTTTTCAGTGGCCACAAGGTGGTGTTAGTTTGTGTCCAATAACAGTGCATAAGACGTTCAGGCAGCCACACCAACGAGACGGAACGGTTCATGCAAACAGATGCACTTTCGTTGCTTTCTAAATTTCAAACCTAGGACCGCAATTTTCTGTGTTCTGTAATTATCATCAGGTAGTCGTAGTTTGTGTCCAAACTAGTTGTTTAACAGGTTCACAAAATGTTCACTACTTAATACACATTCATTGGTTGCACTGGAATTTTCGTCCGGTGTTAGTTTAATACGAAACACCTGTACGGTCTCTATGGTGCGGGCTCGCACCTTTACCATTCATTCGGTCCTGACGTGACACCTCAACTGTCGCTGTGCTTCAGTTTAGGCGATGCGCAAGTGTTTACCAACTTTTCTTTCAACGTAACTTGCCGATATTGGTTTTGACCTTCTCTTGCAATAACATTTTTTTTTTCAAACGTAATTTATTTTGATTTCGTGCATCCGGTGACATTTTGTACTATATTTTTTTTCTTTCTACAGGGGTAGCTGTTAGTGCCCCTTCCCGTCGAAAAACGGCAATATTCGAATGCGAAAATTCACGTGATCATAGAAAGGAAGGATGCATTTCCTCTAGTTCCTTGCATAATCATGTCAACTGTGGCGAAGCTCTCCTATTCGGCCACCGACAGACCGAGCCAGAAACGAGCATTACCACCTGGATATATTTCCCCGCGACGAGGTGCTGCAACAGGTGTCTTATATTCATCACTCCGAGGCCCACCGAAGCGAGGCACGCCTCGCTCTCCAACGATATTCCCCATCACCGTTTGTGCGGCAAAACCGAACGACCCGGTGGTGACGCGACGGCAATCTTCGTTCCTTTTTTTCTTGCGGCCGTCTTCGAACAATGAAAACGGCCCTCTTTCATTTCTTTTTATTTTCCAGGAATCGCCGCCGAAGCGACCCCCAGAGACGAGGGCATCGTGTCACAGCCTGAGGGGGGGGGCTCCAAATCGTGCCGGATCACCAGCTCCGGTCGGAGGCAGCGAAGATTGATCCCGCGGCGGCGGCGAGGCTCGGCGGCATTCCCCTGAGCGCACTTCTAGCCGCACCGGAGCCGCGATCGATAGCCGTCGTCTCCGGCCGAGGAGAAGAAGACCGATGTCTCTCCGCTGGGGCGCTCCCCTGACCCGCTTCGCGCACCGCGGCCCGATAGAGACGGAGGAGCAACACCTCCTCGCACTTCGACGTCAACGGCGGTACTTGCGCCCAGAATCGTACGCAACGCGTGGCAAGTAGCGGGCTACCTCTAGTCACTTTCTTTGGTAACCAAGTGACGACCCGGTCACTTTTCTGAAGAAGAAACGGGTAACGTATTTAGTATGTACTTCTGGAGAGGAACGTGTACAACACGAGTTATCCTATTTGGTTGTCCCCCGAGCTCACGCCTGTCACTTTTAAAGCAAAAGAACGCCCACGAGTACATAAAAAAAAAAAAAAAAAATCACGAATGCCTTAAGAAGCTAGGCATCACTAAGGACAGGAAATATCACGACGCGGCTGTCTGCTTTAGAATAATTGCCTATCCTGAGCACGGAAAGAGTTAACCGTTACTTGGAAAGCTGTAATAAGGAGTCCTTTTTTGAATCTCAGAAACGCACTTCGTTACTTCTCGAGCCAGTAATGAGTAAACGCATTTAGCTACTTCTGGAGGAGAACACCTACAACGCAAGTACCTGATCGAGTTCTCACCTCTTGCTTTTTACTGAACCCCCCCCCCCTCCACCTCCTCTCCTCCTCCTCCTCCTCCTCCCC
This sequence comes from Ixodes scapularis, assembly GCF_016920785.2. Classification (NCBI taxonomy): domain Eukaryota; kingdom Metazoa; phylum Arthropoda; class Arachnida; order Ixodida; family Ixodidae; genus Ixodes; species Ixodes scapularis. Next base: position 39,813,987 of record NW_024609857.1, on the reverse strand, counting down.
CCCCCCCCCCCCCGAAACTAAATCCTGGCTGCGTGTCTGCTGGACGACCAACTCTTTAGTGAAGATGTTCTTCCACACTAACGGGTGTAGAACAAGACCAGGCTTATCTCCAGTAAATGGTTGCTAGTCAAGCAGCTCCGAGCATCTTTCTACAGAAGACACAGGCACCACAGCGAATCCCGGAGACGATACGGAGGTAAGAACTGCCACTTGATCGTTGTACGAAGGATGCAACTACAATGGCGCGTGGTCATTTTATGACGTCACGGCTAGACTAACCAATATCACTTGGCGGCAACAAACGACGGCATGTTTTTTTTATTATTTTTTGTCATGTATAGTGTCGTTTGAAGGACAGACGATGGTGATATTTAGATACTACAGGAGAAACTGGCGCCCGAAAGAAGCATTAACTAATTCTTTAAAAGGGGTTTTAGTTTCCTTGAGGTAGTTGATACACTTTTCTTTTTTAGTTTCCTTGAGGCAGTTGATACACTTTTCTTTTTTTCCTAGGGTGCACAGAGCGATAGGTCTCCTTTGTCCTTTCGTTTGCATCTGCCAGTGTCCAGGAAACGTTAAAAAAAAAAGGGGGAAGAGAAGAAGAAAAAGAGAAAGAAGGAACTGAAAGCGAGGAAAGGGTACGCGAGAGAAAGGGAAAGCGCCTAGAAACAATGGAATGGCCACTCCGGAAAGGGGCATGTGACGCCGAAAGTGAAGGGACAACACGGAAAAGGCGGGAGGTAAAAGAGCCTGGAGGGTGGAGCCCCACGGACCTTGAAGCGAAGGGAAACATGGCGGCAGCCATATTAATACAAAGACAAAAACAGAAAGAAAGCGGAGAAGGCGCAACGGTGTCCGATTATTGCCGCAGACAAACGCAGACCTCACAAAAAGTAATTTTCTCTGTTAAAAAAAGAAAATACAAAAGAAAACCGAGAGAAAAATAAAACAAAGAAGGTAAAAACGAAAGCGACTGTGTTCCTTTCCCTGCTGGCTTTTGTTTTTGACGTACGGCCGGGCTTCTGTTTCCTGCCCGGAACCGGGCTCGTGCTCGGACAAGCGTACGGGACGATTCCGGAGCGATCAGAACGGACGAGCAAAAAGAGAGAAAAAAAAAAAAAGGAGAAAAGAAAAAAAAGGTGCGATTCGAGCGACCCATATGAGCCGTGTAGGTGTATCCAACGGCCGCAGCGCGCTGGCCCAATGACTCGTGGTCATGCCGGGCCTCGAATATATCCTTTCTTTTGCTCTAGATTTCTACTTACGTGTTGTTTTTTTAACACAGATTTTGTTTATGAGCTGGATTTAATGCGAAAGGCGTTAGGTTCGAGTGTAAAAAAAAGTTGTTATACGCAGGCCAAGGCAACGTAACGCGTAGCTACCCATATAAGGCAATATATAAGCATAGAAAGCGTGTCGATGCGTACTTAGTCAGGATTAATCATCCTTAATTACAATTAGCGAGATTTGTGGGGAACGTTCAATGTGGGAAGCACTACAGATTCTGAAATTTCTCGTCAACGTATCAGGCACGTCCGGCTTGGCGCACGAGGAGCTCGAAATGCACCTGTGCTGCACCAGGTTCCACTGTATACACTGCTTGCACGTGACGCCTTCCAGTCGTTATTCTCGACTTTTTGCTCGTTTTGACCTACAAAAATGTACAGGACACGAAAACAGGACATAAAGGAAACTGTGTTCAACAATTCACTGGGAAGTCCTTTACTATTTGAGGCGAGAATGGGAGTTTTGAGGACGAGGACGTACAGGGCTAAATTTCAGGAGACAGACACATTATGTGCTGCCTGCCATAATGAGAGCGAGGCACCCGAGCAATTGGTTTTGAACTGCACGGGGCTTCGCCCTGCTCTCCCTGAAGGGGTAACAGATTTGGCCGGGTCCCTGGGTTTCGCTGGCGACGATAGAAGGACGGAAGAGAAAATTATTACAGTCACAAAGAGGTGATTAGAAGATGGGTGGAAATTATCGAGAGAAAAATGAATAATGCACAACTAACTAGCCCAGTTGGGGAGAGGGGAGAAAGAGGAAAATTGGAATTCCCTCCCGCGTGGCTCCGGCCTAAAGTGTCAACCCTGTCCCCCAGTGGGTCCGATAGTGGTGAACGCCGACAAGGTTTGACCAGAGGAAAATTGGCGACTCCCTCGCCGGGCGGAAGAGGCAGGGGGAAATGTTATTTAGTTTTTTTTTTTTTTTTTTTGTTTCGGGAGGAATCGTATGTTTGTCTTTTTAGACTTAGATCATGTGCTCTTACAAAGGGAATTGCCATTAACATCCATCCATCGCTTGGCTGGTGTCCGAACAGACATCGGACTGCCAGACGCTTGAATTTCTACAATTTATGACGGAGTCGTGTCGCCTCGCGATTCTTGTCGTATCCTGTTTGGACAGGCCTTTAGCGACCCGAGCCGTTTACCCAAAACATACGCGACTTGGCCGGTCCGTTGCGCGCGCCCAGCCAGAGCGTTAGGTAAACGTACCTCAAGCGGCGGGATGAGCTGCCTCCCCGCGACGTTGCCCTGGAGCCTCGCCGACAGGGCGACCACAATCCCGGTGTAGCCGTTCTCCTTGAGTTCAATCCGGGACGAGCACACCGGTCCGCCGCCGCGCGCCAGCACCACCAGCAGCCGCAGCACCACGACGCACCACGTGCGCCCAGACGTCATCGTCCGCGCCGTTCCACCCGCGCAGTCAACACACGCACACCTCGTCGCCTCCGTCCCGCACTCAGCGCCTGCCGGTCCCGACGGCCCGCATACCACTCCCGAAGATCTTGTTCCACAAAGGTCCACAGGAGATCGAACGTCCCGGCACAGGAACCGCTTGTTCTTGTCGCCGCAGGTTCAACTGGAGCAGCCTGGCACGAAAGAAAAAGAAACACCCGAGTGAAGATAAATAAAAAAAGAACAAAAAGGAGGCACGGAGATAATGGAAGACACACAAATGCAGAACCGGACTGAACTGTCGTATTTTAGCCCAATTACCCGGGCAGCCTCTTGAATGCAGTTAAAGGTGCCGGTAGAACTAGGGTATTATTCCCATCGCGCACCGACTCGCCCCAACTACACACCTTGCAAACCCCAAGTGAGCGGAATTAGTGCGGAGGCAAGTCTGTGAAAGACCGCGCCGCGAAATGTAATTCCGAGCTTACGGGAAAGGGAAGGAAAAGAGGCGGAGAAGGAGGAGGGGGGGACGCGAACCGCGGCCCTCGTGGATTTCGCTTCGTTTTGTTTCGGAGGAGGCCCAGCGAGGCATTCCGCTTCGTCTAAACAGGCCCCGAAGAAGAGCTCCTGGCTCGCCCGAAGGATGACGAGGGAGGGAGGAAGATTTGGGGGAGGGAGTCCCGCGAACGAACGAGCGGACGAACCGGCCGGCAGGGCCGGCGGCCCCGGTTGCTCGGCTCGGGGTGAAGATGCGAAGAGTCTAAGCTCCCAAAGTAAACAAAGACGAACCGCAGAAACGGCCGCCGACGCTTTCCCCTCTTCCTTATTTCGCCCGCCCCACCCTTCCCCTGGAGCGATATACGTACCAACAACGAGATTTTCGTCCCCACACCCTCTGCCTCCCGCTCTGTTTCTCTCCACCGCTTCCTGTTCATCGTCTTCTAGCTAGAAAATAACGGTAAGAAAAAAAAAGGAAGAACGGAACGGAAAAGCTTCCCATCAGGTTTCCTCCCTCCCGAGTGAAACGGCGGCTTGGCTTCTGGAGTTTTGAGGCATGTGCACGTGGTGGAGTCGGGCAGCGAGTGCACCCCCGCTGCGCGCGACCCGGGCCAGATTTCTTCCAGCCCGTCACGCCCCCCTCTCGGCCGCCGCCGCCGCGTCTCTACACGTTTTCTGGTAGCTGCGGTTTTCTTCGCTCGGTCGGTCACCGCCCGCGCTTGGGACATCTGGGTCTCGCCTCTATTCTCAGCTTTTCTTTCTCGGGACCGGGCGAGAGGTGTCTCCGTGATCCGTCACTTTAGCAAACGAGGTCTCTGCCAGTTGTCTGAACGAGTTCCTGCCTATTATCATCATGATTATTATTAATACATTTTTATTTAGTTTCAGCAGAATCTGTTTTCATTGTTGCCCAGCATGACTTTAATTCTTTTAACCTCGTTTTTGTTTTTAAGTGTAACCTCGTTAATGAACAGTTTGTGAATGTAAACACGTCAAGCTATTGATGTATGTGCAATAAATAATCTATTTGATTCTAAGAACGAACACAACAGCCGGGAAATTCAAACATCCAACTCTGTTCATCGTCACCGGTTGTTCTTTCACCAATGGAAACAGGAAGAAAAAGAAAACACTTCAGTCCGGCTTGCAAATCGCTTTACTAAAGCTACGAGGCGAAGCAACTTCAGTCGTATTTCTGTATTGATTTCATAGCCGTTATTAAATGAATCACAATCGGAACTCTTCAAATCAGAAATATCACTAGACCCGGTGAGGATTTTGTATCGCCTAAAAAAAAAGCCAAATTAAAAAAAAAAAAAAAACCTCGCCGTTAAGCAAAAAAGAAAGTATATAGATTTTTGGGAATACGAAAGGTTCAACCACTATCGCGGAGTTCAAACCAGCAAAGTGTACCGCGCGCTGACAAATAACATCTCATCGAACGCGCACACGTCTTTTATCATTTTGCATTACTGGGAAAACGTAGCGTCCGCCAAAACTAATGGCGTTATTAACGAAGGCTAAACGGCCGTTCGATGAAACACTGTGGGCGTAGAATTAATCTCCCCTTGGCTCTATTCATAATGCCTTAGAGGCACTACATCGAGGGCTTTTGCGCAAGAGGCATCAATCTGTAGTTTGCAAATTCTGGAGCAACCCACGCGTGAGGCCCACTCTAAATCACGTTTAGCCAAGCCAACAAACACTTCTCCCAGCGCAAACTAATTGTTTTCCATTATCGTTCGTCAACCTTTCATAACCAGCACACGGAGGAGGGTAAACCTTCGTCTCGCAATTTATGCGCAGGTATATTCGGAAGATGCCTACTGAAAGCAACCATAGAGAGGTATGAACGTACCGAAGGAACTCTGGGTGAACACGATTTGCAACGGCATGACTTTAAAACCCCGAGTCTGAGATGACAGGAACTTTAAGGCAATTGCTAGCGTAAGGACATGGGCGCAGCGAGCAGACGACGCACTCAGCCCGCTGCGCCTGTCGGGAGATGGCGCTACATTCATCGGTAGCTCGGTCGTCTGCGAACATGCCACCCTTTGACCCTAGGTAGTTATACCAAGTGAATTTTCGCCACCTCAATGCACATTCAATCAAAGCTAAAGCTTTTTACGTGCAGGCGTCAGTTTTTGTTTTCCGGCTCGTTCTACAGCGTAATATCCAGCATCCTGGTACTTGTTTTCATCTTCCGAACCGTGGAAAACAAAATAAGGCTTCTTCGTTCCACCGCTACGCGCTAAACTAAAATGCTTGTTTTGCGAATTTAAGACCGGTTACCTGTTATTTTAACCAAACGGAAAAAGCACCTTCGTACATTTTTTTCTTCTTTTTCTGAAACAAACAGTTTGAAGAAACAATACTACTTTACAAAACGTGTAAAATATGCGAAAAAAAAAATAATTATTTTTCTTTTTTCTTTAGGGGACAACAAGTACAGTTATATGATACCGTCCGTGTACCGTCAATAACGGAGCGAGCGCAGCGCACGAACCTTGGGTTTAGTGCGGGAGTTTGTGAATAGCCGCTCTGAATCTGCCCCCTATCAGGTTTCCGTTTTCCAACAGACAGCTCTTTGAAACGGGCGGGGGGCGAACTGAGGAAGAGGGTTTTTGATCATAGTATTCAGCGATTCACCAAGTGAGAGAAGGGGGAGGGGGAGACGGGAGAGAGAGAGATGCGGGGGAAGTAGAGAGAAAGAATATAGCAGAAAGACGCGAAGATCCACGCATGTTGGGGGCTCACAGATTTTGAACTGAAGCGTTCCTCGGCCGACCGCTCGAGGGGATCCCATTTCAGAACCAGACGAAACCGAAAAGGGCCAGCGGGGAGAAAACTGAAACCGGAGGGGGAAAAAAATAATAAAGTAAGAAAGCTCCTCTCGCAGATTGCCAACAGGTGCGCGAAATGTGTGGAAAACGCTTTTGGAGGAAGAAAAAAAAAAAAGAAAAAAAGAGCGGGCCGAACGGTGAGGATTGTGATGAGGGCCTAGCCGGGCTTTAGAATTGGGCTCCCCCCCCCCCCCCCTTTTTTTTATTTATTTTTTTATCGCGGCGAAAGAGCAATTTCGATTCGAACGATGACGATTATGTGACTGGTCCGAAACGGTCGGCGGGCACTTATTAAAACGGCGGTATCCGGACGAGCGCGCTCAAGAAATGTGTACAACGAGCGATAGGTATAATGGGTTCATGCTGAAATCACGATGTAACTCGATTGTGCGTTACTGCGTTGAAACTAAAAACGAGACGAACAAAAATATAAAGACAGTTGGATCACGAGAAAACTTGTGTTTGTGGAAAGCTCGAGGTAAAATGGCGCCGCTTTGATTCGAGCAGAGGTAGTTGTCAGGGAAAAGCTTTCGATAACAAAGGCTACGTGATGCACAGTATTTCTACGCTGCACTGTTTCGACGCTTGACTAGAAAAGACATTTAAAAAAAAATGTAGAACCCATAGTCGCGTTGATCTATGAATGGGATAGCATTTAACACGCTAAATTTAGTGGAGAAACTGGATTGGTTCAATGGTCACGTAACGTCAATATTCCCGCTAAATTTAGCGGGGAAATTGAATTTGTGCATAGGTCACGTGTTTTCAGTTTACCGAAACTGAAAAAAAAAAACCGGCCAAAAAACAGTATAGCCGTATAGGAAAAAATCTTGAGTAAGAGTTTAACAATGCTATCGCATTAAGAACTTAAGCATAGTAGAAGCGTTTCTAAATTAAAATAAACTTGCAATCGAGTGTTATTTAATGTTAGCAAGCATGCAATCTTACGCAGACACAAGGGGGAAAGAAAGAAAATAATCGGTGAAAAATGTTTTGCCAAAAAAAAAAAAAAAAGTCGAAACGATATACCTGGGAGCGTGAACCAATGACGTCAGAACTATATTAATTTATATTATGGACTGTATAAACGATGCACAGTACATGAAGTACAGTATATAATATAGAAACAATTTCTTTTTCATTGGTGGTTATAAACGTGAATTGCGGTCAAATTAGCGGCGAATAAAGCACGCATAAGCTGCATCGAGAGAACGCTCCGCAGGTTTCTCAAATCTTGTAAATCCCCCCCCCCCCCCCCCCTCTTTCGCGAGCATTAAAAGGCAAGAGTTAATTAGGTCAGACTGCCCGATAGCTGCGAACGACATTACAGCTTCTGTAGAATGATTACAAAAGCTGAATCGGACAACGGTTACTGATTACCTATGTGCCTTCTCCACGAACCTGAGCTGCAGAGTATCCCGCTGTATCTAGGCAGCCTTTATGAAGGCACCCTAGCTGTATCTATGAAGGAGATCTCGTAGATTGTTTCCGCCGCCCCCCAACGCTCTCAGCAAACCGCTACGATACCGCTCTCCGCAACCCCCCCCCCCCCCCCCCCCCCCCCCTTAGATCTTTCACTGTTGTAACAAGCCTATATACTTATTCGTTAACACCTTCCTCTTTCCCCCTTTTCCGTTCGAGGGAGACGACCAGTCATTCGGACATTTGATTGTTTATTTGAAGCAATAAAATACACTATATACTGGGCGCATGCACAGAATGCAGCTGGGAGAGACGTTTCCTTCAAAGCTGTGTTAGTTCAACATTATCTTCATCGTATTCAAAACACCCAAACACAAGGAGAGGAAAAGAAAAAAGGGTCAAATTTGTCACTGGAATTTTTTTTCACTCTCGAGATGCCCCTACGCGAATGTGCCTCAATATGAATCATCTTCCATCCATCGGTAATCTTTCGAGGGCCGCACACCGAACTCTCATAATACTTAGCAAAGGCGGTAGAAGCGCCGACTGTCCCCTGACTTGAGGTTTTAGTATAAATAATAATACTTGTGGCTACTCAGAGCGCAGTTTGCGTCTGTTGTCTACGCTGTAGATAAGAAATTGCTCATCCAGATCGAAACAGTCGGGGATTGAACCCAGGATCTGCTCCGAGCTACGGTGCGCACATGTAGACACATTCGGCCACCGATCCCCCCCCCCCCCCCCTTTTTTTTTCTCTCTTTTTTTATTATGTGTTTAGTGTTTGCGTGTGCTCGAAACTTCAACTGGACTTGAACTTACGATAAAACAAAGTAACAAGTTCCAAACAATCACAGCGGTTTTTGAACATTGACAGCTTTAGAAGAACCGTACTAATTAACTAATTAATTTGTATTTGCCGCTGGATTTTGCCGTCCTTGCCGGCCGCTGGCACCTCGTCGGCAACCTGTTTGCCTTTTGTGCCAGCGGACCGTTCAAGTCGAATTTGTATTTGACTTGAAAAAATAAAATGATTGATTGATTGATTGATTGATTGATTGATTGATTGAACACGCGACACTACTTGTTTTCTTCAATTCTTCTAAAAATTTGCAGAACAGAATTCGGGGTTAGATACAGCCTCTTCCCGGCAAAGCATCACCGAACTCGCGTCAAACTTCACGGTTTGACCTTTTATGACGAACTCAAACGTTCGTTGGAAGCCGTGCGCGACGAAGGATTCCGTCCGTACGGTGGAGGAGGGAAAGGACAACAAAGGCCGTTCCATTAGTGCCCACTCATTAGACAGGGCCAAACAGAGCGCCGAGTTATTCGGGCGCTAATGCAGTTCGCGTCCAGAGAGACCCCCCACCCCCAGAAGTTTCCGCGCCCGGACCAGCGCGAAACGAAACGCGTCAACAAGAGAGCTCGGGCGCCAAGAGCCTCGACGCGCTACCCAGCGTCACTCGGCAGTCAGATCTATCTTTGATGGCGTTGTATGGCTCGCGTCGGACGGCCGTGCCTGCCAGCCAAGGACGCCAAAGAGAGCAAAAACTCGGCCGTCGCTGGACGCTAATTGCGATCCGCGCCAAAAGTGCCAGCCGATGGTCTCCGAGTCGGTCTGCGCCCGCGATCGCTGGCATCTGGGACAACTTGTCCCGCTAAAGCAGGCCAGAAAAAAAAAAAAAAAAAAAAAAAAGTTAGATGAATAGTATAAGCACACCCAGGTATGTAAAAAAATAAAAGCATAAAACCCACTCTGCAAAAAATGAAATATAAATTAAGAAAAAAAAATATGTGACGATCACATGACGTGATGCGTTTCGACGGGCCAGCAAGGTCGTGATTTGTTTGAACTGAACTTGAATTGAACTGGTGCATCGGTCACGTGACGTCAATTTTTCCGCTAAGTCTAGCGGGGAAACTGTTTCGTTTACACTCAGGCCATCGCGGAAGCGGGGGACGGGCCACTAAAAGTTGCCGCTGGAAAACAGAAATGAGGAAGGACGCGATAAAAGCAAACACAAATATACCATACCATCTTCCTTTTTCTTCGAAAAAGTTGCGTTTGGGTGGACAGAGGTTTTAAGAAAAAATTAATAGAATAAATGCACCCAGTCATACACCAAAAAAAAAAAAAAGAATACTACACCCAGGAAAGATTAAAACATTGGACAAGCATTAATGCAGAAATTGTGCGCCCAGGGTAAATTAGGCAGAAATAGAACAATACAGTTCCTTTCTTTGGCAAAGCTGCACCCGACTGAACGCGAGTTGGAGTTCCGGTTTGTACGATCGTTCTATAAATTTACTATACAAAAAAAAAAAAAAAACTTTAAGAAATTTCATTTTATTCGAGTTCAACGCACAAAATTAGCAGCCGCTAGCGCAAATGTCGTGATTAAAAAGTTAGAAAAGCGCGATAAAAGGTGGAGTTCCAGTAGCTGCGGTGAAGTAAGGAGGCACAACAAGCGAGACCACCGAGATCCCGCAATAAAGCCCCGTTAGTGGCAAAGGAAAACGATGCACGCCAGAAACAACAACAACTACGAAGATCTCGTTTTCGCGGCGGCCGCGCCTACTTCGAAAGAATCCCCCCTTATTCCTTCGGCGCGGCCGTGGAAAGCAATCTCCGAGCCCAAACTTAAATTTTCGAAGCTTTGGCGAAAAGACCGCCCCCCATTTTACGAGCTCCAAACCCCTCACGGCACGGGAACAACAACAACACCGCGGCCGGGCCCCACGGGAGAGCAGACGCGATGTGCGCCTGGGGTCTCAAACGCAACAACAACAACAACAACGACGACGACCTCAAAAACAACGGGAAGAAAAATAGCGGGACAACAACGAGGTCGTTATAAATGACGCCCAGCAGCGAGCGGCAGCAAAAAGCTCGCGAGAGCAGCGGCTGAGAATTAAAGCACGATGAGCTTTTACCAGTAGCGAGCGAGGCAAGCGGTGACCAAGCAGGGAAACGGCGATGGACCTTTTTCCGCATAAAGGCGGCATCTCGTTCACGAACTTACTTTGGTGGCTCTTGTACAATTCGGTGTATACGTCGATTCCGAGCACACACTGTTAGCGCGAAATTACAATCGCCGGTTTGCTTTGTTTTCTTTTTTTCTTTCGCCCAGGATTGAAGGACTGTCATCAAAACTACCATTGCGATGAAATGTGCTCGATAGGAGTGGTAACCTAAAGCTGCGGTCAAGTACAAGAGACAGTCGGCAAACACTGTCTCGGGCGTGTTTGTTCCATGACATTGGCCGTACAGAAACTGCCCGCGGACATGTTCGAAAGCATGTGTGAAGTGGACATGCCTAGAACATGCTTAGGTCATGTCTGTGGATAACTCTGTCATCATGTTTGTCTACAGCGAACGCCGCGTCTTCTTGTTGCATTATGTATATGAGCAGCACGACATACCCTTTGAGATCAAATCCAAACAATTAAAGCGCCGAAGCTGTGTTCACGCTAACAGTCTGGCGCAGTGTACGTAAATTGATGAACACGCGGGAAATTATGTTCATTCTACTTGAAACATACTGAAGATCACTGGTTGGAACGAGCAGAGGAGAAAACTCTCAGAAGTACAGTCAGCGGCACTATCGAGGTGACCAAGTTTAGCGCTAGCCGGGGTGAAATGCCGCGACGGTTGCCTCCGATATGCTATATAGGTTACGAGACCGACTACCACATCGCAAGAACAGAAAATGTGAGAATCCAATGCAAGCTTTTTTAACATGTATGTTAACGTAACCCGGGCTGGGCTCTTATGCCGCCCCGGGCTGAATTCCGCTCGGCCGGCTCCACTCATTTTGACACAGCCACAGTATACCGATATCAACATATTCTTATATTAGATCAATCCTTTTAACGCCATGCAGCACGATAGAGCTTCAAATAAGACTGGAGAAGGAGTCGAGTAATTTTTAGACATAGCACAATATGTTTGAGTAGATTAAAAGAGACATTGAACTAGTGTTGAAATAAATTTCTCCCTAAACAATTTACTAAAACCGTTCATAGAATTTACGAAAGTTTCAAAAAAATTATTTGGGACCATTTGCTTCGGATGTGCACCCGAGTCCATTTTGACCAAGACCATTTTTGCAGAATGGTCGAGTGGATGGAGACACGCAACGTTCATTCGCTGCGACGGCGCTCCGCCTCCAGGTTTTCCTGCGGGTACCGCCATCTTGATACTTAGTGCGGGGCGGGCCCGATAGACCCATCGTTAAATTGTTTTTGAGGGGGGGGGGGGGGGGCAAACCAGACACCCCCCCCCCCCGGGGCCGGGGGCGGTGCCCTTGATATCCTTTGGGCGCCGCCGGCCAGTGTTTGCCGTGCCCAGTGGCGGCTGTTTCAGAGGGGCAAAACACATGCCTTGCCCCCCAGTCTGAGAACTGGGGAGGGGGGGGGGGGGGGGCGAGTGCCCCCCTTGAGTCCTGAGGCATCTAGAAATGCCTCAGATGAAAAAGGAATCGCACAAGTGAACGGTATTTGTACATGCTCGCAAGAGCAAGTATTGTAAATTTTGTAAGCAAAGGTTCTGCGTGGTCTGTATACGAAACATCCGCAATATAGGGTACAATTTTCTTCTTTTTGCGGTAGTAGTACATTTTGAAGATTAGTTTTTGGCATTGTAGCTGACACAAGATGGCAATAGTTTAAACAAGCCTGAAATAGAGCGTGGTAAATTTGTAGCTTAATGTTGGGGGGTAAAACACTCCGACAACGAGCGACAATACCGACAATTCGAGAAAGTTCACCGACTAGACAGTTGACATGCGATTCCCACGTCAAGTGTTCCAAAAAAATGCACCTAAAGTTTCATGTTTATTTAGTAGTTCAATTTCTGAAGTGCCAAGTTGGATAGCAGGATTTACCACGATTGGTTTATTGGTAGCCCAGAATAAAATGGCCTTCAATTTTGTTGCGTTTACGTTCAGCCGACATACCTCAGACCACTGAGAAAACTTTTAGAACAGAGTGCGTTTTTTGTTTTGTTGTTGTTTTCTTTTTGAAGGAATTTTTGCGGTTGACCGCCAGGATCGCGATATCCGACAGCGTGACACTCCGGCTTTTGTGACGTCATTTGTTGCCATTTCGGAACCACTTTCGACGGATGGGCGGAATAGGACGTTAAACACGTCAGTCGGAAACGCGTTCCTGACAGCGTAGTGAGTGCGTTCCAGCTAACAAAACCCGGCATTCTACCCATCTTTTTTTTTTTTTTACAGCGTAGCTGTTTGTGGTTAGGATTCCGTGGATTTTCATGTGCGTCAGCAAAAAATCGCACTGCTCTTTTTGTCGTCATTCCAAGCGCTCGCGTGCCTAGTTTCCTTTCGCTCTCCCGAGATGGCGGTCCCGTCGCGCGTGTCGAGTTTCCTCCGGCTTCTCGGGGCGGCGAAAGTTCGTACCTTTGTTCAAAATATTTCGTCACGTCTGTGCCGTGTGCTAAACAGCTACGCCGGTCATCCACCTTCAGAGTGGAATGGCTCACGGTTATGTTTTTTTTAAATTTATCTTGTCTCTAGTATTTTTTGCAGTCTTCCGAGTTGGTGTTCAGTGCGTAGGTGAAGACCCTAGAGGTTCACGCAAGAGTTCCCACCCACGACGCAGCCCCGTGAACACCCAGGCCCAAAAAACCAAGTTGCATGCCCTGTCAGGACGCTAACTACACACTTCAGTCACGCTCTCTGACTTGTCAGCATCAGATTCGATTCACACTGAGCGTGACTCAGTGACAAAGGAACACCGAACTTATTTTTTCTTTCTCTTTCCCCGAAAGATTCGTCCTCCCACTTCAAGAGCATTGTGCGCGCAAAGCGCGATACCAGTGACTCCCCGCAGGAAACGGCGACAGCGTTTGCAAAGGAAGAAAAAAAGACGCGATATAAAAAACCATGAAGGCAGCCACGCATAGCGCTAACGCAACGCAGAACGTAGTTCATGCAGCACGTCCTTCATTCGAAGTCGCGCATGCGCTGTTATTATTTTCCGTCAAAAAAAAAAAGAAAAACACGCACGCATCAGCGAGCGAGTGCGCGTGCCGTATTCATCCCGCAGCGAAAGTTTCCTTCCTTTTGAACGGCAAATTCACGTCGAGCACGTAGCGAACGCACGCAGAACACACGCCTTTCAGAGGAACGGAACCCGGCGACGACGTCAACAAACATCGCTACAGTCTGATAGAGGGATTGTCTAAGGTAGGGGTTTTTGAGATCTACCCCCCCCCCCCCCCCCCCACACACACACACACAAAATAAATACATGCGCGCATTTAAACAAAACAGCGTGTTTTTTTTTTTTTTGTTTTGTTTTTTGAGGGCGATGAGCGGCAAATGTCGAGAAAGGCGCCAACACTGGAGGAGCGCGTTCCGAGAGGAACGACCTTCAGATCATCCTAGCGAGACCTGCCGATGTCGTTCAAGCGTCAAGCACCGCCGAACAACCCAGGGACACAGACGAGGAGAAAAAAAAGGTAGAAAGAAAAACAAAACATGTACGAGTGGGGGAAAAGTAAACTCCGCCCTTCGCGGAATCTGTAAGGACCCTTCTCAACGCACGGCTTCACTCTACATTTCTCTCTCTTCTTCAGCTTCTCTTCCTCATTTTAGCGAAGGGCGGCACCATTTCGCCGCTAATGTACCGAGCCGAAGTCGAAGCGGCAGTAGTAAAAACGCCCGCCTGCAGGAAACGAAAACGCCGGGAGGTTTCTCTGGAAAGCCTCTTCCAAATGTGTTTCGAAGAAAGAGGCTGCTGCTGCTGCTCCTGACTACGTATACAAGTCGTACGCCGCGGAGGTTAAAACTCGAGGAGACGACACAACAGAGGCAACCCGACGAATGTAGATAAAGATGCAGCGAAGAGGAGGAGGAGGAGGCGGAGACAGTCGTCGGACTGGTCGTAATACCGCCGCGACGTCTGGCAGACTGGGCGTTTTCGTTTTGCCCGAATTGAGAGGAAATCTCTCTCTATCCCTCGTCAGAGAATGGGCCATGCCTCGTTTAGTTTTTTTTCTTTTTGTTAATCCCCACCAGTGCTGCAGCCGTGCTCAATGTTGTCTCCGTGGACGGTCTGGTCTGTTCCGCCGGCGACTGCGAGACGCCAGACGCGTAGCGCTCTTCCGATAATCTCCACCGACTGGTTGCTAAGGTAACGCAAGACATTCCAGGGTCGCGATCTCGTACTATCGAGGGGAGACAGACTTCCCGTTTCTGCATTTATTACTAAATTTTCGGGAATAGTGACGCATTGTTTCGTGGTCGCGATGGCGGCTCGGTCGAGCGCGCTTCGATGCTGGCTTCGCAATGGGGGCGCGAGTCATATCTGATACCTGTAATAGCGACTTTTAGCAAACCGTTAATGTGTTCCGCGTACCGCACCACCGGAGCCTTTAAAGCATGCTTTTAAGCGCGCGGAAAGCACGGTAATGGTTTGCTAAAAATCCCTATTCTTGCCGCAGAAACTGGGGACTTTTAGCAGACCTTTACCGTGATCCGCGTACCGTGCCAGGAACCTTTGAAGCATGCTTTTAAACGGGTGCCCCGCGGTCACATTACCACCCAGGTGCGCGCTTAAAAGCATGATTCAAAGGATCCGGTAGTGCCGTACGCGGTAACGGTCTGCTAAAAGTCCCCACTTTCTGATCGAGCATTCCTGAAAGATTCAAAGCATAACTACATGCAGTTAGGGTAAGGTCCAGGTACTGTCATCCTCAAAGCGTAGGTAATTTTCTTTCTCATTGTCCAATTTACTTGACTTATCTTCTCCCCAGATCGCAGACGCAACGCAACAACCCTCGTTGCATCCCAATGTAAGCTGGTAACACCTATATCTAAGCTCCGCAACATAGTGCGGAGTGCAACCCTGAGCTGGGGCTCTAGTCGAAACCGAGGTTTAAATCTAAGCCAAGCCCCGCTTTGACCCAGGGCGCTAGCGTGAGGGCAGAAATGGCGCGGTTCTGAACTGGCACATGAGAGCCATTTACTGTTTTCATATGGGAGCCACCAAATGGCAGGGCAAAAAATAACCAGGTGCAATTAATTCCTTTCCCAGACGTGTTTATTTCTATCTAAAGCCCCAATGCGATTAACCCTGCTACTATACGCGCTAGCTTTTGATTTCAGTGGAAAAATAAGCACACTGTAAAAACGACGTGCCGAGGATCGCCTGTAAACCGCGCGCGAAGCCGCCGACGAAAGAGACCCGTCGGCATTCCGCCGACAAAAGAAGGCGAGACAAAACAAATACATGAGCCGAGTACAAACAATCCGGCGGAAGCTCATTCCAACAGCTTAAAAGTGATCGCGTTTTTGAGTTGGTTGCTTTAAAACAGGGCGCCAAATGCCCCCGTCTATTGTTTCTTTTTCTTTTTTTGAATGAACATTGTTTTTTAGACAGCCTGCACGCTTTCGTGTCAGTATTCAGTAATGCCTGTCGCAGAATTAAGTTCGTTCCACGGGTGTTAGCGCCGTGGAACAGGTGCGAACAACACATATAGCGCAAAGAAAAACAAATGAAAACCGTTTACAACTCCCTGTAATGCCGAATTAGAGCGCAACTTTTGAGGAGGAGGAGGAGGGAAGGGTGCTGAGGGGAGTGTATACTCCCCTCCCTCCTCCTCACCTCCTCATCCTGTTGGCTACTCCTGCCTCCGAGCGGCGTCGCCATCGCCTCACGAGGGTCACGTGACCTCACGGGGTCACGTGACGTCACCGTGGTCATGCGACCCCCGTGAGGTCATTTTGGCGTTCTTCTCCTGCCTTATTGTTTTTTAAAGGGGGGGTTATATTGGTGCTTTAACGAAGATGCTTACAAAAAAGTTCAACGCGGCCAGCGTGCCTAGAGCCGTTACGAATCGACAAAAGGTTGTCGCAAAGGAGTCTTTCCTGAAGTACATCCAAAGGAACCTTGCGTGCGCTATTTGCAAGAGGCTAGTTGACGCTCGTTTGAAATGACGCTGCACGGACCTTGCTACTGGGCTATCCTTGAAATTTTCAAACCTATCGCGAACAAAACAAGAATGCTTGCGACCGTCTTTTTATGTAAACATTTTAAGTCGGAACAACGTTATGGCAACATCATTACAAACATGGCGTGGACAAAACGTTCCCTCGTTTTTTCGCACTGCAAGTTGTTGGTATAAATGTGCGACCTAAATCCTCAGACGCGGGGTCATAGGAGCGCGCATCGAACTTCCTACTTTCCATGATTAGTGAAGATAAACGTACAAGAAACAAAGAAAACTTTCAACGATTAGAGACACGAACTAGGTTCGTCCCCTCCAGAGCTCGTTTAGCTCACAAGCTACCGCGTTCACATCTAAGAGTCAAAAACAAGCAGGCTCAACGAAAAAAGCAAGATTCTGAAGAAACGACAAAAAATTATCTCCGAGTACAACCAAAAAACCTCACTCTTCAAGATTTTAAAGACAAAAAAAAAAAAGAAAAAAAAAAGCTGCGACCATTTGCGGTGGAATGGCGCACAAACACGGAAGCACCCTCCCCCATAAACCTGGACGACTACAGAAGCACAATAAATACAGAAAAAAAAAAGAAAACTACTATCGTATCTTGCTTCACTTTACAAACCGCGCATATAATTACGAAAAGTCTCAGCCTGGCGTCTTTCGGAAACTTCGCCCGCCGACTTCGTCACGTATAGACCAAGATACGACGCAAGGATCACGCACCGGCCCAGTATTGCCGTCGCACGGACGTGAGTCGCAATTCCCGCCAAGCTCGGCGGACCTCCACCACCAACCAAAGTCCCGCCATCCAAAGTGCAACCTCAGCAACCCCTCACACGAGCGACCGAGCAAAGAAGGCAAGAAGCCATTGGACCCGGCGTTCGTTTCTTCCGCGCTTCTAGAAAGGAACGAGCGTGACGTTGCTCCGAATCACAGCGCCCGATTACGAGAGCTGCGTGCGTTGTTGCTGTTCCACACGGTCAAATTAATGATCGCCTTCCCTTCTCGTCCGACTCTGTTTCTTCGACAAGACTGCTGCGTGGTGTGTTCGTTGTCTTTCCGCTTCCTTACAGTTTTGTTTCCAGAGTAAAGGTGTGCTCGTTTCGCGTAAGCCACGCTCCCTTTACGCGAAGACACGGGAAATTTTGCTTTCCAATTTGTTAAGTGCGGGGCCGGGGGAAAGAAGTCGTAAGCAAACTTGGCTCCCTGGCTTCCCCTTCTCGGTGCGTGCCCAGATTACCAGGCTGAGGTGTGTGTGCCCGTGCGCGAGTGGCTGGGGGATAACTGCGTGTCGGGTAAAGAAACAAAGGGGTTACATCGGGAGGTAATTAATTTGCACTCTCCCCACCATATATCTTTCCCCTCCCTCACGCAACGCAGATTGTGCTTTATATTGGGGTTTTTTCACCACGAGGGCTTTTGCGACTTTGCAAATCTACTCTGAACAATCGAAGATTAATGTTACCAAGAGTCTTAGTGAAGTCTATAGCATGAACATGAAGGAAGACAATAGAATTGTGCGAAACTGAGAAGAAAAAAGATGTTTTGAAAGAAACTAGCAAAATTTTACTCTCGAATTCATCCCCGGCAAGAGTTTGTGTGCCTTTCAACGCGACACACCAACAAAAAAAACCGCATTTACATTGTTCTTTTTTGCGTGCGATTTCGCAGTTGCGACATTGAGCGCCCCAGCTTTCACTACGATTTTTCTTGCCGTGCGAGCAACGTCGCAAGTGCCAAATAGTAAGTAAAATCGTACGATGTGAATCGGGCTTAAGAGCATTTGCTTGTAAGGAATAATGCCATGTGCTCAATACGTCCATTAATTTGGGGGAAGACATTTCGCTAATTCACACAAGCACAAAATACTAAGGGCCAACAAGCTACTCGAGCTTTTAATGCAGACATCGGCAATTAAACAAGAAAGCATTTTTTTTAACAGCATCTTTTTGGCATAAAAGGTACTGAACATCGATAGACAAAACCTGACACAAGTTTCTATAAATGATATAAAAACAACCCGATTTAAAACGGCTCATGGGGTCAGAAGCGAGACATATTTGACTGAGAAACGAACCACTGCTGTCACGAGTAGTTCGTGGCATTGTAAGAACACGCGTCCAGACCCTAGTCGGTGAGAAATTCTTACTGTAAAAAGCCCGAAATGCATTAGCACACTACGAAGTTCGCAATTTCGCATACACGAATCACTGTGGCGGGTAATTGCGTGATCAGCCTAGCTTCTTCTCAGAAGTGGGATCAATTATGTTCTCGAAACTGACGCCGCCGGTAAATCCCAATTACGCTAACCACTCACTTCTGGGGAAACGAAGGAAATAAATTGACGCCTGTTTGCTTCGACGTAGTAAGCGAAGAAACATGACTCGCGGAGAGAGGGAAGATCAGCAAGTGATATCACCCGAAAACGGTCTTCGATGTGTTTTCGAACCATGGACAGCCTCTACATTTCTGAGCTCGTTTGTACTCCCGCATCCATCAAAGACAGCGGACGTCACAGCCAGGCACGTAGCCAGGACTTTGTTTCGGGATGGGGGGGCATGACAAAATGCTGTATGAGGGGCAGGGGTGAGAGGAGGTCCCAGCAAAATGGAAGATTTCGGGGGGGGGGGGGGGGCGAGCCCCATGCCCCCCCCCCCCCCTTGGCTACGTGCCTGGTCACAGCACACTGCGTTCTAAACGGCAGCCAAACCCAAAAAGTGAAAGCGGAGCAAGCCACAATTGGCTCCATCCTGCTCCCCCTTTACACCAATCCTCCACCTCTTCGTTGACGTCCATTCCGTTGTACTCGGACAACCTTGAGTTTCCCCTCGCTCGCCCACGAAGACACGAGCAACCTGTAATGCCGGCGACTTGTGTCATGCGGGCGGCGGACTTTTCGTGTTTCCTGCCAACAAACAACGCCACCTCTCGCCACATACCATAGGTACATCGGTAGAGTAGTTCTCGAACGAGCACCCGGCGATCCATCGCTCTCTCTTCTCCGTCCCCCCCCCCCCCTTCCCCCCTCCCTCTCTCTACGCCCGAACCGAACACAAACTTCGAACCATTGAACAACCGCCGGAGTAACCTTCCCCCGAATACACGTCACGAACCGACTCGCCTCACCGAGCCGAAGTTAATCCAAAGCCAATGCAGGCCAGGCTGCCTCTCGGTGCTTCGAACAAAAAACGAAGAATAGATTTACAAAAGAAGAAGAAAAGAGACAGACGAGGCAGCGAGAGGGAGAGGGGACGAGGCGTGACGGGAGAGGAGACCAAAGAAGTCTGGCAGCTCCCGTTACACCAAGTGCGCGGGCACGCTGCCTACTTCGAGGAGGGGAAACTGCTGCTCCCTGCTGAGAGGAGGACTGCTCAGATACAGATCGGCTTCGCCGAAAATGAGTGGCCGTTGTAGCGAAGGTGCAGAGGGAAGGCGAGGAAGAGAAATCGTGACAGGGCGTCTCCCGATCACACATTTCTTTCGTCTCCTCGAGCGCTGCTGCTGCCTGCCAGCCATCGTCCCTCCACGCAACACGCGCACGAACAAAACGTCGTGTGCGCAGACTCAGCCCACAATCACGAATTTAGAAAAGGGCTCCTCTCCACTTCAAACCCCCCCCCCCCCCTTTCCTCCACCCGTCAGCAATCTCCGCCAGACCCCCATATGCATCCTTCCTCATATGGCGAGATGAATAACGAAAATAACAAAATTGGTATTGCGGGAGGGAGTCTCTGTAGTGACTCGCCCGAGGGGAGCACGACATCGTGGCATAGTACAAAACTCGCGCTCGCGGGGGCTGCTGTAGCGCGTGGAATTTTGCTGTTTTCCCCCCTCCTCCAACTAGTTGCTGCGGGCGGGGGTACATGCGGTACCCGACTCGATACCCGGTGCCTGGCAAGGTGAACACGGTGGTCGGCTGCGCGTCTGTGTGTTTGATGTTGGGGTTTACCTTCCGTATTGTGTAGACTAGAGGGTGCCGCTGCTGCGCTGGAACTGCCCCCTCTTCGAATTACGGCTGCTGCCTGCCTGCTGCAAGCAATTGTTGTTGCTGCTCTCCTTTCTGTAAAGTGGATTTTCTTTGTTGGTATTCCCTTCTTCTGGCGCAGTTACGAATCGCCGTACTCCGTGCTCTCCCCGACGGCCGCGGCGGTGGTTCCCTCGTGAAGTGCAGTTCCGAGTGAAATCACGATTCCGTCCCGCTCCGACAACGACAAATTGCGATTGCGTCTCGCCCGGCGGAAAGCATTGTTGCGAGCGACCGGGTAGCAGTGGGCAGAACACGGCCGCTGGAAGTCAATTCGCAGAGACCGGACTTTTTGAGACTGTGGAGAACTTACGAAAGAAGGAAAAACAAAAATCCACAAAAAGTGTTTGAGTGTTAAAATTCTGTCGACAAGTTTCTACCGTGTTCGTAGAACCGGTACAAATGACTTTCAGTGAACTGGTAAGATAACTCTTCAACTGCGGCTGCCTTAAAAAAAAAAAAGCAAAAAAAGAAGAAAGCGTTCCATAAAAGTTTACGATTGCATCGGTCCCCCCCAAATCTTTCTATCGAATGGGGTTCTACTGGCTGACAAGCAAATGAGCTATAAACTGTGATCACTGTACATAACTGTTTTTCCAACAAGTCGCTTCATAAACAAGAGGGCTGATGTTTTATCGACACGTTTCGTCAACGTTACGGAATGTATGCTCGTTTGAGAGAAAATTAATTAGCGTATGGCAAAAAAGAAAATTACAGATGATTAAATTCCTGTTTGGCGACAGTTCACGAGAGAAACCATTCACGCATGTGGTCGAGACATAGTTTGTCATAACTAAAACCTCGCACATATGTCGTTTTGGTGTGTTTTATAGAACGACGCAATTATGTAGAGTCAAATACACTACTGTTCAGGAATCGAACCTTGATGCTAACCTAGCTTACAAAGTACGCACGAGACGTTGCTACATAAGATTGTCGGCGGCATTTAACATATACTGGTTACATAATAAATACATCTACGTAATATATTTGTCGAGAATTGGCACACACAGCTTCGATCACAGAAAAAGTATTTCACAAAGAACTGTTTAGTTTTTCAAGAAAGAGCAGTTCCATATCCCAGCGTATCACTGTGATTTTTTTTTTTTTTTTATGGAAAAGTAATATGTTTTTGGAGATCTCTGCAGGCACGAAAACAATGCCGTTTCCTCTTATAGTTTTTCTCTGTCAGAGGTGCAGGTATGAACAAAAAACTTTGTTTAGAAACAAACCAATCCGAGTCTGGCATCTTTTATGACCGCCGAACGTGCGCATGGCACGTGTTTACCCTATGGGCGCACGACTGCCCGTTTCGTGCTGCAGTGCTATCATGGATATATCTCAGTCTGGATCAGAATTGCAGGAAGTGGCTTCCTACACGAAAAGCAACACTGGACGACGCCAATCCACGGGAGTCGCCGAACTGACTACGGAAATACTCCAAGTTGAAAAGCGAACATAAAAAAAAACAAAAACGAACCATTAAAAAGAAAAATTTATGTAGCGAACTAAGAGAGAGAGAGAGGAGGGAACATTGCACAACAAATGTCCGGCCTCTTCCAAAACGATGATCCGATCAAAAGAGGCAAGGGAAAGGGTGTGGAGCCCACGGGTGAACGCAAGAGGTAAATAGCGGGGCAGGACGGTGGCACGAGCGCCGGCGGAAACAGTCTAAAATTCCCCATGAATCAAAGCGAACCTGCACCATTCTCGTTGCGCACGCACGCACGCGCTTACTTCCCGGAAAAAAAAAAAAAAAAAAAAAAAAAACTAAGAAAGCGGAAGAAGCGAGGGCGAGAGACAATGGCCGGACAGCGGGCCAGAAAGGGCTCCTCCGGCCGAAAAGCCACCCACGCGTGCAAGCCCGGGACGCGACGGCTGTTGAACTTTCGCCGGAAAATGCCGAGGACGCCGCCGGCGGCTGCTTCGTTTCATGGCTACGCAAGAAACAACAGAGCGCAGAGAGAAAGAGAGCAAGACTCCCTGTCGGGGCGGCCGACCAACGAGTCGACGACGTGCTTCAACCGGAGCAGAGTCCCTGCCTATTTTCTGGTCCTGAAAGTTGGTATCGGAAGAGGCAAAAGAAGAGGAGCAGGAGGTGAAAAAGAGAGGTGCACGCGGCTGCATCCCAGAAGAAATGCAGCGTCTCCGATTCAGCGAAGAACTCCAGATTCACAATAAAGATTGGGATATTGTGCTGCTCTAGCTATCAAAACTCTGTAGGAACGCTTGAAGAAGATTTTGAAGAAGAAAAAAAGAAGAAATTAGGAATCCTCTGGGAAAGTCTTGCAAATTTTTGAGGTAGAGCCTGGTAAGCTGCAGCCTCTAGCTATTCTTAAAGTATTAGGCGTTTGACCCCTTTAGATTGAACGCTGTGGATGGATGGATGGGTGGATGGATGGATGCATAATGCTGAACCCTTTAAATTAGTCAGGGTCTTGCGAGACCTATCTAGTATTTTCTTTTATATAAACAGAGAACCTCTACCAATAAACATAGCATTAAAAGTAAGTCTTTTAATAGTAATATTGCTAAAAATTATAATCACCGTGATGCCAGGGTCGCGCCTCTGGATGTTGAGTTCGTCCTTATTTGAAATATTTTTTCCACACCTCCGTTCATCCTAATTATTATTTGTTTCTGTAATAAGCAAGCAAAATTTGGTATCTTGGACGCACTGAATTGGCGATGCTTTGTTCGCGCGTCTGGCAACTTCATAGGCGAAGTCACACTCCTTATACATCACACTGCTTAAACACACCATACAAATGACAGTCTGCATACAGATTCGAACGCGAGTCACCTCGAGATCCGTACTTCGAATGCTGCATGGCAACAAGCTCAATGAGAAACCTGGGCACGCGGCATTCGAAACACGTATTTTGCGGTGACTCGTGTTTGCTGACTATCTTTTGTATGAGGTATGAGCAGTGTGACCCCGGCTTATAGATCCTACTCTGCTCTCGACTACGACATGCCCGCGCTTTCGTCAGTGCGCCCTCGAGCCCTGGGGCACGCGGCATTCGAACCACGGATATTACGGTGATTCGTGTTTGCAGACTGTCTTTTGTATGAGGTATGAGCAGTGTAACCCCGGCTTATAGATACTGCTCTGCTCTCGACTACGACATGCCCGCGCTTTCGTCAGTGCGCCCTCGAGCCTTGGGGCACGCGGCATTCGAACCACGGATATTACGGTGATTAGTGTTTGCAGACTGTCTTTTGTATGAGCAGTGTGACCCCGGCTTATAGATCCTGCTCTGCTCTCGACTACGACATGCCCGCGCTTTCGTCAGTGCGCCCTCGAGCCTTGAGGCACGCGGCATTCGAACCACAGATATTACGGTGATTCGTGTTTGCAGACTGTCTTTTGTATGAGGTATGAGCAGTGTCACCCCGGCTTATATATACTGCTCTGCTCTCGACTACGACATGCCCGCGCTTTCGTCAGTGCGCCCTCGAGCCTTGGGGCACGCGAACCACGGATAGTACGGTGATTCGTGTTTGCAGACTCTTTTGTATGAGGTATGAGCAGTGTCACCCCGGCTTATAGATCCTGCTCTGCTCTCGACTACGACATGCCCGCGCTTTCGTCAGTGCGCACTCGAGCCTTGGGGCACGCGGCATTCGAACCACGGATATTACGGTGATTCGTGTTTGCAGACTGTCTTTTGTATGAGGTATGAGCAGTGTCGCCCCGGCTTATAGATACTGCTCTGCTCTCGACTACGACATGCCCGCGCTTTCGTCAGTGCGCCCTCGAGCCTTGGGGCACGCGGCATTCCAACCACGGATATTACGGCGATTCGTGTTTGCAGACTGTTTTTGTATGAGCAGTGTGACCCGGCTTATAGATCCTGCTCTGCTCTCGACTACGACATGCCCGCGCTTTCGTCAGTGCGCCCTCGAGCCTTGGGGCACGCGGCATTCGAACCACGGATATTACGGTTATTCGTGTTTGCAGACTGTCTTTTGTATGAGGTATGAGCAGTGTCACCCCGGCTTATAGATACTGCTCCGCTCTCGACTACGACATGCCCGCGCTTTCGTCAGTGCGCCCTCGAGCCTTGGGGCACGCGGCATTCGAACCACGGATATTACGATGATTCGTGTTTGCAGACTGTCGTTTGTATGAGCAGTGTGACCCCGGCTTATAGATCCTGCTCTGCTCTCGACTACGACATGCCCGCGCTTTCGTCAGTGCGCCCTCGAGCCTTGGGGCACGCGGCATTCGAACCACGGATATTACTGTGATTAGTGTTTGCAGACTGTCTTTTGTATGAGGTATGAGCAGTGTCACCCCGGCTTATAGATACTGCTCTGCTCTCAACTACGACATGCCCGCGCTTTCGTCAGTGCGCCCTCGAGCCTTGGGGCACGCGGCATTCGAACCACGGATATTACGGTGATTCGTGTTTGCAGACTGTCTTTTGTATGAGGTGTGAGCAGTGTCACCCCGGATTATAGATACTGCTCTGCTCTCGACTACGACATGCCCGCGCTTTCGTCAGTGCGCCCTCGAGCCTTGGGGCACGCGGCATTCGAACCACGGATATTACGGTGATTCGTGTTTGCAGACTGTCTTTTGTATGAGGTATGAGCAGTGTCACCCCGGCTTATAGATACTGCTCTGCTCTCGACTACGACATGCCCGCGCTTTCGTCAGTGCGCCCTCGAGCCTTGGGGCACGCGGCATTCGAACCACGGATATTACGGTGATTCGTGTTTGCAGACTGTCTTTTGTATGAGCAGTGTGACCCCGGCTTATAGATCCTGCTCTGCTCTCGACTACGACATGCCCGCGCTTTCGTCAGTGCGCCCTCGAGCCTTGGGGCACGCGGCATTCGAACCACGGATATTACGGTGATTCGTGTTTGCAGACTGTCTTTTGTATGAGGTATGAGCAGTGTGACTCCGGCTTATAGATCCTGCTCTGCTGTCGACTGCGGCATGCCCGCGCTTTGGTCAGTGCGCCCTCGAGCCTTGGGGCACGCGGCATTCGAACCATGGATATTACGGTGATTCGTGTTTGCAGACTGTCGTTTGTATGAGGTATGAGCAGTGTCACCCCGGCTTAGATACTGCTCTGCTCTCGACTACGACATGCCCGCGCTTTCGTCAGTGCGCCCTCGAGCCTTGGGGCACGCGGCATTCGAACCACGGATATTACGGTGATTCGTGTTTGCAGACTGTCTTTTGTATGAGCAGTGTGACCCCGGCTTATAGATCCTGCTCTGCTCTCGACTACGACATGCCCGCGCTTTCGTCAGTGCGCCCTCAAGCCTTGGGGCACGCGGCATTCGAACCACGGATATTACGGTGATTCGTGTTTGCAGACTCTTTTGTATGAGGTATGAGCAGTGTGACTCCGGCTTATAGATCCTGCTCTGCTGTCGACTGCGGCATGCCCGCGCTTTGGTCAGTGCGCCCAGAGCCTTGTTTTCGAGGGTGGATCCGCTAAATTCGACTGGCAACGCTGACATCCCTCTCTGTTTCCCGCCGTTCGAATGAATGCCGGAGTCGAGGAGGGAGTTCCGCCCGTTCTGCCGAACGCTTACGCATCCTTCCCCGAGGGCCTCCCTCGTTGGAATATCCCTTTAGGATACGCCTCCGTTCTCAAATAAAGCCGAAGAGTTCAAACCCCGTCCTTACAACTCACGCACAAAAAGAAGAAGAAAAAAAAAAGCCGACAACGCGAAGAGATGGGGTTTTTCGTTTTACCCCATGTCGTGCAGAAGACGAGCCGAGTCACCGCTTCGACCCCAGTGGTGTCCCTGTTTAAGAGACTTCCCCGTCTCGCAGTGGAATGGATCGCGCAGTTCGATTGCCATAAATTGCGATTCGCAGATTACATACATTTTTCGGAGTAAACATACGTTGTAGCGATGATAGTGTGCATATTGATTGGTGGCTCACGCACGGAGGGAAAGAAAAAAAAAGAAAAGAAAGCATGAGAGACGACTTTTCCAAATGATGTATATAAACTGCGCTTTTTTTTTTATTGCACGAAATAACTTTATTATGTTCGATGCTGATTTTGTAACTTACCACTCTAGAAACTACCAGGATAAGAAAGGCAGGGCGCGGAGAGTTCCTAAAACAATAAGATTTCGAAATTTTTCGATTAGAAGTCCGAAGGATGAATCAAAGGAGCGCGATGCGTGAAAATAATAAATCACTCCGTACGCTTCATAAGCATTCAGTGAGCATCCCTCAGAACCGCGCGGTAGTGACTGCGTCGAAGTTGAGAACTGTTCTGAATTTACGCAAGTCCTCAGTCGTAAGAGGAGGCGCCACCACCTGACGGAAGAAACGGGAAGGAAATCACCTGGGATCTATCGCGTACCCAAGTGCACTATAGACGCTTTGCAGCAGCTGTGCATGGACGCCGCCATAACTGACCTTCAGCTTTTGTTTCCTCTTATTTCGTTTATTTCATTTCATCATTACCATAGCAGGCCAGGTTATTGCCACATTAGATTCAACTGTGTCCTTTTCTAAAGCATCGGTCTTTGTAGAGGATCGTCAACTACCGTTTCAGTTGCTCGGCATCTCGGTAAGACAAGACAAGGTCAGCAATGGCGGCTGTAATTTGGCGCGTGTGTAAAGCGTCTATACGCAGCCGAAATGGCATTGTCCGGCGGCTGAAAAGCGAGAGAGAAGAATTCATTGCGCGCTGTCGGAGTTACGGAAACCAATGAACGATCATAGCTTACCAGGGGTCCAAAGCAGTAATAGTAATAATAGGAGTTCTTTCTTGCTGTGGAAAAAAAAAAGTCACAATGGGCTTTTTTTTCCTTTCTTTTTTTTTTTTTTGCTCTGCTTTTACGGCGTGTGAAGCAGACGACGACAACGACAAAGTTGCGTGTACCGTTTGTTACGCGGTTGTTTCGCACTTGCATTCCTTCCGCTCGATGTTCTGCGCTTGAAGATCGATTGGCCGGTACCACGAACGACAGTTCCGAAGTAGCGGCCCCACGTCCGTCGCAACGTTGGTTCGTCGTGCGCCGCCATCGCGTCGTCCAGCCCGCGGTACGTTACCGTATTGAGAACGACGTGTACATATACTCACTGTGACCACAGCAAACTTTTTTTTTTCTTTTTTCGTCAACCTAATTTTTTTTATATATATATCTATATTTGGCACACATACTTTGAACGCCACTTGACCATGAAAAAGAGAGTGAGAGCGACTGAAACCGGCCAATTCTCGACCGGCTGTTTTCGGACGGAAAGAAGACGAATTTCGAGCCGCAATTATTGTGTTCTGGGTAGTTGGATTCTTGAGGTACATTCCCACTGGCGTTCAAATCGCAATCGCGAAGTCGATTCGCTCGCTTTCATTATCAAACGCGCGTGAAATTGTATTGGATAATGAAGCAACCGCGTTCGCAACAGCTTTGCCAACGCGGTTCAGTCGCCAGTGTCAATATGACGTTATAGCACTGTGGGGGACGGCGGGTGTATCACAAGCCCAACTCTGAAGTTTGGGCTTGTTGGCGGACATGCTCTTAAAACAGCGAGAGAACTCAATTGAGATACCTTTTTTCGCATTATGTGTCATTTATATTTGTTATTTTATCACAGCGTGCACGTGGCAAAACATTATTACATTTTTTTTGCGATAAGTTTTTTTTTTTTTTTTTAATCTACATTACACAGCGTATAAACTGCGCGGAAAACTCTTTGCTTCGCGTGTAAACGAGTCCGATATTTTTGGAGAACGCCTTCAAAGGACAAAATAGTACAGAAAGGGCGATCGCATGATTCTGTGATGTCTACACATCAGGTATACACAACACGGCTTCGCGAGAGAACCGCACACTCGCTCTTGCATCGAGTCTACCACGCATCCTGTTTCATCTGCCCCCGAGCGAATCGAAGTTGGCGAGCACTGGCACGAAATCGAGCCAGCACCTTCGTCGGCACCTCGACATACCTATGGGGTATCGGAAGGCATCAAAGAAGCCACCGGAAAGAAAGCAAGCAACACGAGCGCTATCCACGACTTGGTAGGGGGCGACGGCCCCCGACCGTAGATGCTGACCAGCGCAACCCGCCCCCCCCCCCCCCCCCCCCCCCCCCCCCCCTTCTCCACCGAGAAAGGGAAGACGGGGATGGGGGGTTCGGGGGGGTCACGCCCCTACGGCCGGGTTCACGGCGGGGGTCGTGCACGACCGTCACGGCGCCCGATCTGGGGCTGGGGGCCAGTCGGACCACCCCAAACACGGGAGGAGGGGGCCCCCCCCCTCTGAGAGAAGGGGCAGAGTCCCAGAGGCAGGCACGCGCTGGTCAACAACACCTGCCGCCGTGTCTTTTCGGCCACGTCCGATTTGCGGCGGAACGCGCGCTGCGGCTGCTGCAGTCGCTGCTGCTGCGCCGTGTCGTTGCACTGCCGTGGAGCGTGCATACAAACGTTAGCTGAAGGCACGTGACCCGTGGTCGTAGTGGCACCGTGCGTGAAAGAGGGACGAAGGAATGGATCGGGGTATATCGATGCAACTTCTATCGGTGTTGAAAACGAGGCACTTCCGGAGGTGCCGCCGTGAAGTTGGAGAAAGCATGAACATGGAACCATGCTGAGAACAGTCGACATATTTGAATTTCGACAATTTAGACTTGGATAACCCAAAGCTAGCGGTTGGTAGAAGCGGGTTTCATACTGGCGATATCGTATCCATCTACTGGGTGAGAACTAGCTGTAACAATATTTTGGCTTTTTTTTTTTTTTTTTTGCTTTATTAAAAAAGAAAATCCGTTCGCCACCACACCCGTCACCGAGAAACATATTTCCAGAATTCTTTCCAGGAAGCGCATGCTTGGGGTCAATGGTATGACGCTTGTGGTGGCTGGCTGATTTCCTCCACGCGGCACGCAAGTCGGACTCCTGACCCGAAAAATGTCCGCCACGCACCGTGGATACCCGACATCATCCAAGAGGCCCGGCCGCGTGGCAGAATAAACAACCCCAAAGGGCACCGCCGAACAGCGAGAGAGACGACCTGCGATTAGCGCAGCGGCCGGAGCGGACGCGAATTTCATCCCCATTTAAATCTATTACGCATTATATTCTTTTATTAAATTATAGTATTAGACGAAATAAAACATAAAATTTTCATAACGCTAAACTCCTCGTCCGCTCAAATAATTTTACACGTCATTCCGGGCGCGCTCCGCTCGTTGTTTACCGCGTCGTCCACTCTTCTCATCCCAGACCTCCCCGGACCCGAGTCCAATATTTCAATGCGCGCTGCCGGGTGAAGTTGGTGTCGTGTGCTCCTGCAAAAAATAAAAATAAAAAAAACGTGCGGGGAATTGAATACCCCGAGAGCGTGACGAAAGTGCCCTTTGACCCCACATGGAACGCAGTCCGTTTTCCCCACCCTCTCCCCGTCTGACACACACACACGGTTCTCGTATATGAGCTCCGTGCATCGGCGAACCGTGTGCGCCTCGGATTGACGAGCCCGTACCGGCGAAATCCGAAACCCTCGGTTTTTGGTGAACAAGGCTTGGCGAGATGGAGACGAGATGGAGACGAGATGCATGCGAGCGGAAAGAAGCATAAAACAGCCTGGGAAAGTTGGCTCGCACTCCTGTTCTGACACCGGAGAACACCGGAACCCCTCGCACGAGGCGGGACATGCAGCTCACTTCGACTATAGTCCCACTACCTATTATTAGTGTGACTATGTCCGGATTACGGCTGCACTTTTTTCTTTCAGCGATTTGGAGACTTCAGGGTCAGATGTACGAGTCAAACGTTCTCTTCTTTACGGAAATGAATGTTTCGGCAGAAGGACTAATTACACTCCGTTTCACCTTAGGATAAACCACGGAGGATGCTTGGAGCCATATAAGTCAATCCAATGCCATATGAGTGTCACGTGGTCACGCGATACGCTTACAGCGTTGATTGGCTGAGTTGGATCGCAGCATGCGCTAAGGTCCATCATAAGGTGAACCAGATTGCGTTCTACAGCCCACTTTACGTCAATTTGAGCTCTTTCTCATAATACAAATAATACAAACAATCATCTGCCGATGAGACGCGTCACGCGGGCCCTTTAGCCGACTGAGCCAATCGGACCTAGCTGCTTTCGTAAAACATTGCGCGTGTGATTTCCATATGACGGAAGAAACCGTCTGTACGTACACAAGATGTGCGACAACCGCGCGTTTCTACTACAGAATCAGGTTCAGTTTGCGTTTCGAACTAAATGCTAAGTTGATTGCGTTATTGCCGGTTGTTCTTTGTGCCGTACGCCTATCGTGAGTCCTAGTTCTACATCTGCTGTCACTGAGCCACTTTGCACGTTAGGAGAACCGCAGTGTCAGTTTACAGTTCGTCTCCCTTTTAACATTCTCTGGGACATGTTTATCGCAGTTGGAAAAACCGTGTTCCTCTCACGCAAACAGTGGCACCGGATATGCACACTCGGCGATGCTAGTGGAATGGACGGGAACGTACAGTGAGTTTGCATGAGCTGCGACTCTTCAGAAGATATTTTTGTGCATACGTTTGTGTGTGCGTGTGTGTGTAAGTGTGTTTGTGTTCGCGCGTATACGTGCGTGAGCGTGTGTGTGTAAGTGTGTTTGTGTTCGCGCGTATACGTGCGTGAGCATGTGTCACTGATGCTACCAAGGCGAGGATCGCACGCTGGGCCCTAGTAAATCGTAGTCTCGCATTAGAAGAGGATTTCGCGGATAAAATACTGCGTATGTAATGCCATTATATAAGTTCGGGTGTCACGCTTAATAGGGAAGAACGTTGACTTGCTTGCCGGGATCAGAAGAATGACAGCTACGACGTCATTGCCCGGCAGCGTTTTCTTGCCGTTTGCAATAATAATCTTTCTATTCGAATGAAAACAATAATCGCTGCCAGTCCTTTCTGTGGCTGCTGTGTTACCTTCCAGGGGGTAGAAATAATACGGAGAAATAAAGATGATGGGGCAAGCGGAAGTAATATTCACATTATCCGAAGAGCAAGAGAGCACGATCCAGTTGCATGCCGGCGCAGCAGGTGACACAATGCCCGTTCGAACCCCACTGCTATCCGAGCGCAGAATGACGAAGAGAAAACCACCGAGATTGGAATTATTCCACCGTCTACGTTGCTTAAATGAATTTTATGTTTCATTTTTCATGCTCTCCTGGAACATTCATTAATTTTGAAACGCGATACATGCATTAATTTAATTATTAATTTGATATACTTTTTTTTTTACCACCGATGTATCTTTATTAAACGTTGTAATCCTATACCAACCGCGTGGCCCGCTCTTTCTCCGCCCCTTTCTTTCCTTCTCTCCCTTTTTTTCCCGTCCCGCTCCCCGCACGGTGCAGTGACAAAGAAACCCTGCCAGTTGATTTAATACGTGGACCCGAGTAAAGATCGATTTCCGTAAAACCTCACTGAACGAAGCGTTTCATCTTGACAACTTTTTTCTTCCATTTGTCGCGGCATGACTTTGATAGTAGGTACACGTGCACCAAAGTTGTATAGGAATAAAAAAAAAAATCTTACGTAAGAACAGAATTACGCGATAAAAAAAAACAGCCAAAACACACAGCATATACAGCTCACTGCATTATTTGTTTTAAAGTAACCGCAAGAAAAAGCGAAGCTACATTACAAGCGCGGGCAACTTGCCACACCACAAAAGCGCCTGCACGAGAGAAAAGCAATAGCCCCGATGTTCAACTACTCCGAAGGTTGCCCGTAATGGTGACACACACAGTTTTTGCATCGCGCCATTAAATGAGTAACACAGCATTTTAAAAAAGGTACGTGTCATCTAATAGTAATGGCTGCGCCAGTTATCCGAGCCTGCCGCTGTTAGGGCACGTACACTCGAAGCTTACAAAAAAAAATCGAGCGCTGCGTCGGTGTTCGAACTTCGGAGAGAACTCGGATCCAAACGGCGCGCTTCGTGCCCAAGAAAATGGCGACCGCCGATGTTGCTCGATGGAGTTTCGGAAAGAGTCTATTGATCACCAAGTCCGCGCCGATTGCTTTTTTATCGCCCCCTTTGGGCGAAAGGCAGCACACACAATGGGAGCCCAGAGCGATACCAGCAACGATTGCGTCCTTGCAATCAGCAGGCTTCAGTGTCCGCCCGAGCAGCGTCCAGATCTGTCTCACGGGTGGCGCCACCAAGACCGTATACACAGAGCTGCTGCCGTGGGCAAGCCGTCGCGAGAAACAAATGACAGCTCGGAGACCCGGAGTCGGAAAGCCCATGTCACGCATCTGCGCACACGAAAACACGGTGCTCGAAAGTACCGCGCGTTCTGATTGATGCGCTGTACACAAAAAGGCTTCGGCTACAGTCAACCCACCAATTATCGAGCAAAAACGCGACACAAAAACCGAGAGCCCGACTTTATCCGGACCTTGTTATCATATTTTTATCTTTTTTTTTTTTGTAAGGGATAAGATATTTTACTTGGTGACTGGTTGAATTTTGCGGTGACCAGACTTACTATAACGACCATTTTAGTAATGTTCGCTCGAAGAAATAATAAAAAAAAAAAATAAACAGACAAAAGAACGAATGAACGTATTTCACTTTCCATTTCTAAAAAAAGTTACACTAGGCAGTACACATTTCGAAGGTACCGATTGCTACAAGTACAAGGGACGACAATAACAGAAGGAATGACGCTTATCTAACTGAATACGCGTTATTCAAAAACAACAAATGAACATCGGAGAGAAGCTTTGGGAGGGATCAGCCTGAGTGAGCGTCTGCAGGAGGAGAGAGGGAGTTTGGCTATGGTGCCTGGATCGCGTCTTTGACTGGTGTGTTTAGCGCCCTATCCCGCCCATACATCAAAAGTGGTCCCGATGTGGCAACAAATGACGCGAATGTCATGCTGTTGCCTGTCGCGATCCTGGCGGTTGGCCGTAGAAATGCTGGCGAAAAGCACGAGCGAACGCGAGTGTCGCTGTCGTCACAAAGTCCCTTTAGGCGTCCCAACTCCGGCTGCTCTCACTTCCGTGAACTGTCACAGTGGAGAGCGACCTGCAGCAGAACAGGCATCTGCCACATACACCACAGCTGTTGGAACGCCGCCAGGGTCGCGACCGGCGACAGCATGACACTTTTATGACGTCATCAGGCGGAAATCTAGGGACCACTTTTTTGGCCGCGGTAAACACACCAGTCGGAGACGCGTTCCAGGCAGCATAGTTTGGCCCTCTTACCAGTGTTCTCGTCATTCCCTTATGAGCTAGAAAACAGACAAGTTGCAGCGAGGTACCGCCGACATCACCAGTTGTCTGCTCTATACAATAAAATGAACTTCTTCTGGGAGAAGCAACTCACTATAAACAACGCCATTCTACGGGATGATCTTGGTTTACGAGCTTCCCAGCAGAAAGAGCGCGGTATCCGTCAGCTAAGTCGAGGAACACGATATGTTTGATGCTCACAGCCTTGAGCGATCCGTTCATCGAAACATCACGTCTTCGGAGCGTACAAGACACCCGTGAGAGCGGCGAAGGCATCCCGTGATGGCCCTTGACCTGCGTTGGCCCCAATTCATCAGGTAAGCAGCTTCGGAGCGTAGAGTTTCACCGGAGCGTCGACCGAGCACGGTGAGGCTAACATATCGAGCCAAGGGAGCCTCTGGTGAAAAACAGCCAGCGAAAAAGAATATATAAGTAAACCTCGCGTCCCAGCCGACCTGAGTTACAGCCTCTCGCGCGGGAGACAGACATGTTCATGTAAACCGAGCTTAGCGCTTCCCAGAATCATTTTACCCATAAGAAAAGAAGGACGCATGCTTGGATTCCTCGAGTCTGGAGCATGAAGCCTTTTCTGGATAATGACGTTTGAACAATGCGGCTACTGTGACGCCGCTTATTGTGGCCTCTTTGAAGAAACTCTTCTCCGGGTACAATACAGAGTTCTACTCATACATACCGTACATTGGAATGTGTGTTTGGTTGGACTCCTTGTTGTAATGCCTGTCTTGCCCTTAAGTCTTCTTTCTCCTCGTTTTGTTTTCGCTTTTCAACCTTTTAACCGGTAAATAAGCATTCTCTGTTTTTCTCTCTCTCCTTATCGCTCTCTTCCATTATTTCCGCTCGTGTCACGCGATTCAATTAAGCAAATTGTTCTGCTTTCCACGAGTTCCGTCTGTCGGCTTGGAATTTGGTTGGGATCCTCAAAGTAAGCAATAGCTACTGCGCCGAACGGTCGCATCAATTTACATGACTTTCACCATTTTTGATTGTGAAGGAATATTGTCGCTATGCCTTCGCGACTTTGTCGTATTAGTTTTACATTGTTTTGGGGCCCCTCCGCGGGCCCCATGAAGTCGGCCGCTGGTCGCCGCTGCGAGACGGATAAAGCCTCCCTCGAAGTGGTTCACGAAGACCCCCGCTCCGGGTGTCAAGTGGCATGGTCCATGTCTCTCTTTGACATGTTTACGGCCCCCCGGTCCACGGACCGTCCTGCCTGAAGCTCTGGTGGTCGGCAGCGGTTAACCGAAAAGAGCCAGGTTCATAGAATTTTGGAATGGTTTCCACGTGTTGAGTGGAGTTTGCTTTTGGTGCCATATAGACTTGTTTCCTTGTATATGTAGCTGCGTACTTACTTTTGGTTACTGAATTTTTGTGCACACGCCTGGTGGACGGTGCCTCGTACGTGCTTTGTCTTGTTTTAACTGTTCTTATGAACTTCGCTCGAAATCTGTTTTGTGTTGTGTATCCGCTTGTTTTGGCATGCTCGTATTTGCTTTGCTTTGGGCCCCAACCCTTTTGATTGGTGCTAAAAAAAAGAGACTGATTGGTTGCCTGAGTGGCTCCAGAATGCTGCTAAACCAAATATAAGCAGCTGCCAAAGACCTGCAGAGGACCAAAGGTGACATACAAGACCAATGGCGGGAAACACTTCCTTTGCTTTCCCTTCTGGAATACTCTGACTAACCGCAGAGGTCTTGGCTCCTGGACACCAAGCCCTCAACATCACCCTGCCTCTGGAGGCCAACCTGCACGTCAGATTTCCTTCGGCTGTGGCGTCTTCTGCCCGCTAACTTGCAAACTTGGGACCCCTTACGGCTGTGGAGGAGTTTGGCCCGCCCGCCTATGTGTGGACCTTTGTCGAGTTTTGCTGGGGTCGAGGAGGACGGCAGGGGAGTTGCCAGAGGCTGGGAGCATTTCTGCCCGAAGCTTCATTGACGAATTGACCACATCTGTCGCAAACAGAGGTTCTCCCATATCGCCTAAAATAAGCAGTCGTTCGTTAAGATCACAATCTTCACCAACGGAGAAAAGGCCATTTCATACGCGACAATAT
The DNA here is from genome assembly GCF_016920785.2 of Ixodes scapularis. NCBI lineage: Eukaryota > Metazoa > Arthropoda > Arachnida > Ixodida > Ixodidae > Ixodes > Ixodes scapularis. The sequence goes on along the minus strand of NW_024609857.1, from coordinate 39,778,234 downwards.
TACCGAGCGGCGATCGATTGTAGTACAGCATATATCTAAACTTACTTGACCGCGCGCGTAAAAAGACATAGCCTCCTGGTTTTGACTGTGCAACACAGCCAAAACCACGCGATTCAAGAAATGTAAAAAGAAAAAAAAAATATATAGATATACATATTATGGGTTTACGCACCCGGCAACAGAACAAACGCAAGAAAACAAAAATTGTTTTAACTACAAGAAAACGAAAGTAGACTTTATACAGCAAAAAAAAAAGAAAGAAAGAAAAAAGGATACAATCAAATAGTCGTCGGGTGCCAAGAAGCACAACTACCTATCCTTTCTAATGTACTGGAGCCAGATGAAGATCGCGTGTGTTAGGAAATTTACCTTGAACAGTGTTACGTAAACCAAATTAACTTTCGAAAAATTCCTGGGGCGCCCAGTCTCCCCCCTCACGAAGGAAAAAGCTCCGCAGTGTTCTTTAACCGTGCGCTAAAGAAATGAATAATAATAATAAGGAAAAAACCTCGAGCCACTAGAGTTTCGAAACACGGTTTCATTTTCTAACCGCTTCATCGGGGCAAAATTCCAATACTGGTGGAGTTTTCACACGGCCGCGTGGGAGCGTACAAAGACGCCGCCGCCACAGATCGAGCAGAGTGAGTCTCGAAGCGAGAGCGAACCCACCGCTAGTTCCCTTCCACCTTAGCACGGAGCGCAGCAGACTCCATCGACCATCCCGACCAGCCAGCGCCGTGAACATATCAAGCGATGCCGTACCCCAACCCGTCACGGCTTTTCTTCCGAAGATCACGTGGGAAATCACGCAGCATGCGTGGCTCGCACCGACGTCACAATGACCACCATCATGATACAACGACGTCACGTGCAAGCCGCGTTCTGGGCTGGCTCCGATGGCTCGTAGCGTCCAGCTGCGGTCCATCGTAAGATGAGACGGAGCGTAGAGCGATAGATACTTCACCGGCTGGAAGAGTAAAAGGAGACTTGAGAAACAAAACAAAAGAAAAAAAGGACTCGGGAGAAAACTTTGCGGCCGGCGAACGTCGGACGCAATATGTCGCGCAACAGCAGGTCTGACCAGCGGCCGACAACCGAGGGAAAAGCAAAAGCTCGTCCGTTAGCGTCAGATGGAAGCAGGTCTCTCTTCTCTTTCCGCATCTAGGAAGAAGAGGAAGACGGTCTCCACACTCTCCCCGCACAAAATGGAAGGACCCCGGGCTGCGGTGGGACGCTTCCGTCGGTGGTCAGTTGTCTGCTCAAACATCGTACACAAAAGACACGGTGTTCGCTGCCGAAGTCATGACAAAATTATCTGGGGACCAAGCAATGTCTGAAGCCTGCTTGCTCTATACACCAACACAGTGTTTAGAAAACCAAGCCCGCTTTGCTCACACCAGGTGTGGCCACTGCGCGTGCGCAGAAACCGAATTCGAGAGGAGTGAAGCGTCTGCGCATGCGGAGACGTGTATACTGAGTGTATACTGTACAAACTGTGTGTATACAAATGTGTGCATGGGGGATCGGTGGCTGAGTGGGTAGCGCACACCAGCTCGGAGCACGTGGAGAGAAAGCTCGCGCTGCAGAACCCAGGGATCCTGGGTTCAATCCCCACCCGTGCCCGTTTCGATCTGGATGAGCTTCGTACCGGCGTGCGGTCGTGTTTCACTACTGCGTGGTGCACGTTAAAGACCCCAGGCTAGCGGTTGTACTGCACTGGCTAAATTGCTCATCAACAGCTGGGAGACTCGTTCGCCCCTGTGAGGCAGACCAAGTTCTAGGCTGTATTACATACACACAACCCATTTTTTTTATACAAATGTGTATACTGAAATCCTAGTGGGAGCGATCGTCCGGTGCTCCGAAACTCTTCAGCACGAAAACTTTGCGTAGGAATTGTAATATCTATTTTAAAGTACAGGCGAGCTGGTGCGCGATGAATATGTTGGTAAACATTTTTCTTTATAGTAATCTATAATTTTTATATGCGTATGATCAAGCAAATTAGGTAGTTTCTTGTTTTTGGCGTTTTTAAGTTGTAGTGGGGGTTCCAGGCTTTCAGTTGTTCGTCCAAAGTATAATTTCGCTTACATTTTGAGGGACTTACATAAATTTGACGGTAGGCACGTGAGTGCTAAAAATTTAATCATGGAAACTATCGACAGTGACGCTGGCTTTTCATGTAGATGCCTTCAAACTCTCGACTGGCCATATAAAACACACACGGACTCGTTTAACGACGAAAACGGGGACCGTAGTTGTTTACATCCAAAGTATTTGGCTTGAGTTGGGTTGGGATCAACACGAAACTGAGGTATAGACAACTTCGAATTGTTCGGCGCTGCTTGGGCAACGAAAACAGTCCAATGAGGGCTCTTTTCGCGTCCTGTTATAGCTGGCGCGAAGTGGGCTTCGACTGGGTTAAAGCACGCACAGGGATCCGATCGGGTCCATATCACAAGCGCGAATGACATTTTAGCGAACGGCGACATTTGAGCGAATGGTCGTTTTAGCGAATAACGGGGGCGCGCGTTAACCCATCCGTCGCGCTGCGCTTTACGCCGCTTCGCGGCGACAGTCTGCGGCAACTCATTACAAAAATATGAACTCACTTGGCCCACCCGAAAACGCCGCTTCGCGGCGTCCGACTATTGGCTAAAGTGCCGTTCGATGAAACGTGGGCGTTCGCTAAAACGTCATTCGATCAAGTGAGTGCCTCCCGATCCGATCATATCCCTGACTTCCATGTATGCACAGAACGGGCGAATCAGTAGCTGGCTCACACTGAAGGTGCTAAGCTCCACTTGTGGAGGTGTTCGGACGCAGTATGTTTTGTTCTCCACTCTTCCCTCGCGGGACTTAGCCTATCGCGTTTTCCCAGTCCCACGACCGCTCTGGGCAAAGCAGGTTTCCAAATGACAGCTCAAGCTGACGATACCAATAGGTATCGCTCTATGCCTTGATCAGCGCTAAAAGCTGGCAGGCCGGTGGAAGCTCTGCTCGCCGGACGAATCAATCGCCTACCTTGTATCGCCCGCAAGGGCTCTCGGCGCGCGCGCATGGCAGAGAACATGATCGCGTGGTACAAGGCCAAGAGCTGATTGGTCTTACGAGCATGTAGCTTCCACCGCCGTGGAAACTTAGGGCCGAGTAGCGACTAAACAGAAAACAGGAAGCTAATCAGTTTGATAGGACACAAGTTGGGGATCCCTGTTGGTGGTTCCAGTACGGCGAGTGCTCCCCCGCCTGTCTGAATCTTGCGTCGTAGTGGTGATACTTTGATCAAGACATGACTTGATCAAGCCATTCATTGATTTAGCCATTCACTGATTTATCCATTCATTCAGTGATTTATTTCATGAGCTCGCAAATAGCTGATGAGTAGCTAAAAACGTACAAAAGTATTAGTAAAAAAACAAAAAAAAAACCTTAAATGCTTGAGAAATTTATGTTACAAACGTCAACATCCGCTGCACAATAGGGTTAAGATTGGAACGCATGTGCGAAAAACAGAAAAACGCTCGAAAGTCCAAATATGAGAACAAAAAACGATATCAGTTTTTAAAAATAACGAAAACCACACGAGGGCTGTTATTTCCGGCACGTCAATGGCGCAAACGACTTAAAATGACCATATTTCCTGTTTGCGTGCAGCAAATACTCTCGTTTCTAAAAAAAAAAAATAGCACGGAAACTTTCCAAATTTTCTAAATTACGTAAGATTTTTTTTTTTGGGGGGGGGGGGGGGGGAGGGGGAGAGTTTGGGGTGGGGGGAGGCCCCGGTATTTGTTATTGCGTGCGAGTAATGGGACTAATTGAGGTGTATAAGTATGAACTAATTCTGTCGATAATTGAAGACGCACAGATGACTAAGCCAGGAATACTGTAAATACTGAAACTGGAATTACAAAAAGATAGCGTTTCACTTCATTACTTCATGAAGCAGAACTCAAAATTTCGTGCACAGTGCCGTTTGAAGTTCCCGAGGTATAGCAAACGTAGTGCATACCTATATACCACCAGTTGTGAAACAACGTACTACCTTTCATCATGTAGTGAACGTCCACGACTTCCGCCTTTTGCCAACTGTGTGCAAGCATGCGCGACACCATTGCACGGTACTCGTTACATCGAAATTTCAGCGTTGTTAAAACGACAATTTTTTCCGCATAATCTCCGGTCACTATACCCGTCCTCCCTCCACAAGTTTTTTACCTGCGTTAAATGACCCTCAAACCAGAAGCCGGACATTGCGAGAACGATAATTAACTTTTTTTTTTTCTTTAAAAAGAAAAAAAAAAATGAAAAGGTTTTCGAGGTTCCCGAGTTTTGTGTGCCAGTACCAGACGACTCTCGGAGCGCGACGTCGGAAATAGAGTGTCTAGAATTGAGTGTGTCCCACTGCTCACTACAGGTCACGTGGCTTATGGGCAGCGCCTTTGCAACTTGAGCTGCGAGGAGGCGAGAAAAACGTTGATCGCATGCGAAGCGTCTCCGCCCGATTTCCTCCTCGCCACACGCGACAATTTGACGCACGCGCACTCGCGACCAATCGCCGCAGGAGGCGTTTACTTTTATACAGTTCCAACGCTCCCCACGGTTAAAGTTGCTCCCTCTCTTAAATCTCTGCTCTCAAGTCGGAAAGCGCGGCGGCGCGGCCCTTCGTTACGGACCGCTGAAGTTGCTCGCCAGGAAACTCCCGTTTCCGTACTCGTGGGAACAACGCCCCCAACACGGGCAATTTTCGGCGGCGCGGGATATGCGCCACTTTACTCGCATCTTCCTGCACTTTTATTTCGTGCACTTTGGCGCTCCTCGAGGCTTTGTTTCGGATCGTCCCGCCGCGCTGCCTGCGTCTGTCTCGCTTATTTGGTTTCCGGGAAGAAGGGAGGGGGGCGACAACGACTATACTTTTATTTCGCTCACCGTGCACCACAGCCGAGACAGCAGGCACTAACACGTACCTTTTGTCCATTAAAAAGAAATAAATTGAGAGCGTTTATACGTTTTTGAAAAGCACTGTAGAGAAGCAATCACTGCTACCTATACGCGTAGCATTTGTACACCAACACATCTGAAGAGCTTACGTTCCTGCAAGGCACTTGGGAGCCAGCAAAGGAAAAAATACAACGCACAAAACCCAAAGATCAATCTAGTAGAAGTATAAATAACAGGAAGACCAAGAAGAACTTTGGTCTGTGTTTTGCGCGCCATGTTTATCAACTCGCCCAAGTCGCCACTTTAATAGCACTTGGACGAGGCAATCGCTGGAATCTATATGGTGCCAGCTCGGCGAATGAAAAGCAAAAAATGTTTTAGAATTAAAAACAAAAACAGTTGTTTGGGTTGTGACGTTCTTGAAAAAAAAACGAGTTAGAGGTGAATACTAGAGTAGGTTTATACCGTCAATCTGAATATCACATTCCCGAAGATGTAACTAAACGCGAGAAAACACGAGAAACCTCCGACCCGTCATCACGTCATACTAGGATCTTTTGAGTCGCCAAGTGCATGTCGCTCGTGTGCACAGCGCCTGCAATTGCAAGCTTGCCAAGTATGCTCCCCTGCACTGAAACCAGTCGTGACGTCTTTTTCTGAACTTTTTGAAAGCTGCAAGAGTGCGGGTGCATAGCTTTGGTAGGCGCTGAAGATGCGCGAGAGTGGAGATTCCGAAAGCTCCCTTTATGATGTCACGGATTGGGAAGGTAACAGCGGCTCTTTGTAAAGAATTTTTTTTATTGCATTTTGTAACGCTTTTTTTTATTGCATTTTATTTTTGCTTTCTTTTTTACTTGCAGAGTCTACACTTTCCCGGGACAGTGCTCCAAAGTGGGTAATATGACACAGTTCCAGCGTGACCTGGGACTCTAGGATCGCGTTTTCGACTTTTAAACATGTTCAGCAACGTCATTCGCCGTGCTCCCATCGGGTGATACCCATATCGGAGGTGCAGGTACACAGTTCTGGGGCTCTATATAGTCTCGTCAAACACAAATTTGGAGCCGAAAGTTTGCGGAGCGCGCCGATCGAACTTCGGCGACAATAGCACAGGGCGTCGTCGTCGCGAGACTTCAATCGCGCGCTCTGCAAACTTTCGGCTCCAAATTTGTGTTTGACGAGACTATAGAGCCCCAGAACTGTGTACCGAATGCCGCTGGATCGATCCGGCACCTCCGATATGTGTATAATTAATACCTCAAAGAACGAACTTGTTTGGTGATTTATTACCGCCTCCGAGATCTTATCATAGGGCCTCTTACGAGGAATAGGCTGCTAAAAATTGCGATAGTAAAAATAAAAAATAAAGCAACAAATACACCAAGAACGACACCCATGTTATACCTACAAAAAATAATCTAACACGTTATCACTTTAGTATTGTTAAAACCTCAGATTCCAAATATTGCGAGCTCTCTAAATGTTGCAATATTCTTAGCCATAACAACGGTCGGGCAGAGAGCTCCATTCTGGTATTGTTAATATTATCGAAGCGAAAGATGTAATGGGAGATGGTAACAATGTGCTTTAAGTGCTGGATTATGATTATAAATCTCCATTCAAGTAAAATGTTTTTTTTTATTATACTTTAGCAAATGCAAGAGACCTTGTACGAAATCGCCGCCATGCGACCGTAACCTTCCCTTAGCGAAAACTAATACGTTTGAAATATACCACATTCTAATTTGAGTGTATTTGAAATACAATTCATAATTGTAAGTACACGAAAAATATACGGAAAATATAAACTTCTTTTTTTGTTACTTCGTACTAAAATATACTTCTAAAATCATTTTAAAATACCTTTACTTAAACTACATTTGAAGTTCCCTTCATGCGTTTTGAAATATGTAAATACAAAATTAATAGGCACAAAATACCTTTCACATATATTTCTTGAAATATTTATTTAATTCATGCAAAATATACTCCAACCCTAAAAAAATGGAGCAATCAAGAATACGTGCAGAATACTCTTAAAATACCTGAAAATCGTAAATACTGTTGTGTTATACTCTAAGTACCTTTTGACTGCAATACTTTGGTAGTTTGACTTAAACTACCAAGATATTTAAAAGCTCCCCTTCTGAAGTTCACTTCAAGCAGATATGGAGTACACTGAAGCGCCTAAATACATTTGATTAGTTTGGCAATTGAATTGCGCAGCATCGCACTGATAAATCAGCCCAGTTTATGTTATTGTTTCCTTTTTTCTATCAAGAACACACCTGATCAGTTCCTTGCACACCAATCACAAACGGGGTTCGGTAACTACAACCACAACATTTGCTGATGCTGGAAAGCTTCAGCAGGTGCTGTGAACAGAGACGTTTGGCGTGGTTTTGTTAGCACAATGTTAGTTCACTGAACGTGTATACTCACCATTGTACGTGCTGTGAATAGTGACTTTAATACAGTGACATGCATTGACTACCATATTAAATAGTCAACTACTAAAAAGGAATGGCAAAACAACTACTGTAAAATATTTATTTTTCGCGGGCTCAATATTTCGCGATTTAGGTCAAAGTTGGAGTTTGGGAATAATTCGCAAATTCTAATTTTCGCGACGCGCTGGGATCGCAATATAGATTTTAATGTTTTTACATTTTGCCGGAATTGTTCACGGGACCTACTTTCGGAATTGTAGGCGATTCGCCAACTTTGCGAGAATTAGGTCCTCACGAAAATAAAGTCGTTTACAGTATTTTAAAGTGAAGAAACTGCCTTGATTCGCTTCGCCCTGAGTGGTGCTACGCAGAGAAGCAATAACATGTATTTTATGAGCCGTTTGTGTGGATATTGTTTTAGGGACTGTGCCGAATTGTTATTAGTTGTACCAACGCCTTTTAGTAAGAGATATCGTCCACGAACTTCAAAACACTGTTTCCCCTTGACAGACTCCCGAGGAGAAGATCGAATAGTTGTAACCTTAATAAGCGCAGAGGTGGTCACCGAAAAAATTATTACCTTCAATATGTAGGCTATATAAGGCTCTAGAGCAGTCAACGGGACTGTGAATGAGCTCTTCAGTGCGTCATGGTGTTTGTGTTTGTGTTCGTTTCTAATGTGGCTTTGTGAGATGTATTTAGTAGTGCCTTCAAATACCACAGGGACACCATTTGCTGACAAAATCGAAAATAAAAAAAAAATTGTGTAACCGGTTTGTATCCACAAATGGCATCTTGAGTGTGAAGGAATGAACTTTTTGGTATACCTAAAATATTTTTTGATTCATATTTATAATGTATTTTGAATACATTACGCGCGTATTTCGAATGCGGCCAAAATAATACAGAATAAATACAAAATGAATATTCGTACTAAATATATTTCAACTTCGTTTGAAGTACGGCCTCTTTTTGCTAAGGGTTGTAAGGTGCAGAACTCTTGAAGAAGGGACGCATTGTAACTTGGTAATGCTCTACAGCCCTCACCGGATGTCATGTTCGCGAACTCGGGGGCGAGAAACCTCGGAGCGAGTGACGCGCCGTGGCATTTTCCGTGTGCCTCGCCTGCACCGCGCCAGGACACCGTAGATCCTGTCGCGACAACGGCGCACGACGAGGACGACGACGCGCTCCGTCGCGGCACATATGCGAGGCAGCGACGGCGGCAAGATGAACCCTCCCGCATTAAGGTGGCTCCAGAGCCGAGGCGGTTCCGGAGAGCAATTAACGCGAGCTGCATCTCGAGTTTCAGCCTTCTCCGATGCAGGCCCGCGCAATTAGCACACTATGTACGAATCTGTTTTAATATATAATTAAATTTACCTTCCGTGCCTTGTTTTTTCTTCGTTTCTTTTTTTTTTTTTAAATCTTATTTACACAGGCGCGTTTGCTTAAGTTTTCTTCTGTTGCGTTAGGAGCCCCAGGGATATCTCTATTCTACGCGGCGTGCAAAGCATCGTCTTCATAATGCATAGACACCTGGCTTCTGGCTGAGGCGCATTAGGGTATACGCAGCGGCAAAAGCACCAAAATGGCGGCGCCTAGGAGAAAATTGGTGAATGGTGTGCCGATACTCATGTAGAGATTCTATACTCGTTGTCTATCACACACACACACACACACCACGCACACGCACAAAAAAAAAAAGTTTTGTGCATTATTTAAGCGCATTGCGAAGTAGTTCTCATAAGGTTTGGGTGTCTAAGGAAGAAGCGATGTTTTCGGCTTTTGAAATGTGTGAATCTTGATAAAATTACACAAAGCTAATGTAAGATGCACCAATAGGGATCTTAACGCAAGAGAGCACTGCATATCCGCAGTAAACTGGCGGATACAGCTAAAAATGAATCAGATTTCGCGGTTGGCGGATCGGATGGGATGCTAGGGGCTGCGGATCGGATGAGGATATCCGCGGGTCTGGATCTATATTCTTGCTGAGGTAGCCCATAAACGTGCGCCACGGCACAGTGTATAGAGTGAACAAGACGCGTGATACTATGAAGTGCATCATCCAATGGTATTGCGGGGGCAAAGTATACTCTCTCAGATAAGAGGTGCCAATCGTGGAGAAAAATGTATTTTACGTCAAGAAAGAGTTGAATCTCACCAAAGATCGAGTACTTTGCTGCGGCGAGTGAGTGCCTTTCCTCTCCCTCATTCATATGGTTGGACCTAAATAAAATGGCGCAATGTTACTAGTCTGTCCTTTTGTCAATTTTCATATTTATAAAATATGCGTCTGCTTCAAGTGGGTTTTAGGAAGGAAAAGAAATATTAAGATCTCCTTCCTTCGAACGCACGTTTTGGACGAGTGTCAGTTTCACGGACTCCCAAGACCGTATCATAACTGTGATCATCTTTCCAGCGGTGCGAAGTGTCTCAAGAAGGATGATCGCTTATTTTAGAGACACGACAAAACAGAATACGATAAAATTACCTTCACCGTATTCTGAAACAGATTTTTGTACGAAGGTAAGAGGGCGGCTTATAAGATACCCTCCGGATTTCTTTTTTTTTTTAATTAATGTTTGATTTTGGTTTTTATTTTATGCTATAAAATTAATGCGCGGATTGAGGGTCGGATGTTGATACGAAGTCTGCCGATATGGATGATTGAACAGTTATCCGTGCAGGGATCTAGAACACAGGAATGGGGGAAATTTCAAATTAGTTCTGTTTCCTAATGTTTACTACGGTTCTTGAGGTGAATACGAGTATAGCGAGAACACACTTTGAAAAGAGATCGACTTCATTACGACTTATACGAGGCAAGAATCAAGATACAAAGTTTCAGTTCGGCGCACCAGATGGATCGATGAATGAACGGACAAATACGGCTGAACCCTTTAACCGGGCGGCGGCTTCCGCCACTTAGCCAAAGCTTCTAAATCCAACAATTAACTGATCTCCAATTAAATTCCGATTTAATGACGACGTTACAATCTCATATCTTTCACGCAAAGACGCCACCAAGCGGTGAAAACTCCAAGTTCAATTGGCGTCAATCCGATTTCTGCGCATGCGCAGATACCAGGTTTGCGTGAAGTGAAGCGCTTGCGCGTGCGCCACGTCGACAGCAGCGCCACCGCAGTGCCGTGATGTGGTCGAGTTGAAGAGGACGTCACGAGCCATCGAGGCCTATTCAATACCGCGGTGAGTCACGTGACATTGGGGCTTGGCTACGGAAGGGTTGCGTAGGCATACGAGACGTTCACTGCGTAGCGGTCGCTACGGTCCGTCGTAGGACGAAACGGAGTGTATGAGCGGAATGAACTCGCAGATACGCCGGGGTCCAAGACGGCGCCGGACCGAAACGGGGCGGACGAGCCGCTCGAGAGAGTCGCTGGGTCGACGCGGGTCACCGAGTCACGAGACCGCGCGGTCCTGCCTGGAGAGCCGCCCCCTCGACCTTGGCCGCTTTTGAAAGCACGGACGCTGACCTCATCGATGCAAAAAAAAAAGCTGGGCGGAGTTACAAGAGACGTCTACTAATGGGCGAGTGCGTTAGGCAGGAAAGAGGAGAAGAAAATAGCGAGTTCACCACGTGAAACAACCATCCGGGGCGTATTGTGAGTTATAAATAGGGTTCCGCGTTTTCGGAGTTTATTTTTCAGCAAAATTGGAGGGTGTTTGTTTCTCGGAAGCTTGTCAACTCAAAATCAAAGTTTTTTTTTTTTTTTTTTTTATTGTTTTAAATATTACGAAGGTTCCTGGATGTTTAGAAGCCCGGAGAAAGGTCAATGGTCATCCAAGAACGAGACTTGTCCAGGAGAAATGTCCCGAGGTGAACGGCCAAAAAGACCAGACACGTGTTCAATTATTGCGGTTTACCATGTTGCAAAATAGCCAGAGACTGGGGTATCAAATAGAGAAAAAAAAAAAAAAAGTTATCTCCCCTTTTTTCTGTCCATTTTACTTTAAAGTTTCTATTTCATACACAAGTCTCGGGTGAAGTTACACCATGGTATATTTCACTGATGAATACGAGCAAAAGAATGCGCTGCCGATTTAGAAAATAGATGTATTGCTCCTCGAGATGAATATCGCGCTTGAGATCGGCACTGACGTTGCTACCGAAGATGCAGGATCCCACGACGACGACGACGAAGACACCATAAGGAGCGGCCAATAAAAGACGCCACAAGGAACAACGCGAGCAATCTATTAGCGCCGCCATTCTCAAACCCCTGGAACACTCACACGTACACGTAGAACTAAAACATCAAGCAACAAAATTAGTGAAAAAAAAAATGAAAGGGACGCGACGTTGTCATTACACAGGCATGCAGTCGATAGGCGACGGCGAAATTGCCTACCCGAGAATTTATTAATTTGTACGGCGCTAATTGCCGGTCTTGACGACGAATATACCGTGTGTCGAGCGAGCGCATGCGGCACGGGTGAACAACGTCTCAACTGTTATTATTGTTTTTTTTATTTTTAAAATTTTCTCCATCTCTGCTATAGCGACGCCGGCTACGCGCGAAAAAAAACCAAAAAAACTAAAGCTAGAAAAAGATGGTGCCTGGGAATTGAGGTAAAGCGAGCGCCTCATACAAGCCGGAGCTTCGATCGGCGGCGGCATTATACATTACCGCCGATAAAGTGCGTATAAATTTATGAAGCAATACGCGGTACACGTATACAAAAGAACAAGAGCGAAGCCATCTTTCTTCTCTCAAAAAGAATTTGCTTTTTACATACTTTTTCTTCACTTTCGATATTTCTCGCGTCAAATTGGACACTGTGGGGCCATTCTTTGATTTTAAATTCTCGGGCAAGGAATCAGTCGTTCACTTTCTCGATCTGATTCCCCTTCCTCGCCCTTCTCCACTCTCTCTCGGTGTGTCTTTTACTCGTTTCCCTCCCCCCTCTCTCTCTCTCTCTCTCTCTCTCTCTGTTTTTTCCCTTCTTCATTCGTCATTCTCACTTTCTGTTCAGCCAGATTCGCCGAGGTTTCTTTCAAATGCAATTGGGAAGAAAATAGGCTCAGAAACATTCTCTTCAGTTTCCTTGAAGATCGGAGAATTGTCGAAGCTTTGGGCGCCCAAAAACGGGGCTCGTGTGAAAATAAAGCAGAAAAAGATAAAATGCGCGAGATAATAGGTGGCAATGCCGGGAACAAAACATACATGCTGAAATGAAACCGGAGAGCAAATTTCCCACCATAAAATAAAAAAAAAATTAAAAAAAAGCTTCAAGCGCATGGTTACTGACACCTCGAGAAATTGTGCATGGGTGTGTTTTTTTTTTTTTTTTTTTTTTATGCGCGTGTGCATTTCTGTGGAGCGAGCGCATTGTGCCAAGATACTGCCTAACTAAGTTTTCGGTACTCAATCGTGTATTTGACGCGGAAATAATAAATAAATGGAACCAAAGAACCGACAAGAAAGAAGGTGGCATCGAGATTTCCCAAATCACGTGCGATATTTTTGCATTCCGTCGCTTGTCGCGTAACAGTATTTTCTTGCAATGAAAGCTTTTTTTTTTATTATCATATAAACTTGTCTATTATTAACTTCATTATTTTTATGAAAAATGTTGCCTCAGGCGGCTACCAAATATTTCGAGTAGCGTGTCGCCATTACAAGTAATGTATGGTCCAGAATTTGAGCAGCAACTATTTTTTTTCTTTGTAGGTAGACAATTTTAGGCATCTTTTTCCTTATGAATCAAAACATGAAGGCATAGATATCTCAATGTCTCAAAGCCCGTTAATATATATTGCGACTTCAGCGTATCACCTTTGCAACACAGAGCCCTCACGCTTAACATGTCCAGCCAGATTTGAAGGTAACAATGGTGATAACCATTTTTCGCTGTTAAACGGGGCGTACAAAGCTTTTATTTAAAATATATCTTCATATATTCAAAGGATGTGGCTTCATACAATCTAGAATGCGCACCTTTCGTTATTTGTTTGGGGGTAAACGTTTGACGTAATAAACCGAAGATTAATGGTACTAACCTTGAATGGATATGACAACCACCTAAATTTGGTAGAAACTACAACGTAGAGAAACAGTGGTACGCGAAAGCAAGTGGCAGCACGGAAGTACAAACTGTGAGGAGTCTGCGATTAGTGAATGCACGGTAACTCCGCGGTACGAACCTGCAGGATAGCGAGACGAAAATGCGAACAAATAAAAGGCAGTTTGCAAGCATTATTCAGATTTATTTTTCAATATAAAATGTCTTATATTTAAGATATCCATAGAGTTGTCTAACAAACTGACCAAAAAGAGGAGCAGATTTTTTTCCTGCAAGGTTTTAGGTTACAGCCAAGCTTTCTACTCATGTGACCTTTTTTTTTTGTTTCTGGTAATCCAATAGATATCCATAATCCAATACAAAACACATAAGAGGACAAAGCATATGCCGTGATTCATTGAAATCGGATATGCCATACAGACTCAACTAAACTATAAAAACAAAGTATGGAAACGGTCCACTATCAGGTCCCATCCAGTCGTCAGTAGCTTAAAGAAAGTAGCGAAAGCGCACAATAAAGACGAATACGAAGACGGAGAGGCAAACAGGACGAGCGCTTTGCCTCTCCGTCTTCGTATTCGTGTTTATTGTGCGCTTTCACTACTTTCAACATGCATAACCAACTCGCCTGCATCGCCACATTAGCTTAAAGAATGATGCGGGAAGAATATCGCGCACAAAATGAAATTATTCGTGCGGTACTTTTTCATACGACGATGCGTGCCACTTCACGCAGAACTACTTGTTACTTCATTTAAATAGTGCGAACCCCATTAAGGGTATACAGGGTGTTTTTTTTAGGTGCACCAAATTTTCAAAAAAAGAAGAGCTGCGTTAGGGCACTTTTAGTTATGCCGGCCATTAGCATACCCGACCTGGCACCCACTAGGAACCAAGTATTTTGTGCAGCTAGGCGACTAATTAACGGAGATCTCTTAATTAAATTTTTAATTATTATTTTTAGAGGGCCTATTGCATTTACGAAACTGAAGCCCAACCTTAATATGCTCCAACCCCACAGCGAAGTAAAGGCCTGTTCCCACATGCAGCGGAGCGCTACAAGCATAGCGCCTACCTCGCGCTAAGCGCGTGCTGACGGGAGCGTTCACCAGCTTTGTATCGCACCGTCAAAACTGTTGCTCATGGCAGACGATAAGTAGCTGACGGCACGTGAGGAGCGCTACATCAGCGCTCCGCTGCATGTGAGAACCGGCCTTTAAGGCACAAACAATTTCTGCGCGCGTATCTGGCTAAATTATTTCATTCCCGCAGGCTCTTTCGAACCGAAACTGACCAGAACAAGAGCGTCAATGACGTCGATATCTTCGCCCTCGCTTAGCATCACCGCAGTGACGTCACCTGTGATGCAGCCACTGCCGTCAGCGGTTTTGAAATAGGTTGCTTTCTCCTTAGTGTTTTGCTTACCGCGGCAGGTGTAATTTAGGCGTCTGCGGTCGGCGTCAACTGTGCTGTGCATATCCCTTTCTTGACCTGCGGGCGACGCGACGCTTTCGTTGGTACGATAAATGCTGTTGCATGCATTACCAACGGCCGGAAACGTTAGACGAGCTTCCTGCGGGAAAATATTTTTTTTCAATGCTGGAGACTTCTGCTACCTAATATTTGCCACCGCTGCTTTATTTTTAAGTTCTTGCTTTTTGATGCATTAAACTAACCAGGTTTTTTTTTTAAAGAACAAAGTAATCATGCTCGTGAAATATCACTCGTTGGCCCCTCTGGCAGTTAAACTATTGCAGCGTGTAACAAAATAATCTTTCTATGCTCTATGCTTTATGGGCTCTTAATAAATGAGGAAGGAGCCTTGCACCGGCGTCCTGGCTCAAGCTACGGTAGTCATGTGCTGTGCGCGGCACAGTGTGAACACGGCATCGGCGCTTTTTCAAGTGTAGCTCAAACAGGGCACTGTTGAGGACTAAGTTTTACTGCCTCACTTAGAGCCCCAAATAATACTGAAAGAATAAACAGAGAACGGACAGAACAACGCATCTGTCGTGCTTTCGTACCTCTGTGCGTCCAGCTCTCTGTTTATTCCACTGTCCGTCCCTCTGCTTATTATTTCAGTATTATTTAGTTTACCAACACGCTGACGTCTAACTTAGAGCCCCAAATCAGCACTTTTCACAGCACCAGTATTTTCTTCGGAAACATTTTAGTTCGTCGAGAAAAGCAGGCAAAATATGGCTTAGCGCATTTTGGTACTTAAAAAAAAAAAGAAAAGAAAGCTTGGCAGCCAAAGTGATTTGGGCATGTGATAAGCCACCCAGCGTTTGCCGCCGCCTGGCCACTTTATGAAGTTGGAAACAGTTGCGTTCAAAGAAAGTGCTCGAATGGGAGTCCATCTCCGCATGGAACACAACACGCGCTCGAGCATTTCAGGCTGAACTGCGGCACAGGCGGCGACGATACTTTGTTTCAGGTTGTCCACGCTGGTGGGTTCTGTGGCGTAGACTTCATTCTTCACATAACCCCAAAGAAAAAAAATCTAACGGGCTCAGATCTAGTGATCGTGCCGGCCACGGAACTGGACCACTGCGTCCAATCCACAGCTCTGGAAGACTTTGGTGTAGGAATCGAACAGCACGGGAAGAAGAATGCGCTGAGAGAAAGAAAGGCACAACACTATGAGTCGCATAGCGCCTGTGTTATCTGTAGCCTTCGTCCTTTCAAAGATATGGGTGCAAACCTGTGTCTTTTACAACAGAGGAGCAGGTGACGCGGCGTTCGTCGCTTTGTAGCACCATTGGCACAAGTCTTCACAGCAGCTTCTATCATATCAACGAAAGGAAAGGGTAGCGTCACGATGCCCGCTGGGACAGCGTGATTTCCACCTGCCGCGGTAAGCAAAACGCTAAGGAGAGAGCAACGTATTGCAATAGCGCTGACGGCAGTGCCTGCTTCACAGGTTACGTCACTACTGTGATGCCAAGTGAGGGCGAAGATATCGACTCCCTTGACGTTCTTGTTCTGGTCCGTTTCGGTTCGAAAGAGCCTGCGGGAATGAAATAATTTAGCCAGAAACGCGCGCCAAAATGTTTTGTGCCTTTACTTCGCTGTGGGGTTTGGAGCATATTAAGGTTGGGCTTCAATTTCGTAAATGCAATAGGCCCTCTAAAAACAATAATTAAAAAGTTAATTAAGAGATCTCCGTTAATTAGCCGCCTAGTTGCCAAAACTACTTGGTTCCTAGTGGCCGCTAGGACGGGTATGCTAATGGCATAACTAAAAGTGTCCTAACGCAGCTCTTCTTTATTTTTGAAAATTTGGTGCGCCTAAAAAAAACCCCAAAAAACACCCAGTATATACAATTACAAATCTTGACCGTCATTAAACATTAAAGAAACGAATTCACCACAAACATTGTGCATCCTGAGATCCCCGAAACTGGCAAAAGACTTTAAGAACACTTTGCATATATTCTACATCACAAGATCAGCTTTACTATAGTGAGAAAAATACTCGCTTCAGGACCAAAATTTATCATTAAATTTAACCCCGCTATTGTTGCTGATTCTTATAAATTTCTCTTTTCGTTGTAAAGGCTGCTAATTTCGCGTTGCCATGCTACCACTCTCCGACGAATTCCTTTTTGGCGGCAGTGTCGTTTGTAGAAATTAGATACCGTTGCTGCGTGGCAGAAAACACACACACACACACACACATACACAAACATAAAACAGGGGTAAAAAGGCTCAAAGTTCAGCAGAATAGGAGCTCCTGGCATACCCACAGAAGCAAGAGACAAAAACGAAAGCCGAATAAATATAGCTTCGTGCCGGTACACTGACAACGCGATTAAGTAATTTCAATAATTCCTTTCTGTTCTGTCATCGAAGAGTCTCAATATAAGTGTCATTAGTAAACATTCCAAGTCCACGAATAACGGATCCGCTTTATTATCAAATATTTCTAGTCAGGAGGGACAGGTCCGCGATGGAGCGCAATTATGATAGCGAACATAATGCTTCCACCTATAACGCACGCTTTCCCTCTATAATCCATCCCGCAAGCGGCGCGCAGAGCTTGCCAGCAAAGACGCGAGCACGCGATTTTCGAAAATACGAAACACCCGGACTTGACGTCGCGGCACATGACGTGTCCGTGCTTAGGACTACACCGAAAATCTGCTTTTTCACTCGTGTGACGGGATTATGACAAACCCGCGTAAAATACAAGAAAAAGTAGGCAAGTTAACTTAAAAAGGAAAGATAAAATAATGTTCTGAGAACAAAAACGTGTTTGTCCTAAATGCATTTATCTTTCCTCCTTTTTTTTTTTTTTTTTTCTTCTAAGTTGAGCAATTCTTATTTCGCCGAGACAATCCAAAACGAGAAGTCATCTGTAATGCGCTCACAGATCAATGATTCCACTGTCGCCAATACATCAATGACTTCTTTGAGTGGGAAGGAGGGAGAACCGGATACCGAGAGACAGAGAGTGAACCCAATTTACGCAACAAGGCCCGCATAACAAATAGCGCGAGCAGATAAAGACCTAAAAAAACAGGTCCTCATATTAAACCGCGGAGAGCGTTGCAGCACGCGACAAGCTCCGCACAATCGAACCGAATGTCTTCCCAGCCCAATTACTAAAAATAAACGGGAATGAATGAACCAATGAAGCCACTCACAACGACGATAAGAGAAGGGACGCGCGCTGCCGATGATGCGCGAACTAGCTACGCGAAGCCGGGCCGAGAGGCTCTCACGACAATGGCAAGACAGAAAGAAATTCGAATCAAGCGACCGTTCCACGCAGTCGGCCGTTGCCGCCGGGGGCCGTTAGAGCCGGGCTGACCCCAATGACTGCGATCCGTCGCGCACCCCGACATCTGGCGGAGAGAACTTCCAGGACTGGGTCGTCGCCGCCGCCACACAGCGATCGGCAGGAGAAGGGCAGTGGCTGCCGGCAGAAGCAGCGACAAAGAGACAGTCCAGATGCTTTGCCGGCTGGACAGACTTTCCCGCGCAGCGGGACAAGAAAGCGCGGGACAAAAAGCGAAACAAGGAACGACGCTGAGACAAAGGGCGCGAGTGTGTATGGCGAGCTCGGGGCTACGGGGACGGCGTGGGACTGTGTAGGCCTGTGCAGCGTATATGATAGCGCGGAAGGAACGAACCATTGCAGGCTTTATCAGCATCGGGTATAGAGCGTACGTTGCGGTACAACGCAAGCGGCGAAAAAGGAGGAATCGGACTGGGGGAGTAACTAAGAGCACGTGAATAGTACACGCGGATAAGATTTCGGGTAATGGCATGACTACGGTGATTACCTTTAATGGCATATTGTTACTTTTTCTAGTGCTAACCTTCTTCATTTATACTTAAAACGCTGGACTTGTCTTAAGGAATTTGTAACATCTCTTGACTTTCATTAGAGTTCTGTATTGGTTGTTGTCGATAGCCCTGTTGAACTCTGGCAAGTGATGAGCACGCCACTTGCTGATTGGAAATCGAAGACTTCTCTCTACCGACGGAGGAGAGTTGGCGATACTCGGAGGCTTAGATGTAACATATACAACATGAAAGACTTCCCTCTACATACAAATACATGAACACCGCAAATATATTCAAACTTTAACAAGCTGTCATGCACTGCTTGGGGATTTACTAAAGGACGCCTCGGCACCAAACGTCTAAAAGTGCATGGTGTTGTGAACAGCAGCTACACATATATCTGCTAACTAAACATCGCTGTCGCGCATGGCATAAGCAACAAGGCACGCCACGGGAGAAGAACGTTCTGGATTCGTGCACGAGTCCGTTCAATCTCAGCGATTTCTCGTTCCGTCAGGGGTTAAGACGAGGCTTTGAAATCTGGCTCGTCAGGGTTCAGTCGGAATCCAATTGGGTACAGGTGCCGACACGCTTTACGCAATTCGAATAATAGGTCATCGCCTGCAAGAGCCAGAAAGAGGAACTCCCAGACTTATCTTGAAGAGGCCAAACGCTTTCAGAATGATATAAAAAGGCAAGTCCATATAGCCCATCAGAAGTATGTAGTTGACATTGCGGCCTTGGTCTTCAAGTAACCTAAGCGCCTTTGGGCCTATGTCAAGCGGCAGCGTAAAACATCCTTGAGCCCCTGCTTTACCCATAAAAACAAACCAGTCACTCTCGCTGCGGAAATGGCGGAGCTCTTCAGCGCCCACTTCGCCTCACTCTGGTCCAGCGGCAGCACTACCCTGGCAGTTTCACCAACTTTAGAAGAAGCACTCGAGGGAACCTCGTGCACAACCACAGGCTCCTTTACTTTCTATCACCATTACAGAAAGCGTCTTAGAAGATGCTCTATGAAGGGCATCTTCTAAGTCAGAGCCCTGGACCAGATTCCATACATCCCTCACTCCTGAAGCTCTCAGGCCCTAACCACGGGCCAGTATTAACTAGGATGCTTCAAAAGATCATAGATGCAGGCTCTGTTCCCTCTTCATGGAGACAGGCATTCGTCACCCCTGCATGTCCACAAGGGGGGTGGATTGCGCACTGACCTCATTGAGTCCTACCGCTCGATCGCCTCAAGATCGGTCGTCTGCAGAACCCTGGAGCGAGTTGTTAACAAGAAGATCCTGTGCCACCTTGAGGAGAACAGCATTTTGTCCAACGCCCAACATAGGTTTCGGCCCGGAAAGAGCTGCGAGACAGCACTGGGTGTCGTGGTCCACACTCCGAGTGCGTCTCTTGACAACCGCACGCCCTGTAAAGTGGTGCAACTGGATCTCGAGAAGGCATTTGACTGCATTGACCACCACCTCCTGCTTCAAAAACTCATCGAGGCAGGTATGAAGGGTTCTCTGCTTCAATGGCTACTTAACATGGTCACCGGGAGGACACAGCCCGTGCTGTTCCACGGATCTGCCTCAACGTCTCGTGTTGTTCTTTCGGGGGATCCTCAGAGCAGTGTAGTTGGCCCCACTCTGTTATCGATCTACATCAACGGGGTCACGAAAGTCCTGCGCTCCACAGCAATTTTGTACGCTGACGACCTGACACTGATTAAACCCCTAAATTCACCTCAGTCCTGCCTCGAACATCAAGCCGACCTAGATGCTCGCCACATGTGGTCTATAAGCCACCTTATCCCACCCAACGCTAAGAAAAGTGTGACAATGGCACTCACCATAGAAGCAAAGAGCCCTCCCCCCCTCCCCCCCCCCCCCCCCCCCTCGCCCCTCGTTTTGAGCTCCTCGCGCCTCGCCCCTCGCTCCTTGTTTTGAGCTCTGTTCCCCTCCAGCGGGTCCAGAGCACTACTCTGCTGAGGGTGAGATTCGGCAATCGTTTGAGCTTCCGAGGCCACATAGGGGGCATTGTGGCGAAGGCGCGTCGATCGCTAGGCTTTGTAACACATGTCACACGTGGCATGCCACCGAGCGCGTTCCTGCACGTAAACACGGGATTGGTGCTACCCCACCAAGAGTTCTGCTGATCTGTGTGGAGCCCCTCCCAGAATTCCCTCAAACAAGCCCTGGAGAGTGTGCAGCGCAGGGCTGCTTACACGCTCTACAGGCGCAGTGTGTCTCGTTCCACGTTCTCACCGTACAGGGACATATCTACGACGGCCTTCCCACAGGGAGGTAACTGGCACAGCCTCGCACACAGAAGAGACGTGGCTTCCATCCGTCTCTTCTGCAACCTGATGGGAACCCCAATGAAGCCCTCAGACGCTCCTCGCTTCAACTCCCGCGCCGGGAAGATGCAGCCTCTCCTGGCACGTACGCTACGCCACCTCGAGTCATGCTTGGTAGGCGCAGCCAGGAATTGGTGCTCTCTGACCCTTGAGCCGACTGGAGACATTCCCGATGGCCCCGAAGACATTAGAGCTCTCTGCCGGCAGGCCTCAAGTGTGTTTCCAGAGACCTCTGCTCTAGCACCCCCTCCCCCTTTTCCACCTCTGTGTATTCATACAATTTCCCCACCTTTACGCATTGCCGTCTGTACATATTCATGACTGGCCGACCTTGTATTGTGCGGCGTCGCAGACCTCTACGGTATGGGCCATCGGCCGTTCTGTGGCGTCGCGGCTGTCCTGAGCTGGAATAAATATTATTATTACTCTTATTAATATTAAGATGATTCAGAATGTAAACACCAAAACACGAGCCTCGGACAGCTGACGAGTCGGCGAAAATATACCGATTTTACGATTCCGGCGAGAATCGCCTAAACATACGTCTCCCCGGGAAATGCCATCAGCCTGATATCAGGGCGGCCGGAGTATTAAAGTAAACGTAGAACATGCCCCGACACACGCATGACCCGCCAGTTTCGCGAAAAAAAACCTGCCGCATCGACGCGTAATACCAGGAATTGGGAAGCCACCATGCGGAATTTCTCCGATGATGTTGAGCGTAAATGTTTACCACGCTCGGAACCATCGCGGACGGCCTCCGAAAAACACGAACACAATTGGCTATTTGCGAAAACCCAGCTCGATACGCTGAAGACAAAAGAGGAGCTTCGGTTGTTTCGGGCCTTCAACGCGAGCTTCTATACCCTCGACAATGCTTCGGTGCCTCGATTACCATCTCAAGCGCGCGCGCACGCGCAGCTAAAGCAGGGCAGATGGCAAGGAGCGCGTGCTGGAAGCCGGGCGTACGAAAGGCACGCCTTTCTCACTCTGTCATTGACTATATGGTTTACAACAGCCATGGACAGACCCCGCGTCTCGGGCTCTCGTTACACCGGTAGATGTCCCTACACAAACCCTCGCTCTATTTGCGACTCCAGCGAACTATAGGGGGCGCGGTGGTCAGGAGAAATGGCGGACGAAAGGAGGTTGACCACTAAAACCTTTCTTGCGCTGCAGCGTAAAATCGGTGTTACATTTTTAGTCAGTGCGTCAGAATGACAAGGCGGAAGCATGAAAAAATTACTGGAAACGGTGTTTGATTCCATACTACATACGAGAACCAAGCAGCGATAACAGACGAGCTTTTCGGCATTGCCGCTACACGACGTCGATTTCGCCGAGTCGCCAATATAGGGTCAGGAGTAGACCTGCCCAGCTTTACAGCAACTAGCTTTCGTGGAAAAGGAACGTTTTTTTTTTACGCGTGGAGGAAAGGCGAGACGACACGTATAGAGCAAGGCACAAACAAGTTCGCCGAAACAACACACTCCGTCTCGGAGTTGCGGGAAAACTGCGCGGCCACTTGCACACTCTCTCTGGTATAAATTGTAATGCTACTAACACAAACAGCAGCAGCAAAACTGCGGGCTTACTCTCGACTTTTTCTCGCACTCAAGTGAGGCGACCCAGACGGTGCTTATTATAAATAATCAAATTAGTCTAATAGATTACTTTTTGGAGTAATTTTGAAACAGTTCGAATACATTTATTAGGAAGTATAATCGCGGGAGTAATCTAATTACTAACAGAAGTAGTAAAATTACTCGTAACCGTTAATTGCCCCCCCCCCCCCTTTTTTTTTTTTTTTACTGGCACGCTTGTCTCTACAAGTTTCCTGCAGAGGAATGCTCGAACCGCGTCTCCGACCAGAGGATGGTTTACCGAAATTGGTGGATGGAGAAGATAAGCAGTTCATTATGCGGTGATCCTAATCGAATAAGAGAGGAAACCATTTTTGCGCATCGGCCGATACGGTACGACGAGCCCTCCGGTACGAACTGCGCATGCGCAAGTCTTCTGCGGTAGCGGACGCGCAGTTCCTACCGGAAAGCTTTATCCGATGTGCAAAAACTGTTCCCTAAAACACTCCAATGAACAGTAAGAAAAAACCGTTATTGAACCGGCGTGAAAGTCTATCGTATTGAAAATCCGAAGTGATCGTGAACAGTACCGGTCACTTCGATAGCGTCCAATTACTTTTCTTCTCAAGGAATCGAGTAATCTAGTTCAAGGATCTTCAAGCGAGAGTAATTAGAGTTGTAATCGATTACGTTTGTCCAGTAACGTGTACAAGACTGGGCACATAAACCGAGTCATTAGGTTCGAAAAGTCGTTCATATTTCAACACGAGTGTCAAATCCTCCACCAACGCAGAATGCGTCATGCTCGAGATTGGCACCAAACGAACTTCAATTTTGAACCTTGGAAGAAGAGAAAAAAAAAATCTTAGTTACAAGACCCTAATGTGTTCTAGAGGAAACCTTTTGAAGAAGTTATATACTATCAACCAGAAGCCATCGCGCGCAGAAAAGAAGAAAGTAAAAAAGAACTTGGAGATTTTTTTTTTTTTTGAAAACGATCAGTGTGCTCGGCGTCTGCATAATCCGGAATAGCAGCAACGTCGCCGTTTCAGGCGCAGAAACTCAACGACTTCTTTTTCGCGAGCGGCTGGCTGGCCCTCGAGGGTACGGAAGAAAACGGCAGAGAGGCAAACACACTCGGCCTTCTTTGCCGAGAGTCTGGACAAGTTCGTATACTCCGAGGAGCAAGACTTGAAAATCACCGGGACGGTCAATAGAAGAGCGCCGGGCCAAAGGGAGGCTAGAAACCGCACACGTCGTAATGACAGTCCTCTCTCTTCCCGTCCTCTCTCTTTTCCCGCAATCCTGGGCCTTCGGCGCTCTCCCCCAGATTTCAATTCATCGTCGGGGGAACGGAGAGGGATATGCCGCGGGGAGGAAGAGCTGCATTTTGCGCCCGGGGACGTTTTCAAATGGACGCCCCCGTTGATTTCGAATGGCGCGGCGGCGGCGGCGGCTGCCGAGACACCGGAACCGAAATTAGAAGCCCAAGAAACAAGCGAAAGAAAGTATATAAAGAAAAAAAAAATAGAGACGAAAAGCATCGATGGAGGACATTGTCTCGGGACGAAACTTCCCATTCTAGTGAGGTTGAAGCTTGCCAAGAAAGGGAGACATAAGAGACGCATAGACGCGACACAAAGGGAACTATAAAGAAACATACACAGGGGGACGAAAATGAAAGACGCCGAAAATATCAAACAAAAAAGACAGTCGAAAAGAAAAAGTTCTAATGTTTCCATACCTGATATGGTCCACTAGTGTGAGCCTCGGTATCCTTTAAATAAAATAAGAAAGCGGTAGGGTAAGAGATTACGGAGCACTTCATATAAAGATCCCACGATCTTCCACATATGAAAAAAAAACTTTAAAAATATGTCGGGATGAACTTTAAAACAAAAAAAAAAATAATAACATTTTTTTTTGTTTTTTTTAAAGACTTTTAGCAATTTTTATTTTTGTGCGCGTACTTTGTCTCGAAGAGCGCTGTTCGTTAAAAAGAACAATAAGGGCGAAACCATGTTGCAAAAAGTGGGTAGAAGAACATGAACCCCGAATAAAAAGATTTATCACAAACGAGAAGCGAAAAAAAGTATTTTCTTCATCGACACTGCACTCTCACTCTCGCGAAATTCACACGGCAACGCACCAACGCGCTTTTCGAACCCGCTAACGGCGTGACTGATTACCCTGTCTGGCAGCGACGACATTTCTCGAGCTTACGTGATCAAGAAAAGTAAAAAGAAAACGGGCAGCAAGAAAAAATATTACGAAATGACAATACCGCAAGGCAAGAATCGGTCCTTGGCTAGAGCCAACGACAGGCAAGCGAGATCGAGTTAACGAGAGGAGCACCCCTGTCTGCGAAGATTGGCAACACCCGGACAAACTCACCCTCGCCAAGGAGGGCTTCGGTGAGTTTAACAGACTCCTGTACGCATCTTCTGCGCTAAAAAAATCTCAGTCAAGGAAGAAAAGATCGAATAAAACTTGGTTTAAAAAGTCATATGAGAAAGGGGTGAGAAAGCCTCAGGTGACAAGTTCGTGAGAGAAAGTCAAACTTAAAAATAGCTTGAAAGTATTGTTTTTAAATATTTATCGCGTTTGATGCAGGCCTAGATTAAGAGTGCTGCAATCAGACTTTCTCAAGCCCCTATTTGCAGATGGAAGGAACACAGTGACTAAGATCAAAGATGAAGCTCCTAAAGAAATAATAAAACAGTGCATAGCCAGAATACTTCTCGTCGACAGTAAAACACGTATAGTTGCCCGTCACATAAATTAAATGTTTCCTTGATGGAACGAAGAACTCGGATTCACACTGAAGTACCGACGTTCAAAGCAAACAACAAGATGCAAAATCCGACACGAAACAATAATAAAATACTGAACGAAATATACTCTAGAATAGGACATGCGCGAAAGAGGAAATACTGAACCGATACTAGTGGTCGATAGGTGGTCGATAATCATTGCGAACACCGAATGTTCGGTAGACTGAATTACTGGCGAAACAAAAAGAAAAGAAAAAAAAAACGGACTCAAAAGTACTAAACAAGATGGGGGCCCGATAAGGCCGAGATGAAACGGTTCTGTCCCTATACGGGCAGAAGTTGAGGGAGAGGAGGAAACGAGAGCACGGAGGGGGGGGGAGGACACATCCGACCTCTGGTTGGAACGATTAGTGGGTAGAGTAGAGGCGAAGCTAGATTCCCTCGTCTCTGCCCACCGCACGAACGAGTTTGAACGCTGAACGATGGCGTTTGGCATTCGAGAGCGTTCAGAAAGGGACTAGGAATCGTGCCCAGTGACTTCGCGCGTTCATGGTAAGGTGTCACGACGTGGCCACACTCATCACAGAGCTGGATCGGCTATGACGACCCGCAGCCTCTTCTGCGCTCCGTTGTATACTGATACATGTTGATGGGGGCCCGGCTCCTTCCGTCGAAGAACAGATGCAGCAGACTATACACCAACTCATGTTTACAAACAAACCGGAGCGCCCCTAGCGGACGCCACCGGCGCCGCGCATGCGCGGTGGATGGTGGGCAAGAAGCCCGCCGTCGCTCATAAACAAACCATTGAATTGCGTTGTTGTCGGCGTCGGTGAGAGTCCCCGTGCTCTTTTTCGCGTTGGAATTGTTGATTCTACGTCCTGATAACAATGTCTGACTACTTGAGCGGCTTCAGCAAAACTAACGAGGCAAAACTTTGCGTAAATAATGTGACGCGCGGCGATTCATTTCACGTGGACGCCGCAGAATGGGCGCTAAAGCCTGACTCCCACTATGAGATTCTGCTCGCTGTTTTCAGACGCGACGTTGCTCGGACTGCAAAAGCGTGGACCGTATCTGAGATGGTGG
The DNA here is from genome assembly GCF_016920785.2 of Ixodes scapularis. NCBI lineage: Eukaryota > Metazoa > Arthropoda > Arachnida > Ixodida > Ixodidae > Ixodes > Ixodes scapularis. The sequence continues at coordinate 39,751,705 of NW_024609857.1, read as the reverse complement.
ACGTCGATACTGAAAACCGCAAGTAGAATCGGGCATTACAAATCGGTGATGGCCACTCGTAACAATAATGATCAACATCTTCTTGTATCTGTTTACACTTAGCACTTACCCCAACCAAACTTCAAAAGTGTTTTGAGGCCTGCACTTAGTTCGTATCGCAATTACTGGGTCAACGTTTGGTTTACGGGCCGCTGTCGTTTGAATGAGCTGACGACAAAATGCAGCCAAGTTTGAAAGAGCAGACGACAATTCGAACGCATGCGTAATGGAGTACGGGCAAGAAGCACCGCGTCCCGCGTCAACAAACCATTCGAATGTCATGTTGTCGGCGTCTGTGTGAGTCTGCATACTCTTTTTTGCGTTGGAATTATCGATTCTACGTCCTCATCGCAATGTCTTGCCACTTTAATAGCCTGAGCGAAATTATCAAGGCTCGTTACGCCGCTAAACATTCCGTAAATAATTTGACGTGCAGCGATTCATTCGCATGAACGCCGCAGAATGGACGCCAAAACCATGATGAGATTCTTCTAGCTATTTTAGGTAGCGACGTCGCTCGTGCTGCAAAAGTGTAGAAGGTAGGTCGACGATCGACGTCGATACTGAAAATCGGAAGCGGGAACAGACCAAGCGTAACAAGTCGGTGATGGCCACCGGTACCAATGATCAACATCTTGTATCTACTGTTTACACCGAGCCTACTCAAGTCTTTTGAGGCCTGCAATTACTTCTTATTGCGATCACCGGGTCAAAGTTTGTTCTACGGGCCGCTTTTGTTTGAACGAGCAGACGACAAAAAGCAGACAAGTTTGAAAGAGCAGACGAGAGTTCGAACGATCAGGCGGCCGTGTGAATTTGAAGACGCACTGAACCCGCGGGTGGTTCGGACAACTTGGCGGTTTTCTCTCGTTCATGTTGGAACAAAGCAAATACATCTGGCGACCACAAAGTGTTGCCCGCACACGCAATCGTAGTTCGACAGCGTCTGGCTTGCCCTTTTCACGGCTACTATCCACGTTCTTGGACGAACGGAGGGGGCAAAAACACATGAAAACTGATCTTCAAACCTTTCCACACTCTCTTGGTACAGCCCCCGTCGCAGTATTTTTACAAAAAGGCAGGTTTTTTGTCTCGTTTCTTCCAAAGGAACTCAGGAATGCATGTCTGGCACGGCGACTTCTGCCCACCGCCCTAGACCGGAAGTGCGTCCGGCGCGCCACCACCGCGGCGTGACGCAGGAGAGTTGAGTTGGTGTATACAATGCCCGTTTCGCCTTACGGTGGACCGCAACGGACGCTACACGGGACAACGGAGCCAATCCAGCGCTGTAGAAAGGCCACGTGACTATCGGCGCTCAGGCACGTGACGTCACTGCGTGTCCGCCGAAGGTCCCGCACTCACACGGCATTGGATTAGCCTCGATGGCCCGTAGCCTTTTCCGCGGACCACCACGCCGTGGAAGACAGCATCGCGGAGGGATCTCTTCACCCTCAATTAAGGTGCGTTTATTTTACTTTTCGTTTAAATTGCCGTTCACACCTATGCAACCGAGTAAGACCGAGATACACCAGACCGGTTTTTAATCCTCTTGCGACGTCTTAGGCCCAGCTCCGCTGCAGCGCATCCGGTCCAAAGACGTCGCAAGAGGCTTAAAAACCGGTCTGGTCTCTCTCGGTCTTACTCGGTTGCATATGTGTGAACGGCGCTTTAATCATTTCGCGTAAATATTTTTGGGGCGTTATGTTTGCTGGCCAAAAATGTTCGCCCACCTTTCAATTCTTTTGGAACGAGAACAGTCACGTCTTCTGTTTATACACTTGTTTTTCTTTCTCTTCATTTTTTTTTTCGTCTGTGTGTGGGTTGGGGAGGGGTGGAGGGGGTGGTTTTTCTCTTTACACGGTGGATGGGGTCGTCGAACAAAAGAACGCCTTATATAAACTTGTATCGGGAAACAGACGTGCGCAAAAAAATAAATATATATATATATATTGTGTTTAGGACGCGTGGGTTGTATTCGGGGTTATATAAACTCGGGCTCCAACACAAAGAAGGCTCGAACGCGACTATAATCCAGACAGAAACAAGACGACGAAGAGAAGAGAATAGGAAGGTGAAGAGGGCAAAAGAACTTCGAACGAAAAATCCAAAACTTGAATAAAGCAAAAACAAGAAAAAAAAAAAAAAACACAGAACAGAAGTGCGTCGAAAGCTGCACCGCGAAGTTTCGCTAAAAAAAAAAAAAAAAAAAAAAAAAAAAAACATATGCATGCGTACAAAACTTACGTACACACGTACCGTACCGGCGGGAGATGCGTAAAAAAAAAAAGACAAAACACACACAGACACACACACGCGCGCGCACACACACACACGTGTATTTGCAGGCAATACGCGAAGAACGCGGCGCATGCCACCCTGTCGTTCACGTGCCCGGAGAGAATTTCATTAAATTGTTGAGAAGCCCAGCCGTTTTCGTGTTAGATTATACTGGCACAGGGATCGATAATATCGAGCAGAGATGCACACAATACTCCCATATTTATACCCAGAATAACGACATTCAATATGCATTCTATAGTTACGTAATACCAATTAAAAACATTGCTATTTTTTATTTTTTTTTTACTTTTACGCTTGGAGTAAAGGGACAACATTTGGGGTACAATGTGACTTGTTTTTTGTTTTTTTTCTTTTTCATGAGACAAAGTAGCGCAATTACTGATGATTGCGTAATAACGATTTCCCGCCGAAGATTTTTCGAAAAAAAAAAAGAAATTTGTTGTAGCGAATGTAAAGCGCCGCCCACAGACTTGCAACTGAGTAGGACCGAGAGAAACAAGACCTGTTTGTAAGCCTCTTGCGATGGCTTAGGACAGGATGCGCTGGGAGCGGAGCAGGTCCTACGCCGTCGCGAGAGGATGAAAAACTGGTCTTGTCTTTCTCGGTCCTACTCAGTTGCAAATATGTAAATGGCGCTTAAGACAGCGGGACCCAGGTCAGGACATTTGTCAGTGCAGTACGGCCACCAGCCTGGGGTCTTTTCTGTGACGTTCATGAACTGACACCGGTGCGAAGTATATACTTTCTGTGCCTAATCCGTTCTTTCTTATATTTTGACTTTTTTGTTGTATGTTTGCCACGAGGCAGAAAGATTCATAACTGTGCTTACAACAACACGCCGGAAGTTAGCAAAGTGATTTACCTTGAAAAAGGAACTTATTAACGACCACGAAAGGAAAGTGAAAATACGATTAGACTTTCTCCGAGATTTCTGAAATCGGTTAGGGGTGTTTCAGTAGTGAATTGCATTAAATAGGGCTTATGTGGGTTGCTGGACCCATGCCCGATGTTTACCGCTGGTGCAGTCATGTCTCGTTTATATGGAACCCATTAATGTGGACCTTTGCTATAAAGACACCATTTTCTGGGATGAACTGGGGAAATACACGCTTTTTTTTTTTGTCTCGTTATTATAGACAACTTGTGTTACGGTCGATTTTTTTTTTTTTTTTTTGGGGGGGGGGGGGGGGGGGGGACATAGCTGTCCGTATTAACAAGACATCACTGTACCTTTTCGGGCAACGTGTGTGCTATATCACCATTTGTACCAATGAACCACTCGAAACCTGTAAAAAAATCATATGAATGATTCATTGGATGATTAATTGATGTCTACGACAGACAGATTATTTCGACCCGTGAAGTATAAGCTATCCACTATGTTACTTATTACCGCAATAGTAACTTGAGGTTCATTCACACGATGCATCTTGTTGGCGAATCATGTGACGCGAAACTAGGTTTCGCGAGACAGATGCCCCCTGTACACGCGACCGAAAAAGTGGCGGGACTCCAAAAAAAGGTTGCGCGCGCCCCTCGCTTCTGGAGCAATATTTTGCTCAAACCTCACCGAGGCCTGTCAATCCCCCAAAGTAGAAACGCAGACGCTGCCAATGGCCGCTTGACATCGCTATAATGTCTGACCTTTGAGGCGGGGCAAGCTTTTGGAGAAGCTTGATTTTTGGCCGATCCCGTATCCGAGCCAAAGTGGGGAATGCCAAAAAGAAAACATGGCGGCGAACGACAGGCCGGGAAAAGCGGTGCGTTCGGACGATACGGGCTGTAGGGATCGGTGCAGTCACGGTGCAAATGGTGGCTCGGAAAAGTCCTCCAGTCGCGACGAGTGCAAGCACTGCGTATGGAGCTGATGATGGGTATATAAGTGATCTTTTAGCGGCGCAAAAATGTCCGAAATGCTTCGAGATCATCTGCCTGTTCTTTGACGTTCGCTGCTTTTCCCCGGTTTGGCAGACCGAGTAAACCGAGTGAGCCCAATCCGACGTTTATCCGGTGCTATTAACAAAGCGGACTGTCTCATCACACTGTGCGTACTTCATGTTATTTTGATGTGAAACGTTTGATATTCCCGGTGCGGAAGACAAGGTTGGGAAAAATTCTCGCGAGTTTTTGCGCGCTAAATTCTACCTGTGAACAGGCTAATTTCGCGAAATTCTGGTTTCGCTAAACTGTTGCGCGTTGAAAAGATGCATCGTGGGAATAAGCCTTTAAGAGGTTGCAGATTTCTGTCTTTAGTTGTTACAAAACATACTGAAGAAACTGCTTTCGTTCTTTGGGCGGTTTGACAGGGGCTCGCTCTAGAATGGTATGAACGTACATTTAATTTATGTTATTACCTCCATTTCTTTAGCGAAGATGGGGAGGGGGAATAAGCGGAAACTTGACACGGCGACACATGCTGAAAACAGAAGAAATATTGTCGCAACGGGGATAAGGAAGAGCAACAAGGGGTGGGGGATCGACGCTTTGCCACGCATTTAGTTGCCTTTTGTGACGGCCCCCTAGACAACTGTCTGATGCATGTTATTTGAATAAACAAACATTGAACCAGCCTGAAGGGCAAAAAGGCCGGGGATGTTTACTCCTGTCCCCGTCCTTTTTGCCGTTCATCTTGCTTTCCTTTAACCTTGAAACTTCACCAACACGCTCCAAGTTGTGAAATGTCGGAACTAATTTAATTTATTATGTCAGACATCTTATATTAAAGACAAATGAATCAGCAACAAAACTACAGCGTGAACAATCCAGGAAAATGGGCAGCGTGCGTTCATACCAAAAAAACACGAAAAAAAAATTGAAAGTTTTTTGTTTAACTTTTTTATTTTTATTTTACTTCCGGAAAATGCCCCTATGCAAAGGCGTCAAAACATAAACCACGGTAGCACCTGTCAGCAAACAAAAAATGCAAAACAAACAAACAAACAGTTTGCAAGATTAGGCGTTTCGGGCTCGGCTCAGGACACAGAAAGATAGGCCGTTGTTTCCGAACTTGTTGCTATGCAGAGTGAAAGTTCGTCCGCTTCTTCGCAGGGGTTGCGATGATGTGTTGGTACTGTCGCGTTTGTTTTTAGGTTCAAATAGTATCTACCTCGTTTTTTTTTTTTTTGTTTTTTTTTTTGCGGGGGCTGAGGTGGAGGGGGGTATTTAATTTTAACTTGTTCGCTTGAAGCCATGTAGCTAGGTCGGCAAGATAGCGATTTGTCATGAGTTCTAACTGGGTTTTGGATGAGGCTGCGAAGAATACAGGGGTGTCATCCGCATACATAAGCTTACAAGATCCCAGGATGGCTGTAATATCGTTTTTAAAGAGAAGAAACAGAAGGGGACCTAATATCGAAACTTGTGGGACACAGCAATTTATTTCCAATGTACTTGAGACAAGGTTATTCATTTTAACAAATAGCAATCGATTTTGAAGATATTCCTTTTTTATGAGAGCCAATGCTATCCACGTATTCCAAATGTATGTAGTTTTCTGAACAGTTGTTTTCGGGTGCTCTTCTTGGCACCCAAAAACAATAAGAAAAAACACATATAAAAAAGACGAAACCAGTGTGCTCATACGAGTTCGCACTCGCAGATATTCTCTTTCTCTCCCTGACTTCTTTCGTTTCCCTTCTTCACCCTAAAAAAAAACATATTTCCTCCCCGAGATTGAAGACGGTGGTCGAGACACCTGCCACGCCAGCCAGCCCGCCGGTCGTCCAATACCTCCGGGTCAAACTAAAGCTCACGAGCTGTCGGGACGTCTGAAAGCGCAGCTCAATCGCGCCACCGCTGCCAGCTAGTGTTTTTTTTTTATTGTTTTCTTGTGTGTGTGTGTGTGTGTGTTTTTTTTTGTTTTTTTATCACAGCGTCAGGTAGGAATGCGTTTGGGCATTCGTTTCTCGGCCGAGTTCTTCCACTCGCCCCATATCGGCCAAAAAAAAAAAAAGGTTGAGCTCGCAGGGAGACAAAATTTTAAAAGAGGCATGGACAGGAGTCGTGATCTATTTGGACGCCGGGCGAAGACGGTGGCGAACCTGTCCATTTTAAAGTAACGTTACAGTGGGAACGCAAACTGTGGACTGCGCGTCGTCTGATGCGCACGCCCACCTGCGGACTGAAATTGAAAATGTATCGTTCATTCACGTCTGTCTTTGCAGGAGAAAAAATTGTGAAATGTCTAGTCGAAGACGGCAGATACCCCCTTTTTTTTCTTTTTTCTGGGCTACTTGGTTTGGAGACATATTTGCGTTTCTGTCATACTCCTTGGCAGGCACAAACATGGGAATGTACAGGTTTCCGCATCACACGAGAAGCTCGCATATACGTGATTCGACCTGATCTTTTCAGAGAATATGGTTGCGGATAGATACTACTGAATTTATCCTTGGACGCAGCAGGCTGCAAAATAAATAAAAAAGAAACACTACGAGTTCCCCGCACCACTTGGCGCAGTTAGGAAGCCAAACTAGCTTTACAACGAAGGCACTCTAGCGCACGCTTTTGTTGCAAGCACGTACAAAGTTTAGCAAGCATCTTTGGTGAGCTGGACTCACCCTATAAACAACACTGGAGTAAAATCTTTTTTTTTACACCAGTTTAAAAGCAAGTATGACGAGTGAAGGAAATTCGGCTTATCAATTTTGTGCAGACACTCAGGTATGGTAGGTGACAGATTAAGAGTTTAGGGAAAGCTCCTACTCCTTTCCACTTGGCAGAGCGGACGCTGGAGCGCAGCTCGCCTCCCCTCCAGCGTTCGTTTTGCTGGAATGGAAAAGGGTGGGAGCAAACGAGATCATTCCTGCGTGAGGGGGATGAACACACAACTCGGTGAACGTAGCCGCCTCCCACAATGTACAACGTTTACGAACTAACCCAATTTGCTACCACAGTACAGAAAGATTTTTGCCTTACACGCACAAAAATTAAAACACGCAAAAATATTACTTTTTTTTCTCTCTGCTTTATATTTGAGAGGCGAGTATTCAAGAACCTAGCGGAGATTCCAGAATAGGGTCTTGTTTTTTGCACCGCCGGACATTTACACCTAATTCATCGAAACTCCTCAAGGTCGTCCTTATACACCCATTCCACGCAAGAACTTCATTCGCACAGTCCGCTCGAGAAGGAAGCGGAATACGAACTGCACTCAGTTCAGCGTAGCGTTAGACGGATGGCTGCAAGTCTAACGTGGACCAAAGGAGCACCCCACGCCGTCGTCGACCTGGCCTTTCACAGTGCAGGTACTACACACGGGAGCGGACACGCTAACGACGCTGGAGGGCGTTTTTCGCCGGCGCGCGTCAGCGTGGCCTGAATCGCCGGGGACGCCGCCGCGTGCTTCTCAATGGCTCGACGTCCGCTTGCTCGAAGCCGCTTCCGCCTTGCTTCTTTGCCCTGCTTGACGAGACTAAACGCGCACTCGATCAATCAGGAAGGCGCGGCTGCCTTTCGAGAAGATGTTTTCGGCGGCCGCGTGGGGGTTGCCGGTCCGTATATATAAGCAAAGCTCTCTTCTCGTGGAGGCACGCACACCCACGGCAGAGCTGAAGCAAATTGTACGCCAAGAGGTAACTTGTATCCTATAGGAGTGAATCAAAACGCCAGCACGGGAAAAAAGAAAAAAAAAAAAAAAAATTGGCGACGCGCGGTTTTTCTTGCTGCGACGCGTTGTTGTCCACATCTTTCGTGCAGATATACATCGGTCATGTTACGGTCTTACTGTGTAGTCTTTATTGCGAAAATGTGCGCGCTCGAAGTGAAGACCGGTGAACTGTTGAGACGACGGGGATTAGCGGCGTTTTTCGTGTGTGTGTGTGTGTGTGTGTGTGTGTGTGTGTGTGTGTGTGTGCGTGTGTGTGTGCGTGTATGTGTGTATATGTGTGCGTGTGTGTGTGTGCGTGTGCGTGTCTGTGTGTGTGTGTGTGTTTTAATTGTTATGTCAACTTTTTTCTGTCCCTTCTTTGCCTTCAAGTTTTCCACGCAGTGTCAGGGTCTACACATCATACTTTATATCTTCGCCGTTTTTTCTCAATTCTGTCACTACGAGCAATCAGGATGCCACCAACTGGCCGCTTGTATTCCAGCCTGCTTGATCCAACTGGCTGCACGAATGCTTCCATGGTTGTCTCCACCCCCCGAAAACGTAGGACATTGTGCCTCCACTGTAGACATGAAATTGAAAACTGTAGTACGCCAAGCTACCCGAGGTCTGTGACGTGCATAACGCGGTAGCGACTTTCCCAAACACACCCAGGTGCAACGTCCTTCTGTATCGAAACCGGTCGTGAGCTTCCTCTCTCCCGACAGCTCCAGCGATATTTTAAGCAGAAAAAACGTGAACGACTTTTCCTCCCAAAATATGAAAATCTCCAGCACGCACCGCAGTAGCCGTCAGCGTCCATGTATACTTCGCAGAAAGAGACGCCTCAAAGCTCGGACGACGACGGCGGCGACGGCAGCGTGCGAGGAAGGAGGGAACAACGACTCTCCGAAAAGTCATTTGAGACGGCCCAGAACCACACGCGTCGCGCGCACAAACACACACAAAAAAAATCTTCAGGTCAGAAAACAATTTTAAAGAGCGATATATCCTGTGATCCGCGCGGCGCAGCCGGCTCGCGGAAGGAAGCAGACCGAAGACCGCGACAACAGCAACCTGCAAGACCGGTAGCCCGTTAGGAGCACGGTCGCCGCCTCCTCTTCCTCCGTGCACGGAGAAAAAGTGAGCCAAGCGTCGTTGTTCGAAGAAAGACGATTGTCCTTCGCGCTGCACAAGCGGATGGTGCCTCTGCAACGGTCCACTGCACGGCCACAGCGGTATTACGGCGAAGTCCAGACGACGCGCTGATGGAGCGATCACGCGCTCCAGCGTCGTCGTCGGCGCTGTCGGAGGGGACGGACAGCGAGTACGCGAGCGAGCGGGGTACCGAAACGGCAGCGTGCCGCCGCTTCCATTACCGTTCTGAAACTAAAGGAGATCGAGGTGGCTGGAGGACTGGGGAGGTCGACGTCTTGGAGTTGGGACGGCGACGACGCGCGACGAATGCCCCAGGTGTGCCGCGACAACGCGTATAGGCATGCCTAAGTAAGTGAACGACCTTCGTGAGGGTGATAGGCTCGCTCGCTTTATCGCGCTCCAGATTGGGGTTTTATAAACGTAGTTTTATACTAGTTTGCTTTGGCCACAACTTATGCGGCAGGGCTAGTGCAGGTCTTGCAAAAAAAGAAAAAGAAGAAACAAAAAAGAACATCGTGCTGCAACGTTTGAAGTCACATCGCTCAGGCATTACACAGAAACATTTGCTTGCAGACATGGTTAAAGAATTATCTGAGGAACCGCCTCAATCATGCTCCAAAATATTATAATGCAATTAAATGCAAAGGTGCAAGCGACCTGGACAAGATTGATGAAAATAATCCCTGGAGAAGGGGAACAAGGGGACAAAGGACAAACGTAAATCTCCAAACACAGCTAGGTGACTGTTGAGCGACCGAAAAAATCCGCCTGGTCCGGGTTGGTAGAGTTGGTAGAGCACTCCACTTCTAATGGAGAGGTCCCGGGTTCGATACGTGGACCAGGCGGATTTTTTCGGTCGCTCACCAGTCACCTAGCTGTGTTTGGAGATTTACGTTTGTCCATTGTCCCCCTTGTTCCCCTTCTCCAGGAATTATTTTCATCCAAAATATGTTTGTTTCAATCGTGCGTATGCTTCGAACATTTTCTGGAGACAGTTTTGGTATGACCAATCTGATAGGACCGTACAGCCAGGAAGAAACACGCCTATAACAGTGCCTGCAGACTGTCTTCCCTATGATATATAAGCAGCGAGACCGTCTGGAGTCTCGCAATAAAATCTCGCTGCAACCATTAAACCTCGTCCACGGTATGCACAGTTTTATCGGAAACAGAACAGGTGGTTTTAACGGTACGCCTAACTTTTTCTCATAACCTTCTGCGAAGGATATGAAAAACCCTCACAGATTTCTCATAACCTTCACAGAAGATTATGAGAAAAAGTTCTCAACCTTCACGATGAGGAGGTTTCTCACCGCTAAGGTTATGAGAAACCTACACAGAAGGTTTCTGGTAACCTTCGCGGTGAAGCAATTTTATTGCCGGCCACATATATACATATATAGCCGTTTCCTGTAAATATTCAGATCCGAATCAGTGCCAACGCCCTGGCGTTGCCGTTAAAGTCAAGTAAAGAAGAAAAAAACGACGCGGGAATATTACAAAGAAGGCGACTCGCGCAAAGCAAACCCACCACTCAGAGAAAGCGAATAAATCGGTTGAACTCAACACGCACGACGGGACCCGGGGTCTTTCGCACCCGCTCTGTCGCCACCGAATAGACGAGTGAGAAAGTGCGTGCGCATCAAAGTAAATCCGAAAAATAAAATTAAAGAAAAGAAAAAAAAGCGAGGAAAACAACGAAAGAATCACGAGAGGACTCTCCCTCGCTTCCGTTTCGAAACACGGCAACAATAAACTTGCTTTCGAGTCTGGAGATCAGCGGCAGCTCGGTTGGCGCCTAAGCTGACACTGCGGTTGGTACTACGCGTTCGCCGGACCGATCAACCGCCTCCCTCTGATCGTCCGACTCCGTTCTCCGCGCGCAGGTACGGCCAGGAGCGTAGTCACGTGGCGAGAGATGAGCGCACGACTGGTCGGAGGAGAACGTGGCTTCCGCCGCACAGTCTGCTTAGGGATGAACGAGCGTAGACTGAGGGGCGGGACTGGCTGCATCGTCGCCTGCAAAAGTGGCGCGTCCACTCATTTGTCTCGCAGTCTCTCGGAAAAACGGGGCACAACGATAACGCCGCAGCGAGGCGGAGGGTGCTTGCTTGCCAGCGACAAACGGTAGAACGCGCATAATAAGCGCATTCCTCTCGTCGTGCTCCCTACACATTACCCCCCACCACAACACACACGCGCACACACACACACACACACACACACACATCCGCGGAGTCGGATCTCCGTTGGAAGCCAGACCGGAACGAAACAGCGAAAAATGCGCCATTCGTCTCTGTCGGTGTCTCCTCGAGTCGACGCCTATGAAAGTGCTGCTCCATGAAAACCCCGCCGGCAGAATTCGTTTCTGGCCCAAGGGAGGGGAAAGTGTTTGTTTTGATAGGTGCTGCCTCACAGCGATCTCCGTGAACCGGAACGGTGTCCTCGAAACACTACGCGATATGCGATGCAAACGTTGCGTCGACTCGTTATTTCTCGCGTCACGTCATGTTGAGGAAAAGTCACGTTAAGGTATCAAATTAAATGGACGAGCAACAATGTTTTCAGAATACGCGGTTTGTTCTCAATGAAGGAGCGTGCTGCTGAAGATGTATAGACCCTTTCAGGCAACATTTCATGGGCGCCGCCATCTTGACGTCACGTGACCCCGCCGCCATAGCCGCCCTTCAGTTTCTCGCTATTCCTCCGCGTGGTGTGCTGCACCGGCCGGAGCTTTGTTTTCGCATTCTTTTACAGTCCGCGTTGAAATCGTGTTTTTTAGGTCTTTTCGATATTTCGAGATTTCATTTAATCATTTGATACCTATATTTCGACATAGCTCTTGTATTTTCTTATTTATGAAATGGAATCGGACAGCGAACGGATCGACGATACAAGATTATGGCTTCAAAGACCATTTAAGTTCATCCCATTCTAACGTTTTTTCGCGCTAATAAAGGGCAGTCAACACCATTCCGACATATGCAAATTTCAACTGACGCAGTAAGGCAATTCAGTTGTGCTTCTCGCTGCATGTGCGCGCTCGTTTCCGTAAAGGCGACCCGCATGTAAGTGATTTGGCGTGCGACGAGACGAGCGACGGCGACAACGACGAGAGTCAGCGACGAAGATTTCTCACTGTCGCCTGTTGCATAGCTCGGTTTTTTGGGTTTCTAGAAAACGTCGCTCACCGACTTGGTCGCTTGCTCCCGTCACTTCCATGCTGTTTGCCTCGTCGCGCGACTGCCCGAGCGACTGCGAAGCGGGTCACCGTCGCTTGTCTCGTTGCTCGCCGAATCGCTTGCATGCGGTTTATACTTAATATCGAGGCGCCAATGGTTCAATGCTGTGTGCATGGAAATTAATTGAGTATAAACCGCATGTAAGCGATTTGGCGAGCGACCAAATAAGCGACGGCGACCCGCTTCGCTGTTGCTCAGTCAGTCGCGCGATGAGGCAAACCGCCTGGAAGCGACGGAGCAAGCGACCAAGACGGTGAGCGACGTTTTCTCGGAAATCCCAAAACCGAGCGATGGGACGGGCGACGGCGAGAAATCTCCGTCGCTCGTCGCGTCGTACGCTAAATCGCTTACATGCGGGTCGGCTTTACGGAAACGAGTGCACACATGCAGCGAGAAGCACGACTGTGATAGCCTTACTGCGTCAGTTGCAATTTACATATGTCGCAATATGTGTTGACTGCCCTTTATTAGCTACAAAAACGTAAGAATGGGATAAACTTACATGGTCATTGAAGCGTCATAATGTTGTATCGTCGACCCATTCGCTGTCCGATTCCATTCTATAAATAAGAAAATACAAGGGCTATGTCGAAATATAAATATCAAATGATTAAATGAAAGCCCTAAATATCGAAAAGATCTAAAAAAAATACAAGATTTCAACGCGGAACGTAAAAGAACACGAAAACGAAGCTCCGGTAGTGGCCTGTGCAGCACACAACGCGGAGCCAGCGGAGCAGCGGCGAGAAACTGAAGGTCGGCTATGGCGGCCCGGAAAGCGCGCGAAGGGCGCGCCGACTGGTGGCAGCTCGAGTAACTGACTCGCTGAAAGCGTCTATAAGATTGGACAAGAGTACATACAGACTCGTTCATACGCGAACCATAGTGGAACGTTTGGAATTAACGCCCACTCGCGGTCAAACTAAAAAAAAGAAAAAAAAGAAATACTTGTACACACAAAATAATTAACGGATAGGAGAGAGCACCATAACACGATATCTTTGAACTAACAACGAACAAGAATGATTTGTTGCTAGTTGAAATATGTCATGTGTGCTCCGTCCTATCATTTTATTATTTCGTGTGAATACGGAACGTACACCAACACGATCGGTTATTAATAAGAATAATTATAAAAAGAAAACGTACTCGATCTTTGGGAAGGAGGGCGTTTGTTCGGGATGCTGCAGTAGGTCGAACGCGAAGGCAAATTTTAATATGTAAAAAGATGAAATGTGATTTTGCCGGAGCATGTACTCACTAAACCAAAATAGCGAATAAAAGGAATGAAAAAAAAAAATAGAGGACAAGAGAAAATTGAAGATTGTCTCTAGCTAAGTTCGATTGGGATAATACAAGTCCCATGAAAATACACGAGATTCTCAGAGGTTGTATATGTAAAACCTACGTGTCAAATTACCGGATAAAAAACACACATTTTGCTTACGCACAGTGAATTGAGTAATTGCTTTAAAAACGCAATCGGGAGAGCATGGCTAAGGTCATATGAGGTCGGTAGAGTTCCCCACCACATATATGTGTACCCGTGGAGGAAACGAGTGATTCCTTCAGACTGTTTTCATTAGTTGGCGGTTATGCTGCCCTAGCCATACTTAATCAGAGCACACTGTGGGAATGACGATTCACACACGACCAAATAAGACGTTGCCCGCGTCACATTTACATGCAGAAAACAATTTATATAAAAAATACGCATACTAGACAACTGGCTGATATCAAAGGGGGGTGCCTGGCTGGCTAAGCGGGACTCTACTCAGACGTCCTCGCGTCGAGTTGCTGCCCCCGCATAAAATCGTCTCTGGATTATATTGGCGCTTTTATTTTTGTCTTCCACTTCACGTCGCATTGGAAACCGTATGCGGGCGCGAAATGCTGGCGTCGGGGAATTCAGCGAAGGGGTTGGGGGAAGCCGAGGCAGGTGCGTCAGCAGCACGGCGGGGGAAGCAGCAGGCGGGACGGCCGAAATTAAAAACGGAAATGACAACTTCCCCGCCCCGGTGATTAACGACTTTGTGAGAGAAGCAGTCCTGCCGCGCGGCACGCCTGCTCGCGCGCACCTCCTCGGAGTGGCGGGAGAAACGCAGCACGTCCACGCAAGGTTTGCAGCAATCAGACGATTGCGCGAATTCTCCCACCACTACTCCGACTTGCCAGAATTTTGTTTTCAAAAGAGTCGAGGTAGTTTCGACGGTTACACGCCACGAAAGTTTAGTCCTGTCTAAACTTCACGTCGCGACTGTGGTGAGGTGTCGGTTTGTGTCGAGATAAGGGTGCGAACCTAGTTAAACTCGATCGGCACTCCAGCGACGCCTGCGACGTATGGCTGCTAACCTGGGGTAGTAAATGTGGAAACGCGCCAAAAGTACTACGGAGTTTCGGTGCATCGCTTTCGGCATTTGCGATACGGATACCCGGTACTCCGCCGGCGCCTTTTGCGCATGCGCGGTGTCGTGATTGGACATAGTTTGCGGAGTGTAAAAACGATCGAAATAGTAACATCTATAATAAAATCCGCAAAAGCGTGCGCGACGAACTAGCGTCATTGTCATCCGACAATCCAAAAACGTGGTATGGGATCGGCGCTTGCGCAGTGGCGACAACTCTATTCCTTTGCGTACATCATACTAATACCTGCTAATATCCCCTATTACCACATCGGCAGTGGCGTATATAACTCATGATCCCCGAAGTGCCGGTTGGTAGTAGTTGTAAGGTGAGTAAAATTGATGCGTAAAAAAAGAAACATGGTACGTGAGCACAAAAATTTGACTGTACTTCGGGGAAACCATATGAGGTTCGTTTGGTGATTATAAATATAGCAGACTCGGCGTTCGAGACGCCGAAAAACATTAAGCCCATGTCCAAGATTGTAGACGTTTAATTTGTTGCCGGCCAATGCTTTCTTAATCAAATGTTTTTTTGTTTTTTTTTTTTAATTTGTTATATTCCGCAACAACAACTATCTGTACGTGTTAATCACAGCAAGAAAAAAAAGGGAAGTTTTATAAACCTATCGTACCAGCAGTGTAGTTTCGTAGTGCCACCGATGCGCTGCCGGCATGCATTGTGGGAACTGTAGCCTTTCTGCAAGCTCGACAACCCCTTCCCTTCGCTTGGTCTGCACGAACACAGCACGAGACGACATAAGCTGTCTCGTGCACTGGCACCTGCACTGTGAGCTGCAGTTATGGCGGCGTCACGTATGCGTGGAACGCTTAGAGAGATCAATCTACTCTGTTTTTATACTGTATCGGAATTCAAGAACCCAACGAAAATCAGACACCAGATGATCCAACAGGGGATTCCGTTTCAGAGTAGCTTTGTGACGAGCGAAAGCTACGGTCCCCGCCAGTCAATTAGTTAAACGGTGCAACACCTGACAAATCTCCCAATGACTGTCTTCCAGTGGTTGTGGTTATTACGTGCCTTGTCCCGAAATCCGAACGACTCACTGGGACCGAAGCTTTCGCCCATTGCTTGGTTACGCCGGAACGAAAGCAAGGAACGTGTAAACTCCTCCTAACTGAAAGAATAACAGCAGAGTCAAAACTTAACAACAAAGGTTTCTCATTCGCGACTGAAGGTTCCCGTCGAAGCCGCGCTCCCGATCGACACGGTCCTCAGCTTTCAGTCACCGGAACCAACCGGCCGGAAAGCGCCGCGGCGATCACGCCACAAATTCTCGCGAATCACTGCAGGCAGCTCCCGGAACGCTCGAAATGAAACCAAAACCCCCAACAACGCGTCCAATCGCAAATGAGGCTGGCCGACCTACGCTCACGACAAAAACACATACTTACAAAGAGAGATCATAAAATAACAACGTCAGGAGCTGTCAAGGCGTTGAGGGAAGAACCCGACGTGTTCGTGTCCGCGGCCGCGGAAAGGGCACGCAGCGGCCGTCAAGCTCGGCTGTCAGCCGGCCGCACTCAACGTATCACTTCACGGCGCGCCGTCCGTCGTCGTGTTTCCTGCACGCAAATTCGATTTCGGGTTTCGGACCAGGCGTCGATAATAACCGTAATCCGGGGGGAGACCCCCGCTGTCGACGAAAGCCGCGAGGCATCGACCCGCAAGAGAAGCGACCCTTCGCTGCCGCCTGCTCTGCCTCGCCCCGCCGTTTGGAGCTTCGGAAGAATTGAAGCCCGTATGGGCGACGGCGTTCAATGAGAGAAGAAAAGTGTGGATTACGAATGGAATGGTCGAAATGATATATTGGCGTATATGGAGATGACGGTTTCGATTCGGTGTCCCCCCTTTGAACCAGGTGAAACCTGTAGGAGAAATCGAACGCTGAAGGCCGTTCAATATGTGGGGAAGAGGAAGAAAGTCGCAAGAGTCACCGACGGGATGACAGCGGCAGGGAGGGGTTATCAGTTGTCCCGCCTCCAGCGCGATCGAGGTTCCTGCCTTCGATTATGCTTCGGCGTGTCGTGAACTTCGACCGTGCACGCGCAGCCGAAGCACAAAGGGCCTAGAGGGGGTTGACATACCAACGCCTCAACGACTCGTCTAAAACCCATATAAAATTATAAAAAAAATAAATTGGGGTGTGTGTATGTTTATACAGCCTGAAACAGCCTGCCGCAACGGGCGACGAGTCTCCCAGCTGCAGATGAGAAATTTAGCCAGTGCAGTACAACTGCTTGCCTCGGGTCTTTAACGTGCATCATGCAGTAGTGATACACGATCGCACGCCGGTACGATGCTCATCCAGATCGAAACGGAAAAAAATGGGGATTGAACCCAGGATCCTGGGTTCTACCCAGTGCGAGATTTCACTCCATGTGCTCCGAGCTGGTGTGCGCTAGAGTTCCTGTAGCTCCCTACGGGAGCCAGAGTTGCGCGTCTGTTTTCCACGTGCCGCCGCGCCGCTATTCGCCGAGATCCGATCACATGAGGAGCCGGATCAAGTGCCGTGCAGGAAAGTGGACGTTGCACGCGCCCCGGCTTACGTTCCCCTGCTTTTGAGCGCGCCGCGCGCCTCGAACGCGCGGCGCCGCTATTCGCCGAATTCAGTCACGTGACGAGCGGGATCAACATGCTGTGCAGGAAAGACGGTGCTACGGAGATGAACGCGCAACTCTGACTCCCGTAGGGAGCCTATACAGGAACTCTAGTGTGTGCTAGCCCACTCGGCCACCGATCCCCTTAGAACCCATATACTTACCATGGAAATTGCACTCTTGGTTTCCTCCTATACAATAAACATTCTAACTTCACAAGCCGGAAGTGTAACTTTACCCAGCCAGTTACTTCGCTGGTGTTCCTGAATCAATATACGCCGCCGGTTTTGGGCCATGGGTACACTACAGACTAAACATTTATCCCCTCTCTTCCTACTTCTCATCCTCGACCGAAGCGCCAGTCGCGACAATTGGCCGGCGGGATTCTCGGCGCGTCCTCGCCGGCAAGGACAAGCGTGTCCACACACAGAGCGCCTTCATCAATTTCCAGCGCTCCGCGAGCGTGCCCTGCAATTAGCTTCATCCCCCCCCCCCCCGGGTCGCGTTGCCAAATCCGGAACTGCTCATAGCCCCGGACCGCCCACGTGAACACACACAACGGCCTTTTCACAAACAGGCATTATGCGGAGAGTATAATACGCATACACGCAGATTCTCGACGGGCCTGGAAAATTTCCAATCTGACCCTGAGAAAACCCTCCGCGAGAAGAATGCACGACACTTGGCGACCGCCGTGCGCTCCCTCTGAGCGGCGCATACATTAGGCCGCTGCAGCGAGAAAAAAGAAAGAAAAAAGGTGGGCAAGAAAGAAACGTAGCGTTAGGCCAGGAATGAACACCAGAGTTACCTCCATTACCCGCTCGACCGACTGTTACGGCAAACTTGGAGATGGGACGACTTGGGTTACAATAGAACTGCAGCGAGTCGCGATCGAACAGCGCAGCGCGTATTGCAAACGCCTCTTCGCCAGCGGTAAGTTTACCGCGGGGCATGTTCGCTTGGCGGACGCATCGAAGCGTGACCCTTTTGACGTTAATGACCGCCAGAAACGGGCTTTTGAGCGGCGCGGTCACAACCTTGGGCCACCCAACGGCCGCCGGCGAACCGGCAGAGGTGACAGAAGACGGGGTTCTGCGTAGGTGAGAACAATCGCCGAAGGGTGTACGGCGACGGTAGCCGCGCTTCGCCGTTGCGGCACTTTTCGGACACGATTGGAATCGGGGTCAAGGCGTTTTCCTATGCGAATGCGGCACTCACCGAAGGAGCTGTCGTCGTGCTCGACTCGATTCCGCTCCGCGGGGACCTGGGAGAAGTAAGAGAAAGAAACAAGATAAGAAAAACAACGGAGTCATCAACATTGTCACGGCGTGGGAGTTGTCGCTGTAATAGAACAACTCGGCGGCGCAAGATGGGGAAACATGCCATCGGTTCGCGCGTCACGGTGGCTGCCGGCGCCAAGCGGGTATGGAGGTAAGACTAGACACGTTTTTGACCTTGAGGGAATTGTCACTTCCAGTCGCGACGGACACACATTACAGAAATCGCGAGACTGAGTCAGCGATGGCGTTCGAAGTTGTCATGCCCACACATTTGGCTGCGTAGACAGTGCGTACACAGTTGGCTCGAAAACTGGACAACATGCTCGTTTATTTTTTTTTATTTTTCAGAGTGGTCAAATAGGCTAGCGCTAAAACAATATAGGGTATAGCCGCTGCCAGCTGAAAAAAAAAAAAAAAGACAGGTTTTTGAAGAAAAAAAAAAAAAGCAAGAAAAGGAAAACAGAGGTGAATTCTAGCATATTTTTGTCCGGGTAATTTGATTATCAAACTTTAGATCTGAACGTATCAACAGAAGCGAGAGAAACCAAAAAATCATCCGCTAAATGGGACGTCATACCCAGAGGTTTGAGCTCGTCGCTTACTATGTTCACTCTTTCTGCTTGGCCATTTGCTCTCCGGCGTTCCTATCTCGCGAATGCCGCCATCCCATCGGCTGCAGGGTCTATTGATGCCGGGGACACGCAACGCCTCTCATTTCTTACGCTGTCGGTGGCTATAAAGAACGCGAGAGCATGCGGCGCAGCTGGCAACGTTTGGTACACATTTTTCGGATAGAGGGTATCTCTATCCGAAAAATGTGTAGGCAAACACCAATTCCGAGTGTCAGTTTCACTAGTCTGTGTGCACTGTAGAGTAATTTAGTCGAGTCGCCTAAACCCGGAGACAACCAAACTAACAAACAACGGGAATGGTTACAGAGACCCTTCGTACGCTCATACACCCTTCGTCTCCGAATTTAACTCTGACTGCGCTGAAGGTTGACGCGGCAAGCTGGTGTGCAGCTACCAAATAAATCCTAGTAACGCGAAAGCTTGCGCACTGGGAGCACCCATTAAAAGAAAGCTATGAAATTGCGCCTTCAGTGTTGGAGAGTGAACAGCCGTAAGGCGAGAAGAAGTATGCGTGCAGTCCCGCAATTCACTGAGCGAACTGCTTGCGAAGCAATCTCATTGCGCGCAGCAGATGCAGCTAACCAGTGCTTCGCCTCCGAAAACCACAGAACGCAACTTCACGAAGAGATACGAAACGAGAGAACGCTTGCAAACAACCCACGCACTGTAATATATGCTCAACTTTGTGTTTCTTCGCTCGCTGAGAAGACTACGAACTTTTAAACATAAGAAAAGGAACTACAAAATCAAGTCGGAAGAAAGGAGAACACGAGAAACTAAGCAAAAGAGACATCGGATGAACTTGCAAGTTCTCGATGGCGGAAAAGCACGAGAGGCTTTCTCTTGTCTGGAGTGCGTCTTCCTCCGGGCCCACCGACAGACGCGGAAGACAAGTTCAACAAGATCCTCGCACGACACATTCGCCGCGGAAGGAAGAAAAAGCAACAACAACAAACAACGGCGGTTCTTCGTTCAGTTCCATCGCAGCACGCCCGGGGCGCTGGAGGGCCGCAAAGGCGCCTCTGTCTCTTCTTTCGGAGCCATCATTAGCGCAAACCAGAGCGCCGCCAAAAGCGTCCTTCCCGACGGCGAACAAGGACCTCTTTTAGCGACTTCGACGAGACAGACCGCGCGCGCACGTCGTCGCTTCAACCCTGGACTGTCTCTCTCGAGGAGCGCCGGTCGAAAGCCCGCGAGTTAGCGAACTCCGTTTTA
Source organism: Ixodes scapularis (assembly GCF_016920785.2). NCBI lineage: Eukaryota > Metazoa > Arthropoda > Arachnida > Ixodida > Ixodidae > Ixodes > Ixodes scapularis. The sequence continues at coordinate 39,731,227 of NW_024609857.1, read as the reverse complement.
GGATCAGGCGTGTGCACTGCAAACTGTAAAAACTAGTTTTTTTTTTTTTAGCGTTTTGCAAGTGAGCTGCGGCGATCGCCGAGAGGCTGCGCCTTTGGCTGAGCAGTTGCACTGCCATGTTTAAATTTAGTGGACTTGCGTCCCACTTAGCGGACGGCGTTCATGCGCGACACTGACGTCACATAACGCCATGACATCACGTGACGCAGTGATGTCAGTTGGCACCACTAGGTCATGAATTCCTGCCAAATTTAACGAAGAAATGTTTACGCTATTGAGTGGGGAAACGTTCCTGCTAAATTTAGCTGGAAAGTTGAGACGTCCTGACTTCACGTGACACTGACGTCATAACGTGCGGACAGTTGCTAGCGGTATCGCGTGCTGCTTCACCGCTTCTATCCAGACCTCTCGTAAGCCTGTTTCACATGGTACGATTTGTCTTGCGTATTCGCAGCTACAACGTCGGGTACCACAGCTTACCCTAATTTTTTTTTTTTCCGCACGAGCGACGTCGCATATGAGCAATCGCAAGTAAAATTGTACCTTGTGAATCGGGCTTTAGAATATTGAGTGCTTCGACGTGGTACCGCGTTAGGTTTAATTTTAAGTAAAATGTCAGTGTAAGTCAGATACCCTAAAGCCGGGGTCACACTGCTTGTACATCATACAAAAGACAGTCTGCATACAGATTCGAACGCGAGCCACCGGGAGATTCGTACTTCGAATGCCACATGGCAATGACTTCGAGGAGAAAACTTGGCTCGCGGCATTCGAACCACAGATATTGCGGTGACTTTTTCTTTTATTTACGGTTGGCAGACAGTCTTCTGTATAATGAATGAGCAGTGTGACCCTGGCTTTATAAGTTTGTGCTTAAATCGTTTTCTTTTTCGTTTTTTCGTTTGTCCCTGGCATATCCTAATCGGTCTACAGCCAATCATGCTTCGGCATTAGTCACCAAGAAGGCTGAAGGACGAATGACGTAGCAAGGAGCATCAACAAGCTAATCGGTACGTGCTGCGTTTATTAAGCTATTAATTAGCTATATCGGCGATTATCACTGTCGACAAAATCCAAAAACATCATAAAAGAAAAATAGTGGGTCTACTTTTCTGCGAAGCGCCTGAGAGAGCCATTTGCTGCATCGCTATTTTCATAATTTGTCGAATAAATCCACGACGATCAACCCACAGGGACAACGCGGTCGAGTGATTGCAGTAGAGGACGGTTGGAGGGCGCGGGCCGACCCCTTCCTCCACCGTAACTTTGCGTGCTGCCAAAACACTTTTCAAAATATTTTTCGAACGTGCAGACTCGTGCCTTTGTATTCTTTATCAGACGGGAGCCAAAACCGTATTTTTCGCCCCTTCGCATTTCAAGTGTGTCGGCTCGGCAGCTTCTATGCCCTACACGCATTGGGCTCACTCAATCTTTGAACGTTGACGCCCGTTAAAGAATTCTAATAATCTAAATATTCTCAGGAGCATTTATTGTTAGAAAACACCGCGAGCACCATGTTTCACGCAGGCTTTAAGGGTTCGTGCAGTCTACTTTTCTCGTGTACCTGGCGAACTCTTGTTTGATGATCCGATGCTCTGCCCCAACCTGGCTAGACGCTTAATACTGTGAAAACTTGGCATTAGGGGAAAAAAAAAAGAAAAAAAAAAAGATTGATTGTTTTGTAAGGAAGCTTCAAAACTTGTTTGCAATAAGTAGCCCACCGGCTCGCCGTACCTCAGGATACAATGCCGCCAACGTAAAAAAAATAAGAAAAAAAATATAGAACTGCTTGTATTTTAACGTTGGCACGGTCGGGTGCCTGACAGTGAATGGCGTGGATGACGAAGCCAGGCGCAGTTCATCGCCCAAGAGTCCGGTTTCGAGAGGCTGCTCAAGTGTCCCGTTTCGCGCCGCCAAATCAGGGTTGGAGTCAGCCAATGCTCCACAGAACACGCTAATTGAGCAGGCATCGCTGCTTGCTTTCAAAACTCCAGAACGGGGGCAGCCATTGGGTGGCGAAAATTCGTGGAGGCGCTCGTTGTTCCACATCGCGCTAAAAGAATAGAAAAAAAAATCCTTCCAAAACAAGTTATTTATTCTCACCAGCGGTCTGTTGGAAGTCCACAGCAATAAATTGGATCGCCGCTAGTTTTCATCACGTTGAGTTGCGGAAAAGGCTAGAAAAAAGAAAAACTTCAAATTTTAAGGTTTAAATTAGCGCCTTAGAAAAAAGGAAACACCTTTTAGCACCGCAGTATAGTTTTGATGACAACCTTTCCGTTCTTACAGAAAGAACTGAAGACAGCATTCACCGCTTGTTCACACGAATAGTGTCGCACTGTGTACGTTACCACAACCCACTCGTCCACCGAACCATGTTGGAATTTCTATCTAGGCTGGCGACAACTCCATCTCCGTTTGAGCTGTAGATAAGAAAGGAATAGAGTAGGCAGAGTGAGAGAGAGAGAGAGAGAGCTTAGGGTGTGAGCATTGGACAAGAGAGAAATCGTCCGACAGAGCGGTGGTAATCGAACCTTCCGCTGGGGAATACTCGAGGTCCGAGCCTGCCCTTTGAAAGCCAATCGAGGATGGCGACCCGGGCTCGATTAAAGCGCCTAGCATCGCGGAAGAACTATACTATGTTTCTTGGCGAAGTTGATCGCTGTTAACGCTGCGAGCCATTCGAACCAATGAATAGCCAGGATCCAGTCACGTGTCCTTGGCTGCAACGTATATCGTTAAGACGTATCCGAATGTCACGTGGTACTCGCTTCATTAACTCGGATCGCTCGTAGTGTCCCTTTGGCCCAGATGGAATTAAACACTGCTATGCAATCCGGTTAGTGCGAAGGCATCCGGTTTCAAAGGAGTGAACCACCCGAAGTGTGATTATGTTGGGGATATGTTATACAACATAATTCTGGTAATTGGAGCTCAAGCTACGAAAAAAGACGCGCTTTTATTGAACACGCCGATTTATGGGTTTATTTTTCATATACGTAAAAACGCATAGTTGGATTACTAGCGAAAAAACACAACGAGAAACAAAATTTGACAATAAGCAAGGACTAAAATGGGTTTGTACGTGTGCAAACAGCGGAAACCTCGAGAGCGGCGGGAACGCTGGGCTGCACCTGCGTCTTGGGGAAAACGGGAACTACGCAGCCACGGGGGAAATTCGGGCCGCGGTCGAGTAGCTAATTAAGGAGGGAGTTTAGGTCCGTGTAGGGGGGAAGGGGGGGGGGGGGGGGGGGCAGACATAGAAGCGCATCAACTGCCTTCTCGCTCCCCGCCTTTTCTGAGGCGCCTGTGGTAGAAGGATGCAGCGACTTCTCGACCTTGATGTTTGTGCAGTGCTCGCTCGATGCTGAGAGTGAAGCCGCAACTTGAAGCGAGCCGAGGTAAGTGAGCGAAAACAAATGTATAGGGGTTACAACCAACCCATACGCTGGACTTTCTGTCGACAACTCACATGCTGTGCGCCAAAACAGCGCTTTGTAACGAAGTTCGTTATAAAAAAAAAAAAAAGAAAAAGTTCGATCTAAAAGAACGCTCGTTCCCAAACAAGTTCTGTATTTAGAACTATTTGTTGTTGGTGCTTCATTTTGAAAACATACATATCAGTAAAAAGATAGTAACAGGAAAAACAAAAATATTTTTTTGCATAAAAATCAGAAAAAGAAACGAGAGAAAAAACAGACCCAATATATTTTCCTGAAGCCTACAAGGCGAATTTCTGCAACATACGGTAAGATTAACAATAATCAATGCGGCAAAACTGAAAATAATCATGTCGCACGTCATTTCGTCGATAGTGGAGGTGGAGGATTAAATACACTATACCATATTGAATTTGTCAATCCATAAAAATAAAAAAAAAGAAGCGGTGCGGTGACGGAGCACGAGAGAAAATAGGAGACAAGCGCGCGTGGTTGTCTGCTGGTTTCTATTCGTCGTCAAACTGTTTGCACTGCCCTGAAAACGTACACTAAATAAGCATTGTTCTGCTGTTCAGTAGGAATTTGGTGTCAGTAGGGCTATAAACGTTAAAAATATATTAAAACAAGCTTTGGAAAACCTTTAAAATGGATAACTTGCTAAAGCCTGATATTTGTTCGTGTAGAGTCTGCATGCATGTGAAGAAGTCAACTTTTCATGCCATCTATCGCATATTTCCCGGTTAACACAGTGTGACACCTTAGTCGAAGAAAAACCATGAGAACACGCAATCGTGCTTTCACTGCCGCACCACCATATGCGCATAATTTTGCGTAATATAACATATTTGGACGAACGGTGAATGCAAGTTTAAATTTTACAGTTAATCTAATACAAATTTAAGTATACGATGAAGAGTGCGTATTGCTTTTGCCAGATGCTTAGTAAAAAATCTGATAAATTGACAAACCTCTTATCAACATACAGAAGTAATGTAAGGTGATAGTAAACACCTTAGCAAGTCGGATCCCGACTTAACCTCGAACCGCGCGCCGAGGTAAGGGGGACCCACTCTCCAGTCAAGACGTCCGCTGCCTGTCTTTTAAAACGACTTTTGTTTGGGCTAGTTGGTTCTTACTAGACATGATTAAAATAGCGCAAATTCGACAGGGACAACAAAGAAGGCACACGTACAACAGGACTGGCGTTTACTTCCAACTAAGTTTATTTGATCATCAACCAAGCAATATATACCATCGCCAGCGAGCATAAAAACCCAAAAACACACACAAAAAAAAAAAAAACTTTAAGACTATATGCCTACAACGCGCCGTTGTAGGCATATTTCCTGTCAAATTTGCGCTATTTTAATCATGTCTGTCTTTTAATGTTGCCAAGCGTCTCTTGCTGAAGCATACGCCACTACACGCAGAAAAATATTTTTTTCTTTTTTCTTGTAAAAACATACAGGTGTTTTTTCGGAACGCGAAGGAGCCCAAACAATTAAATAAAAATCCTAAACCAACAACAAATCGAAAAACTAGAAAAAATATCTAAAGTCACAAAGCGCTCATTAGAATGCGCCAGTAGCCGCTTGAACATTGCATGCGACTTCTGGCGCATGCAATGACATTGCTGGCTGAGCTCGCGGCAGCTCTGGCTTCCACGACGTGCTGGAACAGAGGCCGCGATCGTTGTAAAGTCAGTTCCAACCCTTAAACATGCCTCGTCCTACAATATTTGATGCCACGATTCTGTGTGGATTAGTTCTTTTGCGTTCAGAAACAGTAAGCTTGTCGCTAACGCTGGCAGTCGACATTACAGCAGAAGCCTCCATCTTGTCATCGCGAACCCCAATGACGCGCCCCCTGGCGCATCCCAGCATGGCGGAAACGTTATGCGGCACCAGCATCGCTCAAAATGGCAGCGCACAGAAAATGCGGCTTAAAAGAGGAGGTTGACCTCGCAATTATTAAATAATTTCTAGCGTTTTTTTTTTATTTTTGGGAAGTTAGTTCTTCAATTGAGTTGTCAGACAAGCAGCGTTTAAAGATTTAAAGATCCGGACTTATTTTTCTTTGAATAATTGTTTTGCGTACGAAACAATATTTAAACTTTCGCTTCCGCCCTTAAGTGTGACCCAAAGATATTGAAAACACAAACAAGCAAACATTTTTTTTTATTAAAGGTGCGTATTACGACGGACGACGCTATCGCTTCGAATATAGAGAGGTTGAAACGTGCAGATGTAAAACGCAAGATTTAAGTGCGAGGATAAAACCAAAATGTCCTAAAACAAGGTGCGTGATAAAACTGTAAAAATAAAAACCGAAAATATCGCCAGAATAAGAGGGGGGGGGGGGAGGAAAAACCGAACACGGAACATAAATACGTACGTAGTAGGCGCACAGAGATTGCGGCCTGCAAGTTAAAACAAAACATACAGAAATTTGATCTCGTCTTCCGCGAACTTTTCGTGTACGCTATTAAGACAAACCTGCAAAAAAAAAAGGAAAAGTAAAAAAGAACTTGGATGAACACAAAGTTGCGGACCCTACAGAGAAGAGTCTCACGCGCCAGGCTACACTGTTTCCTCCCCCTTGGCCGCGAAACTAACAACAATTTAAAATCGCACAAAAAAGAAATAAGGATCGAAGTATCTGGCCACAGGCTTCGGGATTAGATTTTATCCGTGAAACCTCCATGCCCCTCGCCCGGGAGTTTCGCTAGCTTTAGCTAGTTCGCTTTGCTCGATGTTTGCTGTAGGGTTGGTTCGCTACTCCTAGAAAAGGTTTCTTCGCGCCAACCTTCTTTCTGAAACTAACGAAGTCACTCCAGTGACTCTCAATTCAGTGATCAAGCGTAGAATCGAACCGCAAAACAACAAAAACAAAAAAACTACCTTCGCAAGAAAAAAGAAAGAAAAGTGACTTCTTTAGATTGGTGTTGAAGAAAAAGACGTACGGGAAGACGTTGACCGTTTTGCAAACTCACCTAGACACAAATGCGTACTGCGTGTGGCATAAAAAACACTAATTATATCTATATATATTGTCCCAGAGCAGACATTGGCTGAGATTAATACTTTAGGATTTATTAGGGTAGAGCTGTAGCGTTGGGCCAGAGAGGACAGGTACATAGTGAAGTAGGTATTAAATCACAGTAATGCACTCATCTCAGCTGTTTGTTATCGTAATAAATTTAATACGATCCTTGGTAAGAAAACACCGGGTGTTTCTGCGAATGCTTAGAAAAATATCCAACAAACAGGTCGATTAAAAAAGGCATAAATATTTTCTAGAACATACTGGCAGGCACGGCAAAACAAAAACCGCGAAAAAAAAAAGCCGCGGTAGTTACAAGACGATTGCCTAAAATTAACAAACTAGCGTTTTAATTATTTAAAATAATCATATGGCTCCAATTAGAAACTTCCTAAGCGTCATTAAAAAAAACAAAAAAAAACAAACAAACAAACAAGTCGATTAATTTTAAGGCTAAAAGGTTACTCACGCGATGCATCTTTTCAACACGCCATGGTTTAGCGAAACCGAGATTTCGCGAAATCAGCCTGTTCACACGTGGAGTTTGACGTGCAAAACCACGTGTTCACTCACACACATTTTTCCAAACCTGGTCATCTGCACGGGGAATATCAGGCGTTTCACATCAAAACGGTATGAAGTACACACAGTGTGAAGAGACAGCCTGCTTTATTAATACGACTCCAGAAACTTCGTCATATTCGGCTCACAGGGTATATTGGGCCTGCCAAACCCGGGAAAGGCCGCGAACGTCAAAGAACAGGCGGATAATCTCGAAGCATTTCGAAGATTTTTGCACCGCTAAAAGTTGTTCTCGGTCAGCATGTTTCTATGTGGTGCTTGCACTCGTCGCGACTGTTGATGAATGTGCACCGCGCCACCAACCCGTACTGTTAACACATTTCGCCCGTACGCACCTCTTCTCCGCTTGTCGCTCGCCGCCATGTTTGCTTTTCTCTTTCTGGCTTCGGCTCGAATACGGAATCGGCCAAAAAATATCAGACTTCTCCAAACGCTCACTCCGCCTCGAAGCTGAGACGTCATATCGGAGTCAAGCGGTCATTATTGGCAGAGTCCATGTTTCCCCCTCAGGTGATTGACAGGCCTCGGTGAGATTTCAATGCTCGAAAAGCGCGGAGCACGCGCGTTCACACAGTTCATCTGCTTCCCGAATACTAGTTTCGCGACACAAGATTCGCCAACAACATGCATCGTGTGAATAGACCTTTAAAGCATTTGTGACGCGTGGAACTGCGCTAAAGCCACCACTCGTGTGGCAAGTGGAAGGCTGGCAATGCGAAAACGGTGATGATAAGCAAATCATCCGCGTTTTCGTATCGACATTCTAAGTTGAATAATTACCTGAAATTTCGTCATTTTATTTTTTATTATTACTTTCAGGGATATTCTCAGAATTGTATAGTATTCACGGTCATTACTACTAGAGGCCAGACCAATTCTTGAGAGGAAAAAAAATGCCAAAAGGTAATGGTTCTCTAGATAGTAATCGATCAATTTCGACTTTTTCTTTTGCCCAAATTGATAAAAAAAAAAGAAAAACGCGCAAAAAGAGTACATGCGCAAAATGACGGTTGAAAGAGTGACGTAGTTGTTTAGGTGACGTCGTCACCTGTGTTGTCAGCGTACCCACCAAGGACACGCCGCCGAGATAGTGACGACACCATGGAAACAACGACACTCTTTTAAGCGTCACTGTAAGCAGAGCTTGCAATACTTTTTTTTTGGGTGTAATTTTTAGTTTGGATGAGAAAAAAAAAACCAAAAAAACTCGGAAATGAAGAGCTTATTTCTTAAAAAAGTCTTTAAAGTCGTCTGGCCTCTGACAGCAATTGCAGTCAATCTTGCAATTCCAACATACCCCTAGAAACCAGCATTTAAAAAGCTTAATGGAGTTTTCAGTTAATTACGTCTATTTACCATGGCGGTTATCCCATAATGTATTGTCCATCGAACCTGATATATACACAGTAAAAACCATAACTTCTCTAACTCTCACCCACTAATAAAAAAAAAAAAAAAAAAATCCGGTCAAATTAAAAATTAAGCTTCCTGTACATAAGAGACGTTCACGATAGGAATGAGAAGTCACGTGAGCGAAACGAATATGATCCCGTCGGTGAGTAGTTGCATGGGCGATTCTAAGATCTATTCACAGCTGGGTGCCTACGAGCGGAAGACCCGGAGGAACGCCTTGGAGGCGTGTGTTGCTCCGAGTTCGGTCGTTTTCTTCCCGGTTACCTCCATTCTTTTAATTCAAATATAATTAGAGCTTGCTGATTCAACGGCGACAACCATCTCGCCATCGGGACACTGTTGTTCGGTAGTAGGCTGCATTAATAAGAACCGAAAGCGCAGATTATCGGAAGACCCTTACATCGCGCACGGAACGCGACCAGGCAACTGCGGCTGCGATGCTTTCAAACTCTATCGAGATCGAAATGATCCAGTCTTCCGGCGGCCGTAGGTTGAGTCCGCAAACCGAAAATATTTTCCCCCGACGCCATCCTCTCGAATGTGCTCGGAACATTTCGCGCATCGAACCTAATAACGCTGTACATTTCATGAACATGGGCTACGCTCGCAAGGTGGGTGTACGTTTTCTTGGGAAACCGCTGTTTCAGCTTGTAACTTTTCGGTTGCTATTATTTGCAGGTTGTAGCTTGCAAAAAGCGACGCTTGCAAAAAGTTGACTACATGCCGCCAGTAAAACTAAAGGTAACTGCCGAAGTTTGGCTGACTTTCGGCAGGCAATAAAGTTAAACTTTTTTTCTTTGCCCAGGAAGTCGGGCACGACCCAAATTCCGAACCTTCCATTGTGCCTGCGTCATATGTCCTCTATTCTTCCGACAAGATAGCGCGAGTTTTTCAAGTTTCTTTGTTATTTCCTCTCCAGATGCGTGGTAGCGGATCATACGCTACACGCACGAGGTCTGCGCTTCGACCGGAATATAGTTAGCGAAATAGTAAACGGACCTGCTTAATTTATTTTAACACCGATATCTTTCAGTAGCGACAGTGACTCGATTTCCTCATCTGCAACCCATAGTTGAAGGCTCATTTGCGGCGCCGGATGTGGCTGGAAATCGACAAAAGAAAATATAAAGTTAATTCTATCGCTTTTTTTTTTTTTTGAATCCCGGATCTCCTTCGCGATAGCAGGAGCCGTGAACTTACGTTCAACGTCATAACACGACTGGGTTCATCATATTTCGCGAATTAGTACTTAACGTAGCTGGAAAGAAAACTTCAATTTGTATTGCTGAAACATGCTCGTGCATCGATTTCGAATCGTTGAATCATTGATCGATTCGCTCCGGCAATGGGCACATCTCGACTTCGCGATTTTCAGTTCTACACAAAGGACACACTCGTCGACACGGGATCCTCAATCAAACCCTTTATAAACCTCTGCAAGCCGAAGGGAGCTGCCTTCGATCGTTTCCTGCAATGCTCTTCTTTCGCGTGTCCTTGATCACAATTTATCTTATTGTTGTGGACGACACGAACAAGACGCACCCTAAGTCGGATACCTAGCTTTTTGGAGCACCTGACCAGCACACCCAAAGCAGGAGCGGCACCCCAACAAAGAGCACTTTCTTCGCCAACGTTTCTAACCACCGCTCGATATGGCCGCGGAATCTGACGCTCGGTAGATGGCACTGCAGTATTCAAAATGGCGCCACCCGCGATATAAAGGTTTATTAAAGGGTGACACTGCGGTGAGTGCGGTGGGACGTAAGTAACATTATCAAGGTCAGATTCGAATTGATCGATATCAACGCGGGTAAGGCGTAAAGGCCTGATGGAGCGCCAACTGTAACAGCGTTGTTTCGGAAAACTGCAGTATAAGAAAGGGCGTATGCTCGGTGTTTAGAAAACTTAAATGCTGACCTGCGTAGCTGCTGACAACATAAAAACGCAGGGCGTGGATAGCCCTGGGCATCATCTTGTCGCTCCACAACCAATCGGATTGCGGCACGAACCAATCAAAACGCCAAATAACCAATCACGAAGCGAGCCGCAAACATCATGAACCCAGCTTTAAGTCACGAACAAAATGGGCCCTGTATAGATTCTCGCCTCCTCGATATACTGCGAGAAGTTACGGCTGCGCGAAGCGCGACAAGATACAGACGCTTAATCAATGACAGCATCAGACACTTAGAATGGGCTGTCAGTTAAATAGATCTAGACTCTCAAGCTCGAGGAAAAAAGAGCACGGGGAGGAACAAAAAAATGTTTAGCTGAAACTTTAAAAAAAGTTTAACCTAACATACACACACAAAAAAAAAAAAACGACCTATACTTTAGTGGGCTTAAATATTTTCTAGCACCGAAGCCGCTGTCATACTGTTAATAAATCATACAAAACACAGTCCGCAGACATTTTCCGAGGCGTGTTTCTTCCTCGTATGACAATCCTGTAACATCGGTCATAAAAAATAAATTTAAAAAAAGACTGCACACACATTAGAAACATATGAAGTAAACATGCTTCAAACATGCTCTAGGAGTGTTCGCAGATAATTATGCCAGCGTGTCTTCCGTATGGTGTATGACGAGCATTGCGAATGCGCCTTGGAAGTCACCGGGGAACACCGGAAATAATAAACTCCAGGACAGCCGATGACCCGCCGGAAAGAAAGCAGCTGCCCAGTATATACAGCTCGCGCGCACCGACGGCGCAAACCTCTTTCCAAGTGCGCGCAGCGCGTATTTAAAAAGCGGCCGCGTCTCCGACGTGCGTAATACTACTCGCTTGCCGATCCTCCGCCCTGGCCGATCCGATTAGCGTCGTTCTCGGCTCGATCCGGAGTGCGAGGAGAGAGTGCGGGGGAACTGCGGGGACGAGTCCCCGACCCGATTTGGCCACGCAGCCATCTCCGGAAGACGACGTGTGTCCTCCCATTAGTCGCAGCAGCAACAGCGGAGGCGGCGGGCCCTGGGTCCGCAATGCTGCTGCCGCCTCCTCCTCCTCGTCGTCGTTATTCGCTCCTTCCCCGATCCTCGTCGCCAGTTAGGCCTAGCGTTAACTCCAGCGCTAATTACGCGACTGATCGAGTTACTCCGCTCGCACTAGAAGACGCAGTACGGGAGCACGTCGGAGCGAGAGCAGCCCGAGAGAGAGAGAAAAAAAAAAAACACGTCTATTGTGAACGTGCGTTTAATCGCGGGCCTTTTTGGTCGATTAACACGGAAGGATGGATGGATGGATGAATGAATTCCTACGGCTGAACCTTCTTGGTTTGGGGGGGGGGGGGGGGGGGGGGCGCTTGCGCCATCTAACCGGTGTTCTTAATTTGAACATTTAACGACTGCCTAATGTAGAAAACACCGCAATCCGTCTGACGGAAACGCATCTTCACAACCGAGCGCGCGCCCCTTCCGTTTTTACGGGTCGGCAAGACAGATCTGGGAGAGACTACCGCGCGCGAGGCTGTTCCTGGTAACGTGGGAATTAAGACATATTCAGGTCAATCTTCCGACGTTAGACGCAGGTTCCAGACCGTGTATGAGATGAGTATTCTAGGCAGGCAGAAATTAGAACATCAGCTTGTGAAGAACATGTGCCGATTTCTAAACGAAGGATACGTAAAGGGCCTAAACCTTTTTCGTAGTAGTTCGTATGCAGTTTGAGTAATAGCAGGGCGTTCATTGCCAATTAACTGTCCTGTACGTCTTTTGAACTTTGTCCTGTCAGTGCCTGAGCCTGCAAGTGCGATGCTCGCCCAACTCAACTTGCCGTCATTGGAAGAACGAAGGAGAGTAGCCAGATTAAAACTGCTGTATTTGATTCGAAACAAAAGGTTAAACATAGATTCGCTGCCATATTTAAAGTGTCACTCTGCTGGAGGACTTCTGGGTGGTCATACTGAAATGCTGATGCCGATGAAAACTCGGATCGACATTTCTAAGTGTTCCTTTTTCCCGAGGACCATAGTTGAGTGGAACAACCTCCCGGAAGATGCTTTTGCATGTGACACCGTTCAAGGCTATGAAGCCGGCCTGAGAGGCCTCGCCGAACAACACATATAATGTATTTTTCTTTAATTTTCTTTTCTACGTTATTTAGTTCGCTTATATTTATATACGTTTAAATGCATCCGTGTCTGAATCATTCATGTGCGTATCCTTCGTGGAAGTGTGCTTTAAAAATTGGGTTATTTTACTAATAGCCAGCTCCCGTAACGGCCAATAGGCCAACAGTATGAATAAATAAATAAAAACCACTTGTACTAACCCACTCCCCTCTACAAGGAACTCGAGACATTGAGGGCATGTATGTATGAATAACTAAATAAATAAAATACCATGCGTGTTACCTTCCACACTGAAGTATATATACTGCTCCCTGCGAACTTTGTGCGTTTGTTTACCCTCCAAATGCTGACACGGCGTGCGTTTCCTCTGCATTCTTTATGCTATCTAGCTTTGATTGATATGTGCCTCTCTCTGTATTCCGATATGCCAAGGACGCATGTTAGGATATTTGCCCGGCGAGTTGGCTATGCTTAAATTACTGCTCTTCGAAAACGAACAGGAAAGTATTTCTGCCGCATGATCTATATGCAAGAGTAGCACGAGAATGACCTAGTACAAACAGATAATATGTAAGCATACCAGGTACTATCGTGCTGTCTGTACCACCTCGGAAAGCGCTGTGGCGTTGACTGCTTAACGACTAGCAGACGAATGGGAACACATACTGGACGAGCAATTTGTTTTCCAGAGAAGTCATAAAGGGCCATTCCACTTAAAGATCATGTCGCGCGTGTATACCACGGAAAAGGCCATCCCTCGTGTGTTATAGCCAGCTGGATCCACGACAGTACCATTGTCGCGTTGGTACATCGTTGCCAACTTTAGTATTCGGCAGTCCGTTTCAACACGCGTCTCGTACGTCGTGGCTTCAAACCGCACCGAATGATCGATCGTATTTATCTTCAATTATTTATCTTCTTCAACAAAAAAGTTTAATTACACAGGAGACGATATTTCTTACCGAGCTCGGTTTTCCGCAGAAGGTTAACGTCGAAATTGGAAGCACGCTGCAGTTCACGCGTTTCGATAAACTCTCGAACGTGTGCGTTTTAGGAGAAATTCGCTTCCAATTACTTCCTAATTATTGAGAATCCACTCTTTCAAAGACGTTTTCCTCTTCGACCTAAACTTTCCTTACAAGTTCCACCGGGAACCGCGCCCTGACGCCATGACTGTATCAAGCTGCGTCTATTTGCGTACGTCAATTTAATTCAAACGCGAGCAATTTTCTCGCTTCCCGTTTGAATTCCCCGAATCCTTAATGATCCCGCGGAACGGATAGGAAGAGACGAAGTTCGTGAAATATGAACGAAGCGGAGCAAACCCCGAAGATGTCGGCGCTAAAATCTGAAACTGTTTTCCAGTTGGAAAGCAACGAGATGCGTGTTGGGCACTACATCTTAATGAAGGCACCTCTCTCCTCTCTCCCCCCGCCCCCCCCCCCCCTCATAAAATTGGATTCCCATTAGGGCATGCAGTTCAAGCTGCGCGCGAAGGACTGGTCATATTTCTTGCAAGTTATTTAGGGAAAGAAAAAACCTTCAGCCGCTCGAAATACATTGACCTCCATACATTTCTCATATTTTTTTCCCCGTTTGGATTTTTATTTTCACGTCTCGATACTGAAGAGATATGTGCCATTCGCTTGAGTTGCGAGTTCTTAAAAACAGACAGAGCGGTTGTGTTGAAGCGGAAAGGGCCAAACTGGTTTAAAGTGGGAAAAATAAAGACGCTAAAAGAGCAGGCATGAAAAAAAAGTTAAAATAATTTGCCTATCCTTTACATCTACGAGACAGTTTAAAATATTTCTCAAAAGCGGGTGTGATAAATCGCTAGCCCTATGACGAATTTCAGTAACGCCATTGATTCTAGAAGTCACCAAACGGTTATTTCCTTACACCCTTAAAAAAAGCTAGTACAAGGGGGTAACTACAGAAGTTACTACATTTCACTTACTAAATTTACTACCTGTAACGCGCGGTAGGTGTAGTCAGTTACAGGCTAAGAAAAGTTTTCCGGGAAGGCTGGGAGGAGGAAGCGGATGGAACGTTGGAAAGAGGAGGGTGTTTCCTCATTTCCTCTCCAGCATTCCGTTTGCTCCTTACTCCCCAGCCCTCCTTTCCCTCGAAAACTCCTCCTAACCCGTAACTGACTGTAGTAAGAAAGTTGGTAAATGCAGCCGCTACCACTTTTTAGCGTTACTACTTTTTTACTAGCTAGTTACTACCCGAAAAGCACGGTCAAGATGGCGGCGTCTGCTACATCCTCGATGGCCAGCATTAGCGACGCTCTTCCTGTTTCAGAACGCAGGAGGAGGTTATCCACAAACAATCGTAGCATCAAATATTGTAGGACGGGGCATGTTGAAGAGTTGGAGCTGACTTCATAACGATCGCAGCCTCCGTTCTAGCACGTCGTGAAAGCCAGCGCTGCCGCGACCGCGAGCGCAGCAGCCACTGATCTCTATTGTAGTAGACTAGATAGCGAATCGCGGCCTCGGCAGCTGGGGTCGAGTGTCGCCACCGGTGGCCATTGATTGACACCAGCTAATGCATGGGACTCTATGGGGACAACGAGAAAAAGTGCCGTTTCCCCCGTTTCTAAGCTGTTGTCGGCCCTGAAACGTTTTGGCTGCTTTGTGATAAGCCCGTCAAATAGCTTGCGTACAAACATCTAAACTGACAGCCCTCGCAGTTCTTATAGATAAATATTTTGTGGTCGAGAGTGACTCCGCTGGGCAAAAGATGTAGTGCAGCTCAATGATGCGAGTGTTACCTAGAGTTACCGCGGAGTCGGTGGTGGTTTCCTTGCGTTAGGTTTAGCAGACAAGCTCGAAGGCTTTGCTAAGCGGAATTCACTCACTCCCGGAAAGCCGCTGTCGAGATGGAACTCCTTTGTCATTCATCAACCTCTGGGCTTCCCCGAGGACGGTCTCATTGACGGCAAGTTCCTCTGTTTACTCCACTAGGAGAGCAAGCTTGCCAGGTCAGCCGTAGGTGCTCCGGTACGCTAGATATTTTTAATCGGCGTCAGAACGTTTGACAAAAAAACGATTCGATCTCCAAACACCCGACATAAGGATCGCAGCACACCATAAAATACTCACCTCCGAGCAGATGGTACATGCTTCAATATTCTTACTTTTGTGTGTTTCTCCCATAGACTTGCGTGTATTGCCTGGTGTCAAGCAATAGCCGCCGGTGGCGACACCGACGTGCTCCCGATCAGCGATCCAGCCTATTACAATAGAGATCGGTGGCAGCAGCCATTGTTGATGCAGTGGCCATGCGGCTTCTGATTTTCCTTCTCGTTTTCATTCTTTTGGGAACGCTTATATTTTATTTTGGGTTTAACTATACTCCGTTTCACCTTACGTCCGAGCGCAGCGGATGCAATACGAGCCATCGGACCCAATCGAAGACCGTATGAATGTCACGTGACCTTGGGGAGGGGCACAGCGACACCCGGAAAGCGTATCACGGGCTACGTCCACAGAGCGGGATTGGCTGGGATAGAGCGTAGCGTTCGCTGCGTCCGGACGTAAGGTAAACAGAGTATACGATGAAAATAGCCACGTAGCACATGCTAAAAACGTTTTAAAGACAAGATAGCTTTTTTCTATATTTTATTCTAGTATTTTTTTTTAAATATACGTTTCTGTTTGGAAAGAGACGCTGGCAACATTGTACGACAAGCAGATTGGGTACAGTCGGATTTTGCGAGACGCTCATTTTTGCGGTCCGAACCTGCCGTTTTTGCCTTGTGCCGTGTGCTGTGTGTCGGTGGACGTGGACTGCTCAGAGGATAGTTGTAATGGGCCGGTGCCTCTCGTCCCCGGGTTGAATTTCGCCATCCGAAGAAGCTTCGCTGCTACCTGACACTGAGAATGTCTTCTTCATGGTCTGTGTGTGCTCGGTGCTTCAATGATTCTGACTGAGTTGTTTTCGGTCGTGACAGTGCACTGTCACGACCGTTGATGTGCGTCGTAAATAGAGTTCGAGCTCTCGGAATAATGCAAAAAATGTTTAGAAATCAACGAGTCTTTACGAATTTGCTTGTATCTTCCCAGAAAAGCGAGCATTCGTCAGTGGACTACACACAAATTAAGATGCGAGCTGCATGCGGTATTAATTTTGCATGGATTTGTGTCGCGCAAAGCGCGAAAGGGCTGCCGACGCATACTCACCGTCAATTACAGCTTTCGTTCGCCGCGGGTGACAACGAATTACCTCGCCGACGGCGACCGCATTCGTTTTAATGCTCGATTAACGTAAGCGATGAGAAAGCTGCTTCGCGGCTGCTATGCGGGGAAACGATGACATGGATGCTAAGAACCGGTGTGGTTGGTTGTTTAAAAACTTCCTTGGGGAAGGACATTGGTGCGAAAAAAGCACTATATTAGCAACATTGACTGACGCAGTGATGCACGACGACAAGTTTGCGCAATGGTCAGCATAAAAGACTCATGGGCAGTCAAGGGAGTTAGCGATTGGAGTGATTACAGTAAGCGCGTCACGTGTGTTCGTCGTATTTGTATGCGATCTGTGTTGAATGCATTGCATCAATTGTGTGCTGAAAATGTGTATGCAAGAGGTGTATCTACTTGCAGATGTGGAAACGTTGGAATCAACTATATATAATCGGTTTTTTCTTGTACTTTAAATTGGACGGCGACGAGCGCTACATGGATTACTTATTTCCAGTTTTAATATTTGCTGCGCCTGTCGTCTGGTGGTAACTGGCCTAACCACACGCCTTTTTTCACCGGAAATCACGGGACTCGTTACGCTTCCGGTCCACACTTGGGAGGTAGCGCGAGTTTATACTTAGAGGCAGTAAAATACACGGATCCTACTTTGATGCTAGTAACAGTTACTAGCTTCTTGACCTAGTGACCGTTACTACCTACGTTTACTATAGGTACCTAGTAACATATGTGACAAGCGGTTACTAGCTCTTACCTAGTAAATACTACTAGCTTTGTTTTTTTAAGAGCAGGATATAGCGATAAAGGTCATATCAACAGTACCCCGAAGCTGTCACATTAAAATGATCTTTAACGGGGTTAAACTATTATTTCACTAATCTCCATCTCGTTTCCTAGAGAGGACGCAACACACAAACTCGACGATGTGAAGGGGAGCATAAGGTTTACACCTATACTTCAAAGGCTGAATTTAAGCCATCCAAACGGTACTACTGCAAAGCACACATCTTGTATACCTAACGAAAGCCTCTGATATTCAGACTTTGATTGTCTAGCTTACAAAACGTAGCTGTTGAGTACTCTGGCTCCTATTTCCGAACCGACATGCGGGAGAAAAACCCAGACTATGGCAGCCTTTTTTCGAAAGTTTCGCGCGAAGTGCAGCACTTCATTCAGCCTTCATACTTTTCAGGCGAATATCATTATGCAGGTCGGTGCACTTCTCGTTAATATTTCCGCGAGATCGCTCGGAATATTAATTTGCGCGGCTGAATCGAAGGATCGTGGACCTACGTGACCCCGCCCTGTCGAACGAATGGGTACCCGACAAACAACACGAAAAAATGCCTTCGTGTATTTTTCTTACTGATTGATACAAGCTTTATTATTGTATGTTTCCATAAATTCTAATACGAATTCCCATCAGTTACCCGAACAGTCATGAAAGCAAAATAAATACAATCCGCGTATCGTGCGCTCGCGGGTCTCGGAACTTTCAGAAGACTGACACAACGTACTCAGAAAATTAAAAACAAAAATGCTCATGTGTCGGCTTTGGACCCATAACGACCCAAGAATTAAGTTGACAAACCCACGCTAACGGGCCCGCTAACATCGTTCCAGAAAAACAAGTGTGGACATATTTAATTTCAGAGGGGAAGGGAGGGACAACTAAAACTGTCAAATATTTAGCTAGAGCGCGGGCGGCCCCCTTTTACAAGGCCGCTGGAAACTCGAGCAGCGTACGGGCAGCGGCCAGGACAGCTTCACCCACACAGAAAGCACGCACACATGAAGCGTTTAATAACGCCACCTCTCAGCGGGACCACCTCATGCACGGCGAGAGGCGCAATTAAGGGCCCGACCGACCGAAAGCCACGGGCGAGCGACGGGCCGGCTGCAGTTTTCCCGAGCCGGTGCCGCAACGGCGGCGCCCACGTGCACGGGCCGAACACGGGAACGAGCTCAGCCTGATTAAAGTCCGCGGCAGCGTGTTCATTTATACCCCTCGGCCACGACACCGCCGCGTGCGTCGGCGCACATTACGAACGGCCAGCCGTGACGCGTCGTCGTCGCTCGTCGTCACGGCTGTCCACCACCTCACTCCGCTATTTTCGGTTCAAGCAAAACCCCCCAAAATCTACCATGTGACGTTTTAAAAGTCATAAACGACGGTTCACGCAGAGACCAACAAGCGGCTCTGACTTCATGTCGCTGCGGTGACGCTGCTTTCGGCACGGCGCACGCGCAGACGGTTCACCTCACGCGAATCCGGTTTCTGCACACGCGCATTACCTACACCGGGTGGTTATCATTTGAGTCTGTCCTCGTCTCGACCTTCTCCGTTTGGACCTTAAAAGAACCCTTCTCAAAGCGTCCTTCTTTGTTGGGCCAGCAGCATTCGGTCCGTTCTCGTTAGATCCTTCACGCTTCTTCATCTTCCAATAATAAAAAAAAAAAAAAATTGTTGTAGGCTTTTGGAGTTCACGGTATCACGGCTTGGTCTCCGCATATCCCCAAAGAAGCTTCTTCACCAACTTCTAGCCACGTGACCTCTCCCGTTAGCCAATCAGCGTCGAGCTTCCTTCGTTCCTCCTGTACCCCCCTCGTCAACCAATCAGCGTCAAGCTTCGCGGTCGCTTCACTTTCTTGGGCTTCATGATATGCTGAGCAACTAACCAAAGAACGTTTCACGTTAAAAAAAAGAAAGCGCCGATGCCGTGTTTGAGCTAACAGTGTCGCGGAGGGAGTGTATACGCGCACAGCAGCAAGGTACCCGCCGTGACGTCAGTGCAAGCCGCGCATATCGCAGCTCCAGACTCCCAGCCCACGTGACACTCTTTCGAAATATTGCCGCGTGCATGACTGAGAAGATACGCTTGTCCGTTCATCTAGAAGGTTCGCATATACTTTTACCCCGAGCGGAAAAGAAAAGGAGGCCAGAATGACCTTGCCTAGTCAGTTTCGCTCTAGCTCTTCCCCGAACATTCTACATTCGAGGTGACGAGCATAGTAGATAAAAAGCCGAGCGCCGTATCGCCGATTCATTCATGAATTCTCTCTCGCGATAGCTAGCTGTGACGCCGACGCACCGTCGCTGGCCGCTGCCGACGCCGTCCACGCTCGCTGCTGTTGTCTTCTCGACGTGTGTGTTCTTTTTCGTTTCTGGCACAAGTTCGCTCCCTTAAATCTTTAGTTCATTATGTTTTATCCTGCCTTACCGTCTGCCATTCGGAACAATATGATTGGTTATGAAGGCTCGCGGCGTTCCCCGTGGTCCGCCTTGTTCGCGAAGCGGAAGACGGTCGCCATGACGGGTGTCGCGGCGGCTGGGACGCCGCCGACGAAGCCGACACCTTCGGGTGCCACCGCGTGTGAGTTGGAGAGATAAAGCTAATCGCGCGCAGCCATTAGACCGGGGGGCTTTCATTAGGCGCGGGGGCAGGGACGCAGTCCATTACCTGAGCATTACCCGAGGACGACGCACGCAGCTTGCTGCAGCCCCCGCGATGCGTTTGCGGCGTCCGCGGCTCGAGTACCGAGTCGGCTGGAGAACCCAATCTCGCGCCGCGCAGGGGTCAGAACGGAGGGACAAGCGGAACCTCGTAGAGATGGGGGAGAGATCGCGCTCTAAGGTGCAGTCGAGTCCAAATTTCCGCTCGGACGCGAACGATCTTCGGGGAAACAGGCTGTCGGGCAAGGTTTATGATGGACACGAGTAAGCTAGACGCCAGGCTGTTTAGCGATTACGCACGCCATGTATCTGTCTCCGCGGTGACTTGTTGAGCAGCGGTCCCACTCCCCTTATACATCATACGGCGTTCGTTGCAGACGTGACAAAAGTGTCTGTGGACACGCCCCAACCATGTTCGGTAGCACGTTTGCTTCATACAGATGAATGCTTGAAATGTTTTTGCAGAAAGTTTTTGGGCGACCAATGCCATTTGAAAAAGCCTCAGTCAGTGACTGCAGACTCTTTTGCATGACGGATTATCAGCGCAGCCGCGGTTTTAGTATTGCGTACAGAGATTCCATCGAATGAGCGGGTTCCAACTTGGCCGAGAAGGCCCGAGCAAATTGATGGCGTGTTCTTTCCGAGAAACGTTACGCACCACCGAGATTTTTTTTTTTTTTTTTTTCAGCAAGGACAAGTAGGAATTACCCGAAAAACACCACCAGCAGGGGCGATTACGTCATCTCCAAGTTATGTATAGATGCTGGTTTGACAAGCTTGGGAGCACGTAAGAATGAAAACAAAAAGCATGATTAGCCGCCATCGAATATTGCCCATGTAGTTAACAATGCTCGTTTTATTTAAGAGGCAGTACGTGTCTTGCTGGGCGTCTTATCTGAATATCTTGCTGCGTTATTAAGCTTTCTCGTTTATATGACCATCTTTACTGGAGATAATTACCGGAACCTTCGGGAAATACCGCGTTAATTGGGCGTTCACCTTATCCTCAGCAGTTTTTTTTTTTTCTTTTTTTGTCCGTTTTTGAATTTTGTTGCTTTTGTTGGGGCACTATTTGGGGTATCCGAGTTTGCATTAACAATGCCGCTGGCGACGGCCCGTCTATATTTTCGTTTACAACGGAGAAGAACGGCAGAAAGAGTAGATTTGAAAAGATAAATTATTTGGACACGAAGAGCGAGCGCAAGCACACACCTCTGAACCGATCTTCAAAGAACACTCTTGTCACTCCCAGAAAAACAAACGGCTGGAATTAATCATCTATTCCGCTCCGCCCCCAAAAGAATCCGCAACTTTATTTCGAATGAATATAGAAGATCCCTACCGAGTGCCAGCACGAGACAAAAGAAAAACGAAAAAAAAAAAAAATCAACGATTCGCAAACACCGCAGGAATTCCCGAAGAAGGGACCAGCTGCCAGCTGAAATTCCTATCTTATTCTTTTTATTTTTATTTTCCGTTTTTTCGAGGGGGTTTCCCGCGAAACCCGTCGCAGCACCGACGATTCTCTGATCGCCGTTTTAATTATAGATGTACACCGTCGACGATGGGCCCCAGGGCAACGGAATCAAAAGGAACCAATCAATAACCCCCTTTCCCCTTTTTTTCTTCCCCTTTTTCTTCAAAAAAAGAAAGTCTGACAAACAAGACAAAAATGTGCACACGTTTTTCGGCGGGTCTGCTTGCTTTCTTCCGTTCTACCACCGCTGCCAGCTATCACCCCCAAGATGGGCAGTGCGCATGCGTGAGACACGCCTGACCCAAAAATCCGCCGAGTCTCACGTGTCCCAATCTGGAAGAGCAACGCCGCACCGCTCGAGGCAGGAGCGCAGTGAAGACAAAGGACTGCCCGCGGGGAGGAAACAGAAGAAACCCGGGCTCGATCAGACGGGCAGGCCTCGTCCGCCGCTTTATTAGCCGCCTTCTCGTTTCAGGACAGCCTGCGCCGGAGCAGTCTGCAGTTACCGAGGAGCTCCGTTGCCGCGGGCGAGGCATATCTTCTTCGTCTTTGTTTACCCGGTGTTTTCGTTGATGATGTCGACTCACAACCGTCGGCGTCCGTCTTGACGCCCCCTGTTTACAGTAAAACTACGCGGGACGAAAATGAGGGAGAGGAGGATATCAGAGCGTCGAGCTCTACCTGGAATGATTAGTGACTATCGATCTGCCCTTGTGTCAACTCACTCTTCGAACGCGTTGGAATGCTGAAGACCGGCGCCCGTCCTTCGGCGTCCGCGTTCGAATGTGTTTACACAGTTAGCAGAGACAAAGGCAGAAGATAGCTTTGTGCCTACCCACGAACGAATCCACTCGGCGCTCTGGCGCTGTAATCTCCTTCCCTCCTTCAGTTTCTACCTGTATAGACCTTTTTAAAACTTTTGCAAACGCCACCACGCACTGCTCCAGAGTTTGACGTCCAAGCGAACGTCCGGTTCATAAAAAGAATAAACAAAGTGCCCCCCCCCCCCCCCCCTTGAAACCGCAGTGGAGCAGTCCGTTTTATTGGCTTTCAAATAATTTCAGCTTGAGAGTTTACTTTTTACAAAAAGATTCATCCCCCCAGCCGTTGAAGATTCCTTCAATATTATGAAACTCAACATGCTGGGAATATTATCTATTGCTTAGGTGCTTCACCGAGAAAATTCGTAGCTTCAAAAACGACGAGCATAAAAGGCGGAAACGCATCCCTCGGAAGTAGTATCGATAGCGGACTCCCCGACTCTGTCCACATTTCGACAGCGAAGCCTGTCTTTCGCCACTTCCGGTCGGATCCGTTATTGTCGGACAAGGCCGCGCGCTCTTCCCTTCTACCCCAGAAGAGGCCACTGTTCGGCGAGGCGAGAGCGCCGGAAGCCCGCGGTGTCACCGCTACTTGACAAAACGACGAAAGCTACGTCCCCTCAGACGATCGTAGTGAAAGCGAGGCACGCGTGACAACGGTACCGTCCGAGCACACTCCTCTTGTGGAAACATGTCACGTGCTTGGCTCTGTCGCCTCGATTGGCTCCAGGTTCGCCCTTTGACGAGTTATTCACGCTGAGAGGGAATGGAGAGGAAGGTGCGATTGTCGTCGTACGCATGGAAGTCCAGGTACGACAATGAATGTCCTCGTCGAGGGTTAAATGCCCCTGGCCCCCTTAGAGGCGTCTCAAAAAGCACGGAGCCACCACCCGATTCATTCGCGAGTTCTTGCCCAACCGAACGTTGCCATTCGAATGTTCGGGGCGCGTTCGTTAAAGGAAAGAAACTTGAGCTGGTCTGCATTTGAAAAAAAAGAACATTTAAATCTTATTTATTTGTCCTTTAGGATCACGAATATCGATATTCTTTTTTTTTTTTTTTTCAATATAGTACACGGAGATTGAAGAAAATAACTTTTAAAATACCGTAAAAGCCCCTCCCTCCTGGAGTGCGACGTCATATACACAAAGTTTTCAGTATCCCCGCTTTCGCGTATCTTCAGCGCCTTCGCGTATCTTCAGTTTCAAAAAGGTAAAAAAAAAGACGCTACGACTATGTGCCACTAAATAAGCTACGCTTCAGAGCAACGACACTCCCCCATTTTGTGGCTCAAAATCATGGTGGCCAGTTATCTGAAGCTTGATCTGAAATCACAGGAAACGCTTTTCCGTCCTCCACAAATGTTTAGACAATTCGCGACAGAGCAGTGCAATGATTACATGAGCTTCCTAACACCGAATCTAATGCTGAGGAAGTCGCACTTTTGAATCATGACGATCGACAGTTGCGTCTGCTCTGCATACGAGCCAAAAATGGCGGCGCCCATAACAATGTCGGGGAGCAGAGTGCCGATACTCTAAGCGCAGCTCATTTAGTGGCTCTATAGCCACCGACAAGATGAGAAAGGCAACGAGGTATTTCTGATGTTTTCCCTCCAGCGCGAGCTTCCCAACGCCGATCACACATCGGCGTCTTGTGATTAGCGATCCTCGAGCAAGCGAGAGCAGTCGAAGCACGGCGGAAGGCAAAGAGCGTGTGCTAAGGGATGGGCGTTCTCGTCTTGTCAGTGGGTTCAGGCGAGCAGATTCGACGAACGGCACTGACAGGCGTGCAAAGAACTGTTCATTCTCCAACCAATGACGTTTGATGAATAAATCTCGTCTCTTTCTTTTTCCCTTCCACATCGTTGCAAGTCGGCAGAAAAGGCTTCAGGTTGACCTAGATGTACTCAATCATATGTTTATTGTCTGGTTACGGGCAAGTAACACGGGTAGAAACAAACTAACGTTAATTTTCAAAAGCACGCAAGCCCAACGGTGAGAAAGAAAGAAAAAAGAAAGAAAAGAGATCAATTGAGAAAAGTGTTTCGAATTCGACTCGTGCTGTTTGCTTGATTGGAAAGGCGAAACTAAAGTTTGCTGCCGTGCCTGACGGGATAGGACATCTTGGGACTGCCTTGGACACGCAAAAATTTTCCCCTTTTCATCAAACAAACGTTTCGTCGAGTTGACACAGTATCTGTGGCAAGCGAGGGCTTCTTCGATTTTTATAACGCTACGATAATTTATTTTTCGTCTAGCTTTTGAACTTGATCGCGACATCTTTCTAGCATTGCTCCAAAAAACAAAACAAAAAATAAAACGCTCTTGCGCTACAGGTATTCCGTCAATAATAATATATTAAAAAATATACATATAAGATAGCGAAAACCTGGTCATTGCACTGCAGTGTTATATTTATTATCGTATTCTCCAAATATACAGCGTATAATGTTACAATAGAGACAACGAAAAAGCAAGACCATCATGGCCTTGCGTGATTGCATTCAAGAGTGAATGAGTGGGGCGCCACAGCAGCCATTTGTTGTTATGACGTCGCATCGTTGACGGTCTCGTTGGAAGCAAGATACAAAGAAAAAGGCGCCCTAAAATTAAAGTTTATTGCAGTGATTGGTACGTAGGCCACCCAGCCTTTCCCGCAAGCCATAACAAATTCAGTACAAAACCCTGCATACGCTGCAAATAGCACGCTCCCGACATTGTTCCTCTTCCCACTCCCTCTCATTTAATTATTCTGTTCTTAAATGCCAACATTTTAGTTTGTTCTTTGATACAAAGTATATCGATTGCCCGTTTATTTCGTTCGTTGCTTTTACGCAACGAAACTAGTGAGAATACCCGAAAGAACGGAAGCGTGCGATACGCTGCGCTCGGCGCGAAGGTCTGACGCGGCTCCGCTTCGATCGCTCTCAAAGTCCACTCAATCTCGCTCGATCCTGCTCGCCACTTTACATTAAACGGCGTCACGGTACAACGAAACGCCCCGTTCTCCCGCTTATCGGTTTTCTAGCAGCAAACAGAAGGCGCGCGAGGTGTGCCTTTGTGCGCCCGGCGGATTGAGTTCTCGCGGCGGCCGACGGGAACACGCGATGCGGCCTCACCTGTCGGGGTTCACGGGTCGCCGCTTCGCCATGGGACAGGACGGGCGGCACGTCGCCGGTGGGAGGACAAACGGAGCGAACAATGGGCGACGGTCGCATCGGGCACAAAGGCTCGGATGGACGTCGCGCTGGGCTCGAGGCCCATCGGAAATGGCCGACGGGGGTTGAGCCGCCAGAATTCAGCCCCCGCAAAACACGCCGCCACACTTTCTTCCTCAGAGAGTTTTAATGAATAGTTTGCGACACCCGATAACGACACCCGATGACGACACCCGATGACGACACCCGATGACGACACCCGATGACGACACCCGATGACGACACCCGATGACGACACCCGATAACGACACCCGATAACGACACCCGATAACGACACCCGATAACGACACCCGATAACGACACCCGATAACGACACCCGATAACGACACCCGATAACGACACCCGATAACGACACCCGATAACGACACCCGATAACGACACCCGATAACGACACCCGATAACGACACCCGATAACGACACCCGATAACGATTGGATGCTTGCGCATAGGCGTTGGCGGAGTATCGGGTGTCGCTGTCAAAAGTACGGGAGTTACGGACGCAATCTACTTGCTTGTTCCGATAACGACCCATATAATAGGGCGTTTTCGTAGATCGTTTCTTTTATCCCGAAACGCTCCCCGGAACCCGCTACAAAACCCAGAAATCTGCAGTCAAGGCCAGCAGCGCGCATGCGCACCGGCAGCGTCTTCGTTGCGGAGTGCGTAGCGGAGTAGGGAAAATGGTCGACGAAATATCCCTGATCATGCAATCCGTGCGAAAAAGGAGCTGACGGACTATCGGAACGATCTACCAAAACTCTATGAAGGTGGTCTAGTAGATCGTTCTGGTAATTCCGAAAACGACACGGTTAGAGCGATGAGCAAAAGTGCTGGCGGAGTATCGGGTACCGTCAGCGGAATTACAGCCACGATCTTCTAAACTGTTACCGTGCTTCGATGTTCCGTGCTGGGAACTGACGGTGGGAGCGTCGTTTCGCTTTCGGGTGCGAGTTTTTCAATTCTGCGCCCATTTGTTGCGTGGATAAGGAGCATTTTGTGCGTAAGTCGTTTCTGTACCACGCTAACCGTGCTGTAACATGGTGCCGGAACTTGACATTCGAAAACGATACCAGAACGTGATGCCGGAACACGATACCGGAACACGATATCCGATAACAATACCGTAAAGGTGTTGGAATTGTGTCGTGGCAAATCGTTGTAAGTACTTGTAACCGCGCTCCTTGAAGATCCCAGCTTATACGGCTAGAAACTGAGGGAAAGAAGAGGAGGAGGAGATGAGGGCGCGCAGAAATGTCACACACAGGGCACCGACCAACGTTACTAAAACACTCAGTTGGGAAACTCGCCGTCGAAACCTGGGCCGCTGGCGTCCACCGAGACCGAGCTAAATGCGACAGCAGCGCCACTCTTTATCATTTCTCTGTACTGTGGTCACCTTGAGCTTTTTGAAAGCCTGTTTTTGCGTAAAAACAAACGGAAAAGACTTTTTGTATGAAATTTATTGGAGTTTAATACAAAAAGAGGGGCGCGTTATGTTTTTAAAATCTTTAGCTTGCAGGGCTTTGCGGCACAATTAATGTTGTTTTTATACAACCATGCCTCAGCGGTCCTTTCAGGTAGCACGTCCCGACCTAGGTGCATTTGAACTTCGGCAGGTCGACGCGGCGCGTCCGCCTGGGAGACGGGGGTGGGACCCCTGTAACCCCTTCCGCTGTGTCTGTTCTTAAAGCCAAAATAGAAGTCACGTGCAGTTCCTCGAGTGGTCGCTGCGGGAGAAATGGTGGCGTTGTGTTCGCAATTAGCTCGGTGCTCGGAGACAGATTGGGCCACTTTTTCGAAGCTGTCTCTATGGGAGTTTCCCAACTGAGTGTTTTAGTAACGTTGGCACCGACCATCAACCAGTGAGTAGAGACAAAAGCAGCTATAGCTTTGCCTCTGCCCGGTAATCATTCCAACGAGAGCTCGGTTTTCTGACGTCCACGCGCGCTCTCGTTTCTCCACGAGAGGCGGCCGCAGAAAGTGAAAAGGTTGAGTGGCAGACAACGGATGAGAGGAGAGTCATGTAACGGGCGCCCCGCTGCGGCGAGACGCCGAAACACACTTCTCCCGAGCGACGGAATGTTCGCTCGTGCTCCTCGCGTTCCTCGCGCTACCACTTCTTTTCTCGTGGGATTTGAAAACCATGTTTCGGGTACTCGCCGCTGCAAAAGCTGTGCGCTGAATACCAGACTTTCTGAGAAATACTCTGTGCTACACTCTTAAAAAAAAAGGAGTAGTGCTTCGTCCTTTTTGGGGACTAAGTCGATGTCACTGAGAGTGATCCCCCAAAAACGGCAAAACCCCGGTTTAGTCCCTCCCTTTTCTTTTAGTCCCTTTCCATTGATCCCTTCAGGTCAAAGTTTTGAACCGTTAAGAGGAGTGCTTTTGATCCCTACAGCAGGGCATCAGGGACTAAGCTTAACTCTTCAGGGGATTAATTATGGTCCCTTGAGCGCCGTCGTGTTTATAATTGGGGGAGTAACTTTGATCCCTTTGGGGATCAACAGCGGTGATTGGGGGACTAACTTTTTTTTATTGGGGACTAAAGTTCGTCCCTTTGGGGATTACTTTTGCCACTTAAAGGGATGATATTTATAGTGACGGGGGAGTAACTTTCGTGCCTTTGAGGATCAATTTTGACCCTTTTAGGGATTAATGTTATAGTATTAAGAGGGTAATTTTCGTCCTTTTGTGAACGAATTTTGACACTTTTAGAGCCGAGATTACTAGTAATGAGACCCTTTAGCTGTGAATAGGAGTGAAAGGTTTGCGGCATTGAACAGCTTCCTATTCAGAAAAGGCAGATTGTGAAACTTGTTTGAAAAGGTATATCTTCTGAAAAGTTGCACAAAGTGTCTTTTCAGAGCGGGGAGGTATTCAATACCTCAGACCTTTTACTCCCATTCACAGCTAAATATTGCAGTACATATGAAAAGTCGCACACCTTTATTTGGAAAAAGCAAGCCTTTGTTGTGAAAGAAGCTGCGAAGAGTGGATATGCGGACAACACTCGTAGAACTTTCAGGCAGGTTTTTTTACAGCTAATATCACCATTTTACGAAACACGTTGCACCAGCTATCTGTAGAAAAAAAAAACTAGCACTTTCATTGTGGAAATATATTTATTCTAGAACTACACAACACTGTAAATGAAAACAATTGCACATCACAAGAAAGTATACAAGAAAATACTGCCATCTTGGCACTGAAGAACTTGCCGAAATTTTACATGACTAGCATATATATAGGAATCTACAATGGTTCTTAGTGCTGCTGAACGAGCCCGAAAAATTCATGCCTGCACATTAAAAGTTAAAGCATTCACTGAATGTGCATGTTACCTGTTGAAATTGTAAGGAATTTCGCCTCCTTCCTGTGAAAAATCAGACGAACTTGCCAGGGCCTACGGTGGACATGCTTGCAGCGTTAGTAATGCTTGTAAACTGCGACGTCATTTTGTTCTAAGCAAGGGAAGCAGAAGGCGATTTCATCTGCTAGTCGTGCCTACCGGGAGTTACAACCACCGCTAACTCTATCATCTGCAGACATGACTGCTATTGACACTGGCCAGTTTGTTGGTCTTATTTTTCATATGAAGGGAGCTAAGCTTTGAAATTTCTGCAGGAAAAATTCACATTTGGTTAAATCTTAATTGAGCTTACTACATGCAGGATCTGATTGTTCTGGCTCGTTTCACAGCACTAAAACATATTGTAGACACCCTAATATCCATTCAAAAATAAGAAAACTTGTAGAGAAAAAAAAAGCTAACAAGAGACAGCTCTTTTTAATGTCATTTGTTCCCTTTTTTAATGAAAATGACTATAAAAAATCAAACACCTTAGTAAAAAAAGCTCCCAATCATAAAATGTGAGGCAGTAAAATTACTAGTATATTTATAAATTTAAAAAAAAGAAAAGACCTGGGAAAGGTTTTTGGCCTGTAGGAACATATCTGCTCAAGAAATTACTAGTATATAAGATGACTCAAGTCCCCAGGCTCGACCTAAAATGGACCGTAAAAATTGACGCCTGTACGTAGCGATCTAAATTTTTCGTCATAGGTGTATTTCACAGGTCGTTTTTTTAATTACAAAGCGTAGCTCTTTTTCTGCAAATAATAGGGCGAATAAACTTGCCACGGTCTACGACGTGAAGGCGACGATTTTTACGGTCCATTTTTGATCGAGCCCGGTGACTTGGGTCACCCTATATTTATAAATAAAAAAAAATAAAACAGAACAAAAAATTTGCCATGGGAATGCATTCAGGAATGCATGTGCTCAAGAAAGCAAAAATAATGTTCACTTAAATGCGAATGCATTCCTTCAATGCATTACATAAGCCCAGAACAACATGCTTTTAACAACATGTGTGGAAAAAAACTTTTTTTTTTTTTTTAATTTAGGCTGGTCAGCAGCCTTGTACCCATGCAGCCCAGCTTTGAATGTTTGAGACCTACAAGTCTCTCTAAGCAAACAAATGTGCAAAAATATTTAACGAGGTACTGAAGGTCGAAAACCCATGCCAGGCAGAAACTAAGTGCCACAGCTTCCAGAGGGTCCTCTGTCTCATAAGCCAGATTTACAAAAAGCACACTGCAGCGCTTTGTCGAGGTCCTGGGACACACCGCGGTGGAATAGACTGCGGGGCACGTCTGAAACAAAGGTTGGGAATTAAAACAAATCATAAAATCGAAGGCTTTCTAACAAAAAGAGAGGCCTGCCCTTAGAGCAGATACAAGTAACTGATGATAAGCAGATACAGGTAACTGATAGACTACCTGAAACAGGTTCAGTATATACTACTCCCTAAAGCTAACACTCCACACCAGTTACCCTAATATTGCTCTTGGCATATCAAAGCTAAATTGGTCATTGGAGTAGCTGGAATATCTTCTCCAAGCTAGGTCATCATCGGGTACCCAAACTTCACCACGTTGTTCGACTGGTGAGCAAAGGAGTAGCACAAACAACGCAAAAGATGGACCATCTCCGGTCAACAGTAAGTTTCGGGAGCACTGCGATATCGAAATGATGATGTTGATGTATGTGAAAAGGCTCTTAACACGGATGCATCTAATGCCTTGCATTAAAGCCAGAAAGGTATTTCGTTTATAACGAAAAATTCAGCCTTCAGGCTCAAAATACAAACGTGAGATTGTCATTTACGGATATTGTTGATCATAATCAGCCTATATCTGAATAGGACGGGTATATTTGAAATTTCGTTAAGTATCCCTTTAAAATATTTTCATACCACATAGCACAGACACTTCAGAATTTTTTTGTCCAACCACCATCTACACTATACTCTGTATCACCTTAGTCAGGGCGCAGCGGATGCTGCGAGCCATCAGAGCAAATCCAAAGCTGTGCGGGTGTCATGTGTCCTTAGAGAGTGGGCGCGGCGACATGTGTTATGTGCTATGTTCAAAGAGCACGATTAAATGGGATTGCTCTTAGCATCCGCTGCATCCGGACATAGGGTGAAACAGTAATACCATGCAGTCAAATCCTACCAGGTGAGAAATAAGGGCCTGATTTTGTTTCCTCATATGCACGCAGTTAATAACAGAATAATCACCCATGCTAGTAGATTGTTTTTTAAACTAATCCTTTCAATTGTGCTCAGTGCCAAGTGTCACGGCAATTCAACACAAAATATGAAGGCTCTATTTAAGCATCACATCAGTAATGCAAATTTATGTTTCTTTTTAAATACAGCCATTACCCCATTTTTTTTTAATGTTACTCATCCCCAGACGGTCACTCACAATTTAAAATTAATGTACAGAAGCATTTGGAATTTCAGATGCCGTACAGATAACTGTTAGATATCTCGAATTTAATTTACATAGTTTGCACCCACCTATCACATGAACTGAGTCGGCACCAATTCGGTTGCAATAGAAAGCTAGCTGGATTGGGACTTCCGCTAACAGTCAATGAAGGCTAAATTGTAAAGCAGGTGTACCTTGTTTCCCCGATTCTTTAACATCATCCATCCTTTCAACAGTCTGGTAGAAAATGTCCGGCTTTGTCTTGCCCTCTGTCAGTTCAAGGACGGTCGCCAGGTTTTCTGAGGCAATTTAAAAAGAGAGTTGCTCGGCATCGATGCTTGTGATGCGATTAAACTCAGCAAAAATCTGAAATAAAAATCGATGATCTTTAGTGAGCCAATAAACCGTAAACTACCTCGTAGAAAAGCAGGAGATAAGAAAAAAAGGATTCCCAATTTATTATGAGAAACAGAATCGTAATTGCAAAGATGTCAGTGGGATAATAAAAGACTCGTGGTGCTTGCCTTTGCCATGGAGGAAGTGCCAGTTAATAAGACTATGATGCTGTTATCAGTTTTCTGAAAGTAATTCGTTCCAAGCACATCTCATTGTGCTTGTGATCACATTTAGCTTTGCCCGTGCTTTGAGAAGTGCTGTTAATACTTTAAAACAAACAAAGGAATAAAAACAAGTATGAAGTACCCCAATTTTCCACATAAGCCAACTAATTCAGAATGTGCAGTGTTTTTGGTTGGCCAGTTACGATCAGATACATCTCAGCTGCACCTAATCTCGCTCAGCGGGAGGAACCTACCAAAATATAAAGCTATTTGCTCGGTTTTCTAGCCCTCCACAAATATAACTAAAACGCAAGTATTTTCTTATAATGCTGCTATAAAAAAGGCAAGCAAGAAGTGCCCTATGAGGAGAATTTTTTTTAAAGGCATGTTGAACTTGAATAATCTCCACTGAATTGAGTACCACAGGGCAAGGACAGTGTGCTTGCTCTCTTGAAAGCTTCCAACAGGATGGCAGGGCAGTGCCATTTTAAACCTTGTTATCACATTGAGTATGCTCTCAGATCCAGCCAGCTGTCGATCATAAAACTGGTGACCATGCTTTCTGCAGATACTCATGTGCATGAGGGCAGGGTCAGGTAATGAAATACTTGTCCCGAGAGCCCGAAGTTTCTGCCAACCCGTAAGCTGAGCCCTTGGAAGGAAATTAATAGCAAAAGACGAACGGCTTCATTTACTGAAAATGTGCTGAAAAAGAAAAGTGTAATACAACAAAGGGTAAAGTGCACCTTTTTTATATCTTCTGCATCATGAAGCATTACAATGATCTCGCAGAACAGGGCCGGTCTTGGTTTTCCCTCAGTCACCATGAGAACAGTTGGCAGGTTTTCTGAGGCAACATTCATAAATCGCTCCTTTGCCTTGGCGCCAGTACTAATACAAAAAGACACTGCAAAGATCTGCAAGAAACATTATTTTCACATTTTCAGTCTACTTGAAGATATTTGTAAACTGCTCTTTTTAAAAGAAAAAGCGAAAAAAATCATGACTTATCAGTTGTAAGAAAATCGTAATTGATGTAAGTGGGATAAAAAAGGAGACCCATCATGGTGCCAGACTTCACCATGACAGGACTAACGGCGCATTTATGCCAGGACTGGAGCCGCAACTGCAAAGCAGATCTGTGCGTTGAGGAACATTTTCCCCAACCGCGTCACCGAGATCTCCCTGCAGGAGCTTCCATTCGCTAGCAGCGCGAATGCACCATAATGGGGGTGGTCGTGGTCTTATCAGGGAGCTTACTGCTCCTAAAAGCATGAGCAACATCGTTAGTAAGCAACATATTACCTGGTCTGTGAGCTTTAGGGCTGGATAGTCGTCTACGGTGTTGAAGATTGTAGGGTGTATGCTGATGTACCCTCTTTGCCCAAAAAGTCCTCTCCATGGCATCTTTCACCATCTCCATATACGTAGTCGCTCCCTTCCTTTCTGTTCTCATTCCGTCCATGTGGCCGGCTATGAAATTTCAATCATCAGTCGTGGGCGAGGATGCTTGCAGCTTCTGAAAATTAGAAGGAACGAAGTAAACCAACCTTGAACATAGTAAAAACAGTCAGAGATTTCGAAAAAGAAAGGACAGGCAGACATAGCCTTAATTAAATAGCACCAGCTCGTTTTCGCCCTAAACCTCATAAATCAACCCTTTTCCATATGTCTGTTCTCCACCTGTGGTCGAATTTTTTTTTGTTACATCAAAATTATTTTTTTAATGACATTCAAGAGACAAAGAAGCCTACAAGTGCAAAGTCAATAGTTTAAGGAGCTCAATAATCAGAGATTACTCAGTTAGTTCAATGCCTCCTAGATCGCAAGGCTTTAGTGTTGCTGGATTCTACCCCCTCTCATAGGTCATCGCAAGGCTGACTGGAAAAAGTGCTGCATTTGCATTCAGCTGGAACACGCATTCTCACCAACTGAACACGAGTTCTAGGCCAATGCTAACATAGCACTGTCCACTATATACCCTGCACTGAAATATGATAATTGACAAAGAAAACCAAGTGCTAAGGTATTCGTATTTAGAAGGTGTTAGGCCAACTCAAAAATTAAAGTGTACTTTAAATGAAGCTATAGCAACATTTTCTGTCGTGATGACAACTGTTCATGGCATGTGCAAATTTATTTTTACGTGACTTGTTTCTATTTTTGTTTGCGGCTGCTTCTGTTCCAAAATGACGATGCTATGTGGTATAACCCTATGCTTTATGTAAAATACTGTCATAAAGCATAGCGTCTGTCATAAACAGAATTAAGTAATGCGAAATTGAACGACACTCAAGACGAGAAAATTGCACCCTAAAGGGCCCCTGAAAAAAAAAAGGAAATATTTTTTTAAACAGTTTGTAAGGGACACAAGTGCAAAAAAAATAAACTTTGAGCAAAAACATGTTTTAGCAATATTGACGGCGCGAGATTAATTTTCTATTAATATAAAAATAAATGAATAAATAAATAAATATTACTCTAAATCTTTTTGTTGTAGTTTATTCGCGTAAAATTTATTTTTCGACACGCGTGTCCTAACCAGACTGTTTGAAAATGCTCAGAGTCCAAAGCAATGAAAATGCTCAGAGCCCAAAGGAAACACAGCTATCAATAACAAGCATAAAAAAAAAGAAAACTTTTGAACGAAGATCGCAAGAGCAGCTTTGAAGAATACAACACACATTTCGAAGCCACGAGCACAAGTTACACAGGGCGAAAGCAAACTCCGAAGTGAGGATCTCAAAAGCAGAAGTATTACAAGACAAAACACCTCTACGCTGGGCTCTATAAACATTAGTATCGTTACAGCGTTCAAGTTCAATTCCAATTTGGTGATTCCCGACCATGGTTGAAACTATAAACTATGCCGCGGAGCCGACCAGCATCGGCCGAAACATAGAGGGCCGAAAGACACTGGGAAACCCGCAGAGAAAGTAAAAACATAAAATAATGCTTCACTAAACGCGCGCGTGCACGACTTCGCGGCACCGCTCAATTTCGTCGATACGTGCTCCTACAACGTTTCGTCGACTTTGTTTTGTTTCGTTCACCACGGGGATTGCATTATTGGTTTAATTTCGTTCGCCGCAAACCTACCTCAACTAAAGCGGACTTGCCCAGGCGACTCTGATACGCCACAAATGAATTGGCGATCGCCGCTTTCAAACCGTCCGCACTACGCACTGAAACCCTTCGCTCCGCTCGGAGACACTTTAATATTGATCGAGAACATGTTTATTTACGCATATCGGATACGACCATACATTTCGCCTAAGAGCGTAAGCGCGAAACTTTACTCTCGAGGCGCGAACTCGCACCAGGCCTCATGCGAACCGCAACGGTTTCGTCAAGCTCGCATCGCCTTGGTCGCCGACCGAGGCGATATGTGCGGAAAGACGCTTCCGATGAAGCGTCGCAAGGTTGGTCGATGAAACGAACACGGGTACTTTTCGATGAACCTAAGTGGCATTAAAACGCTGCTGCGTCGACGAAACCATCTGCCGGTGTTACATCGTTTGTTTGATGAACTGATTGCCGCCGGGTCTATAGTTTTGAAGTGCTAGGCCTCGTTTGCACGCTAACATGGACGAGTACGAGCCCGACCGCGTCAAAGAGCGAGCGCCTATCGTACAGGGTAACCCTGCGACTTTATGAAGTACGTTCTGAAATGACTATAACGTTTCTGCTGCTCAACAAGTAGCAAAGCAATCAAAACTCACCGTCCACTCGGTTGCCACTCCGACTGCATCCGACGAGGCTTCCACCGCACCGCCACAGGTCAACTGGGTCAACCGTCACCTCCAGTTCAAACTCGGGCGCGCGCGCGGCAGTCGGAGAGTAGGTAGCCTCGTCTCCGGCGCCTCCGCGTCGCTCGGATTCCGTCGATTCCGTTCTCATGTTTTTCGCGGCCGGAAACATTCACCGAATATGCGCGTGTAGTCACAATTTCTAAATCCCGGGGCCAGAATCTTGTTTTGCCAAGGCTTCTTTCCAAAATAGCTACTCGAGTGATGCTTCGTCCACTTCATCGAAGGCTTGCGGCAGCCATTATTGACGAGGGGACTAAAGTATTCGTTAGGGGATCAACGCCAGCGGGAGCAACGAAATGGCCGCGGGACGAACTGCTCGAGTTACCGCTTCTGAATAGAGGGCGCTAGGGTAGCGGGGATGAAAGATGGCGATTGGTCCCTTTGCGCACCTTTTTTTTTAAGAGTGTACCAGATCCCCACGCTCCAAATCTGCGACTGGGCACTATGACTCCGTCGTCGAACTGTCAGGCTTTGTGAGTATATAGGAGGCTACCCGTATAGTTCCCAGAATGCCAATATAGATGTTGGTGATGAGGCAGTTAAGCGTGTTTCACATGCAGCGGTTTTGGCCCTAGAGCGGCGCGATTTCTACCGTCGTGGCTCTCGTGCCGCTCAACCGCGCTCTAGGGCCAAAGTCGCTGCATGTGAAACACGCTTTATTCCGAGGTCAGAGAGGAGTGCCTCATCGTTTATACAGGTGAATGTAATGAAAGCCCTTTTACGTTGGCGCAGTAAGATGATCCTGAGAACCACCGGTAGGAACAAAGAGCTGGGGACGGCAAAGTCAGTAATTACCCACCACCCTTGTGTTTAAAACGAGCGACTTTCGTTCGACCCTGGAGCTGCACTATTACCAAGTTTACACACCAAATTCAGTTTCTTTGATGCATGCTTTCACGGAGCTTCCATAACCAATAAACGTGCGCATTATCCTTAGGGCCAACCAGGGGGATCGGTGGCCGACTGGTCTCGCACAGCAGCTCGGAGCACGTGGAGCGAAAGCTCGCGCTGCAGAACCCAGGATCCTGGGTTCAATCCCCGCCCCTGCCCGTTTCTACGTGGATGAACTGGATGAACATCGTACCGGAATGCGGTCGTGTATCGCTACTGCGTAGTGCACGTTAAAGACCCCAGGCTAGTGGTTTTACGGCACTGGCTAAATTGCTCATCTACAGCTGAGACACCAGACGCCCACTGAGGCAGACTAACTTCCGGCTGTATAAACCTACACACAACAATTTGCATTGCTCAGGGCCAACACTTATACCAAGGATGGCTTAATCAAAATTACGCCGGACAAACGTGGCAACTGATAAAAACGAAATAATTGTGAAGATTAAAAAAACCAGCGCGTCTTGTCGCCCTCGTTGCTTTTTCAGAATCTCCAGCTTGGTGCAATATTCACGACGCGACGCAGGATCACGCGATTGAGACCATTTGCTACATTACGCAAGCATCAAGGAGAATGCAGGGATTGGTGTTCCACGCGCCACACGAGCACGCCTTCCCCGTATAAAAGATTGGAAGCAAATAACCAAAATAAAGCGTTGACGAACGCGCGTGCAAGAGGCCATTTGTTTTAGGCATTTGCTTTAGAAAAGTTACAACTGCTGAGGCCAGCACGTGCGGCGCGTGGAATACCAATCTCTGCATTCTCCTTGATGCTTGGGTAATAGAGCAATAGGTCTGTTCCGTTTCTTCCTCGCTGGACAGAATTTCCATCCTTGTCGAAGTCTCCAGCACAAGCGAGCATGCAAAACTTCGTTTCACGTTATGTGCGAGCGAAGTCAAAGCTAGAAGCGCGAGCTCAATACCCTGAGCGTTCCTGCTTCGCACGTGCGCTAGTGCACTACAGGCGCTGTTACAACCAGCATGCTCGCGCTTGTAGCGTCGGCTTCGCTCGCACATAAGGTGAAAAGAACTACAATAGACCGATCTCACCAGCCAGTTTCGTTGCGCGAGCAGAACACGAGACGATGTGCACTGGCACCTGGCTCCTCTGAGCAATACATGTATGGCGGCTTTGCGCATGCGTGGGACGCTTAGTGAGATCGTTTTATTATGTGCTTGCGGGTAATAAGAGGCGAGTATTTTTGTTAAGACATTCAAAAGCACGAGTAAAATACAAAACATAAAGAAGTGTTCAAGTCGTGTTCCCAGTAACCGTCTAACTGTACTCGCTGAAGCAGATTAACCCGATTGCGATTAAAATCGAGATTATTAGATAACCTCTAGACGTCATCAAATAAAGGATACGATGTGCTCATAAAAAAAAGGAAAGGGTTAGAGAGCTGGGAGGAAAGGTCAGGAGGAGGCAGCTCAATAGATTCCGCTATGCTCGTCTGATATTGCGATATTTTCGATTATTCGATTTTCCCCGTTTTTCCCTTTTTTCTTGTTTTTCTTACCCCGCGTGTTGATCGTTCTAGGTGATCCATCACGACTCCCCGACTCGATAAAGTGAATCGGTGCACCAAATAAAATGAACAGTTAAGCGAGACGCGGAACACAAAAGAATAAAATCGTCACGACATTTTAATATCGAGCTGTGTTAGCTCAGCCGCGAGGAGGCAATCGCTGTGGAATGTTCCAGGTAGTTAAAGTTGTTCCTCCCGGTGGTGTGGGAGGCAGGTTCCGCTCCGATGGTCTGGAGCGTGGTGGCACGAACGTCGCTGAGTGACGGGTCGACTCACTGCTTGTAGGGAACTATGTGCATTTATTTACACTTTAGTTACAAGTCCCAACTTGGGAAATCATCCTGCCTCGTCTAAAATCTCGACCCCCGTCCCCAATTTCTCTCCATCAAATCCAAAGTCCGAATCCCTCAAAATCCTCTCCGCGCTCCTTTTGTAGGCCCGTAGGGGCCTCCTTTCCCCTCAGGAACCGACCAATCTCTTCAAATTCCGCCACTCACACGTGGTACACTGTTCTCCAATGGTCGGCGAGCTGTCATTTTAGCGTCCCAACCGCCAAACCCAAACTCCTTGTAGAGTTGTTCTCTGCAATTTTCCCAGCCTGACTGGCGCCAACCGCTAAGTTATTGCATCGGGCAAAAAGGACAATTTTACACTAAGCGGCAAAACCCTCTGCTTACACGCACATTCGATTATAAGGCACAAGCATCTTCCAGCGCGGGCTCTTTCGGTCCCGGTCCGAGCAGACCCCCGAAACCCGAGACGCTTCTTAACGACCGGCGGGGGGGACCGCTCCCGCGTCGCGGCCGCTCTGGCCCCGCCGACCCAAACGTAGAAAGCTAAAAAAACACAATGCCGACGCAACTCTGGAAAGATAAACTTTCCTAACCAAAAGAAAACACCTTAATTAATAAGCATGACTCCTAAATACTTAACTCCTCCCCACCAAGACTGTTGCGTTGACACTTGATGTAAGCGCAACATAAATTCCTTCCTCGAATATCGCACTGGCAAATATTCGAACCAACTACTTGGCTCACAGTTAACCAAAAGCAACAACGTCAACATCACGCTCTAAAAGTTCACCAACTGATCATCCGTAAATGTGAACACAATCAAACGGCACCGATAAAAATAAGAAAATGGTTACAATTCCAAAACCAGAAACACTAAAACGGCTGCCGCATGTAAAACGTCCAACACACCAGAATGGGCACACAAAAGAAAAATTGCCGTGATAGCTGTAATGTTCAAAGTCAAACTGCCACTCACGATCACACACAAGTTGGACCCACTCCTGTACATTCCAGGGTCCCGCAAAATCAGTGGTGGGAGCTATCAAAACTGTGGCATAATGACCACGCCCTAATCATGCCTGCAGGTCTAGCCGCAACATGCTTACCAACGCTAAAGCTACCAAACACGTTTCAATTACGTGGGGACACTCATACTTCCCCGCAGAGAATAAAAACCGAACACAAAAGTATATATTTCGTAGAATATATAATATCGGAAGGCCAACCGAAGGCCAAAAGAACAATAAATCAGGGGGGCCGTGACATAAATGTAGACTAAAAGTGAAATAAAAACCTAGTAGCCTGGCTAGCTACCCCCCTAATCGTGGCCGTTTGGTCGTCCATCTCGTCGCCGTTATAGACGTTCTGAGGACTACCTGGGGCGGTTCGCAGTCAGTCGCTTCCGCAACACCCGCCGATCCCGAGCCCAAACCTGAAGTCTGCTGTTCACGCGTGCGAGCTCTGGGCACCGACCGGTGTGGCTTCCTCGTCTCCTCCGTGTTCATTTGGCGTTTGCCGCCCCCGCAGCACTTTGCGTCCAGACTCCCCCTTCTGGAGTAGCGCGACGCAACCTTGTCCCTGGGCGTCGCCCTGCGATGCACCACCGGCCTGACCTTCGGCGACGACACGGCCCTGGTCCCGAAGTCGGCGCCTCTCCGCAGTCGGAGCTTCCGTCTCGACGCCTGGATCGGAGGAATCAAGGCTCTCTTCGCCGTCCTCTCGCCGTCGTTCACATCCTCTGCATGACCGTCCTTGTCGTAGCCCGGAGCCGATGCAGGGTTGGACCCGGAGTCCTTGTTGACCGCCGACTCCGACCTGGCGATGCGCTTCTTGCGCAGCCGTTTCCTCCCAGCCTGGGACGGCCCTTGCCTGCCCAGTGCTGCGGTGACCGGTGCGCCGGGGTTCCCTGGATCCCGGCGCTCGATGTCGCCAACCGGGTTCGTCCCCTCGTCGCCGCCGTCACCATCGCTCCCGCTCTCGCTCTCGCCTCCTTGCGTCACCGGATCACCGGCGGGTGCATCTGCCTCGTCCGTGTCAGCTCTCCTATTAACGGGCTTCACCTCGCGGCCGCCGCAGTCATCGCCGTATGCGTTCTCCTCGCGGGCTTCTTCCGGATTTTCAAGCTTCTGCCGCTCGTTCAAGATTTCGGGTAACCCGTCGTCGTCGTCCGTTTTCCCGGTGGGCTTCTGGTGCCCCTTGCCCGTCCGGACCGCCGGCTCGACCTCGATGTCGCCGCAGTCATCGCTGTCCGCGTCTATCTTCTCGGTGGGTTTGGAGTGTCCGTTGTCCGTTTTGACAACCGCATCGGATGCGCCGCCCGCTCCGACCCGGCCCTCGTCTTTCCTACCGCGGCGCGACTTCTCTTCTGCCTGCTTCAGATTAAATTGGGCGATCTCGAGCCTGGCTTTTAGAGCTGCAATTTTTAGCTCAAACGCGTTGTCGCCCTCACTCCCTTCGCCGCTGTCACCATCGCTCACGCTTTCGCAGCGGGCCTCGATGTTCACCTGTTCCGGGCATGTCGTCCACGGCAGCAGGATACTTTCCCACTCCACTAGATGTTGTTCGCCCGTCTTGACGACCACCTCGAATTTCCCATTCGCTCCAACCTGGCCCTTATCTTTCCCACCGCGGCGCCAATTCTCCTCGTCCTGATTAGCGTAAAATTTGGCTATCTCGAGTTTGAGTCTTAAAGATGCAATTTTTCGCTGGAGAGCGTTCTCTCTTTCACTCCCTCCCCCTTTTAATACGTCGTCCAACATCGCCGGGCTCTAATCCCCGTTCTCGCTCATTATAACTCGAGCTCCTTTAGTCGTCGACCGCGACACCACTGACATGCGAAACCCGAAGGAAACAGAAATGAGTCCCACCTGTGTCAGTGCGCCGCTCCTGAGTCGATGACTCTCCGGTGTCGCTGGACGTCACCCGTCGGAGTCGGTCCTGGGTTCGGGTACCGGCTGGTCCGTTCTTCGGGTCGCAACACCACGCAACCTCTCACGTAGACGATGCTGCGTCGTCGCTGCACTTTGGACCGCCGCACACGAAGCTTCTCGCGTAGATGTTGCTCCGTCCGCTCCTTCTCTTCGGGTCGAAACCCACAAGGCCTCTCACAGGGATGTCGCCTCGTCCCCTTTGGGTCGAAACCCACAAGGCCTCTCACGAGGATGTCGCCTTGTTCTCTTCGGGTCGAAACCCACGAGGCCTCTCACAGGGATGTCGCCTCGTCCACTTTCGGGTCAAAACCCGCCAAGACCTCTCACGGGGATGTCGTCCTGGTCACTTCGGGCCGGAGCCCACGAGGCTTCTCACGTGGATTTTGCCTCGTCCACCGTTGACGTCGGGTCTAAACCCCCAAGACCTCTCACGGGGATGTCGTCCTGGTCACTTCGGGCCGGAGCCCACAAGGCTTCTCACGTGGATGTTGCCTCGTCCACCGTTGAGCCGAAGCTCACGTACTTGCCCGCAGGTCGCCGCCACGTCGTCTCACCGGAAATCGCGCCACCATCCTGTCGACTGCGCCAGTTAAAGTTGTTCCTCCCGGTGGTGTGGGAGGCAGGTTCCGCTTCGATGGTCTGGAGCGTGGTGGCACGAACGTCGCTGAGTGACGGGTCGACTCACTGCTTGTAGGGAACTATGTGCATTTATTTACACTTTAGTTACAAGTCCCAACTTGGGAAATCATCCTGCCTCGTCTAAAATCTCGACCCCCGTCCCCAATTTCTCTCCATCAAATCCAAAGTCCGAATCCCTCAAAATCCTCTCCGCGCTCCTTTTGTAGGCCCGTAGGGGCCTCCTTTCCCCTCAGGAACCGACCAATCTCTTCAAATTCCGCCACTCACACGTGGTACACTGTTCTCCAATGGTCGGCGAGCTGTCATTTTAGCGTCCCAACCGCCAAACCCAAACTCCTTGTAGAGTTGTTCTCTGCAATTTTCCCAGCCTGACTGGCGCCAACCGCTAAGTTATTGCATCGGGCAAAAAGGACAATTTTACACTAAGCGGCAAAACCCTCTGCTTACACGCACATTCGATTATAAGGCACAAGCATCTTCCAGCGCGGGCTCTTTCGGTCCCGGTCCGAGCAGACCCCCGAAACCCGAGACGCTTCTTAACGACCGGCGGGGGGGACCACTCCCGCGTCGCGGCCGCTCTGGCCCCGCCGACCCAAACGTAGAAAGCTAAAAAAACACAATGCCGACGCAACTCTGGAAAGATAAACTTTCCTAACCAAAAGAAAACACCTTAATTAATAAGCATGACTCCTAAATACTTAACTCAGGTGTTCCTTAATTCTCGCATCAGTCATTTTAATGTAGGATCGATGACGACGGGGGCGCTGGTGCGCCCAGACCTGCCGATGCTGACTATAAAACATGCCCCAGACTCTCTCTACTCTGCTCAATATACCCACGACACACGTTAAAAAAAGAAAAAGAGGCCGAGACGTCCATATATTATTCAAGCATTCATTGATCTTAAGGCGCTGCACCATTACATATTTCTGCTTCCTATTCTACTAAATGCCAACCCCCTCCCACTTTTTTCTTCTGCAAAAAAAAAAAAAAAAAAAAAAGGAAAAGGAAACTTATTTTGCATATTGGTTAATTATAGTCCCGCAAACCATAACCACAATAAAAACTTACACACACACACCAAAAAAAAAAGACAAGTAAAAAAATTGCGCTTCTCAGCGGGTGGATTCCCCTTTAGCATTATCACAGATCCATATATACATTTTTTTTTTAAATAAGAAAATACTGGCTTCTTGAAATCTAGCCTAGCTACGGGAATCGTTTTTCTGTACGCAACTTCAGAGGAGGCCACGCCACCCACCGGAAAATATGTAAAGGAGAACAGCGGGGCGCCACCGCCCATTCTAGTGTGCAACAAAAACTGGCACGGGCTGGCGCCCGAAATGTGAAACGGAGGAAAAGGGACCAAATGCACAAGGATAGAGCTACGAACACAAAACCGAGTCTTCGGGGTACATTTTTGAAGTGATTCGGCATGACCAATCGGAGTCTTGTTCCACCAATAAAGCATCCCGGTTTAGTTGGTGTACGTATTTCTAAATGGGCGGAGAAACTCGGCATAAAAACGAATATATTCGGTTCACCATTCGGAAACATCAATTCTTCTTTCACAAATATACCACAGTTCGTTTCACTCTATGCGCGAGCGAAGCCGAAGCCACAATCACGAGCATGTTGCTCCGAACGATGTTTGCACTGCACGAGTCCGCGTGCTCGACGACACTGAGCTGGCAATTGTAGCTCCTACTACGCTCGCACTTAAAGTGAAACTCAGTATAAGAATAAAAATCACTAGTAATCAAGAAAGCAAGAGCATCTGCTTTGAAAACCACACGTGCCACACCATATAGAGAAATCAAAAATGCAACTGCGGAACCATCCTCAGGTGGTTCAATTTCATTCGCGGCAGTTTCTATTTTAAAATTTAGCGAAAAAAAAAAAAAGAAAAAAAAAAGATTTTTTAAACACATATCCTCCTAAATTGAGAGCAAAAAAAAAAAAAAAAATCGGCGTGTGCGGTCACATAGGCGCAGAGAAAAAAATAAAGATAACATAACAGAACAAGAGCAATAAGAAAGCTACCACAAGATAGAAGCATCGTTCCGTCCGTCTTTTCCCATTTTTTTTTTATTTTGCTTTTAAGACCCGGCCGAATGTCCCATTCCACGGGGATAGGCGATCTGATTCCGCGGGGCGAGGGAGGGGAAGCTCAGCGTTGCCGGTAGCAGGCACCGGCAGCAGCATAAAGGCAAAGCCGGGTCCCCACGAAAGCCTGTTTTCTTCCTCCGTCGGTAGTTCTCGCTTGGGCAGAGTGGCTGTTGCGGCGGCGTGGCTCAGTAGCAGCACAAGCGGCGGCGACGACGACGACGACCACCTCCACTCGCTGCCAACCCATCATTTCACCAAAACGCTTCGTCGCCGTCACCGCCCCAAATCGATTCGCAATTCTGCCAGGACCTACCGCGCTTAACGCCCACTCTCCCGCCATTCTTTCCTTTTTTTCTTTTTTTCTTTTTTATCGGCAACGTGCAATTTTTCCCATCCTTTTCTAGGTTTCATATATCGTCTCGTAGTTACGCACCTGGTGAAAGAAACCACATGGAATGATTATTTTTTATTTTTCCCCCGAGACTATTCTTTATTGGAAAAAATTGTTTTTGTTATCTATTTTTTAGAACATTCACAGTGAGCCAGACAGTGGACACGGACAGAGCGTTTTGTATTATGCTTTCAATTTATGTTTTGTCTATATTTCATCAAAATATTTCGGAAAGCTCGGTTTCTTTTTCTTTTTTTTTTCTTTTATTGCAGCAGCTTGGTTTGAAGTCGGATTTATCCCGCACAGGCGTCCTAAACTTATTTGTGACGGTCACC
This sequence comes from Ixodes scapularis, assembly GCF_016920785.2. Taxonomy (NCBI): domain Eukaryota; kingdom Metazoa; phylum Arthropoda; class Arachnida; order Ixodida; family Ixodidae; genus Ixodes; species Ixodes scapularis. The sequence continues at coordinate 39,686,237 of NW_024609857.1, read as the reverse complement.
GCGTTTTCCGAAAAAGGTACACAGCGGATTATTAGCACAAACTCGACAATGGAGAACTTTTTTGTTTTTTGCATTTTACTTTGAAAGGGATAAAATTTTACCGCGTAGGCTAGTGCCCCAATCACTACATTCCACCCCTGTAGATTGAATGGCAGCCCTTTGAGTCTGAGGGGGAAATAAGGACGCCGACTGTTTGTGCTATTAGTGTTGCGGAGTGCATGTACGTATAGCGGTTCAGATGCGCACCACCGAAATTTTGGATGAAACGACTTGGTGTGCAGGCACTTCCTCGCTGGTACTGTAGGCTTTAAAGGGATACTACAACGAAATTTCGGCGCTCATTTTTTTGGTCTATATGTGTTCAAAAAAGCAGTATCACATGGAACATACCAATATCTTGTTAAAAAAGTCTCGAAAAGGAATTTTAAAACGAATTAAACGATTAGCAAAGAGCACCTGGTGGATGTCGCTAACGCCTCGTTTGTAATGCTCGTCTAGGAACCTTGACAGCTAGTGACGGAGGTTGTCTCGTCTCCGGCCACGACGAGAGAAGGGGGGAAGGAGGAACTCCCCTCTTCCCAAGAATGCCTTTGTGTGTCGCAGAAGTCGCTATTGTCCCCCTAGAAGATTATAGAAGATTAACCCGTCACTCAAAATTCGTACAAAAGCAGCCGCTTCGGTGGCTGGAACGACTAGGCCATCCTCTCGACGTCAGCCTCGCCGTAGCTTTGCTCGTCTTGAGACGACCTACGTCATGATTGCGTTGGATGTCACGTGCTCTAAGCTGGGCCTTCTCCGAGCGCTTGCCAGAGTGGGCCGTTTATAACGAAAAATACAGCCACCAGGATCAAAATACAAACGTGCGATTGTCATTTACGGATATTGTGGATCATATTCAACCTATTTTTGAACACGACGGGAATATTTCATATTTCGTTGAAGTATCCCTTTAAGCGAGAAGATTCGACTTCCCGGAAACCTCCGTTCCTTCGAATTTTCGAGAAAGCGAAGCATCGGAGCTCGGAGCACGTGGAGTGAAAGCTCACGCTGCAGAATCCGGGAATCATAGCTTCAATTCCCACCCCCTTCCGTTTCGATCTGGATAAGCTTCAACCGGCGTGTGGTCGTGTATCACTACTGCGTGGTGTACGTTAAAGACCACAGGCTAGCAGTGGCACTTCACTGGCAAAATGTCTCTACGGGGAAGACACCAGACGACCATCGGGAATGACCGACCTCCCTATGTCTAAACGAACACACAATATGATCACTTCTGTTTTTGCGGTGCGTACATCGCTCAGGGTAACCATATTGCGCTCGTGGCTACCGCTACGAGCGCCTATAACGTGAAACGAGCTAGACGCGCTATATATTGCGCGTCTAGCTCGTTTAGGGTATACCCTAAATGGCAACAGGTCCTCGAAGAGCCAAGGCCGAGATTCGAACCCACCTAGAACATGTGTGATCTGTCGGCGGAAGAGTCCAAGGGACATTCAACTGCACGGAGGACGACCACCATAGCAAGACAAGACGCACAGTCAGTTACCTTATGCGAAGAAAAAAAAAAGACAAAAAAGTACACTTTAAAGACGTCATTGTCCTTCCGAAACGAATATCCACGAGGATCGGGATGTGCGCAAACACATCGACTCCATCATAAAGATGACGAGCAAACAAATCCAGGGACAGATTAAACACGAGGGGAGTCTTCCGCGAGAGATGGAAACGACGAGCGCTCGCCCAGAACGCAAAACAAAAGCAAGTTGAAAAGAAAGAAAAAAAGGAAAAAATAAATAAAGACCCTCCTAGAAAAAGGTAAAGGTAACAGAGTTTGGCACTCATTACACGAACGAGGGAGACGCAGAGAAAAGAGATCGATCTACGCTGCAATGAAGTGGTATAGGAAAAGAACGGCAAGAAATATGAAAAAAAAAAAAAATTGTTTACACACTGGAATAAAGACTTGAATATCCAATTTAATGCAAAGAAAAAAAAAAAACGCACAAAGGTGCAAGCCTTACCCTTAAATTGTTTCGATATTCTGAAGCAACAGGTGCAAAAACAAAAACCAAGGGGCATGTTCTTATTTATTCATTTATTTAATTATTTATTTACAAATACCCTCAGGGGCCCGAGGGGCATTACAGAGCGGAGTGGTGGTTTTTGCATTTCGGAAAATACATATCGAATTTAATCGGCTCTCTATCCGCAGTCCACAATACCCGCAAAAGGGGAAATTAATTCTTGATTAATAGCTCGAGCTGCGGACAGAAACTTGGGAAGACAAGCAGATGAGAGCGGGTACAGGGCTTAGCTCCAATTCGAAGGATTCGTAGATAGGCGCAAAGGCCAGCTGCTTTTGTCTCGACAGGGATTAGGGTTCTAACCCTTGTCTCGCTTTTAACATAGTGAACAAGAGCGTCGTGGTGCTTCGCGCGCATTGTCTCGCGTTCAAAACCGTTCAAACAGTGCTCGAAGTTCGAAAGTCTCGACCCACTCTTAATCATTTTAAACCAGGACTCTTCGCTCTGGCGTCTCCGCGTGTTCCTTTCTCCTCCACTCCCTCCGTTTTTCTCCGTGTACCTGTCAAAGACAAGGACGTTTGTCAGCATGCCGGAAACAGCACCGCCAGTGAATGCGCTCCGAGAGCAAAGCGGTGATTAAAACACGCGTCGTTTCGCGCGTAAGAAAAAAAAATATAAAAGAACGCGAGCGAGAAGTTGGAAGCTAAACTCGACCAAATTTTGACGATCGTGTTCGTCAAGCAACACCATGGCGGCCTCCATGCTTTGAGCACTGCTTAATGCGCGAAGCATGCGCTTGAATTTGAGTTCACGTCGATCGCTGACACAGCACACGCGTCGAACACATTTGGACCCGAACACGAGTCTAAGGCTGACGCTGCACTGATGTCGAATGCGTATTCAAAGTGCACGCCCAAAATATGGCCGCCTCGATGCTCCGGTAGACGCCGCAGCGGCAAGCGGAAGGCGCACGCTTTTGAGAAAGATCTTTAGTGGATCCACTGCAAAAGTTGAGCTACCCCGAAAAATTCACCGCCAGTTTTACGTGTGAGCTCAAGATTTGCTATATCTATTCGATTCCTCCGTATTTCTTTTCCGGCAGATCTTGGAAGCAAAAACAAAGTGATAGTATGAAGTCATGCATCTACCCAGAAGTATGCAACATGTATTATAACTATAGTATACAGTGCAACCGCCGCAACGAGAGGTTGGGGTATTGTTATTAGGATGTCATCGAACTACAGCAGAACATAGGACTGGAATTGAGAGCGAGCTTTGCGTCAGAGTTCGGGCTTGAGTTTTGGTAGAATAGCTTTTCCGGCGCATTGTTTCATAAACATAAATGAATTAACGGTTTGGCGTTCCTCAATTGGCGCAGAGTCATCACTTCTTACGAAAGTGAAGACCCAACACAACCGTAGCGAGGGTGGCTCCTACAATATACCTGCTGCGATAAAAAACAAAACAAACAAAAAACACGAACATTTTAATATTTTTACAACTGAATCACCGTGCGACGCGAAATACCTACCCTTTCTCGTGGAGGAGTTTTCTTCAGTTATGACCGCAACGAAAGCAATAATGTGCGTCGGCGTTTTACCAGTTACATTTTATATATATATATATAGAAAAGAAAGTAGGTCGGGGATCTGTGCACAAAGAATTTAAAAGATCCGGCCAAAGGCGCAATACGGTAAACACGAGCAGACGGCCGGTAAGTTCCGATGTTGGCGGCGATCTCTAACATTTGTTTTCGGGGTCGTTGATGAAAGAACACTCCAAAAAAGCAGAGAAAAAGGAGTCCGCCATTAATTAAAGATGAAGCACTGTGAGAGCCTTTTTTTACAACCGGTGCTAAACTGTTTTTTTTTTTTTTCTCTTGCGTGAACATGGCCGTTAAGTCGTTCGCAGGAACGATGGCTATGAGAAGGTCGTGCGTACACACACCGTTAGCTTTATAACACACCACAATGGTGGTCTACCAGGATTAGGATAACCCAATTACTAGGTTACACAAAACTGTAATGGCGCAAAATATTCGCAAAGCTTTCTAACGACGTGCGGCGGCTTGAATTGTTGAAACGCGTAACGATCGAAGAGTGCCTGGGACTTCTAATAAAAAAAAAAAAAATAAAGAACAAAAAAGCGAGACTTGGGCGTAACATTAAAGTTATACTCAAGTGCCCACAGATTAACGCTCGCACGGCAACAACGGATTTTATAATTTCAGAGGGGTCAAAATAAACGTGTCTGAATTGTAGAACGGTCTCGAACATTGGATAGTTAATCTAACAATAACTTCAATTGTGAGCAAAAAAAAAAAGTGATTTTATACAAATTAGTGTAATTCGGGTCATAATAAAAAGAAACAAAATGTGACTTCACTTTTGCGCTTAATCTTCACCCAAGCAGGTTTCTAAATGAATTCGCGTCGTATCGGAGGGCAGTTATGTAGGCGCTATCGCACGATGAACGTGAAAGACATGCAAGTAGTGGTAAAAAACTTTACAAAATCTTACCCGCTCCCAGAACCTCCATGCATGATGCAACAAACTTTTATTTATTCATTTATTGACTCGCCGGCCGCCTGTAGCGTGGCCAAGACAAACCATGCACTGTGGCGTAGCATAAAATTTAACAAAATATTAAATAACAAGAACATGCCGCCAACACACAAAAATACCGGTAAATCAAAAACTGGCACCGCACTCTAAATAGGAACAATGTAAAAAAAAAAAAAACACTTAAAAGTTGTTCAGTAAGACAACATTAGAACGATGTCAGGGGTTAATAGCAGAAGTTCGTAGAATGTGGATGATACAGATGCCATTTCTTTTAACCAGTGTCATCTGTGATGAGGGACTGTATCCGAAGGAAGTAAACGTGTCATGGGAGTATGTTCACAAGCTCTTTAGGAAGTTTGTTCCCATCCGCAACAACATGTGGAAAGTAGCTGTACCTAAAAAAAACTCCTTATTGTAGAAAAACTCGCACACTGCTCTATTGCGTTGTGTTTTTCTTTCTAGTTGGTCGGTTATTAGTCAGGTGCAACATAATCACCGATAGGTGTTTCTCTCCTGGCGCGGCCTAACTGGTGGAACAACTTTAGCCTTAATACTACGTGCGGCCAAGCGCGGCAGACTAGATAGGCGATAAAGCTCCGTTAGAGAAGACCTCCTTTCGTATCGGTTATACTAAAATTGTAGCGCATTCTTTTGAACGTTTTTTGGTGCGTTATTGCATGTTCGGGACCATGTATCCCATATTGTAAATGCGTACTCGAAGATGGGACGAATTGGACACTTGTATGCTACTAGTTTGGTAATTGAGCTGCACTGACGCAGGTTCCTGTGGAAAAACCATAATAGTTTCGGTGCTTGTTTAAGTACTTCTATAATATGTTAATTTCAAGTCAGGTCAGACATCAGCGTGACGCCGAGGTACTTGGATTCATTGACTTTTTCTAAGGGAACATTGTCGATGACGCGGAGCAAAGAAAGCGGTGTTCTCTTGTTTTTAACTGTCATGTGAACACTTTGAAAAGCATTTACAAATATTTGCTAATTCTTACATCATTATGATACTACTGATCGGCCTTTATGCAGGTTATTTTGGTCGGTAATGCATGTGACACCCGCAAAAAAAAAAAAAAAAAAAAAAAAGAACGCAATTGTTTGCAAAAAAAAAAAAGAAGAAAATAAACGGCACTTTACAGAATAATGGCTTACTTTTAGGTTATTGATAGAAACTAGAAACAAAAGTTTAGTTACTTCGAGGCCTTTCGAAAAGAAATCCCTTCTAGTTTGTTCATTTCTCTAGGTTATTAACCGCGCACGTGCGGCTTGGTGAAGCGTACACTAATCATGTCACGTGCGCTGTCGACTTGCATAACCAAAGGCCGAGAAAATCGCCTTCTTCCTGCAACGTTCAGCGAAGCACGCCGACATGATTTGAATCTCAGAGGTTTGTAAGAAAAAGCGAGCACTCAAGGTAAGTCCAGCGCTCAAAATCTCTCTGAGCTCCACTCCTTTTCTTTCTTTTTCTTTTTTTGCTTGTATTACAGAAATTAACTGGTATCCCATGGGATACCAGTTCATTTCTGTAATACAAGCACAATGCAAAAGGTTGTCATTCGAACAAACAATGCGCTTTCCATACATTTATTTTTTGGTGCGTAAAGTAGAGCGTTACGGACACACATTCCTTACTTTATTTTTTACCGGCTTTTCGAAACTATCCTGTCAGAGGAATTCGCGTCTGTCCCGGAAAGAAGTATGCTGCGGCGACAAAGGAACTGTTACGTTGGACGCCGGCAGAGCGTACCATCAACAAAAGAGAAGAAAACCTAAGGGGCGGGGGGCTACTGATTTATGTCAATAAGTCAGTACCCCCCTCCCCCCCCCCCCTGTTTACTCAGAAACACCTTTTTCTTTATATATAAGCTACGAATAATCTACAACGTCAGAAGAATGTACCATCAGCCAAAGAAGTACGCACCTCAAAAACCAAGCTTTTACTTTCTTTTAAGTTAAATTTCGTTCCCACTTTGGCTTTACCACGGATTGGGGACAATTCAGAACGAATGTTCCTCCCTAAAACACAGCGAATAATAAAAAAAAAAAAAGAATCAGGGGCGTAGAGCAACGAACTGCTCTCTATTACAACCCCCAACTTTTCCATCCAGCCAACCAACATTACAATTCGCATTATTCACGCGCTCCTGACTCCAACCGCGCAACGCTCCACACACACAGGCACAAAGAGAGAACCAGCGTATAGCAACTGCGGCAGTTCCGTTCCGACAGCACCATTCCGATCACAGCGCCCAATGAGTGTAAGTCGGCCAATGACGGACAACAACCACAAAAAAAAAAAAAAATAAACAGATAGTGCAAAAAAAAAATGATGGCGATGAACGATTGTCGTCGTCGCTCTCCTCTCGATCGAGGAGCGCCGCGCCGACCAGCCGATAACAAACGCCAGGAAGAGGCTGGAATGGAAGAGCGGGGGAGGAACTATCTCCCCTCCCAACGCGCAATAAAAGCCAATAACGACAGGGGCCACCCCCTAATAACACCGACAGTCATAAAACGAGATTCGCGGTCCAGCGCCGCGCGTTCGCGGCCCCGCGTTGGTACACTTTCTATGAGCGCCAGGAAATGCGGCAACATTTGTCTCCGAACGCTTTTGTCGTTCCCAACTCGCACTCTATCTATCCTGCCTGGTGCGGGGGAGGGAGGACGCTGCTCGGACACTCAGCAGACAGACAGAAAACAACCAACCAAGCCACCATCGCAAACCAACAAGCGCTCAAAAAGACTGCACGCGTGTAGAAGGCAGGCAGGCAGGCGGACGTCTACCAAAAAGAGACGGATAAAAACGGAAGTCCACGGAAGGACAAAGAATTGCTCTACACGCCACGCACTTGAACGAATTGCGGTTGCATAGAGGAGGGGAGGGAGGACAGCGCCGGGACATCGGATGAAGAGAAAGAAGACTCGGCCCTGCCACCATTTTTTACTCGGACAGAACGACGCTGCGCCTACGGTCTTGGCTCTTACCGCTGAGGCTTGCTGTTCTGCAGTGCAACCCAAAGTGAAATACTCTCCTTCTCTTTGTGGAATATCCTTGTGGCCGTTTGTGTGTGCGGCGGGGCGGGACGGGGGAGCCCGTGGTGATGGATTCCTGCGGGGCATTCGCTCGCGTGCGTCAACTGCCGCGTCGCGCTGCAAGAGTGCCGTGGGACCGATGGTTCCGCCGTGATGCGCTGCTGCCATGAGGAGATGGCAACGAATTGCGGCGTTTTTGTTGCTCTTGGTGCGAGGAAGCCAGAGGGAGCGCAAAAAGAGCGGCGCTATTGCCCGCGGTCCCGACTGCCTGACAAACGACTGCAGCAGCCAGTGCGCGTTATTTTGTTGCGCCAACTTCGGACGCGGAGGAGAAAACGAACAAGTCCAAGAACCGGAATTGGAGACAGTGCGCCGTGAAAAACGAGAAGCTAGACTAGCTGTTGAGTTAAAAGACACACGAAAACGTTCATTCAAGACTTGAGCGAAACATTTCTGGTAGTATAGAACCAAACGAAACAAAACATTTTTTTTCCAGTTTTGCATTATTAAACAGAAACGTCATGACGTAACCAGAGCCCATCGCCGAAAACTTTTTTTTCGAGCTTGGCGTTATTAAATATAACCGGATATAGAAAAGTTGTTTTTCTCGTGTCCGCGGGTAAACAGTTCGTCGGATGTTCGTCCAACACCGCGTTTCACGTATACAGTATTGTCCGCGACTCCAGTTTGACATACGACGAGAAACATGCAAAATAGGGAAGTATGCAGCCAGCGCATCGTAATGATTTGCCGTCATAGCACGATCTTTCGTATAGGCAGGTAGTGCAACGAAGACAAACACCGAACAGATAATCATTTCACGTACGCAGCGGCGACGAAGGACGCGCCAATAGTTTTGTTTAAAATTCCGCGGTCCATTTTTTAACCTAGACACAAAGTTATACGCGGCGATTCTCACCGACGAGTCAGTATATAGGAGGCTTACACTTTATAACGTAGCCCGACACTCCCCTTCATCGCATCGAGTGTTTTCATGAGCCCCTCGTGCGGGTCAAACCGCAAGCTGTCACCCCATGAACCACGGTGCCCCGCCCGACTTGGCTGACTTCGAGATTGCGAGCATTCTTCGCGCCTCAACAAATATTCTGAGCAGCAGCGCAAGATATAAACTACAAGAGGGCGATGTCGAAGCAAGAGGAGGCCGCCCTCCTCCTCCGTGGTCGGTACGTCCGCACGCGCGGCGTGTCAGCCGCGACAGCAGCGTGTCTCGGCCGGCTCACGCCACTCTCCAAGAAGCCTGCGGTCGCCGTCCGACGTCCAACGAGGAACCGGCTCATCACCGCTTGGGAGCCTTTAATTAAAGCGACGGCGAAACGAAGGTCCGAGAGTTCCGCGGTATACGCGTACGCCAAGCTTGTGTGTCATCGTCGTCACGCAGGGGACCGAGGATGAAAAGAGGCTTAGTGAAAGGTACCGCAGCGAGTCTTATCCAAAGGCCGGAGACTCGAAGCCAATTAGCTATCGCGCTGGACGTCGCTCGGCGAAAAACGCTCGCCGAGACTGCTTGCAAGGAGTGCTACCTTCGTTCGACCGAAAGGGTGACGCAGGAAGGGTATGCAGTGGACGATCGTCTGTTATCGGTCGTGGGCATTTCGAATATGTATACGACATTGAAGACTGGTGAGTGCCCAGAGGAACACCCCACAGACAATGAACTTATTCTCTGGACCTCCTAGGGCCCTAGACTCGTCAAGCACAAAATTGGTACCAAATTTCTCGGAGCGCGCCGATTGGACCCTCGCGACGGTGACGCGCGTTTTTGTTGGTACGCTTAGCGGATTTTCGGCTCCAACTTTGTGTTTGACAAGACTAGAGCCCCGGGACCGCCCATGGCAAGGGGTATAGTCTATAGATGCCCACTTTTGACTCTCCCATGTAGTCTTCTAGACCTTGACTCCCCGAAAGATTTCCCCAACCTTTCTCTCATTTCAATAAACGAGTTCTCAACCAATCTCATACTACAGTGGCAAATACTGATGTGAGCGGAACGTGCAGTCCGGTCCAGAGGTTTGATCATGCACCTTGTGGCCCGCTTGTATTCGGCGTCAACCTTTTTTGCGAAGCGGTGGCAAGGCTCGCGTGGCATCCGCAGTGCTCCAACGCTGTCGAAGCTATACTAGCGCGAGAGCGGGGTTTCGTTTGGCGTGTCCTTCTCACGAGAGTGCGTGCGAATAGGACGCAAGTGGAAGCCGCGTCTTGTCGTGCGGGGCTGCAGCACAACAGCACTGTGGAAACTACCCTCGCCTCGAGAACATAGCACAAAAACGTCGACGCTGCGTGTAGCTCTCCGCCTCCGTGGTAGCATCAGACGGTTGTGCTGCCGTTTCTCAACAGCGACACCATTCGACACGTCCTTTAAAAAAAACATTGCCTCCGAGATATTTTCCCGCGGTCTGTTCCGGCCTTTCCAAACGCTCGACTGCCCGGCAGAAAAAGCGAGCCGAGTCAGCTCTCTAGAGATCTTCACTTGCGGCGCTTCGAACCAGGCCAGAATAAATGCCCCTGGCCAGAAACGGAAACAGAATCGCGTCAAATCACGCTGTCAAGTCCAAACCCTCGGCATAAAGCTGCGTCATGATTGTTATCATAAAAATAGAGAAGGGTAAGTCGACCTCCGTTAATTCGTAATTTTTATTTGCTGCTCCGGTCTTTGCGCTGTTTCTCTGGAGCATACCTCAGAATGGGAGATCGGAAGGAGACGGAGCCAGCTGGACGTAAGACGTGTTTTTCCCATCGTCAGAGAGTCAGCCGGACCAGTGGCACACAACGTGTCTTTGATAAACAGGGCGGTAACACAAATGGGTAGAAAGCTCGACCGCAAGCAGGGCGGGAGGCTTCAGAGCCCGCTTTCACGAAGACAGCCGCCCAAATCGGCGCCAACCCCCTAAGCCCCAGCAGGGGGTTGCTGAACTCCCTGCGCCGCGCGAAATTCGGGCGGCTCGTCTGCAAGCCGTGTACGCAGGGTGCCTTCACCAGGCGCTCGAGACCGACCTGCTAGAAGTCAGCAGCCCATGGCGGCTCCACGAAGACCACCGTCAAGAAGACCGCTGCAAGCATAACGCTCTTCACCCTCTTCAACCGCAACATGAACCCCTCGCCCTCATCCACAATCTGTATTTAAACCCTCATCAGCGTTTCGTTTCAAAAATTTATCAGAGCAATACCATTTCATCCTCGTTTGTCCCGGAGCCGTGGGCCTTCAGGGTAGGGGCGACTTGACTTTCTGCGACACAGTGGCTCTCCTAAACCGAAATAAATCACTATCACTATCAATATTTAGTGCGAATCTATATTTTGACTCGCCTTCCTGAAATTATTAGACGCGTAGTTTGTTTGAAGACAACATCGTGGGCATTTGTTCTACAACTTTCCCGCTTAGAAAAGATGAACCTTCACATTTCGATCAACTTTTTCCTTGCCAAAGGTCTGTGTGTTGCGGCGAGAGGCGGGGAGCACATTTCGCGCTGCTCTCAAGTTTTGTAAACCGACGATAATGGTGATGATGATAATTCGCGGCTATTTCTTCGTGTTTGGTTTAAAGTTTGGTTTGGTTGCGAGCGCCATCAAGCGCCCCGCAGTCACCGTACCGGTCGAATTCAATGGCTTGGGGAGCGCAGCCAGCGCGTGAAAAATCTCGGAGGCCATGCGAAAAGCCATTGCTGGAACGAGTCGCGAGGCTGTTTTGGTTCTCGAATCAGTCAGTACACTTGTTGACTAAACCGGGTGCAAAAACACACGTCGACGGCTTATGAAATGCAGCCTTTTTTGCCGTTGTTGAAATCTCCAATCAGACATGGCGGCGTTTGTAATAACAAGGTTCCCAAAAAAACTACACGGAGGAATTGAATAGCGGAGACAAGCATTGCAAAAGAAACAGCAAGGTGCCCAAAAGAACTACACGGCGGGATTGAATAGCGGAGACATGCACTGCAAGAGAAAAAGGGAACGACGAGTCGCAAGGGGCTCTCGCAAACGCGTGGAGACGTCGTCGATGGAAATCATTTTTGCACCCGAAATAGGAGAAACAAGAGCCCGCAACGACAAGCTATTCAAACGACAACGCACGCCTTCTTGAGCAATCCTAGGCTCAGAAATTGAAAACTTTTTTTTTCGCGCCGCCACGAGTCGGGCGGCGCATGCCTGGAAAGTCTTCGAGCAGCAACCCTTCCCTGCTGCGAAATAAAACGAAGAAAAAACTATCATTGATAAACGAAAGTGCCGTGCACCTCTGCGGCAACTTTTCTTTTTCACACGAACGAAAACTGTTGAAAAGTAATCAAGTGGGCATGGAAGCAGCCTAGGAATGCCTTCGTCTAATCATGCTGTGTACGTCCTTGTGCAGATTGCGGCCTTCCTGTTCAGTCTCACTTCCTCAGCCATCGTCACCTATTCCAGTCATCGTCACGCGTGCAGCAATCGGGCAGGGGGTTTGTGCCACTCCGGAAGAATACATTGGTGGGCCTTTCGGCGGTTCCGCCGTTTGAACCCAGCATCTTTTCACCACACCGTTTGAGACGGCAACAGCATCAACATGAACATCGTCACTCGTCTACGGCCTGTCCATAAAACGGGGAGCGACGGCTTTCTCTTCAGTGGGCATGGAAGCAGCCTAGGGATGCCTTCGTCTAATCGTGCTGCGTGCGACCTTTTGCAGGTTGGTACTAGTCCATTTCTATACGCTGAAAACAGTAGCCACTTTTTTCATTTGATGTTTCCATGCCAAAGCCCTATTTCTGATGCTCTTGTCGAGTGTGCTTATGCTTTGGGAGCCCCGTTGTCTTCGGGCGACATAGGGGTCCATTCCGGCCACATGACTGATGTCCAGGCAAAACAGTTCGCTGAAATGTTCCAGCTAATGCAAAGCCTTAATGGACGATCGTTAAAATCTGAGGAAGGTCAGGATGGCCTAATCATTTCTGTGAAAGAAATAAAACCTAACCAGCAAGGTACTGAAACAAAAATTGACATAAAAAATCGACTTGCACTTGTTGAAACCAAGGTTTCCGCGCTTGCGCGGGCAAACCGCGAGTCGCATGTATCGCGGGACCTAATTGATGCCTTGCAGAACGACAACGCATATTTACATAGTCGGCTGAATGAATTAGAAGAGCAATCACAGAGGGATAACCTGATCATCCATGATATTCCCGATGTCGCATCTGAAATATGGGCGGAAAGCGAGAATAACGTTATTCATCTTGACTAACTATTCAAGTTCAGGTCTCTCACGAAGTGTGTCGAACGCGCACATCGGATAGGCTCCTTTAGTGCCGCCAAATGTTGGCCGGTAGTGATAAAGCATTCGTTATTAAAAGTCAAGGACCAAATATACGATTCACGACTGAAACTAAAAGGAAGCCGGGCTTATATCAGTGAAGATTTCTTACGAACTACGCGCCTCGCCAGAAAGAAACTGGTCGTATTTGGAAACACTATGAATTGCGGCTATCAGTTAGGGTACAACAAACTATGTCAGCAAAAAGTACTTTATATAGAGTACAACACAACTGATAGTGTCTTTAACCTTAGTGGCGGCCCCGATGCGAGCGCGGCAGATAGCAGTGTTGCAGTTCCTTTTGATCAACAGCGATCAACAATATCATTTCAACAAGTCGTCACGGGTGAGGACTGTTTTGATAATGGCCAACACATGTCTGTTCTTTTTACTAATATAAGAAGTGTTTTACGTCACATAAATGACTCGAGTTCTGTTATAGATCCCAGTTGTGCTGACATTGTCTTAACTGCAACGTGGCTATCTTCTAGTGTTAGAATGTTTCGGGCGTATGCTGTCGTGCACCATCTTTTAACTCTTTTTTGTTGCGAATCTTTATGATGCCATTAACTCATTGCTTGTGCGGTTTCCATCTTCTCCAATTATCCTTTTTGGCGATTTTAACTATCCAAATATAGTATGGACAAACTTGAATACCCACCGTTAAGCATTTTCATCAGACGCGGCTGATAATATAGCAATTAATGCAAAGGTGCAAGCGAGCTGGACAAGAATAAAGATAATAATCCCTGGAGAGGGAGAACAAGGGGGACAAAGGACAGACGCAAATCTCCAAACACTGCTAGGTGGCTGGTGAGTGACTGAAAAATCTTCCTGGTCCTGGTATCGAACCAGGGACCTCTCCATTTTTTGGAGAGGTCCCTGGTTCGGTTTGGAGACTTGTGTTTGTCCCCCTTGTTCCCCCTCTTCAGGGATTATTATCGTTACTCGGCTGAGTTTATAAATTGTGCAGTGATTTTAATTTTGTTCAGTTAGTCACTGTTCCCACAAGAATCACTCCAATCTCAGCCAACATATTGGATCCAATTTCGACAACGTCAGCTGCTTTAATTTTCTCAGCCACAAGCACGGTCTCAGTGATCATTCCTTAATACAATTTTCTATCGATATCCCCGTTATGCCCGTGTCCCACTAGAGCGACAGGCAGAAGCAAAAGACAGCGACAAGCCTCCAACCCATGCAGCATGCTCGCGATGGTATCTTTGGCAGGCGTTTAGTCGTTCGGTGCTCCTGAAGTAAGCACGAGCGATTGCAAGTCTGCCAAAGATACCCTCACGTGCATGATGCGGGTGTTTGAGCGTAGCCTACTTTATTTTTCAAAGCCTCTCAAATCGCGAAAGACTCTGGTTTGAGGCTTGTCGCTGTCTTTTGTTTCTGTCTGTCGCTCTGTTGGGACACCGGCATTAGAAACTCACCAAAGTTTGTTACAAAGATACGTGACTCTGCTTAAGGCAATTTTGAAGAAATCAACAATGCACTTTATAGCTTTCTTGGCTTTTTGCCCAATTGTTTAGAACGCTCCATTTATAAAAATTGGAAATTATTTAATAACCAGGTGTCATATTTTACAAATATATATACCGTTACGAAATATCTCCGTGTTCTCCAATTCTCCATGGAATAGCGCCATATTTTTTTACAGTTTTAAAACAAAAACAGGAGTAAATTTCAAGTAGCGAAATTTACAAATCCCCCTCGAAATTTGACTGATTACCACAATAATTACAATGCTTAGAAAACTGCTATTAAGAATCCGGAGGATACTTAGGTTTGGGTAATTTTACAATAACTACTAACGAACGACCCTAAATAAATTCATAAAGAAATTATTAATTAAGAAAAGCTTCCTATATCCTTATTTAGTCCTAGAGATCCGGTACCTGTTAGTGCCTGTGCATCTGTCTTCGAATTCCACGTTCGTCGCGCCGTTTACAAACTATCTTTCAACAGCTTTACCTTCATTACAGCAATGTTATTTTTATCAATGTGCCCAATTCTTATCGATGTTAATGGCATTGTTAGCGTGATAAATAATCTAAAATTATCTTGATCAGCGGGGGTCGACGATATTAATTTTAAGTTCCTGAAGAATACCAAAGAAGATTTTTCTATAATACTTGCTAAAATATTTCAGAAATCTCTTGAACAATGACGTTTACACGACGACTGGAAGGTTGGAAAGGTCATGCCATTACACAAAACTGGCGATCAAGATTGTCCTCTAAAGTATCGTCCCATATCATTAACAAGTGTCCCATGCAAAATTTTTGAGCACATCATATATTGACAACTCGTAAAATTCCTGGAATCAAACAACTCTTGCCAGCTGCGTAACGCGGTTTCCGTAAATTCTTTTCGTGTGAGACGCAGTTACTAACGTTCACTCATGAGTGACCTTCACCTTATTTTTAATCGTAGTTCCCGTGCTGATCGTATATTCCTGGATATTGCCGAAGCATTTGATAAAGAGTCGCACAACCCACTACTCCATAGTTCACTTAACAATGATTCTTCATTGCTCTCTTGGATTCATATTTCTTAACCAATTGCTCCCAATTTGTATTTGTGACTGAATGTGCCTCCTCAGTGTCTAACGTCCGGCGTCCCGCAAGGATCTGTACTGGGCTCTCTACTTTTTTTTATATTTATCAACGACTTACCCTAGTGTGTTTCCTCTTCAATTAGCTTGTTTGCCGATGACTGTATTTTATATCGTGAAGTGACTAATGATTCTGATGTGTCCTGCCTTCAATCTGACCTTAACCGTATATCGGAATGGTGTAACGTCTGTAATATGGAGCTTAACACTAACAAGTGCAAATTTATAAGGCTTTCCCGAACAACTGATAATGTGTCATCCTACTGGCTTTATCAAACTCCCCTACAGCAAATATCACTCTATGAATACCTGGGCGTCCATATCTCGCCTAATTTGTCTTGGGAAATTCATATTAAGTACATAACGAATAATGTCAATTATACGCTAGAATTCATTAAATGAAATTTTTAATCAGTTCCCGTATCTCTAAAGTTGCGTCTTTACGAAACGCTCTAAGCTGGAATATACCTCTTCAATTTGGAACCCAGGTACTAACGTACTGATATCAGTTGTTGAAACAATTCAGAACAGATCTGTTCCCTTCATTCTTAATAATTATCACCGCACTGCCAGCGTAACATCAATGAAATTAACTTTGAACCTTCCTAACCTTGCATCACATCGAGAACTAACTTCTGCTTTACAAAATTTTCTATCACAATCTTCTTTCGCCATGATAAGTTACTAACACCCCCTTTTTACATAGCATCACGTCTCGACCATCCACAGAAAAGATAGGCATACCTCCATGTAACACTACAACTTATTACAACTTGTTCATGCCCCAATCCACGATTTTATGGAACCACCTTCCAGCGTCTTTGGCAACGATATCTGATTCCATCGCTTTTGAACAATGGCTTAACAGTGCTACATTTTAGCATTTCATAAACACGTATTTTTAGATTCTTAGGATTTTTTTTTATCTTTCACTGTTTGTAACCCATTTTCCTCTGCAATGTCCTCGGGTCCTGAAGGTATTTGAACTTAATAAGTAAATAAACAAGTTTTTTTGCTCCTCCGTTTTTCTACGCGAAGTCCAGGTTGGTTATAGTACAACTAAACGCTGTCCGACCAACTCATGGGTGCTCCAACATCAAGAGTTGCGCAAGCGCATTCCAAGAATAAACGGTCGTCTATTGTTTTGTCTTTTTTCATTAACTTTTTCTTTTTCCCACGGATCTTCATCGTCCTCTTTTCGCTATTCACGACTATTTAACGGCACATCGTGTCGACACAAATAATAAACCAGCGATAGGTCTCCTGTCGAATATATGGCTACGATGAACTGCATGAATGCGTTAACACGTAATGCCTCCTTTTTCAAAGTATGCAATGTGCAATGGAACAGAACTGAATGGAACAAACAGATAATTTGTCAGTGAAGTGTTTTGCCGACGTTTGTCAGTGAAGTGTTTTGCCGACGTCAGCATCGAAGGAGTGACAACGAACTGTTTAATAAACAACGAAATAAAACTTTTACAAAACGCACTTAACACAAAAGAAAAAAACCTGGCAAAACCGTCGATGGCTTGTGTGATCTGTATCGGAGCACACAAACCATCAACAATTCTGCCAGTCTTTTTTTTTTTTTTTGCTGTGAATCAAAATGTTATAGAAAAGTACCAGTGTGGCGCAGGAAGTGCTCATTTGGTGCACTAACACACAAACCGTAAAATATGTGTGCTTGCCAATATCCTGTCGATGTAAAATAAAAAAAGACGAACAAAAACCCCCCATGTCGCGTTTACGTTATACGAGTCGCGCTCTGTACGCCGGAAAAATCTGACGCGACAAAATCCAAAAAGAAAAAGAAAACGTCAACAAACGCTTCTAGTTTGTCATGTAGTGAAACTACAGTAACAAATCTACGCCGCACCGATTTTTTTTGTTTTTTTTTTGTTTCGTTTTTCAGTTTACAAATTTTGTGTTAGCGAAGGCACGCGATCACTTTCTCTCCCGTCACGACAACGGGTTGTCCATTCATTCAAGTCGCGGCCACCGAGATTGCTGTCCGCGTTCCAGGCACACGCGACTTCGACCCGCAGCGTCGGCAGCGGTTTTCTTCACTCGAGCAATTCCCGATGACTCCGGCGCGGCTGCAGTAAACCAGTGTCCAGCGAGAGATCTAGCGTGCGAGCGAGCAAACGAACCCAGTGCCCGTCACTAGGGGCCACAAATCAAGGTGGCGGTAACTGTTCATAAAAAAAGTGAAGAAAAAAAAGTTGTTACGCTAATATTGGGGCCGGAACCCGCCATGAGCGGGAATAGAAAATCGGCTCGGAGCGCACGACCAACTCGATTATTTCACGTGCGTAGCCTGGTGCTGGTGTCCACCGCGGTTACCGAGCGAACGACGCCGCCTTCCACGGTCGAGCAACAGCACCTGCAATAACATGCAAAGTGAATTCGGACTAGCGATTTGCTCGCGTGCAATCCCGAGGCCACCCCCCCCCCCCCCCCCCCTCCTCCCTTTTTTTTTTATTTCAAAGTTTTTGTGTCTTATCCGACGTCCCCGCGCGCATATCTCTCGTGTCCTCCGTGCGCTTTTTGTTTACGTTTTCAGAGAGTTTTCCGGTCATCCAAAGCTAGTCTGTTTTATTGATCGTTTTCTTTCGTCCCACTCGGCGTGTGGTTTACTTAATATTCTAAAGGATGATCGATGTGCGTGTGTTGATCGCGCAACACACTTTCGGAAGCAAATGATACCGCCGCGTTGTAGTGTTCCGCTGCATGCCAGTTTGACGCACAATCGACATCTAAAAAATTTTGTTGGTATGTGAGCGACTCAAGAAAATTGCGAAGTTGATAGAAGATGGATCTGAAAAAGTTTAGTTAAGTATCATTTGTAAATATAAACACGGACGCGTTTTTTTTTTTTTTTTTTACTTGTGTATTTTGAAAGAGCGCTTAATCACAACTTCACCAGTCTAAAATCTCACGAAGTGATGAATTTGTCAACCGAAGGGAGAACTCCTAGTAAACGTTTACGATGCCGGACGAGTTATTAAATAAAAAGGGTCCCACGGAGGTGCTAACAAGAAGGTGACAACCATCCTCCTTTCTCCCCTTCAAGTTGCAATCTGAAATTCAATATAGCAGTCTTGTTTTCTTTCTTTACTATATGCGGAGTCCAAGTTCTTCTGCTTCTTGCGCAGGGATTGCGATGATGTAACGCCAAGCGCTTATTGACCGATTGAGAACAAAAAATAGTGGGTAGACCGCATCTAACATTGAGGCTTACCCACTATAATTTCAATCAAAGCCAATCAGAACTCGGCGCCGTTCTGACGTCACCGCAGCTCCTGCGCAAGACGCAGACGACTTGCTTTCCGCATAGTGGAAAACAATACAGATTTTAGGAGCTCGTGTCACAATTACTGGTGCGTTTATTACCTATCTGGTGGTTCGTCCTTTGGACAAAATTGGAGACTTCTACAATACGACACGCGGTAACCAAACGGAAATGGCGCAAAAGTTGGTTTGGAAGGTGGCCATGTTGAGATACGGAAAAAGAAGGTGAATGCCCGCTGGCGCTGTGATCACAATCTAAGACGACAGACATGATATTTAAGCGGCAGCTTCTCTTTCCTTTTGCTTTTCTGAATGGTTTCTAGCCGGAACTGTACTATTCAGCTAGACCAGTCATAAGGAGACAAAGCTTTAGCAAAAGGAAAGTAGACACGACACACCTGGGCCGGCTCGCTAAAGACAGCCTTTTAGCTCAGATTGAGAGAAAGAAAGCACCGACAAAGTCAGCGCACGCGCTGGGCGGGACTCAAACCGCGTCTCAAGACGCTCGCGCGCCCCAGCCTTTGCAGTGTTTTTTTTTAATCCAGCATCGGCTGAGACGCTGGTTGTACTAGCAAGCCGGAACAGACCTCACAAACAATCGAAGGACTACGCACTTACCCCAGACCACGTGCCCCAGACACTGCCAAAGGAAATGTTATGCTATAGCATTGGGGATCCTCTGCTTGCCCCTCCTAAGCCAGACTTTTCCGCCCAGGGCGCCCATTCATGTCACCTAACAGCGTCATGTAAAATCACTTCACGCTGTGTCACATGACATCGCCGTCACGTGACGCAGTGTCATATGACGCCAAAGTCAAGTGTCGTGGTAACGGGATTGTGACGTCACGTCATTACCAAGTTACGCGACGCAACACTATACTCCAATTCGAGTGTTCCCGCTAAAATTACCGGGAACATTTCCCCGTCAAATATAGCTATCGAGCCGCGACGGGCGGAAGCAATTAATGATGACCATCCGGCCCCTGGTGGCTGTGACAACAACGTTAGTATTTCTTCTTTCGCGAGCCTTCTCTCTCTTTCGGACGGACGCTCTCTATCTCACGGTGTCGTGGCCCTCGAAATGCCATCGCATTTAAAATTTAAAAAAAAAGAACCAGAAAGTTCTAAATACAGGGAAAATAAAGTACACACACGCCAACGTTCCAACTTCAGTCATCCAGCATCTCCAGCCGAGCGAACTTGGCAGGTGAAAGAAAGACCAGCCGCGCTGGTGCTCCTGCCGTTCCTCCCACGCCGCAGCGCTCGCATCTCACGCAACACTTGGGGAGAACTAACGACGTGCCCCATCTTTCCCAGGAAGAAAAGAAAAAAAGCCAGCGACGTCGCCGAACTAGGCTCACCTCCTATAATGGAGCTAATTCGCTCCGGCTCCCTCGAGAACGCCAACAACTAGCGTCGGCGGGCGGTCGCAAAGATAGCAGTGCGGCGTTTTTCGCCCGGAGGCTCCTTCGCTCATCACCGCTGGCGCGGAAGCGGAGAAGAGTCGTCTCTATACTCGAGTGCGTAACGAGAAACGCGCAGACGCCGATGCGCTCCGCAGGGAGTCAACAGCCAGCTCCCGAAAGACAACTTCCGCAAACGCTTCCACACTTTTCTTGTAGAGCTCCGTTGTCTAGCCGACCTCCAGGCTTGCTCATTGTCCGACGCCCTCGCGCCGGCTCCACGCGTAACCGAGCGTCGCGATGGTGGACTGGAGCGGAGCCCACGGCAACGCGTCTTAAAACACGCAACGTTTCCTCTGCGTTGAAAAGGTGACGTAATTCGCGACTCCAACGCGTTCCAAAATAGCGAAAAAGGCGGGGATAGATTCTCCGGGATTTCCAGAGTACCCACTCACTGACGCTGGTCAATGTGGTAAAAGTAATTTATTTGGCTACAAATACAAAGCGGTCAGGGCAGGAGCATGTCACAGAAAACGCAAATGTTGACGTGCGTTAAAAAAAAAAAAAATGAGCACGCGGATTTTAGGAAGTTACGAAGTGGAACACAGCAATGCCTACATTAAAGCAGTCGTTTTTTTTGTTTCCCCCATTAAAACTGCAGGCATGATACACGAACAGGCCGACCAGAACCATGCGGTAACAGCAGCCTCAAGGCCGACAGCCCCGACAACCGTCTCCGCCGCCGTCCCCGCTCCGCTGGTTCTTAGTTCGGTCGCGAAAAGGCGAGCGGCAAGCTGGAGTTACGAATAGCTAGGGAGCACTCTAACAAATTCGTGGATGTTTCCTATAATATGCACCCATTTATACGTGCATTATAATTAGGGACTTTTAGCAAACCGTTACCATGTTCCGCGTAACGAACTACCGGAGCCTTTGAAGCACGCTTTTAAGTGCGCGCACAGCGGTTAAGGTATCCCTCCGGGCGCGCGCTTAAAAGCATGCTTCGAAGGCTCCAGTAACGCGGTACGCGGAACACGCTAACGGTTTGCTAAAGGTTCCTATTATTTGTTATGTTTGGTTGTGAGGAGCTTTGCATGGTTCCGGATGCGTTGCACGCGTCCCGAACGTCGACGTTCAGTGACGGTCTGCCATTTTTGAGGCGCGAGTGCCACTCAAAACACCTCGAACACCTCAGTTCTTTTTGACATATGCCTCCTAAAACATTCCAGAGGTCTGTTTCATATTTGCCGAGTTTGACGTAAAATGAATGTTCGCTCTCGCTTTGGTTTGCGGTCTATGGAGAGATCGCCATTATGCTCGTGCATGTGGTCAAACAGACTCGTGTAGTGCAGTTCCAAATGTACAAAGAGGGACGCCTTTTGGCATAATGACGCCTGAACTGAGTCCCTGCCTTCGACTGCTACGGGCGCACCACTGACCTAACCCTTGTTTTTGCGCTACAAAATAAGTAACGTAACGTTTTAATCACTCCTCGCAATGCAGTTTGCCTGTTTCTCGTGGCGCCAAGCAAAGGCGTCTGCAGCGGGTGGTCCGAGATTCGATTCCGGCTACGTCGATCGCTAAATCTCGTTAATTACGATTGAATACGCTTCATTATTATGAAGTGTAACTTATTATGAAAATGTGCGTCTCGTAATTTCTTTACGATTATCTATTGCCTGCTATGAGCTATGTGTGCTATCTTGCTTTGGCCTGCTTGTAAAGACTTTTTATTACAGTCGAGCGTAATAAACCATAACACCCAGGAAGCCGATCACTGAGAACAAAGGACGGATCCCACCGAATAATAATACTTCTAGAGATACGAAAAAAAAAAAAAAAAGTGTGGAGCGCAATGAGCAAGCAAAGCGTGCTCGCATGCTCCGCGCACGTTTCAGGTCCGATCGTATTCTGAGCTTTGTCGTTTGCGTGGACACTTGCGTTGTTTGCAGTGTTGGGCTACACACGTGCGATGCAACCGGTTTAATTTTCGATTGCGACCCCGATCCGTCTCAGAGGTGCGCAATTTCCGCATAGGATGGCGTCACCTGTCGAACCAAGCTTTACTGCCCGGTCGGAGAGTTTGAACGATAGTGGAAAGCCAACCACAAGGACGCTTGGGGTCGCGCACGTCGTCAATAGCCGGTGCTTTTTCCCCGAGCACTTTTTTGACGCCTACCAGAATGCACGTCTTGCTATCATCCGGCCGTTTTTCAATCGTACACGTGCTTGCGGAGCACAGCCTAGTAAAGGCAGCCGAGCGCATTCGGTCCGCCCACGCACGGGGACGATGAGAAGAAGCGACCCGGAGACTGTGGCGGGACGACGTGAAACAAAAGCGCGGCAGAGTTCGTCGAACCTCGCGACGGTTTCACGCCTGGCTCGGCGTCGTTGCTGGAGCGAGTCCGGCCTCGGCGTGCTCGACCGACAACGGCGCCCCGCGGACGACGGTGCAAGGGGGCGCCACCCACCGACCGTTTCCGTAGAGTTCCTGTCTTTCCATAACGACGCATGCGCAATCCAGCAGAAATTGCGGGCGAGTGCGCAGGTCCGTCGTGGGAAGGACCGGCCTATTATTTTCCAACTGAAGGGATAATTGCATTAAGTGAGTAAGGGTCCTGCCATATTTCGTTGAGCCCCAAGGTTTGACTGAATCAGTGAACATTCGAACGTTTAGCAAACTCCGATTAAGTTCGTCTCTTTGAAGAGTGCTGCCCGAGTTAGCACCAAAAAAACCAAGATATTAAAACCAAGACATTATTTCAGCTGTAATTTCTTGCAAATGTTAAGGATTGCTAACTAGTAGTCATAAAAGCGACAATGAACCTTTTTGTAGCGGGCTTTGTAGCAGGCAAAATATTGGTTTGGACTTGGAGCAGACTTGAGAAGTAATCCGTGATAAGTAACGGATTACTTGTAATCCGTTACTTTTAACATAATTTTGTAATTGCCACGTTACTTTTTGCGGCAGTAATTTGTCACGCAATTTTGTTACAAAATATCGGTAACGGATTACTTTACTTACTCGCTACTTTCTTAAAAATATGAACATGCTACAGAAAGTGGAGCAATATGACTAGGCAATCCAGCACCGTAAATATAGTAAGCTCAACAAAATAGAAAACATCGTGAAGAGGAGAATAACCGAAAGGAAAACACGATTTTGTATGAACGGTCACTAGAACCACTGAAAGCCGTGCAAGGCATATATGCGAAAAACAAAAATCAAAATGACAACGCCGAGTGGGCGTCGTCTTCTTGATCTGTAAGCGGAGGTAGACGCGGCTACTGAGCATGCGCTAGCTTTGTCTGAAGAATTCTAGGGATAATTTCCGGTCGTCGTAAGTTAGTGGGATGGCGGGTGTGGTTGCAGCTTTCGCTGCCTCGTCAGCTTACAGGCGAACGGAGTGTGTGTATGTTCTTTCTGGTAAATACACTATTTTATTTTTACAAGGACTACCATAATGCGGGCGTATAAAAAATGAACTGCAAAATTTTTTTTGAAAACATCAAAATAGTTTTTGTTATTTTCTCGAGAAGTGTACGAGAAAAGGGGGGGATTGGTGGCCGAGTGAGCTAGCGCACACCAGCTCGGAGCACGTGGAGCGAAATCTCGCGCTGCAGAACCCATGAATTAGTAACGTAACGAGTGAAGTAATTTGTAACGCTAATTCATTACATTTGAGGCTCGGTAATTTGTAACTGTGATTCATTACATTCTTCAGGTAACGGGCACAAGTCTGGTTTGGAGCAGTCACTGACGCTTTTGGAGCAGATGCCAGCATCTGTTAAATGACAATGTGATTGCATCGCTAAATGAGTTCATATATGATAAATAATTAAGAGTTACTCCTTGATACTGAAGCATGTTAATTACTAGCTTTTGTAGTAAGAATAGATGGTACGGAAAAAGGAACCCACAGCCTTTTTTTATAAATAAGCCTGAGGTCAGAGTGTGTTCCATTTACAACGGGTATTTAAAAGAAAATACTTGAAAATCGAGCATACCTAAACACTTCAGCTGAGATAAAGCCTCTCTCCTTCTTCCCCCTTTTACACTCAGTAGTTAATTGAACCTGTAAATATAATTCCTGTAAAACACGGAAAAAAAAAAGATCAGCAAATATGCTAAAATATCTATCAATAAGAATGCGTCCCCCAAGCTTTATGAACCCCGAACTCAAGATTCCAATATCACAAACTGAAAAAAACAACCACCCATAAATATGATGAAATTCTACATTTGAGGGGCGCTTTAAAAGTGGCACAGCGCTTTAGTGGCGCTCGAACCAGTGTTGTTGAGTCGAAGTTCGATGGCTTTTCGATTGCCTGCCGCACGTTCCCGCGCACTTTGACCACCGTACTTATCCAAATAGAAAACACTTTTGCACACATTTTTAAAAATTAGAGGTCAACCTACAGTAAAAGACCAAAGAATGTCGATTCGTAATAGTACTGTGCATAATTTCCAAACCAAGCTACCGCTAACTAATGGATGCGCTCCCCCGTGTCGGCCGCTGCTCCTAGCTCTCCAGTGCAAAGTGGGGAAGCTCGACGCGCGCGCGCAGGCGTGAGGCCGTGGAGGTTCATGCGACCGGCGCCAGTGTCACATACACTCTATCCACGCCATAGAGGCGTCTGGCAGACACGATGTTCAGGTGATATCATGAGGAGTAAAACACCCTAGGTTTGTCTCGTTACACTAGCCGCCATCCCACTATTCTGCAAATTTATCTCGCTACTTTAAGCTCCTGACATTACCGACATCGTCTGGAAATTGAGACGATGACGGGGCCGCCGCGGTTGAAAAACCCTACCTACAGTTAATTTAATTTTAAGTGAAAGCGCTGGTGGCGCTACGAGTCAATGAGACCAATCGAGCAACGTCAAAAGCGCGGTATCATGACATTCGTCATTTATTTGTATACGCCCTTTCAACGGCTAAACCAAGCAAGAGCTGAGCATACCCCTACACTCTAAAAAATGCCCGTGCGTCTGCTTTCCCACACAACACTCGGAGAGCCAATCACCTTAACTTACGGAGGCAGCTCAGCGAATGACGATGCCGAAACATCTGTTTAGACCAAAAAACGCGGTCTGAGTTGTGACATTAAGCTATGCAAAACGTCACGCTTGCAATGCTTAATGTCACAACTCAGACTGCATTTTTTGGTCTAAACAGATGTTTCAGCATCGCAATTCCCTGATCTGCCTCCGTAAGTTGCGGTCATTGGCTCTCCGAGTGTTGTGCGGGAAAGCAGACGCACGGGCTTTTTTTAGAGAGTAGACTTGCGCTTTTAGTATATTTGTCCGTTACTGTATGTGTTTCAGCCTTCGACTGTGCTCTGACTTAAGATGAAACTAACTATCCGTTAGGTAAAGACCCTGTGAAATACATATTTGTACCATTTTCATTTCTTTCTCCATCTCTAAATATTAGGACCGACCAATAATGAAATAGTTCTAATATTTTGCTTCATTCAAGCCCTCCTTGGCGCAGGTGTGAAGCAATTCTTAGGAAAAATGGCGCTTTCGTGCATGATGTAGCATTGACATTCGTTGATGGCCCAATTTGGCAGAATTGGCGCCACACTTCAATCACTAACATAATACCCAACGTTTACAAAAACAAAAAAGAAACAACTAACATATAAGTTGTTAACAATCTCGTTCAGGTCTTAAAGAAAAAAATATACCAAACAAATATTGCAACCTTTCTCCGCTAAGCGGAGTGTCAACCTGTTTTGAATCTCCGCGCATGCGCGTAGCAGCTGAACTTCGGTCGAACTTCTGTTAAACTTCTTCCAAACCTCGCATTCAAAGTTCGATATAGTCAAACCTAGTAGACTTGAAACCAGTAGTCGTCAGGTTGGCGAAGACATCCCTATAGAAGCGAGTTGTGTAGGCCTACTGCAAACACCGGGTTTGTTTACCGCAGATTTACTGGATCATTTAGTACACAGACATGGTTGTTTTAGCGCGTAGGCGGCTGTCTTCGCTCTGCGACAGTTTTTTTTTTTTTTTTTCAAATTTGTTTATTTCATGACGATCCACGCCGGTTTTGATATCTTCATTGGAGCACAGAGACCATCCCGTTCTCTAGTTGAGCGTGCCTAGAACCGTCAACAAAAGCGCCGGTGTTTACTGGGAACCTGTCTCGTCAAAGCCTACACAAGTAATGCTACCAAACTACCCTTGCAGGATGGATGTTCCAAGACGGAATTAAATTATCGAAGCCAAGAACTAACAAAGTAATTATTTAATAGCTTGGGCTCATAATAAAGTTGAAGTCCCCAATAAGTGTGTTTAGACAGAATGTGTTACGCGCTGCATTTCATGCCAAAAGCGTTACGCTAGAGCGTGACGAAAAATGCGCTTACGCAAGGTATTTTCAACTTTACGCATCCACATCCCATAGAAAGCATATAGAAGCACGTAGAAGTCATAGTTAGTCATATCTCATCATACGTAACCGTAACTAGGAATAACAATTCCCAACAAGAAACACTTTCTTAGTGGTTGAGTAGGAATCGAAACCCCGACCGTGCGATCTGCAGGCCGAAATGTTTGCTGGCCGCCACAAGGAGGAAGTGAAAGCGAGCACAAGAGGCTGGACTAAGCTTATATGACTCGCGCTCTGCGATGTCACGAACGGCTTCGCAAAGCAGCCGATAGAATAGGGGACGCGAAAAAACCTCCCCCTCCTCCTCCCGCGCCATTACTTCAGTTACCACGAGGGGTTCGTTGCAATCCACGAGCACTAAGACCTCAAGGCACTACAGACCTTGGGAATCAGTAAAACGCACGAAAACCCCACCTTCAAAAAAGGTTACCCGTTTCGATAATTCTGATAAACCCGAAGAGTACACTGTTGTGTCGTGTGTGCAACGCGTCCGAAACCGGCCAGAGCTCCCCGCAACCAGCCACGCGCGATGCACGCGCGACACATTCTGTGCTCCCCGAGTTTATCAGAATAATCGAGACTAGTTTACCTTTTTGCTAACTTATAACACCAACAATATTCCAGGCGTGAGCGTCTCGAAACGCGTCGGTTCTCACGCAATTTGCTTCAACCATCTCGTCTCAAGCAGAGTTGCGGGCCTGTTCCGTTCCCAAGTACCGGTAGCTAGAGGGAAAAAAAAAGATACGATAAAGCGTGCGGACAAGAGGGCCGTTCATCGGCGATGCAGAGCCAGATTAGGCCCATGCTAATCCCGAAAGCGCTCCCCTCACGGCGTTGTACCAGTCGGGATGCGACCCGCCTATAAGCCACAGCCCTAATCACTCTTCCGGACAGCGGCCCAATCTGCGCACAAACAGCCCGCCTTTGGAGACGGGTCGGACAACGGCCTGCACTGATTGCCCTCCGCTGATTGGAGGAGGCGCAGATCCGAAGCAGACGGCAACGCGATATCGCCCGTCCTTTCGAAGCCCTTCCACTCCCGTGTTCTGTCGGGAATGGCGCTGTTATCAGCGGACGGTTTGGGTGTCCGGTGTTGATCGCGCCTGATGCAAATGCCTGGCGCGTTGGCGAATCGGGGTAATTGGAAGAGGTAATTGATTTCGAGGTCATTTTTAGTAGAAACGAGGAGGAGAGAAAGGGAGGGTTTGGGGAGTTGTGCGGCGGAGTGCGAGGAGCGTGGCAGAACCACATGTGACACTATATTGTCCTGAGGTCATATTCCCGTGGCACGGGTTGCTTGTTGTACGATTTTTTATGCATCTCTGCTACTCACCAATGCCGTCGTTGGAGGATCACGTCTTATTCAATAACGTAACCCATGTCCTTTTTTCTTTCTTTTTTTCCTTTTTTCGCAGCGATAAAATGGACTTCCCAATCCTGTGGTGTGCATTGCGTCTAAATTTGTGAAACCTTCAGATTTTGTTGTGTTCGTTCGTTTTTTTATCGTTCCCCATCTCGGGGTTTACAAGATGTCGATTAATTACCAGCTCGCCTGCACTCTATCACCGCTTAAAAATCCTTATGGCATATTGAGTATCATCTTAAAATAACGCCATCGTTACGAGCTGAATATGAATGGCAGACTCCTAATGGTGGTGTAAATAAGTATGTTTACGACGTGCAGATTTCCGTGTATCGATCGAATAAAGAGAGGCATCTGTTTAAAGACTATTCGGCTGCTCTAGATGCAATCTACAGTCCGATTTGATGCGGAAGGGAATCCAGCGTCAAGCGTAAACTAAAGACAAAAATCGAGAAAGATATTCCCTAAAATAAATACCAAGCGCACGGAATGACAGTTCCACCGTCACCGCGCGCAAACAGCCCATCCGAAACTCGAGAACGACTGTGGACGAAAGCTCTCGACTCTGCCATCGACATTTTCGCGCGGGATATACGCAAACACATCGGGGCTTGCCAGCGAGAAACCGCAGCAACGAAAATCGACCCAGGACGGCAAAACTCACGCCTGCGCACCAAAACAAAACCCGAAAAAGAACATTCACGTCTAAAAGATAAAAAAAAAAGTCGCGAACATCCGATGAGGCGATGCAATCCCGACGCGGCGACCGCAGCACCTCACCACCGACGATGCATAATAGCGAAGCACGGAGCGATCCATTTCCTGCGGACCAAGCGGAAACCTGGCTGCTTCCTCTCCCCGCGTCACTTCCGCTTCCGGTGCCTCCCTCTCCCGGAGGCAACCCAATAAACAAGCGAAGAAGCGCTAGACGGCTAGAGTATATACGGCAATGGAGAGGACCGCTCGGGGACCCATCATCCTCTCGATGGTGCGCGATGACCGTCCGCGAAATCTGCAGGCGTAGCGTGCAGATTTCGCGTTTCATCAGCCTCTAGATGGAGCGAGGCCAAGGCACGCGCGCTCATAAACCCACTCGCAAAAGTGCTGCGTCATGGCCACCTCTTAAAAAAGTAGATCGAATCAGTCCCTTTGACCTCACTATTGACCACGATGAACGCTACGAGCTATCCCAGCCACTACAGCATTGTCCACATATCACGTGGCCACACGCCCCGCGTGTTTCTGCGCCCTCTCGAAGGTCACGTGACCGTCATACGGCATTGGATTGGCTTCGAGGACTCGTTGCGTCCCGCGCGCTCCTTCGGAATATGAAACGGAGCAGGGGGTTTGCACGAATACCGCACACGGTCCAAGGCGGCTGCGACGCAACGTTATGGGCACCACGTGACTGCCTCAACGGGGCTCTAGCCTCGCTTTCGGTTCATCTTTTGGTGAGGAACGGACCGCAAGGTGTGCATCGGGCTGGCGGGCGTCGTAGGAGGCCGTTCGCGAAGCGTTATTGCCTCTGGTGAGGGCGAGACTCGTCCCTGTCTCGTAGGAAAGGGGAAGCTCTTAGTCGGAGGGGTATTGGGGGGTAGAACTCCAGAGAGCACTCCAGGGCCCAGGCGGTGTGGTAACCGACGTTATTGGTCCCCGAAGGCCAGACTCCATTACGGAGGCGTCCGAGGCTACAGCGTGTCTCGTTCGGGATGATGGTACTCTTGACGAAAGGAGGCATCGCTCGCGCGGACAGTAGAGTGATTGCCTATATGACCGTCGCTACATTTTGGCCGCTTTCCACCTCGTTGACGCGTGTTACATTGTAAGCGTCCCGAACGTATACCCACTCCGGAACTGGCTATGTCGTTTCGTTTTTGTTTTATTTTGGGGGAAGGAGCGAGGCTATACTCTTTTTTTTTTTTTGTTATTGAGAGCTCGAAGAATGGTCTCGACAATATGTCGCGAAAACACGCACATGCACGCACAAGAAACCGATATATTCACTGTTAAACAAAATCATACGCAAAAAAAAAAAAAAAAGCGCTTGGTTATTCGTTTTAAGTCTGCTGGCAATATGAAGACACTGCCGTTACTTGTCGGCCTCGTTGAAATGCAGAAAGGGGGGAGTCGGTGGCTGAGTGAGTTAACGCACCGCAGCTCGGGGCACGCGGAGCGAAAGCGTGCGCTGCATAGCCCTGGGATATTCGGCTCAATCCTCACCTCCTGCCCCTTTCGAGTTAGACCCTCATAGATTAGTACTGCACTGGATTAATTTCTCATCCACAGTGTAAACCAGTGTCGCCATACCTCGAAGGCAGAGCGACCTTACGCTGTCGAAACACGAACCTCTAGCCTGCTTTGAAATGCAAACATGCAGCAGCTGTGCGAATTGAAACGCTGGAAAGTGTGATGACCCTTTCCACAAAAACTTCCAGAGTTACAAATTGCACTGGTTTACAACTTCGATACGTATCGGCTTTGTTTCGTCCACGCGTCTGGCGTTGGAGTTTCCAGTAAGAAATCTGTTCAACGGCACAGAAATGGAAACCATAACGAAGAAGCCGATGCATTTTGCGACAGGCGAGGCAGAAACAGCGAGCAACCCACGAGAAAGGGCGCGGACGAGGACTCGGCGAGTCGCTGTTTTTTTTCCTCTCCCGCCGTCCTGTCCCAATCGCCTAAACGAGCGAAAAGTGCCGCCCGGACTGCCGCGTCATTGATTGGGCGTACCCCCACAACCCCGACGCGACGCGACGCGAGCAATCGATGCCAAGTGTGCCTACATCGCAGAGTTTACGCAACTTGTCGATCGCGGTCACGTGGTTCATAGGCCGCGCTCGCACTACGAGCAGCGAGGAGGAGTCAACAGCGTCGATTAAATTGCGAGCGCTTTCCGCGGTTTGAGTTGCTCCCTCTCTTAAATCGAGGATCTCTATCGCTGCCGGCAGCGCAAAGCGCCAAAGCTGCCGCCGCCGGAACAGGGACTGCGAAAGCACGCGACGAGAAAGGGACTTCGTTAGCGACCGCCCGCAGAAACACACAGCGTGCGGACGCTGACAAACGGGGCGGAAGACAGAAGGGACGGCAAGCAAGAGTTACCACACAAACGAGTCGGGAGACGTCACGCAGAAGCCAGGCAGGCAGAAAACGGACCGTCGGCGGAGAGAGGCCGGCCAGCAGGAAAAGAGACGGCTGAGCAATTACCAGCGGCGACCTTGATGGGGTGACGGGCAAGGGACGCCCCCTCTGTCCGTCGCTCTTCCCGCTGACCGCGCAGCAGCACGGACCAGACGCCGTTGCTTCTCGTCTGCGCGTGCATGTCGGGTGGCGTTTTCTCCGTAGCTGTGGAAATTACGTCCCCCCAAAAGCATTTAGGTTACAGCTGTTTGATTCTAAATGCAATCAAGTACCGAGTATAATTACACGCTTAAAAATGTACATACTTTAAGTACTACAGTTCCCCGCAAAAAGAAGGGAAAAAAAGTAAGCGGAGTTTTCGTATATTATTTCCACCGTCCCGCAACGCTCTTCGCAACTTTCTACGAGGTTCGGAACTCCACAGGCGACGCTAGCGGCACGCATGCGCAGTTGCGGTATCTCCACTGCACACGGCGTACAGCCCCAGGCCGAGAAACTGTCTACAAAAACATCCTAATATTGCATAAAGTCTACGCTATGGATAGCGTATTGTCGGCGAATTTGTTGTTTTGATTACAAACGTGAAAAAGAGACAAAAAATATGCACGCTACATTTCAACGCAGTGATAGGTTCAGATATGAGAGTGCACGTCACCGCGTTTTTAAACGCAGCGACATGCAGCCGCTGTGACAGGGAACCGACCTTTGCAAAGTGCCACAGAAAAAAAAAAAAAGAAAAACAACAACCGCATCTCCACGTGGTGAATAATGTTGATTGGGGCGAAGCTCTGGTGGTGTGCTGTCTGCGTAGACGGTGAGCCGCAGCATGCCGAGCCTTTCGTTCGTTTTCATCCACGTCAGAAAGAGAATGTGTGGTATGGAACGTGGTTATATACGCATTTGAGCATTTGACCGCAGCATGACATAGATGAAAACGAACGAAAGGCTCGGCATGCTGCGGCTCAGCGTCTACGCAGACAAGCACCACCAGAGCTTCGCCCCAATCAACATCATTCAACACGTGGAGATGCGTTTTTTTTTTTTTTTTTTTTTTCCCTACACGAGCACGAAAGCACGTGCTCATGTGCTCGTGAGCACGTGAGCGCGTGAGCTCACGAGCAGGAGCACGTGCACCCGACGGCGGACGGACATACGCACATGGCTAGCCCCTAAGGAGCTTCGCCCCTAAAGAAGTAAGCGAGTTTCAGTTATTATAGCATCACCCCAAGTTACGAAGTTTAGGTTATTTGAGTAGCCTCGACGCTTGCAACGAGTTCCCGCGGAGGCCTGGTTTTGTCCAGACTTGGAAGTAATCCGTTACAAGTAACGGGATTACTTGTAATTAATTACTTTTTGAGTAATTTTGTAATTAATCCGTTACTTTTCGAGAAATGTAATTTCTAACGTAATCCCATTACTTTTTTAGTAACGGATTACCACAAGTTACTCGTTACATTCTTTTGTTATTTCGATTTTTTTTTTAATATTTGAATCATAATTGTAACAATATGATTTTTGAGTAGCGCCACCGAGTTGGGGCGGAAAGAGGAGGAGGGGTGGGGGGCAGATAGACTGAACCCAAAAGCTTGTGACGGGATCTCGGTAAAGAAAGAAAGAAGGTGGAACGAGGTAAACAGAGGGGGGAGTTGACTCTGCTATCCCCTTAGCACGATAACAACAGGAGGGCCCCGACGAAAGTAGACAAAGAAAGAAAACGGAAGTTTTCACACAGCTAAAGATGTTTCTTAAGACAACCGAAGGGTCGCTTACACGATGCAAAAACGTCGCGTTTCGGTCGCTTTTTTCAAAAAGACAAGCCCCTTCTGAGCCTTGGGCACTTGATTCGGAGTGGGGCGAAAGAAGAATAGAAGAGTAATGGCCCATAAAAATGTCACATGACAGGGATCTCCCAAACTGGAATTGTGGGGTGGGTCTGCTGCGTCTGCTGTTTCTTTTTGCTAAGATCATTATCGGGAAGTTTGTGCGATCCAGTGCCTGTCCGCGCTCCGATTTTAGAAGCGTTGGGACGTGAGTAAAGACATAAGCAACACCCTGTGAATAAGCTCGAAGTTCAACTAATAGCTTTCCTTCGCGTCTTTTTCTTTAAATAAAAACACTAGCCACTACAACTTCGTCTGCACGGGGGACGGTGGGGAGTCAGCTTCCCCTACTATTTTTGCTTGTTTGCGTTTTGTGCGGGGGAGGAGTCGAAGTCGCCGTGAGTTCCAAGTACGGGGCTTTACGGGACAAAAGGCCAGATGCCGTCCAGTTCCAAGGACGATTTTAGAACTCCAGTGCCTTCTGATGTTTTTACGTGACATTTTTCTTATATTTTCTTGTTACACGGCAAAATAAAAAAAGCATGTCGTTTCCTTCCCGTGTTGGAGACTCTAGTTTTCCAGCTTTCTGGTCAAGTAGAGACAAACACCAAAGCCCTATAGCTCAGCCTACAAGCGAACCTAGTGCCGTCTTGGAGAACGATACTCACAATAGTCACCACATCCGCTGATGAGTTTTCTGCGAATTTTTTCTGTTTATCTTGCTTAGCTTTGTTGTTGTTGTTGTTTTGTTGTTGTTTTTTTGCAAGAACCTCGCGTTTTCGTCGTCTTAGTAGGGTGTAGCCCTTGTCAAATCCTGTCTTTCTCTAAACTCTCTTTTTCTCTTCCTACTTATGTAGGAATGTTTTATCTATATGAATTGCTTTTTTCTGCTGTTAAATATTTTCTACTGAGGTCCCGCCTCTAGCACGCTGATCCACAGCTAAACATACGCGAGATGCCCCAGCAGTGAGCATTCAGCATGTCTCTTGCACTGTCGCCATGGCCCTCTTTGGAGGGTCATGGCGACAGTGCGAGAGACATGATGTGACGACAACGCATAATGTGACGACAACGCCACATTATGAACTGAAAGGAACCAAGGGAACTGTGAATTTAGAGTTTCAGTGCCTACTCTGCCTCCCCGAAAGAAAGCTTCTTTCATCTGCGAAGTCCACGAATTCGAACCGACTGAAACACGCAAAGGTAAGCGGTTTTAATTTTTTTTTTTTTGTGGAAACCAGTGATTTAGGAAATAAGATTTTTGTGTAGTTCGTAATGTTGCGTTTGCATCCCAAATTTACACTCGCAACATTGCCTTTGGTTATTTTTTTCAGCCCAAGTGTATCCGCTGACGTATGGCGTAAAGCACGTTTCGAACAGTTTATAAATATATTGATATTTATTTGAGCTCAGGCCCCAGGGGAGCCTCGGCGAGTTGCTGATGGAGTTTACGCAAATTGTATTTTCGCATATCGGCAGCTCATAATGCTCCTTCCACACATACCATTGTGACATGAGCGATATGGGTGTGCGATTTGGAAAAAATATTTGATCTTCTAAAACGTACCATACTCGGTTTCCACTTTAAGTGTGAGCGTAGCAGAAGCTATAAAAGCGAGCTCCGGGCTTTCAGTGTCACTGCCAAGCACGCGCGCTCGTGCAGTCCAATCAGGTTGTTCAGGGCCGTTCATTTTTCCTCTTTCTCCCGAAAGAGAGGCAAGATGAACGACCTCAACTTCCAACTCCAACTGCTCTTGATGTGCAATAAATACTAAACACAAAACTTAAACGACTTCTTACATTATTTGCTGCTAGTAATATTTGTCTACGTATAGCTAATAAGTTACCTTATTACCGCATACATGGATAATAAGTGAAAAATCGCGTTTTTGCATGTATTTCATAAAGTAATTGAAAAGTAATCGAGTAAAGTAACGAAGTAATTAATCGATTACATTTTAAAGCCAGTAATTTGTAACGGTAATCCGTTACTTTGATGGCCAAGTAATTGTAATTGTAATTAATTACTTTTTACAAGTAACGGGCACAAGTCTGGTTTTGTCCCGTCCGTGTGCCCAGCTAATGGCCACGGCGCACGCGTCGGTCGCTTTCCACGTACGGCGTGATTACTCACGACGAGGGGTCGACGAGAGTGGCGGCGGCAAGCGCGGGGCGGGTGGCAGCTTCATCAAAGTGAAGCCGTCTCCTGGGCTTTTTTTCTCCTTTGTCCCAAAGCGCCCTGGTCGCACGCGCGCGTGCGAAACGTTTTGTACTGCCGAGCGCGTGCTCGCGTGTTTAGTCAAAGGTTGGGCCCACGTCGGCTAGTTGAAAGCTGTCATGCTCCGTTCTGGCACTTGGGCGTTATGTAAAAGTATAGATCTGTGCCATGACGCTTTTCTTTTTCCAAACGGCAGATGGTGAAGAGGGGGCGGATGTGTAACGATGAAGTTGGGTGTGACGTGTGACGGATGGACTAT
The DNA here is from genome assembly GCF_016920785.2 of Ixodes scapularis. Classification (NCBI taxonomy): domain Eukaryota; kingdom Metazoa; phylum Arthropoda; class Arachnida; order Ixodida; family Ixodidae; genus Ixodes; species Ixodes scapularis. Next base: position 39,650,790 of record NW_024609857.1, on the reverse strand, counting down.
GGTGTACTCCTCCTTCAACCATTCGTTCTTCCATTCAGCGTCGCACTTACTGCCACCTCGGGGATTTCGAGAGAGTGTATATAAATATATAATTTTTGTTTTTGTTTTTTAAGCCGCCGCCGAGACAGGCGCGCTTTGTCGAAACGGACCCATCTGCCTTTTTGTTTTCTGCAAGAGAGAGGCATAATTGATTTGGAGGTGATCCCGGATTGCTCCCCATGGCAATCTGTGGTCAGCTACGCACCGGTTGTGCTGGGACGACAGGACTGTTGCTGATCAGTGAACAGGGATTGATTCGGTCATTTGTAATTGCGTGGACTAATTTGCATACGCTTCACTCGCTAATCTAGGCACTGCTGTAGCAGCGGTCTTTGAATTTGACCACGCGAATCTGATGACTGCTCGCTGCTCCTCAACGGTGCAAATGAGCTAAGGTTCACGTGAATGGATGAATGAATGGATAAATTGATGGATGCGGCTGAACCCTTTGAATCGGACGGCGACGTGCGCCATCTAGTCAGTGTCACCATTAAACGCCCACGCCACACCACCTATTGGACAATGTCAGCAACTTATCTAAGAATGCATCTTCCCCGCGCAGGAGTTTGCCTTTGCGGTATCTGCTTCGTCAAATACTGTCAATTTACTGGTACTTACGTTTTATGGTGCGTTAGTACGTGTTACGTTCTAATAATACTAGCTTCTCTAAATTTGTGCACGAGTACCGCTTAAAGTGCATATTCGACACTGATCACTCGAAATATATGTTTCGCATGCAAGGGTCACCTTAGCTAATATTTCCGTTTGGCATGAAAATTAAGTTTGTGCACCGGACCTGCTGGGACCTTGCAAAATGTTGCAGTGTTTCGAAATAAGTAGGTGCACAAATACCAAGCAAAACGATGGTAAAGAGATAAAAACAAACAGACGGACGGACGAGCGGCACCATTCGCTGGAGAGACCCGTTTTCGTTGCTCCGGGAACACTAGAGCGCTGAGCGAGTCTGCATTCCACAGGGCCATAAATATTAGTGATCGCTAATTGCCTCGTCGTCCCTCTCTCTTTCTCGCGGGAGCCTCCTCGCCTCCCTCTGGGTCCCCAGCAGCGGAGACCCATCATTCGACGGGGAAGGCTGTAAATCTGAGCAGCCAGTGAACGGCACAGATAGAAACAAGGACTGGCATCCGAACAAACGAAAGCGGCGGAGAGACATGCCTCTCCGCCTCCTTTTCTGACCAAACACAATGGAGCTCTCTTCGCGTTGTTGGAGCGTTCCGGCCTCCTAATTGCTGGAAAAGTGAGAAGGAACCCCAACTGCTCCAAACTGGCCAAAAAATAAATAAAAAATAAACGCTTATATATATGAATAAACCGATCACGCTGCTTGTTTAATGGCGAATTCCAGTGGTCGTCTTGTAGCACACCGGGATCGACTCAGGAGCGCCCCTATTTCAATGGGCGATTGGGATCGAGACGGACGTGTTCCACTCGTCGTTTTAGATCACATCCCACCTCGGACCTCGATCCGGAGCCGGGGAAACGCAGTCCGCCGATTTCGGTGGATTCAACCGAAAGCCAGCCAGGCCAGCCCTCGGCAAGCATACGTGACACCCTTTCTCACGCGGCATCTCTCCTCAGAAAAATTCGTAATGGCCGCTCGCGAGGTGCCGCCCGCTTTGCTGCTGCTTGATGACAGTTCGTCGTCAAGTTGCTCGAGCAGCTCCTCCAGCATTGGCTCGAGTAGCAGCGACGACGAGGATTGCTTGTATGTCCAGCCGAACCTCCGCAGACAGGCCGAAAATCGAGACGTACTTGGACGCCGTTCACTGGTATTCCGACCTGCAGATGCAGATCGCTTATCGATACGCATCTTTCCCATCATGATTAACTTCGCTCGTGCGTTGCACATCTGCTGTTAGCGCCGCGATTGTGAAAACACGTGCTTCGAGATCCGGGACCGCGGGAAAAGGATTTCCGGGGAAAGTGAACGACGCGCAGGCATCCGCAGATCCCGGAGGGCTGTTCATGTTCCATGGTGGATCCGGAGGCGGAGCGACTCCATTCGGATCGCGTGCTCCATCTCGGATCTGGTCTACTGATCCCGGCGCGCTTCTAAACGACCAAGGGAATGCTCCATGAGAAAAAAGCGGCGTGCAAGACCATTTTTGCGTTTTAAGGTATGTGCCTCATCTGGATTCAAAGTTCAGTTAAAATTTACGCCGTGTCCTGTGCTCTTCCACTTGATCTTTTTTTTTTGTATTTTCTTTAATATGTATTGTAACTAGACCAATTATCCATTTTAATTAATATATAGGGGCCAATGGCAAAGCATAATGTTTGGAGAAGAAAATTTCAAACATGGGGGTGATACGCAATCGTGCGGCAAATTTTCTTACTGGTTGAAGTTACATGAAGGGTAAAATTACGCATCGTTAGACGGGAGTAGGAGTATGGAAATCACCAGACGCGTTTTGGGTGTTTTATATGTATATGCGTAATCGATTGTTTACCTCAATTTTAGCAGGGGCCAGGCGTTCTATTTCAAGCTGCGCCTGCCCACTTGTTTCGACTTTTAACTGCTCCGTAGTCCACATCAAATATTAAAACAATAAAATAAAATATAAGTGCAGGTCTATACAAGACGAGATTGCATACAAGATTGTTCCTGTGGAATCGACACAAACACTTGCTGAGCGCGTAGTGAACAAAGTCACACCTGTAGAGAGCTTGGTGGAAAAAGTGAGAGGAGTACTCCCTGCGCCGCTACACAAGCGTCCCACGAATCCACAATTATTTATTTTTCTTTTTAGGAAATAGAGCGAGCATCCTCACAAACTCCCGGCAGGTTGGGACTGAAACCAAAAACGAACACAATAAAAGCAGCATGAGTCAAACAACTTTTTGTACTCAGGAAAGAAAATAATTTCGGCCATAAATATAAGGTATATATTGGAAGATCGTAAAGAAGTACTGCATCGACTCACCGCTTCACCTTTGCTAGCCTCAGCAGGCAAAGCGTTCGTAGGATTTCAAAAGTTGGATGACCTCACACACCATTTCAAGTTAAAATCTGCAGCATTCAAGCATAAACACCAACAAAAAGAAGAAGACAAAAACGTACGATTCTGCTTTTGCGAGGTAGTCAACATCAGCGCACACCCATAACTAAGAAACCTCGGCGCTTCTGTTTATCGAATACGTCTACAGCACACACCTGCATTGCAGCTCCCAGAAAGGATCAGTCTCCGCTTCGCAAAACACGATATAACGCGCGCGCGCAAACACACGCACAAACATTTGTGTCGACTAAGACAAAGAACGTCGAACGAACGCGTCAACATCCCAACTCAAATCAGGCACACAAAGATTCTACCAAGACCGCCAAACAGAGCCGAGGAAAACCACGGGAACACCCACTCAATTTCGAGCAGCACACACTTACCCACGACAACAACCACAACAACAGAATAGAGGCAGAAACGCAGCTATGCCAACACGCCGCGCCATCCAGGATCGCCAACAAAAGCCGTCGCAGATGAAAAGAAGGACGACCCAGCGCCCCGCTGACTCTCATCTCCTCCCGCGCGCGCGCGCACTGCCCAAATTAGGTGCACACGAACAGCGGTTCCAAGCAACCGAGCGAACGGAAAACGCATTTCGGTAGCGGCGGTGAGCTCCGCCGAGCACTCCGTGCATACAAGGCGAGGCAGCCAGAAGGAGAAGCAAAAACAACAGCGAAAGCCACCGGGGAAACGCCGGGCTGCGGTTGACAGGTAGCTTCGACGCGGAGAAGAGGGGGAAAGAAAAGCAAAACGCCCCATCGGGGAGACCAGTGCCGCGCAATCGGGAGGGATTAGACAAACATGGACGGCGCGACGACGCCTTTCTCCTCCATCGTTCCGAGAACGCTAACCCTCCCTCCCCCAAACACAGTCAGAGAATAGAATTCCATTTAGTCTAGATCCGCCGGCGAACTAACTACGGGCGAGTGTGCTCGCAGCGGCGAGGCACAGACGCAGGAAACACGCCCCAACGAGCAGCCAGTTGCTCGGCCTCCCCTGGCCCCACATTGGGCGCCATTTGGCGACCTGCGCGGGCTTTCGGGGCCTCGGGCGTACGCTTCTTAACTGCGGGGTGCGCCACGCCTTGACCCTCCTTCTCATCACTGCGTGTAATTGATAACAGGGGCCGACCGGCTGGGTCTAATGGAAACCGCAGCGCGGTTTAAGCGAGTGTAGCAGCAGGGAAGGAGGCGTCGTCCACGGGGAAGTTCACACGAAACGCCAGTTCCTGTGATGTGCGACGGGGAGCGGTGGATTGCCACCGCAGAGTTGGGAGAAGTGATCTGTTTCAGGTGGTGCGCGTCATTTATAGCCGACATTTCTTCTTTTTTTTTTGCTAGCTTCCTATACAACGAATCTGTAATTGCTCCGCAGGTAGTCCGCAACTTGCACTGTGTAATATTTACTGGCTAATGTTTATAACCTCCAATGTAAACGGTTTTGACAAACGCGCACGTTTCTGTTTGATTATTGTCGTTATTCCCTTACAGGCAACGTTACGAGATTAGGTCAGTTGCGGAACTGCTGCGAAGGGGGGTGCCCCCCCCCCTCCCCCCTCGCCCCCTTCAGTCCCTCTCCCGTCGTTGGAAGCCACATCTAGATTTTCGTTTCCAAACAATTGCGTAGAGAACCGCGAAACACCATCTAGGTGCTGCGCTTCGAAAGATATGCGTTCCATAAATACGCTGCAGTAACCATAGCAGCCGACCGCCAAACGGTGGCGCATCGAACGACGGGATGCGGAACGTTGGGTGAAAAGAGGGTACTGTTCGTGGAAGCAGCGTTTGTGGGCACCGGAATGATCTAATCACGCTGCTTACGGGTGTTGGCGGCTACGTCATGGGTGATGAGTCTATTTGGTCATTGTAGAGGTGGTCGCATTTTTGCGCGCCACCGAGAAGGCATTTTTTTAGAAATTTTCTAATATGTTCCAGAACGTGTTGAGATAGTTTTTTCTACCCCGGACGGGGTTGTGTATTTCCCACGGCAGGTCCAGCAAGTCTATTTTCTTCTTTCCCTTCCCCCCCCTCCCCCTCCCCCCCCCCCCCCCCCCCCCCCCACTCTCACACACACAAATTCAAGGGACGGGGCATCCAGACTAGAGCACTGCACGGGCCAACTTTTTTAGGCCTGACCCGGGCCCGCTGGCTCTTAGCCTTACCCGGCCCGGACCCGGCCCCATGGCATGCCTACCTGATCAGGACCGGGCCGGGCCTGGTGAGAGGCCAAGGCCCTGTCTCTCATCTCTTAAATTCAAAGCTGTCTTGTTGCATTTGATTTGTGTAGCCTAATCTGCATGAAAGACGCTGTTATATCGCAGTCACGTGTGGACCTTCGGAAGCTTACACAATTATAAAAGACATATTGCTTCTCTTTGGTAGCCAGAGGGTGTTTTTTCTTTCTTCAAAAGTTCGAAAAGGAAAGGGAAACAATCGTACTGTCCACTGTGACTTGATTGCATTGTTTGCGGGTTTTATAGAGCAAGAGCTACGATGGCCATACTGCGCCAAACTAGGTAAACTAAAATGAACTAGAAACGATGCATCAAGGTAGTATTTCCGCTATAGTTTCTGTAAAATCGCTATATTTTCTAGAAAAGCTAAAAGACGGTCAATTGATATTACAGGCTGCTCCCTGGAAAGCTCAGAAAAAAGAACTTGTGTTGTCGAAGACCAAGGCAAAGAAAAATCTGTAGACCAGACAAAGTGCCTCCACAGTGCTCGCACACCGGTGGTTTCTCACCAACAGGCAAGTATCGATGGGTGAGGAAGGTGTGGCCAATCCTCAAGCGGCACAGAAGAACCTCACGGAAACGGCTCCGGTTATAGGAGCTTTCCCAGGTACCGATGCCTGGCTTGATGATATGAAGTTTGTTGTTATCGGTCAAATCCAACTCGGACTGCCACAGTTTCAAAAGTGCAAGCCGCATGGGCCTTGTTAGGTCTTGGTATGGTATGCAGGCGTGTGATGGTAAGAGGTTACGCGAGGAGGCGGCCAGTCTATCTGCAGCGTCGTCGCCTGCAATGCCCACATTGCTCGGGATCTAACAAAACTTAATATCCTTCCCGTCTCCGAGGCCCAGTCGAACTTTAGCTACGACCAGTTGAGTCAGCTTGTTCTTGGCTGGATTAAGTGAACAGGCTGCAATAACAACGCTTCGAGAGTCTACAAAGAGAACTGGTTTCATCACTTTGCTCCGGATAATATAGTCAAGTGCTGACAGCACGCCATATAGTTTGGCAGTAAAAATGCTAGCAGCAATATTTAGCCGTGTCACATGTGTAAACGAATTCGAATGAACAGCAGAGCCCACATACGTTGAGTACTTGGCTCAATCCTTATACAATTGACGATAATTCTTGTACTTTTCTTGCAGTGCGAGAAATTCCTGTTGTAAAATGAGTGGGGAGACATTATGTTTATTAAATTTTGTAAAGTACCAATCGCAAGCCATAGGCTTGATATCCCACGGGGCAATATGACATTAATGACAATTAAAACTTTGCATTTAATTGCATTCTAATAATGACATGCACTTTCTAGGAGGAAGACATTTTCGCGAGGCAGGCCAAGGGAGAGACGAAGGCATACCTCGGCAAACCTCACTCATGCGGGCCTTCGGTCACCCTCACTCAATCTCATCTTTAAAGGTGTGGTGAGAGTGAGCGAGTTTCTGAACCAGGAAAATTCATGAGTGAGGATGAGTGAGGGCTGTGAGGACCGTGAGTGCGTGAGAGCAGTGAGTGCGTGAGGGGCGTGAAGGGTGTGAGGGCCATGAGTGCGTGAGGGGCGTGAGGGCGGTGAGTGCGTGAGGGGCGTGAGGGGTTTGAGTGCGTGAGGGGCGTGAGGGGTTTGAGCGCGTGAGGGCGTGAGGGGTTTGAGTGCGTGAGGGCGTGAGGGGTTTGAGTGCGTGACGGCCGTGAGTCTGTGAGTGGCGTGACGGCCGTGAGTCTGTGAGTGGCGTGAGGGCTATGAGTGGGTGAGGGGCGTGAGGACTACGAGTGCGTGAGGGGCGCGAGGACTATGAGTGCGTGAGGGGCGTGAGTGCCATGAGGGCTATGAGTGCGTGAGGGGCGTGAGAGGCATGAGGGCCGTGAGGGCGGTGAGTGCGCGAGGGGCGTGAGGGACATGAGGGCGGTGAGTGCGTGAGGGGTATGAGTGCGTGAGGGGTATGAGTGCGTGAGGGGTATGAGTGCGTGAGGGGTATCAGTGCGTGAGGGGTATGAGTGCGTGAGGGGTATGAGTGCGTGAGGGTTATGAGTGCGTGAGGGGTATGAGTGCGTGAGGGGCATGAGTGTGTGAGGGGCGTGAGGGCCATGAGTGTGTGAGGGCCATGAGGTTCAGTGAGGGTGAGTGAAGCGCTGAAGGTGAGTGTGACTGAGGATGAGGGTGAGTGAGGGGCTGAAGGAGAGTGTAGCAGTGAGGGTGAGGGCGAGTGAGGGGCTTTGGTGAGTATTGCTGTGAGGGTGAGGGTGAGTGAGGGCGACCTAAAATGCCGACCTCTGGACGAAGGTTCTCAAAACCAAGAACCAAGGGTCGAACAACAGTTGGCTTATGGTCAAAGGTATGAGAAAATCTAGACTCTCAGATATAAGTGTGGGCTGGATGACTAGAATCCATAAAACTTTGTAAACAGACTAAACTAAGGAGCCGCCGCCTTTTCTCAAGTGACATTTTATTAGAGTCAACATACAAGGTTGGGATAGGGGATGTTCGAAAAGCACCACTTCCTAGACGCAACCCAAGATGCTGCATTGGATCAAGCATCTTCAATGCAGACGGCCGAGCAGATGCATACACAATAGCACCATAATCAAGACGTGATCGTACGAGAGAAAAATAGAGACGAAGCAGTGACCTAATTGCACTGGTTTGCTTGCCTGCTGGCAGCTGTCCCACTATGCTGACGGAATCTCAAGAATTCTTCTCCGTATGTTCTTGTGGGCTTTCTTAGTCCAAGACAGCTTTCTTTATTTTTAAGATTTTTTTAGTGGTGCCGTAGCGAGTTCGCACTTCGGATTTTACGTTCTTTTAAATCTAATTCGATAGCATTTTCTTCTCAAAGTTTTAGAAAGTGTGCTACACCATTGCCAGGCCGATGCCCGGAAACAATCCGTGCTACCCGGCTAGGACCCGGAAACACTGTGCGACCCGGCACGGGCCCGGGCTTTCGGGTTGGCGCGGCCCCGTGCAAAACTCTAATCCAGGCTCGCAAACCTAAACAGCCAGTATAACCTCTAAGCACACTTGTCAACGGGCAGGTCGTTTCATAAACCAGACGAAGCGACGTGGACGCGGATCTCGGGCGCAGGCCACGACGGCGGAGACCGGGGACCATGTTCCAATGGTTGTGGGGGCTGGCTGCGGGGCGCGCCAGTGCGTCGCGCCGGTTCAAGCAGAACCGGCGCGACGTGGCCCCTCGCGTCACTCACAAAAGTCCACTGCGCGTTCTCTTCGACCTTACACCGCCTCAAAGAATTTGAGATCTATGAAAGAACTTCAAACTCGAAAGTGAAGCGTCGTCTGCTCACAGCGAGAGGCGGCACACGGAGGAGAACGGTTCATCGCGGGACGCGGGTGAACACGACACTTCGGTTCGGGACGGAGGCATGAAAGAAACTCGACTTGCATGAAAGAAACTCGACTGCATGCAGGACTCGGTCTTTGACGTCATTGAACTGGCACGGATCGCGTTAGAATTTTAAATTCAGTTTTTGGAAATTATTTTTGTACTTCACAAATACCGAGTTCCCAAGTTTCAAATTTGGAGGGCAGTGTCCTGGCATCGTTTTCAATAGTTTCGGATAATAATAAAAAAAAAAAATGATTTCGACCGGTCAGTGCCTCTTCGAGCGGTCTTAAACTCTTTAATGGTGTGACGTGCATGCGCGTTTCCTCTGTCCAACCCTCTCGAGGCGACGACTTCTAAAAAAAAAAAGAAAAAGGACTGGGTTGTAGAGGGCGGACAGCAGCGACGTGTTCTTAGTCGCGGTGCACGTCGCCAATACGCGCGCGCAGCACAACAAGTGGAGCGAGGCAAGGAAAGACAGATTTCTTTCGCACCGGGTCGACTCCAACCAAGCGAAACGAGTTCGTTCGAGGAGAAGACGACTTCCGGGCCGACGGGTAGAACAAACAACGGCACGCTCGTCGTAGTTCAGAGACGACGCTCCGTCGCCGACGCGCGATCGAAGTGGCGTCGTCCCCGTGCCGTGTTTTCACAGCGGTGACTGTTCCACTCGGTCCGCTTTGTTTTACTGTGGTCTTGGAGCATTTGTTCGTGTCGTAATCAGGTCCGTTTGCATGAATAACGTAATATAGAATTTTTTCATTACGTCCGTATTAAAAAAAAAAAAAAAAAAGTAGAACGTTATGCTCACGAGTGAACTACGCAGACTTGCACGGCGCGCGACACAGCACGAATAGGCTATTCCCTGCGTTTCCCATTTCCCACTTCAAGTCATACTGCTGACACATTACTCAAGACCGGGTGTTTGCTGCACACATTAATTACAACATTATCTTCGGAAACACCTCAAGCATCAGAAAGCACGTTTGCTTTATGCATCCTTCGAACATGAATGACTGCATACAGTTTAGCTGTGGCCAATGTGACAGTGTCTACAGATAGTGCTTTGTATATGATGTGTTAGCAGGGCTTTAGGCTATCATCAAAACTATATTAGTCTCCACAAGTGCTCATTCTGAACAAACCATGACCGACTAACTCGCGAGAAAGCACCAATACCGCGTGTTCACGCTGAACTGTGCGGCACGTGACGTGCCACGGGACTCACGACATTTTATGACTGTTGAATGTTACGCAGTGTTGGGGATTAAAAACCGTTCCCCGAAATTCGGGTTCTTCGTTTCGTGTATATATAGCATGCATCCGTTCTTTGAAGACACTGAAAATACATGTTTCGTCTCGCGTAATATTATATATCCTTTTGAATATTTAATGAACCAGGCAACCTTTGCGAGTGCGTGTGTTTGTGTGTGTGTGCGTTTCTTATCTATCACGCCTTTCACTCAGACGGGACACAAATATGCGACGCGCTCCGAGCCAAAATCGCATTTCGAAAATCTGCGAAATACCGGAGACGCGAAACTCCGCAAATTTCTCTCCCGGGTATCTTTTTCTCTCTATTTTGCCTTTCGTAACAAAGTTCTCGCCGACCATCGAAGTCATGTATCCAGTCCACCAGGCTAGCCCGACGGTCAGTTCGGTCAGTTGCTACACTCAATCGCAATCGAAAAAAAGAAAAGAAAAAAAGCGCCCCATAAAAAGTATACAACGTGAAAGGAATGGCAGCAAAGAAAAGGCACCATCGCGAGTAGCCGTGGCTCTTCTTTTCGTGCGCGCAGGACTCTCTATAGAGTATAGACGTGACCAAGTTCTCCAAGTTGTCCAAGTGCGCAAGCGCGCCACCTCCTACGCCCCCTCATGAAAGTCAAAGAACGGCGATCACACGGCCAGAAAAACCCGGGAGTCGCGGCCCGGGGTCAGGGGAAATGCGGAGCGAAGGGATGCGAATCAAACCACCTCCTCTCCCTCCTTCCCTCGGGTCGACTTCCAAATTCTTCAATTCAGAGCCGGGTGCATTTCGGCACCTCTCAGGCTCTGCCCCGTCGGCTGCCCTCAGCGTGAGTAAACAGTTCTGTACCACCTCGAAGACGGACACATTGACCCCAGTCACCCGGCGTGAATGGGAATGGCGTCGCCGTGTGCGTTTCTTTAGATGCGAGTGTGTCGGCGCGTGAATGTGCGCAGTTTGTTTGTCCACGCGACTGAAGTTGTCCTCGTCTTTTTATACGGATGTACGTATCTGTGCGTGCGTAGGTCCGTAAAAGAAAAAAAAAATTATGGTGACGTCGGAATGGAATTTCAGTTCCTAGCTAGGAGGCATGGTCAGTTCTACCAGCAATCGTTACACAGGTTGTCGGCGCGTCTATCCGTGTCTATCAAGGCTCATTCCTGCCTGCGTGACAATCCACAGTTTCATTAATAAACTTTGGCTCCTTTTTTTTTTTATTCTCGCATGCCTTAATTTTCCTTCGTCAGTTCCAAGCAAACGTGCCAACGAATCATGTAACGAAAACCAGGTAGCAAAAATGTGAAACAGGACAAGCAGAACGCCAGAGTAGCACGGCGTTCACGGGTCTCTCTCATTGGTGGAGAGTTTTAATTTAATTATAAGCTTACACACAATTGTTTTTTTACATTACAATATATAGAAGAAGCTAATATATAAGTCAAAATCCCATCATTCGCTTTCAATTTAAAATATGCAATACAGTCCGAACATGACAGCGATGCTCTGTCTCAGCCATGATGTGGGATCAGCGACATTGGTTGGTAGTGACAGCAGCTTTTGGCGATTCCGCAGTCTTCTCACAAGTGTCTATTGTCAACCGAAGGGTTTTAGATAACATGAACTATTAACCGAATGCTTCCTCAGAGTTTCATTCGACAGTGGGTACATATAGCTCGCTGATTGGTTGTATATGGCGATATCAACGCCAGCTGAGGCGGCCACGCTGGAACAGATAAAATGAAATAGTGTCTAATACAGTACCATCAACAGAAATTTCTGAAACGTCTAGATAATATTCTCGTATTCTTAGTACCCTTTTTTCAGTTTACAAAAAAACTTCTAATCACTGACTTCTGCTAGGAAGACTGGTTTTTCCGGCGTTTGGGATGAATGCATGCCAAGGGGATCGAAGGCGCGTGCACACACCTTTGTACTAAAACCTACATAAATAATGTATAGTGTACTACAGTGTTTGCAAGCGCTCTTCGGGCGTAAAACAAAATCGTAAAAGTAAATCAATAAGCTGAGTGGAATTAGACTTTCCACAAAGGTGACTTTATAACCGGCGCATTTCTAATACTCAGACTTTTACTACTATAAATTTAATAGCCAAACATAAAAAAAAAAAGTGTCTTTCTTGTGCGGATAAAGAAAAACGGTAAGAGCCATCGGGTTTCTACTGCTACTTAAAAGCAATACAACGTAACTTTTTTGTTTCTTTTAGATGAACGCTTGAAAACAGGTTTTAGAAATCCGAGCGTGTTTGTTACCATCTGAGAGTATAGCAGGGCCAACCTGACAGTTTTTACCGCTTTCCTTTCTGTGCATAAAACAGCAACTTCAAAATGTAAAAAAAAAAGGAAAAGGAAACTCGATTACTTATTTTTACATATTTTCCTTAAAGCTCACTTTATGAAATTTGGGAATAACAAATGAAGCAAATAAAGACGCCTTTGTGAAAAGTTTGAATGTGCACTTTTCGCGTGTTCATAACTTTTTTAAAGCCAGAATAGCGTTTAGAATCACCTTGTGGAATGCGTGCATTCATCATACACACGCGCCGTTTGCCGGCTGATCCGGCAACTCGGTCACCTCTCCGAATGCATGTATTTTAATAAGCCTTCCTCGGCGCGAAAGCGCTACCTTGATTTGTGTGCCGATGTCCACGTTACCTCGCAAAATTGCACGTGTCGGGCCGGCACACGGAGGGAGCAACAACGAGGAATGTCTCTGAAATCTGGCCCCGGACAGACATATATGCTCACGTTATTAAAAATAGAAAGGGTAAACTAGCACCCGCGTAACTCGTTTGTATACTAGTAACAAACAGCGCTACTTGTCACAGATTCGGAAGTGGAAAGCGTCCGTTTTTGCGTTATTTTTCAGGCTCCAGTAACAGGACGGCGCCGACGTGAACGTAGAATGCAGAGTCGGTACGTAAAGTAATACCAGATGCCGAAATGTCAAACAAGTATCAAGAAACCTTGCTTTCACTTCTCATCCGACATTTTGAGCGCCCTCATTGGGGCGTAATGCAGCAATCCGTGAGTTGCACGTATTCTCGTATTCTCTAAAAAATAAGAGAAAACACACACACACACACATATATATATATATATATATATATATATATATATATATATATATATATATATATATATATATATATATATATATATATATATATATATATATATATATTTTTTTTTTATATATTTTTATATATTTTTATATATTTTAACAAAACGAGTAGCGATTTACAAGGAGCGCGGACAAGTTCTGATCTCGAGGAACCCTCTTGGCCGGCTCTCGAGTTTTGGTACCCTGAATAAGAAGCGGCGACTCCAACAAACACCACGGACGGAGAGACGCTGTACCTGACCTGGCCGCCTGGAATATGGATGTACGCGTAGTCGAAGCGGAGAGAGGAAGAGAGTGGGGGCCCACGAGCACGCTCTCTCCACGATGTCGATGTTCTGGTGGCCCCCGTCGACGTGCGCTCGTCGACGAGAGCCGCCGATCGCCGCTCCATTAGACACGCCGAATAGGACACACACCAAAGCCCCACGGCCGCCGAACTCGACTCCATCCCGGCACCTGCGCGTCGGCGTCACGCAGCAGTGGCAGTGACCGCCGCCGTTGCCAGGTTCAAGGGTCCACCGGCGTTCCCCGCGCACTTCGTTTGGGGACGGATTCGTTCGGGTTATACACGACGCTCGCCCAAGACTCGTAGGTGAAGCGAAGGGGAACAGTACGAAGAATCGACGCCAACCTGGCGGAGGTAAAGCCGCAGTCGCTCTGCACGTCGTGTACAAAAGACGAGGTGTTCAGGCATGGCGTGTGCTTCGAACATGTCCACAGACAGTTGTCGTATGACATCATTATGTAAGGAAGAATCAGACAGTGTCTGCAGGTTGCCTTTTGTACGAGGCATATGACTGCGGCTCAAAGGCCACGCTTGGGTTTGAGAAAGCCTGGGAGCAGACAGCGGAGGAGCAGAGGAGGCGCCGACTCCAGCTTCTGACGTCACTTCTATATATGCGACAAAGCTGGATGTCGGACAGAGGAGCATGGCCCAATGCCACAGTCTATACACTGTGGCATTCAACATGATCGTTTCACCATGCAATGTGCCACAGCGCAGAGTGTTTATTCACATATATATATTTAGGTCTGAAGGCAATTTGGTTGCGTCGTATTCCGTAGATTACAGCGACTAGCTCTCCCAAATCAATTGCAAAAAAAAAAAAAAAAGAAATAGACGCTTATTTTTTTTTTCTAGTTAAAAAGGTGTGCAGAAGTTTAACGAACGCGCCGCGTGCTTAGGTTCGATATTGGGAGAATATACTGGCCTGTACAAGAAGCGACAAGCGTGCAGATCCGAGTTCTGGATTACTGAACGGCCGTCGAGGTCGCGAGGGGTTGCCTCATAAAGTGTCGAATTAACGGAACGGCGTTCCTGAAACGCTTTCTTTTTGAGGAAAAACCGAAAAACGCCGCCGTTTTTTTTTTTTTTTTTTTTTTTTTTTATCTTGCGGTTGTGAAACTTGGTACGAGAACTCTTACGTTCTTGTGGAAACAACAAAAAATAACGGCGTTTTTTTTTTTTTTGCGATTTTTTTTTTGTTGTTTGGTAGGGATTTGAATTTTTTTTATTAGAGACTCTCACTCTCCGACATCACAGGAATAGGGAAGTGTTCAAGAGATAGTCGAAAACAAATTACTGGAACAAATGTGGCGAGCGACTCGACGAGTGGTTCGATGTGGATATTTTTACTTTGGTCGCTTCGTTTTATTTAAAAACTGTCCGGCACAATATTTTATTAAAATAAGCGAAGGTATAACGTTACTGTAAAGACCCGTTCCAACCTTAAAAATGTAACAGCAATGCGTCCCTTGTGAACCACTAGAGCCTGCAACGGGAACTCGTTCCAAGACTGAGAAGGAACCAGAAACGAGCTTCCATTCCTCTTTTGGAGGAACGTCTACAACTTTAACGCAAGAAGAGAGATAGAGAAAAAATAATATAACAAAAACAAAAAAATGCTACAGTAATACCAAAAAAAAAAAAGTAAATAGAGGCAAAGCCGGGAATCTATTTCGTGTCCGTTACAGTGTCGTTGACTCCTCCCTTCGGGATGGATCTCAATGAGCTGAAGCGAAAAGCAAAAAAAGAAGAAAAATAAAAAGGAAGAAACACCTGTCTGTTGGAGTGGTGGTGCTGATCTTGATTCTTATCATACTCAAGTGCAATAAAATACAAAAAAATCGTGCAATCACATTTTCAAATTGCTTACAACGAGATTAACGGTCCCCTCCCTTTTCTTATTTTTTTATTTTCTAGCCGGGCCCTTTTACAACACGAACAACGTTTCACCATCCACGTTTCTTTTTCGTAATGAGTATATTTTTATTTATTTTACCGTTCGTTTCCGTCACGACGCGAATATAAAAGCGACTCATTTGGAAAGCGGCTACCTGCGGCTGCGGCCAACGTCACGCCATGTCGCTCTGCTCCGCGAGGCAGCGGTTCATCCGTGAAAGCCCAGGTGGCGCACAAAACAGTATCCGTCCGGCCCCTCGCCCTCCCCCGAGCCCCCGCAGCTGCACGCTGCCAGACCGCAGCTGGGACGAGACGTCGCCCTCCCAGCATCGAGCTCCAGGCAGCTCCGGTTTCGAACGATCACGTCGAACCCAGGGTTCCCCGCAGGCGGTCAGACTGAGCCCGGTCCATCCGAGAAGGCTGTCAGTCAAGCTACGACACGTATCACAACCGCCACATGTCGCTGTATAGGGAAGAGCCAATTAACTATACTCTCCATAAAATCCAGCTTTTAATAGAAGCCAAATCTACCATACAGAAGAAGTCTAATGTTTACAAAATAACAACCGAGCACGCGCATAGTCGTTGCTCCGGAAAGATACCTCCAGCGTTTCGGTTATCCACTTCAAGTTTCTGATCCACGCTCGCGTGTTTCGGCGTCTCGCCGCAGCGGAGAGCCCGTCACGTGGCTCTCCTCTCATTCGTTGTCTGCCGCTCTACCTTTTCAATTTTGCCGGCCGTTTCTAGTGGCGATCTGCCAGGCTTTGTCAGTATAGAGGGGGCTATGGCACGGGGCACCAGTCCAGGCTCCCCTTTCGAGCCTTTAAGGAAATAAAGTAAAGTGAGCAAAGCACGCGCCATACGCACGAACCCTGGACGTTGTACTAGTCGGCCAGATGTGAACGGCAGGAAAGTCTTTCAGTTTTCCTGCAGGTACAAGGCTACCGGTTGCGGAACGCGGATTAGATTATAATCGTGTTCCGCGACCACTAGTCATGTACCTGCTCCACGAGTGGTAACTTTAGAGCACTACTACGCTTCTCACGCGCTCAGTCTTTCTAAAAATTACTGATTTAGCGGTTTTTGATAACGCTCAGCAAGTTTCTAATTGGTACAATATATCTATTTTCACTAATGAAAAGTTAATTAACGATTTTTAATTAATTAGCCGCCTCGCAAAAATTAACCACCCACATAATGTCCCCCTCGCCGTATAACTCACCTCCACAAGCGTCATTAGTGTAACTGCCACGGATTTTTTAAACAAATCTGTTAAGCTTTAAAAAAGGCCACCCTCTATGCATTTTTAAAAATATTTTGGTGCACTTTAGAAAGACGAAATTAAAGGAATAAGTTTGTTCATTGTATCGAAAAAGTCAGTCTTTTTTGTATTTTTCTAATTAACTACTCAATTACGATTAATTAATAAACGTTTGAAATATTCGATTTCGAGCAAAAGTCCGAAGGACAGAGTTCTAGAGCGTCCTGAGAAACATCAAATTCAGTCGTTTTTGTCAAGAAATCGTGAACACGGTTCAGTTTTCCGGACTTCAAAAACAGTCTGGAAAGTAACAGTCTAGAAAATAATTACCTAAAATTCTTTAATTAATTATTAATTAATAAAAATACACATATGGCCTCAATTAGAAACTTAATGGGCGCCTTTTAAGTCCACTAAATCAATGATTTTCAGGAAATATGACCACTAAATCAGTAATCACTGATATAGTGGTTTCAGGAAACCACTAAATCAGTAATTTTCAACAAGACTGAGCGGGTGAGAAGTGCAGAAGTGCGCTAAAGTTACCACTCGTGACGCAGGTACAAGGCTGGTGTTAATTAGTAAAAGACGCAAAAATCGCGTGGGCGACTATATCGCACCTGTAGCCTTGCTCCTGCTTCGCGAGTGGCAACTTTAGCGCATTACTGCGCTTGTCACGCGCTCAGTCTTTTTGAAAATGACTGATTTAGTGGTTTAAAATGACGTTCAGCAAGTTTCTACTTAGAATCATATGGCTATTTTCACTTATTAAAGAGTTAATTAACGAATTTTAGCTAATTACTCACCATTCTGTGATTGTTGTTCGCCCCTCGAATGTTCGCCGAGCTCAAGGAACACATAATGAAGACGGCATTCGCGTAGTAGTAAAGACGGAAAGAGGAGTGGTGCTCGAGAGCTCATATTATTGAAGTACCTGTACAGTCTCCCCAAAATAGTCGTGTTAATATATTAATTAGCGTAATTTCCAGCACACACTCCTAACCCAGGTATTCGTCGAGACCAGCGAAACTTTTAAAACCAACTTTCACATGACCATGTTTCGGCCGCCTGTCGCCAAGTCGAGAATAGTGGCCTTTGTTGTCACAAACAAAACAAAAAATTAAGTCACATCCAGAGTATTTGCTTTGTCACGATAATACTTCGTTGGAGCACGAGATCTACACAAGCTCTACCTCCAGCACGAGCTCGTCGCCTTCTGTCCAGCTTTGGCTTTGAGGGCTGATGACCACGAGACGCCCAAGACTTTTTCGGAGCTAGGAAACTCGCTATTGAAAGACAAAAAGCAGTCGCGCACTCGAGCGTCGCGCCACACGAGTGATCCCTCGGAAATGTACTCCGTCACTTCACAAACGCTTGCTTATTGCAATAAAAAACACACAAAAAAGATCATTTTTCGATATAATATTACGACGTTCAATTGAGAAGATTCCGCGGTTATCCCACGACCTTCGAATCCAGTTGTCGACGCCTTAAACACGGCGGAATCGGATGACTGCAACGCGGCGGGCATTCTTTGAGTGAACAGGCTTTCAGGCACGGCTAACAAAAAGCGTCGAAGTCGACAGCTCGCCAAGGTTTCCCGGCACCGAGCTGCTGGCGCCTTGACGTTCGTTCGACTACCCGACACGCCTCCGGCGTTCGAGGCATCCGCAGACGGCTGCACGCAGGCCAGAGGCCTCGACAATCCGCGCACGTTAAACAGGGATCACAATAGCTTGGCGACAGCCCAGCGAAGGAAAAAAAAAGTGGAACGCCGAGTTTAGGGCGATGGAACGCGACCCCCGAACACCTACGGTGCCAACGGCGGAGACACCGACCGGCGCCACGCAACGAAACCGGAAAAAAAAAAAAAAAAGCGAGTCAAATAAAGGCCGGTTCAACAATACACAGCAGCGCTATATCAACAGAACAGGGCTGCTGCGGCGCCAACTTGAACGTAACTTACCACTGATGCAGCGCCGTGTCATTATTATAACAGTGCGTTGCATCAACGAGAAGAGCGGCATTTCCAGCGCTGACTAATAAGTAATAACACCTACGTAGCGCTATCGCGTATGTGTGAACAGGCCTTAAAGAAAGGTGTGCCGCCAACGACAAGAATGTTTTTGGCATGTGTGTCGTCAGTGGGTTGAGAACAACAGATGAGAGGATCTGCACCGAGGAGGACGCGATTGTCCTTGAAGCGCCACTCGGTGGGACTCGTTCAACTGAATTGTGTTGTGTGTGTGTGTGTGTTTTAACAGGGGGAAGTTAGCCCGGATGGGCGTCTAATGACGCCGCCGGCGATGAGAACTTTAATCAATGCTGTACGACCGCTAGTTTGGGGGTCTACAACGTGCATCACGTAGGTGTCATGCACGAAAGCATGCCGGTATACGATGCTCATCCAGACCAAAACGGGCGGCGGTCGTGATTGCTCCCAAGGCCCATGGTTTCTGCAGCGCGAGCTCCCGTTCCACGTTGCTGTTCTTATGCACTACCTCTAAGGCGCAGGACTATGGACCTCCAGCACTCACCAGGCGGCGGCGCAGTTTTTTGTAGGTGTTTACGCCCGTTTCACGCTCAACATTTCAACGTTATCTCATCGCGGCTCCCTGCATATATGCTCTCCTGCTGCTGGCAAGCAAGACGACTGAGTCGCATGGTGCGAACGACGTGAGATCTGTGTTGTCCTTGTGTGCGCTTGTTTATATACAGCATGTTAACTAACGCGCTCAACGTTTTCAAGCACAATCTCCTATTGCTTGTTTCCACATTTGTTGTGGTAGCAAACTCGCAAACCTCTTGACGTCACCCGTATCGAGAGAATTTACTGCCGGAGGCATCAGGCCGCGCTGTCATTCGTTGCATTCTACAGCTATATCACGACCATCTTCCCCTCGGAACCGGTGTACTGAAACTGTAGTGCTGCAGATATATATATATATATTATATATATGTAATGCTGCATTTGCACATGTTCTTTTTTCCTTTTTTTGTTTTGTTTCAGGTAACAGGCTGAGAATTGTGCCTCCCACAAGGTGGATGCACGCAACCCTTTGGGATGGAGTGAACAGCACTATAGACCGTTTTCGTGTAATCGTTGCCATGTTCATATATTTATATGACGTAGATGAGTTGCGAGATTAAAACTAAATAGCTTAAGCGTAACTACAAGAAAGCATTGCCAAGAAAAAAAAAATGGAAACTATTCTCACGAACCCCTTTTGAATTCTAGCGCCTTACAATCGGCAAGTAAAAAAGTGATTTGCTATTCGTCCCCAACCCAGCTACGTCAGAATTCAACATGGCGGCCGCCACGAAGATACGGTCAAGAGCTACCGATAACTTAAAGGCCGGGCGTGGCCTATCACGTTCCTTGCTTCGTGACTGGTTCCCTGGCGTTTTTATCGGCTGACGCTGCAGCCTAATGGGCTAACAAGCGATTATCAGATGCACGGCGCTCGTCACGCCCTGCATTTCTTAAAGCTTTCAGCGACTATATATACTGTCATAGCACCGAGACGAATCTCAATTGCGGCTATTGTCCATCGAACAGTAACCATTTCTGAAAGTTCCAAGACGCGATTGAAACTAACATAAGAACTGCCACCAAATGCGGTGAAACGTACTGCTTAAAAGTCTATAACGATCGGCCCTGATGATGAGTCAGCAAAAGAGAGGTTGGAGGTTACAGCCTTGAACTGAAGACTTCAACCAACAATTATAATTAAAAAAAAGAAGGCCTGTAACTCGGCACTCCGAAAGGCAACGAGTTACACAACAGCGAGTCAATTGAAGCAGACGTCGGTGCGATGACGTGTACAACGAACCGACTTGGACGATGTTCTCGCTCGATCGAGACGAGTTGGGGGGAATCGCTGTCGACGAGGGAAGGGGGGTGGCCTCCCCGACCGATCATTATCAGGGAGGCGGACCGACTTATGGCGTTGTTCCTCTTTTCAGAAACGGAACTTTTGGCGCTTTGTTTCTTTTTTGGGACCGGTTGGGAGGGAGGGGAGGACCCAGCGCTACCAGAACACGCGCGTTCCACAAGCACGCAAGCGGATGCGCGGGCACGAGCGGGCCTGCTACGACTGCCTGCGCTGCCCACCGGCCCGAGATGATCCCTGCACGCGCAAAGGAAAAGTAAAGCGAATTCCGCAAGTTCAAAATATAAAGTTGTTGAAAAGGGGGAGAGAACGGAAAGAGACCAGTCACGCCTTTGAACTGACGTGGCTTTTAGGGGTTTCGTACGAGCATATTTTATTGTATCGTTGTATTTGTGTGCGACAATGCGTGAATCGCTATACGGCATGGAACGGTCGCGGTACGAACCGCCTCCAAACATCCCGTCGGTCCCGGTTGGGAGCATCGGACGCTTATCTACATTTTCTTATTCGGCTCAAAAGCAGTAAAGCAAGCTAAATTAAACTAAAAACTAAAAACGAGGGGGGGAAACAAAGCGACAAAGGGGAAAAGTAACGCTCTCTTTGTGGGTGGCCATACGAGAAAGGGTGACAGAACAACCAATTAGCATACAGGAACGGCGCCGCGTGGAGCGGCGCGTGATAACTGGATTATGATTTTTTTAAATTTTTTTTATTACCCGAATGGGAGCCTGCATTTTAGAAACTTCGGATTACGGATGTTCCCATTTGAGATCGCATAGACATTTACAAAAACTCGCCTGCGTGCTGCTGTCTGTCTACAGGGCTGTAAAACGCCTTCTGAGCATGCGCTGTAGCTCTGTTATGCGCTAGAGATCCCTTTCGAAGGATTGCCCCTTTGGCAGTTATGGAAACTCCTGCACAATGACCCACTAAAACCGGAAATGTCACAGCACACCTTATGCGGTTAGTTGGATTAGAGTGCAAAAGAGGCGTGGACGTTGCACTTTCGACACTTGATTGGTTCGTCGACTCCAAGCGTAGGCAGCGCTCCGAGGTTCGCGATCTCATGGAATGAATTGCAGGTTCCACCATGTCAGTTGTACCGCATTATGCCCTGGTTCCGACCTATTAATAAATCGGCACGTGACTCTCGAAAGGTGTCTATATCGGTCGCTACACATGCATCCACAGCTCAACGACTCAACATTTTTCGACCAGGGTCCCTAATCTGGACACTTGGCGAAAAAGTCGGCGAGAAATCCCGCGGCTCTGATTGGCCGGCGCCAAGGTCAAGTGCGGCGTTGGCCAATCACGGCCGCCAGATTTCTCGCCGAGTTTCTCGCCAAGTGTCCAGATAGGGCTCCAGGTGATAATCGCTGGACAGTGGAAAAGTCAATACACGGGGACAACTTCTCTTGGCATTTTGGAGGAAGGAGGAAAGCGGCGCGCGCACAGCTTTGGTCGATGTTTAAAATGGGAGAGAGTGTACGCGCGCCTGTACCATTGACTGCATTGCCAAGAAAAGTTGTTCCTAAGTACGAACCAGGGGCCCTAATCCATCCGCCTGGCGAAAAAGTCGGCGAGAAATCTCGCAGCCGTGATTGGTGAAAGCCGCAATTGACCTTAGCGCCGAGGCCAATCATAGCCGCCGGATTTCTCATCGACTTTGCCAAGTGTCCAGATTAGGGCCCCAGCCAAAACAAGAGGTGTGCGCGGGACCATCGCTTCGAATCGAATAGAGCAGCTTCATGCGTGGCGTCACCACCGCAAAGAGAGCTGGCATGTCGTGGCTATACCCTTGCCCAGAGCCGTACATAGAAAGAGTTTGGCCATTCATTGTTGGGAAGTATAGGAGGCAAATGAGGAGGGCGCCATTGGGCGAAAGCGGGCTCTGTGTGTTCCAGGGCGTTTACACGAGTTCGAATGTGGCCAACCAGAAGCCGGATATAATACCCTGGCGATGGCCGCGCGAAACGAAATTAATAGGTGCGTCGGAGTACCTCCCGGTGACTGAAAATATTATGCACGTGATGTTTCAATCACGGTCATCCAAAATTATGGTGGAAGAGCGCAACTAGCGGAACCACTGATCTCTATGGTAATGGCTGGATCACGCTTCCCCTCTCCACGAGTACAGCCACCGGACGGCCATCTTGCATGTGGCGAAATCGCGTTTTTGCTGGCGTTGCAGAGGCTGGTGGCAGCGTGCTGACGACACGTTTTCTACTCGTTAGTCGTCATATGACGAAGCTTTATAAAAACCTGTGTAAGCTGTAAGACTTCCCGTTGACAACACGTGCAAAAGTTTACGAAAGCGCAATCACGCAGAAAAAGACAACTCGTCGAAAGCAAATTTTCGCCGGTCTCGCGTCGTAATCAAAGCTTCCTTGGCAAGCCGGAGTGCTGCGTCTGTACCTTCGCATGCTTGGATACCGATCGAGAATCGACGCCGTGCCAGTTTTGAAGGTGTGTCGCGAGTAGATGTCTTTGCATCATACATCGGCCACGGAGTTCTGGATACTGTCCCGGCAAGTTGCTATCAATAAAGGGGGGAAACATTTGTACGGTTGCTCACATGACATGGCAGCGCAAATAGAGTAACGCTGTGGGGCAAGGGAGGTTTTTGAAGGTAAATTTACAAGACGATGAGACTGAAAATCTTGGAAACGCGGCCCGTATGGTCGAGTGCAATCTGTTGACCAATCATAATCCCTTAGGGGTTTAAATCACATCGCCACTTCTGAACAATGGAGCCAGAGGTGTCGGAAGTGATTGGTAGGAAAGGGGGAGGAAGGAGGGTGCACAGAGACAAGGATTTTTGTTCTACTGAACTGATTGCCATAAACGTCAAGGAAAAAACATTCCAAGGACACTTTAAGCTTCTACCTTTTTTGCGGTTTCCACATCCCTTGGGGTTCGAGCAAGCCAGCAGGCAAGGAGAGAGTAACTAAATATCGGTGAGTCATATTTTAACCGGACGACGCGGAAGCTTCTTCCACCTACTGGGGCGACCCACGGTGCCGAAAGCCCGCGATGTGTGAAATCTTTGGTCCTGGGCTTTCTACTGGTCAGAGCCGCTAAAAACTTCTTTTTAGTCGAAATGCAAAATATAAGTGCCGCGAACCGTTTGAATTTATTATGAAAGTAGTTTTTGTTCAGTATTTTAGATCAGAAAAGAAACAAATGCAGTCTATAAAGTACGGAAACGAATCACTCGTCGACATACCCGCCACCAGGCGGTGGAAAAGGCGGCGCGTACTAGAAAGGGGTAGCTGCATGCTTTGTAGTAATCAGTTATCGGGGGTCAAGCCCCGAGCGCGAACAGCCGCTAACTGCTTGGCCCAACTACGCGCCTGTGCGACTCCGGATTGCACTACAGTCCCTAGATAAGAGCTTCTTACAAGTGCGACACTCTTTCAAGCGCCGACTGCGTGACGGTGCAGGTTTTAGGAAGCGAATGGCGGCGGAAAGCAGAGCTTTGAACTGAATGCCGCCAATTTGTTCCAGTAGAATGTGCTTTGTCATTTTTAATGTTTGTCGTTACTTGTAAAAGTTTCAAGGGACTCTAGATTGCACCTTTTCCCCCAGCAGATACGTACACGAGGCCACGCGCTCCGCTAGTTCATTTCGTTTCGTTGAGCACTGTAGTACCTCGGACAACCCAAACACCCTGTAAAGCTTAGGAACAAGTTCTTTTTTTTCGAAAATTGTGGTTTAAAGAGCGCTGTATTATCCACAGCCTTCACAGTGCAAGGGAAAGCCACTACATATCGGCTCCTTACGAATCAGCGATGCACACCGCGCTGCTTGATTTAAGCAATATTTGCGCCGTTCCACTTTTTTTTTTTTAAGAGGCAACACAAACTGCTTTACGTGTATTAATCAATTGTGTCAATTTGTGTGAGGTAATACTGCCGTTTTAGTCCAAGCACTTCAATTAGTTTTTGACAAAGGAAGAAGCCAAAGAATCTCGTATATCGGCGCCGTCCAGCGCCTGAGCAGGAGGCTGCACAGGCAAACACCGACGCACTGCAGAGGTGCATAGTTGTGATAGTTCCTGGATTTGCTGGTGCGTTCTTCAGAAATTGCAAAGAGGGACACTTTAGCCGTAATCAACACACACAAAGAATTGTGATAGCATCCTCGAAATAGATATTTCTCGAGTGCCGGCAACTCGAAGATTTTGCGGCATTATGTCGCAACGTTTTGATTTAGACGTTGGTATAAACGTTCTTTCGAAGCAGCGAAACCGGAGTAAACACCGGACAGCCTTTGTCCGACTCTCGGGGTGTGCGGGCAAACGGTCAAGCGGGGAATTAATGACCCCATTAGAGGAGTTAACGAGGACTTCCGAACGACGAAACGAGGGTTGAACGGAACTTGTATGGGGGCGGTCGCCACGTTCTTTGTTCTCTCCAAGCTGGTATTTGGTTGTGATTGAGTGGAGCTCACCAAGTCACAGCGCATGCACATCGAGATTTCGATGTCGGCATCATGCAAATAATAGCGGTTTGTTAATTCACTACTGTATTTGCGCACTCGACATTGTACTGGAGAGCAGAACGCCGAATGCCGTTTAAGTGAATCACAGAGGGAAGTGAATGATTAATGACAGTTGTGACGATGTCGTAAATCATGCATCCCTGTGACCTTGGCTGATTTCGCGTAATGTAGACAACAAGTCTCTTAGCAACGCCGTAACCTTCGAAATGATTTTTGCAGCTAGCATAATTATTGTGATACTCAAAATAGATCGAACAGTTCCGATTGCGTTCGCTTTGTATCGATTCTAAGGTGCGCCTCGCATTAAGGATCACCTTTTGACGAATAAAAACCAGCATACGTTGCGCTCGTAATCTATATCCCACACACAAAAAAAAAAATTAAATCACAACCTCCCGAACATTGCGATTGCATATCGCCAAGAATTTGCGATAAGAGACTATTCGTCAGTGCGTTGTAAAATAGAAACAGAAGAAGGCTTGTGATGACGAAGAGAAATAATCACTATAGTTGCGGTCAGGCAGCCCGCAGAAAAATTGCTGACACTCCTAATGTTTTTTTTTTTTTTTTTTTTTTCAACGAAAAATAACTATTTAAAGGTCTGCAGTCGTGAACCTTGATTTTCTTCGAAACAGCATCGAATTAAGCGGAAAAACCCCTTCAGTTCAACCGTGCTAGCGTCTGGACTCATGACCGCGAACACAAAATCCACGCAAAGATTTGAAGAACACGCCCCCCCTCCCGCGTCCGTCGAACAGGCACGCTGAAACTGCGAACTTTGCGAACCGGACAACGAAGTCGAAACAGTGGAGGGAATGAGCGGAGAAATCGAATTGATCCGGCCTCGCTCACCTGCTCCGAAGGTAGACGTCCGTTGGTCGCGTCCGTCCGGGGGTTCAGACCGGCCACAGAAGGGTATCCTTTCCTTTCCGAAAAGCGCTAAAACAGACCAGCTGCGGCAAAGCCTGCAGTCATTGAACACTCGCTGCGGTTCAAAACTTCGTGCCGCTTTCACCGCTGCATACAACGGAGGAAAACTGTTTCACCACTCAGCAGACTGTTGCACTCACAACACGAGACGACACCCACGACCACGATTTCGGTTTAGTTCAACCCGCGTTGGACACCACGGGGGTGGCACGATCACACGCTGGATGGGGCTGGGACAGGAAGGTTCGCTGAGGGGCGTAAAAGTGCCGACGCTGCGCAAAAGAGAAAAAAAGAAACACCACAGGCACAGACGCACGCGCGCGCGCACGGTGTATACGTGAGCAGGTGGCTTGGCTTGCCCGGATGGATTCACGGAGCGAGCAGCGCTGGCGCACTCTGGCGATGCCTCGCAGACACTGGCAGCTTCGAAAGAGCCGCGCGTTTGTCGGCCGACGGCGAACGGCGCGGGCGGCGGCGCGCGCGGGCGAGCCCTGGCGTCGTTCGAGCGTCATCGACGACGGGGGCGACGGTAGCGCCGCGCGCGTTGCCGCGGCGGTCTCCGGAAACGGACGCTTCTTCTTCTGCTATGGATGGCAGTGCGCGGTGTTTTCCGAAAAGGGAAGGGGGAGAGGACATCGCCCCCCTCCCCAAAAAGTTGGCCCCCAGGGACCGATTTGTAACGGCCTTGTTTCGATTCTTGTTTGCTCGTCGTTGATTTTGCTTTCACTTCGTATCTTTTTCTTTATTTGTTCGGTTTTCCTTTAGCGGAAGTTTCTATTTTTTAATATATATTTTGCCAGTTGGACATGAAAGCCTAGTTGTCGTTTCTCGTGTATGTGTGTGTGTGTTTGTGCGGATGTGAAAGTAGGCTGCGGAGACGACAGCGGTCTTTGGAAAAATTTGGATATGCGCGGAAGGGAGACGTTCGAATTGAAAGTGCCCTTCTGAGTCCTCCCCTGCTAATCAGGTTGAGTGGAAAGGATCCCCGGAGAGTAATCACTTTCCAGCAAAGAAAGAACACTCGCCAAGACTTGTGGGAAATGGTATACTCTTGATGGGATATAGCGCAGCAGCGTTATTGATGACTAGAGTGAAAGCGTGGGTTTCACCACCACGGAAAACGCATGTTCTTGTCTGCCATAGGAGATAGAAATCATTTATTTTGTGTTAAGCCTTACTATTGGTTATAAAAGTTGTTTCGTATTGCGCCGCAAATAAAATTAGCCCCATACAACGCGTAAAAATAGCCACTTATTTGGAGTTCATTGATGCGCCGCTAATGCGCGACAGTATGTCATTTATCTCGAACGGCGCGGAAACTAATTCGGTTAGCGAATGCGACTGGTTATCTCGAGCATGCGCTTTCTTCGAATTGCATCGCCATAATGCGTTCTTTTACTTCCCTGCACAAACGAACGGCAACCACCTCTGAAAGTTTCTAGTTGATAAGAGTATTCAAAACGAATCAGGCATTACTTAAATTAAAATTAATATTGATATAAAAGATAAAAATAAGAAGAATTACGGGTCAGGTAGCAAATCACTTTAGCAGAAGATAATCTGGCCGGCATAAGCGCTGTGAAATTGTATCCGAGCGCTGTTTCCATCTGGCAGTGCACTTATGGTATTCACATGGAAGGAACGTAGATTGTGTTTGTTGACCGACTAAAATCATGCTATAGAATCTTTCTCTAGGCGTCCTCAGCCTTGGGATAAGAGGCACTCCGTGATTATAATTTGTTGACGCTTGATAAACAAGGATATGATAGAAAAATCTAGACTTCGTGAATGGAGCAGAGGCTGTTCTAGTACTTGACTCCCAAAATTGAACCGACAAACAGGAATATCTCCATTGGTCATTTTGCAAATCTGGAGGTTGAAACAAAAAAACTAAAAGTGAAAATTGGCAAAGATAAAAGAGAGCTTTATATCTGATTCATCTGTGTCATCATCTGCTGAGTGCATTTAAGTCGGCTGGTGACGACCCAAAGGCCCACCCGATATTTCGTGTGTGCTTTATTTTTTAAAAGTTTATCTTGTTCATTAAAAACATGTTAAACCAAAAGATGACGCAGCTGCATACGCTGCTTCAATCACACAAACACACACACGCGCGCGCACACACACACACACGCACACATATAGAGTAGACTCTCATTAATTCAAACTCCAGCAGGTCAGAGATTTTAGTTTGAATTATCAGAAATTCATCTAAATATGATACTAGACTACATTATGATTTGTTACATACACATACAAAACATATTGCTGCCAGTTTCTTCTACATCGGCCTAATTATAAGCAAGTACAGGCATAACACATTGGTGAAATAACTGTGACGTTAATTGTATTCATCCGGCACAAAAGCTGTCGATTATGGACTATTCAGTCAGCACATGAGGTCTGAAAACGAAATTTTCAATACCAGCCAACGCTAGTAGCTCTTTACGGGACCCTTCCTTTGCAGACAGAAACTTCCGGAGCTGAGCGATGTGCTCAAAGGTCTCTGCGGCTGTGACAGTTGGTAGTGGGTGATCCCTTTCTTCATTGTCATCTTCACTCTCACTGCTTCAGTGTGCAGGCATTACTTCCTGTACTATGTACTCTAATGAGTCGACACGACGAACACACACATGGTCGTCAAGACTACCATATTCCGCCAGCCCGGCGTTCACATTATGTGCTTTAAGGCCAGAAAGCATGATGCCAGCGAGCTGTTCCTCATCCTCGATGTCGTCTTGGTCATCATTGCTAGTCTTGCAGCACATAATAGAGAGTTTTAGAATAGCGCACGCTAAAGCTTTGCGTACGCAAAGAATAGCGTCGTCGCCACTGCGCATGCTCCGAACGCAAACCAGGTTTTGCGCTTTGCGTGCGCAATTTTAGCGGGCGCTATTTCTCGGAAATAGCGTGCGTACGCAAAGAGTTTGCGCTTCTCCAAGGAGGATTCGTGATGAGAAGTTGGCTAAAGCCAAAACCAAGCAGAGCTAAAAAAAAAAAAAAAAATGGCGGCTTTTAGGATTATGTTAGCGGCTGCTTTGGCGGCGTCGTGAGTGCGACGTCAGCGGCATCCTCGCGACTGCGATTTTCAATACGGGACGACATTGTACTCGGTTTGGCAACGATCACCGACAGCTTGATGCTTGTGACGCGCGAACATTTCTCGGCGAAGGTACGATGTGCGAAGGTCAGTACACGAGACCTCTCTTGCCGAGGCGACGCAAGCGGACACGACCGGTCAACCGCTCGCGTCGCATTCTCACGTTTAAACAAATCTAAAATAATACTCGGGACCAAAAAACTTGTTTTTTCTCAAGTCACAGCATTTCGTGTGCGAAACAGAAATTGTGACTGTATCTTGGTGGAGTCGCAAGCGCGAGATGCTTGGGCTTTTGCGTCGCGGCGGAGAAACGCTATTCTAAAACTCTCTCGCGTCGCGTGCGCAAATACAAGCGCTAAATTTAGCGCTAGCGTGCGCTAAAATTGCGTACGTTATTCTAAAACTCCCTAATGTGAACGCCGGTTTCCGCTAATGTGTGCCCGCTTAAGCCCCATGGAGTGCGCATCTTTCCGGGTACCGGTACACTGTGGTGAAGCAACACTCGCGAAAGCAAGCTCCGCGGGGGTTTTGCTGTTCTGCCGCGCACCAGTGCTCGAAGAGAAGCGCACTCAATGGGGCCGCGAGAACAAAAAAGTATGAATTAAGCGAAAACGCGATTCGAATTAAGCGGCTTATAAATACATTAAAAACATAGCGGGACTACCAAAATTTTCAATTCTCTTTGAATTAACCGGAAGTATGAAATATCTGAGTTAGAATTGTCGTGAGCCTTCGTATACATATATATATATATATATATATATTTGGAAAACACTGTTTCGTAGGACGAGGAAGCTTCGAAGCTCTTAGAGGAGTTTTATTCCATATTGGTCGACGTTTCGGCCTGAGTCAGGCCTTCATCAAGATTACAAAGCATTCTTCGTCGTCAAAACTCGAGAACCCCCAAGTCCGGTCACATGTCACGTGACGTGCATACCTCATTAAAAGCACAATAACAGGTGGCGCTTATTTTGGGCGAAAGGGTAGGAGTAAGCGGCTCGCAGCTCAACTCGCCACAAGGTCACAGGCGGAGGCTACCCCGCAACAATCAACCCGAA
The DNA here is from genome assembly GCF_016920785.2 of Ixodes scapularis. Taxonomy (NCBI): domain Eukaryota; kingdom Metazoa; phylum Arthropoda; class Arachnida; order Ixodida; family Ixodidae; genus Ixodes; species Ixodes scapularis. Next base: position 39,620,842 of record NW_024609857.1, on the reverse strand, counting down.
ACAGGTTAAAAAAAAAAAAAAAAGAGTGCAGTGGTGCGATTTGATATCTATAGCTATACACCAACTCATGTTTACAAACAAACCGGAGCGCGCCTAGTGGACGCCACCGGCGCCGCGCATGCGCGGTGGAGTGTGGGCGAGAAGCTCGCCGTCGCTCATAAACAAACCATTGAAATGCGATGCTGTCGGCGTCGGTGTGAGTCCCCCTGCCCTTTTTCGCGTTCGAATTGTTGATTCTACGTCTTCCTGGCAATGTCTGACTATTTGAGTGGCCTCAGCGAAACTATCGAGGCTCGTTACACCGCAAAACTTCGCGTCAATAATGTGACATGCGGCGATTCATTCCGCGTGGACGCCGCAGAATGTACGCTAAAGCCTGATTCGCATGACCAGATTTCGCTCGCAATTTTCAGTCGCGACATCGCTTGGGCTGCAAAAGTGTGAACCGTAGCTGGCATGTTCGACGTCGATACTGAAAATCGCAAGCAGAATCGGACCACGTGCATCAGGCATAACAAGTCGGCGATGGCCACTGGTAACAATAATCAACATCTCCTTGTATCTACTGTTTACATCAAGCCGGCTTACCAACCTTCAAACTTACGTCTTTTGAGGCCTGCACTTACTTTTTATCGCAAGAAAAGGGCCAACATATGGTCTGCGGGCCGGTGTCGTCTAAAAGAAAAGACGACAAGCAGAAACGTTTCAAAAAGCAGACGACAGATCAAGCGATCAGGCGGCCATTTGAACTTGAAGACGCACTGAACGAAGTCCGTCGGTGGTCCGCACAACTTGACTGTTTTCCGGCGCTCATGTTGGAACAAAACAAATAAATCTGATGACCACAAGTATCCATGAATTCAACCCGAAGTGTTTCCCGCCCAAGCAGTCGTGGTCCGACGGCGTCCGGTTTTCCCTTTTCACGGCACATATCCACGTTTTCGGACCAACCGAGCACATAAAAACTGATTTTCAAACCTTTCTCGACACTTTTGGTACAGCCCCAGTAGCGGCGTTTTGACAAGAAGGCAGGTTTTTGTCAGGTTCCTTTCAAAGCGCACGAATACACGTCTCAAATGGGGATTTCCGCCCACAGCCCCAGACCGGAAGTGCGACCGACGCGCCACCACTGCGCCGTAACGTAACAGTAGCCACCCTAGTAACAGAGATGAGTTCGTGTATAAGGCTCGCAGCTAAACTCCCCACAAGGCTAAACACACACAGGAACTTGACCACACTGATAAAAACCGTAAACAAATACCCCCCCCCCCCCCCCACAAAAAAAAAACGAAAATAAACCAAAATTGCACGTTACACAGACAACAAAGAGTTTTAGTAGATCGTTTTGGCTCCCCCGCTACGCTATAGACCAGTGGTCTCAAACTCATTTGAGTGTGGGGGCCAGATAGCCCACACCGGAAAGGCCAAGGGTCAACGTACGACGGGGGGGGGGGGGGGGGGGGGAGGGAGGGGGGAAAGGGAAGGGGGGGAGGGGTTAGAAGATTTTAATGAGGAGAGTCCTCGTGCCCTATGCTTTTCGTAAACTCACACTTTTGCCAGTGACATCTTTTAATTTGATTTGTTTATATGACTACTCTGAACCCTGACCATATGTTATAGCAGAAATTAAAATTACACTGCCCCGCAATGTGCTGGCATTTTTAATAGAACAAGAGAGCAAGTAATCTGTCATTGCCACCTCAACATGTCTTTAAAAAACAACAATTTAATTTGGCAGTTCTCGAATTTCTCACAATTGTTATTATAACATTCTGAACAAATACTCGTCTTTTAATTTTAATATTTTTTTGAAGGGGAGAATCCCGAGCTCATAGCTTTATCTTTGGCACTTGCTTCTAAGCTAGAGTTTGCGCAGCCGGCATGCATCCTTCAACCAATAGCTCAAGGTTATGATTATAATGCAATTAAATGCAAAGGTGCAAGCGAGCTGGACAAGAATGACGAATATAATCCCTGGAGAAGGGGAACAAGGGGGACAAAGGACAAACATAAATCTCCAAACACAGCTAGGTGACTGGTGAGTGACTGAAAAATCTTCCTGGTCCTGGTATCGAACCAGGGACCTCTCCATTTTTCGGAGAGGTCCCTGGTTCGGTTTGGAGATTTGTGTTTGCTCTACTGACGTCTAACCCCTGGTTAGCTCAGTTGGTAGAGCGCTCCACCTGTAATGGAGAGGTTCCGGGTTCGATACCCGGACCAGGCGGATTTTTTCAGACGCTCACCAGTCACCTAGCTGTGTTTGGAGATTTATGTTTGTCCTTTGTCCCTCTAGCTCGAGGTTGCAGACTGGTAGCGGAATTGTTGTACATTACAAAAAGAGAAGCAAAATAATAAAGCGAAACAAAGGGCAAATGAACACAGAGAAGTATGAAATGTGTGCATACGTTGAAAGAGCAGAGCGTCTTTTCGAGCGAAAATTAACCGACGAGATGAGATCGCCATGACACATGTCGTATCTAGCGCTCGAGACTTGGAAATCGGAACTCGCAGACGGCCTTCTGCGGGCCGCGTCCCAGCGCGTCGCAGGCCGCATGCGGCCCTCGGGCCGCGTGTTTGAGACCCCTGTCGGTCTATAGTATAGACCAACACGCTCTTTACAAACAAGCCCGCGTTTGCCCACACCGCGTGCGCAAAAACCAAATTCGGGAGAAGTGAAGCGTCTGGGCATGCGCAGTGCCGTCGACAGCGCCTCCGCAGCTGCGTGACGTCAGGGCCGCACCATGCATGCGCTACTGCACATGCGTGCTGCTAGCGGAAACATTGCGGAGCTTCGGAGGCTAGCGGAGGCGCGCTATCGGACCAAAATAGCGAGGCGCGTAGCGCGGCGTGCTAGCATGGGTCTCGCGATAACGAGTCTTGGCGAGATGAGGGAGAGCCAGCGAGGGACGGCAATTCAAGATGGCCGCCACGCCGAGCCTGTCCGGTCTGTGCGCTTCGCGATCGCGGTTCTGAGAGGTGGATTATATCTTGCTGTTGCGAGAAGTAGCCGCGACAAAGCCGTTCTACGACTGCAAGATGTAGCAATTTATGGCAAATATGCCAAATACGGCGACGAAACAAAAAAAAAAAAAAATATTTGCAGTTTGTGGTGTTACGAGCGAAGTGTGCGGCCTCCTATGCGGAGGGCAAGTTCGTCTGCTTCTTGCGCAGGGGGTAGCAGTGACGTCAGAACGCCGAGCCCTGATTGGCTGATCGCAACCCCCTATCTGAGCGTCGTCTGCTCCTTTGCAACGTCGTCTGCTCGCAACGTCGTCTGCGTCTGTCTTACCTTTCCTGCGACTTTCGGAAGCGCAGAGGCCAGATTCACGAAACGATCTTACGCCAAAACTCTGCGCAAGACAAAACTTAAGAACAAATTCGTATTCACGAAACGAAATTTTTGCAAGTTTTGCGCAGGTTACGACGAAATCCTATGGCAGCTCCAAAGCTGTCTTACGCACTTCTTACGATCAAATCAGCATGGCCGACAGCGTCGCGGTCGCGACGACCCACGGACGTTTATTTTTCTACCTGCGCTTCTGACGCGTCCCGTCTTCAAGCAGCAAGAAAAAATTAAGAAGTACTTGAAACAGACCACGACGAACAAGAGCGCTGGATCCACAAACACCCGGGAAAAGCTCCAACGGCCACGATTCCACCCAACGCGACCAAACGAGCTGGCAGTTAGGCCTAGCAGGCACTCCGCGACTCAGCGACCGTCTGCCCACGACCGGCTGGCGTGCTGAATGGAATATGCCCGCGCGACCCTTGTGAACCCTTCCCGTATTATACTTCGATCGCTGACCTCAATTTTAGATTAAGAGGTCAATTCCTTCCTCTTGTTATCTTCTTGCTTCCCGAGGCAACGGTGACTCTCGCCGGTGAAAAAGCGGTGAATCTCCGACAGACGCAGGAAAGGTAAAGCAGCCATCGCTTTGACTAGCAGACGTAAAGCAGACGACGTTAACTGCGCCAACCCGCCGACGCCGTTAAAGAGTGAGGGGTCTCGCTGCACACGAATGGAGGGAAAAAGTATTTGGGAGGGAACTTGCGGACACTAACACGCTCACTCTCTGTTCTAAGCAAACAAACCTCGGCGCCTCGGGACACCTCGCCAGTGAGTCCTTTGACTTCCCTGCTTGATGCGCGTCTGTTAGTTGTTAGACAAAAACAACGTACCGCTCGAGTTATTTCGTCTGCCCTCTCTGAAAGGCAAAGTCGAGCTCGAACTTCCGAAAGTCACAGGAAAGGTAAGACTGACGCAGACGACGTTGCAAAGTAGCAGACGACGCTGAGATAGGGGGTCGCGATCAGCCAATCAGGGCTCGGCGTTCTGACGTCATCGCTACTTCCTTTCTCATGCGCAGAAGACGAAAATGAGCCCACTTGCGAGGAGTATTCGTCCGCTTTGTCGTGAGGACAAAACCGACCAAGGAAGCGAGCGAGCAGGCTGACATGAAGAGTTTCCGTGGTGTTTCATTTTCGGTGAACAGACACAACAGAAGAGCCACGGTTGTTTCCATCTATTTTTGCAATTTTTTTCTCAGAGGTTTTTGCGCTTGACTCATATCGGATTGGCTTGGACAGCTTGGCCGGCAGTTGTATTGGATTACAAACATTATAGTCATTTAATTACAAAAGGAGCAACGATTAGAACGTTATTTAATAAAGAACAAAATATTATATTAAGATAACGACATTAATAAAAAAAATTGCGAAGAATTGCTTAAAAAGTCTGTTTTACGCAAGCCTTAGTGTCCGAAAGAACCGCTCGTGGCGTTATGTTAGCTCTCGTAACGCTGTAATCCGTAGCGGGTTGCGAACGTTTTAGCAAAACTTAAAATGGTGTTTCCTCTACGCTACATATAGAGGAGGTCGTAGCGGGTAGAGCAGCGGGAGTGACCGAACGATCTACTAAAACATTCTAATGAGTCGTACCCTGTCCAGGTCAGAGCAGCCGGACGGCCATCGCACCATCGAAAAAGAGCGCACGGTGTCGGCGGCACAAAATACTCTTAGGGCCCCCCTACCAGGTTCTGCATTATTAAAATAATATAAGTGAGTGCGAAACACCGTGGAAGTAAAGCTTAAACCGCCACAGCTGCAAAAGTTTCAAAATTAACTTACAAGTCAGCCCGACAAAGCAGTCACAACACGGCGATTGACCTTGGAAAGCTCTGCACGTAATAATCTTCAAGACGGAAAAGACGAGCGGTGATTGTGGTCGTTCATACCGATATGGCTGCTTAAGATGTGTTCATTGTGTGCGTGGACGTCATTATCCCAGGGTGTTTATTGATCCAAGCTTTAATAGTGTTGAACTTGTAAATTAAATATGGCTCCCTCTGGTCACGATCCCGATTAGTTTTAAAACCATATTGTGGAAATGTCACCTCGAGCTTATCGAATGAGTGCCCGGAAATACTCATGTTTTGAGAGGGGCAGTTTGGGGAGGGATTTTATATGGGCTCTATGATTATTGAATCTTTTCCGGAAAGGTGTCATTGTCTGGCCCACGCACTATTTATCGCATGCGCCACATTCCAACAGGTATACGACGTTACTGGTATCGCAGTTTAAGTTACCGTAAATTTTGTAGGTGAAGTTGGAGTTTGTACTCTCTGCGTTGTCTCCCGGCGTCACGTGGTTATGTACCTCGCAGCTTGCCTTACCGCATGGTCGACTCCCAGTGCTCTCAGAGACAGTTATTTTTTGCTTAACTATGGCATCCCTAAGATTGCGTGATCCTCAATATACTGCTAGGAAAACGGTTGTAGTAAACTTTGTTAGGCGTTCACTCTGCTCTAAAATGTTAAAATGTTTTTTTTTTGTGTTTTTTTTATGATTGACGTTGGGGGACTTATTGATGAAAGTCAGCACGAGGTTGGCTCGACGGCCAGTTTGTCTGGGAACATCATTTGCTTAGTAACTCGACAAGAGCCTGCGCCTTATTGATTGCATCGTCTATAATTGGTACAGTGTACTTCTGTTCTTTTAATACTTTGCGTAGTTGTTTAGCGTTGGCGTTGAAGCCGCCGTCGTTTCAACACACGCATTGGAACCTGTGGGCCTGACTATAAGGTATACTGGTTTTGCAAGGACGTGGGGGCAACTGTCGAAGTGCAAGTATTTTTGATGGTCAGTCGGCGTTCATTAGAGTTGAGTGACTGTTTTTTTACCCTCAATTATTACCCTTACGTCTAGAAAATTAACTTCGGTTTTGAGAAGAATTGTGAGTAAATCTAATAAAAGGGTGAACGGAATTAAAAGGTTCGATGAAGCTAAGCCGTAATTCCATTTTCTGTGGCCAGATTGTAAATATATAATCAATGTACCTTTTTATAAAACATCGGTTGAAGGGGGCAGCTTGAAAGGAAATTAGATTGTTGATTTCCTATGAAGATATTCGCGTAGTTTAGGGGCGTTCTTGTTCCAATCGCGGTGCCACTGGTTTGAAGAAAGAAATTTCCATCGAATTCAAAGACATTAAGGTCGAGCACGAGACATGAGAGGGTGGCATAAACGTTGCCATCTGGAAGGTCCTCGCTCCTGTATCTGTTAAACGTTTGTACGAGCAATTTGATGCCATCCGCATAGGGAATATTTGTGTACAGGGCCGACACGTCCATTGTTACAACAAAGACATCTTTAGGTACCTCCAATTTTGAAATTTCTCTGAGAAAGTGATCTGTGTCACGGACGTACGAACGAAATGTAGGAGGGATGTTTTTAATTAGGTTGTCAATGAAGCTAGATATCGGTTCGGTTAGGGTCTCTGATCCAGATATAATGAGACGACTCGGGTTGCCTTTTTTACGAATTGTTGGTACCATATAAAATCGGCCTAAGACGGCGTGTTTAGCAGTAAGAGCCTTTAACGTGTTGGTGGTGATTTCACCTTGCCTCTCAAGCCTGCCGAGCTGTTCATGTATAATTTCGGCATGCTGCTTGGTCGGTACGTTGCTGAGACTGGAATATAATTTTGTATTGTTAAGTTGTCTATACCCTTCCTGTAGGTAGTAGCGTTAAGAATAACTATGGCGCCTCCCTTGTCGGCAGGTTTGATTATAATGGCCTTTCTATAACGGGGGGCCTTGAGAGCGTTCCACTCTGAAAGAAAGAGGTTAAAGTGTTGGGGCTGTTGCTTGCCATAGGGCACTACCAGTGACGGGGAGGGGGTAAAAAACAGTTATCTTGAGCTTGGTGCTCTTTAATGTGTTCTTTTATATAAAAACAACAATCTATGACAAGAAGATACAAAAGAAAACAAAGGAAAAAAAAAAGACAATGACAACAACAATGTGTTCGATCATGCAATAGACGATGAATCCATACCCGGCAGCCAATTCTTCCTTCTTTTATGTGGCGTGCATGTTTCGGGACGAAGCAATATTTGCGTTTCTTGCTTTTGGGGCAAATATAAATAAAACCCGAGAGAAAAGAAGGAATCGCTTCATTAGGAGCATAGAGTGGGACACTCGCACAATCCATAACAATATCGCTGGCATAATCAATCAAGGGCCTGCCTTCGCGACGCAACGTACGGCGCTTTAGTTTCCATTAATGACTTCCCTTACCGAACGGCGTCTATTCAAAGAAGCACTTCCAAACGTGTGGCCAAATGGAGCCAAAAAAAAAAGAGAGAGAGAACGAGAAAAAATATATTTTACGCAATCGTTTTTGGAATATTAATGGTGTGTTGCCTAGCGTGGTATAGTTACATGTATGAACGTGCGTTGGCAAGCCAACCCGAGGGATGTTATTGAAAGGTTCCCTTGGATACCAATGAAGAATACCTTCTCCTTACGACCCAATTACGCGAAAACGTAAACGTTTTAGTTTTTTTTTTCCTATAAATATACCCGAGGCTGAAGAAAATAGAGCGCTTTGATGTTACTTTAATAAATGTAGTTTCTCGTTTTGGAAACCCCGGCTCCGTGTTGTTCCTCACGGATGGGCATGCAGCAAGGCAACCTTCACCACCTCGGGAGGGCACGGGGCTCCGGCCATCGTTCCTGCGGTGAGAGTCGCATGTCAGTCAAAGCCGCCAGTAAGCTCTGCCGGTCTCGTCTCATTCAGGAAGACCTAACCAAGTAACGTATGGCCACCGTGCGGACGGTCGTGTAGATCGCGAGGTGCGTGAAGTCCGTGGAATTTTATACGTCACATAGCACAAGTCCTCGAAAATAGAAAATAGTCCGGTTGTGTTGTTGTAGTCGTTCCATAGCCAGAACGAACGGGGCGTCAAAACCTGGCGTAGAAAACGCAAACTGTTCTCAAATTGTTTTTTTTTTTTTTTTTACGGATATAGATTTTCAAAAGAAAACCATGAAAACTACACAAATGCGGTACGCGCGAGTGAGTTATGCAGCCAGGCGGACATCATGCTCAAAAGAGAAGACAACTAAAAGATGACTGATTAACGAGAATTCACAAAATACTTTTTGAATTAGACATTCTATGGCACATGTTTATATTGAAGAAATGGAAGCAACAAACGTCGAAAGCCAACGGAGTTTTTAAAAATCCTGGATCGAGCATGCAGTTGGATTTACTCATTGTCAAATTTTGTTCTGGAAATCATTCAATACTGAAACGAAACGCGCGATACCTGCCGGCAGGACAACCCTCATTTGACGCCGGAGGGTCAGGTGTTAATGACTAAGTTTGCGTCACTATTTCGCGTCATAGCGCACCGGAGTTGATTGCAGTCGGTGTTTTGTGGCTGGGGAAATAAAGCGACAAGCCACCTCATCGTTATCGGCCGTGACGAGTTGCTTTGCTTTGCTCGGCGAAATCAGTGGAAAACGTTCTAATCGGAAATGCAAATTAGGTAAAAAAAAATAAAAGGAGTTTGAGCATAAACTATTTAACAAACTGCTAATCCTTCGACGTGCTGTGACGCAAAAGTGGCGAAATTTTGCCGTCAAACTAGGGTTGTCCTATCGGCGGTCATCTCGCGTTTGGTTTCGGTGTCGGCAGATTTCTAGAACATGTCATTGAATAACTCGAACTGCGTGCTCGAATTAGGATTTTTAAAAACTGGGCTCGTCTTTGACACTGATTGCCTCCATTTCTTTAATATACACATGTGCCCTAAAACGTCTAATTAAAAAAGTAATTAGTGAGTTTTTGTTAATTATTTACCGAGTAGTTGCATTTTCGCTTGAATATAATGCTCGGCTATACTTCGTTTCACCTTATGTGCGAGCGAAGGCAAAGCTGGAAGCGCGAGCACGAAAGCTCCGTGCATTCAGGCTTTGCTAGAGCGCGCGAGCTGGAGAGAAACGCAAAAAGCGCTGGTCTCGCGCTTTTAGCTTTGCCTTCGCTCGCAGATAAGGTGAAACGAAGTATAGCCCTACAACTCACTTGAGCAAACCGAATTTGCGTGGCTTTCAATGGTATTTTTAGAAAAGTTTGTAATGAAACAACCTATAAAAAAAAAATGGGTACGTGTCTGTCCGTTTATTTTTTGTTACCTCGCTCCAGGGTTCCATGTCTATCCTTAACCAGCGCGCCCGCCTACTTGCTTAACGTTTGTATTTTTTTTTTTGCGACTTTAGAAGTTTTTTTTAAACGGGGATAGATGATTTGCCATGCTGTTCTCCGCCTGAGCAAGGGGTAGCGGAAAGGGGAGAGGAGGAGAAGGAATTGTAAATATGGAAAGAAGTTAGCGATCTCTGGGTTCTGCAGCGCAACCTTTCGCTCCACGTGCTCTGAGCTGGTGCGCGCTAGCCCGCTCGGTCTCCGGTTTTCCTGGTATGGATAACACTCCGCGCGGGATGTGCGTTTTTCTTACTTCTCGCAGTTCAGAGCATTCCTAAAGGAGGTGCTACTGGTCAGCATCTTTGAAACAGAAAGGGCAAGTGGGCGAGTTATTTTGCGATCATTGCACCTTGCGTGCTGGGGTGGCAGTGGTGTTCCTAAATAAATTACGAGTGAGCACCGTCTCCCGTCGGCCCTTCCCACTTGAAATTGGGGTATGGGCAAAAAACAAAAAAACCGCCCGCAGTTTCTTTTTTTTTTTTTTTAATTCGCGAATTTTAAGCAAACACACGCACCCGACAGGCGCTTCGTTGCAACGGACTACGGCGTCTGCTTTTCGCTACCCAACCTTAATGCTGATTAAAAAAAAAAAAAGTGGTTAGAGATATTATTTGTATCACTATTGAAGTTGCACAGCGGCCAACTCAGCCTCTAGCCGCTTCGTAAGGGCATAAAGGCAAGAGAAGCGATGCTACGACGCATCAGCTTCCTGTGGGACGCTGCGCTATTTCTGCACAGCAAACGGCTTGGCTATCGTGAAAACCCGCTTCACCTTCAAAAGGTCATAATACTAGACTAGGCTTGAGAAACGCCGTGTATCACGGTCTTGATTCGCTAGAAATTCCAGAGTGATGAGAGTAGCTGCGCTCTGGGATGTATTCATTGCGTTTACGCCTACTAAGTTAGAACTTAGCAACCCGTTTTCTTTTTTTTTGAGGGGGGGGGGGGGGTGGTGGGGGGGCTGCTTGGTATAACAATGGCGCCTCTGTCCTCGTTGCAAATGCAAATACTCATATAACATATGGTCTATTGCAGGTTACCATTGCAGGACAAGCCTTCCCCCCCCCCCCCCCCGCCCCCTCCCCCCACTCTTTCCACTTTAACAAAGAGAATGCCGGAGAGGAGGCGAGTCCCGCCTCATCTCCTGTCCAACGTTCGCTCTGCTAAAGTGGGGAAAGCGGAGGGCTATTAGGAGCTTGTCCCGCACTTTTAAACTGTCACTGACTAAAGAATGTGACAAGCAGATCAGCATGCAACGACTTTATAGGGCTCTTGCTTCGTGCTGGAATGAGTGAACTTTAAAGGCACCTATACGCAGCTTTAGCTGGTGTGCCTCGTTATTTACTTAATACAACGTCTAACATGTACCAAACTCGCTTAATTTGCGAGAAAGCGCGCGCAATGAGAAGCTCCACGCGGCAGCAAAGCTCCGAACTGGCCACCAACTCGTACTGTGCCTTGACGGTACTCAGCTGTACGGCGAGTGACGCCCTAATAAGAAAACATGTTCATCAGTTTGATGTACAGCCGACTTACGCGTTCAGTGGAAAAGGGGATATGGAATCGGAGAAAATAAATAAAAAGCGATAGGATATATAAAAGAAATCTCGAATGCAGAAAAAACTTTGGTGGGACAACGCACAGACGTCAAAGCGTCGCCGCGTATCTTCTCCGGAAATATGGAATTTTTCCGTTTGGTTCCGCAAAGAGCGTCGTACGAATTTCGTACAAGTCATCTTCCCTTATCTTACTATTCGTTCCTGATTTTTGTTCATCATAGCCTCAGCACGACGAATTCCCATCTCGCAGATGTCTCGTCATATGACGGAACGAATCGAAATGAATAAATAAACGCCGCGCGGACATAAATTCCTCGTCAAACTGTTGGGAAGAACTCGCGGCAGTGTCGGTGTCGCGTTTCCCCCTCCCGTTCAACCGTGCGGCGGCGACGCGTCAGCGAGCGCGCGCCGTTCGAGGAAATTAATAAGCAGGTAAAAGCCTGGAGGCAAGTCCATTAGAGTCCGCTGTCAAACCGCCTCTGAGCTGCGCTTTGCGCAGAACGCCGAGAAAGACACCTCTCTGCCTCACTCCCGCAGAGTGTTCGCTCGCGTCAAACTCGAATGAGATGCGGGCCACTAAAAACTGCCTCCACACGAGAAGACCCGTGGTGACTACATGCTCCGTTCACCTCTAAGCTGACAGTGGGGTGGAAGCTATGGGGGGGGCACGTCCCACCAATCAGCAGCCTCCCTTTTCGTCACGTGACCTCGCTCTCTGCGCGTGGGTGGAGCGTGATCACGCAGGGAAAGACAGACGTATGACTCGCCCGACGAGCACGTAGCTTCCCCCACACTGTCAGCTTAGGGGTGAACGGATTATAGGAAGCTCTTTGGCGTGTCTGGTACGGGGCACGTATATCCTCAGGGGAATTCCGAACCGGGGGGCTCCTGAAAGACCCCAGACGCGTCCGCTGCTGCATCGTGCACCTAGAGCTCATACATATTCGCGAAGGAGGGGCGTTGACGCATGCCTGCAACCGTAGCGGCTTCCTCGACTCGCGGAATCGAATCATGCGCGGTGTCAAGTCTATTCGGGGGAACTCCCGGTAGCCGCTGAACTCTTGCAGGGTGAGACGCATGACTTGAGGAGACGTCAAAACGTTGGAGTCTGTTCGCCCCGCCGAACCTGACTGTGGGGAACGTCTCGTCGAAGGAGCGTTGTAGGTGCTACCGAAAAAAAGTAACGAAATACGTTACGGGTTACTTGAAAATAAAATGAACGCGTTACCATCCTACGTTAGTTCAATATAAAAAAGAACGCGTTACCGTTACCGATAAAAGTAAAGCACGTTACTTTTGCGTTACTTTTTTATTTATGAATTAACACGTGTTATACTCCTGTCATACGGGCACCTAAAAGAACCTTTACGCCAAAGGACCTTTAGTGTAAATGTCATTTAAGCAGTGCCACACGGGAACTCAAATTGCATTTAGCGTAAAGGCCCTTTTCCCGAACCTGGGTTCCCACTAACTCCTTTGCGGTTGTTGAAGGCGTACTCTCGAGTCTCGTCAGCAACGGTCTACACTAGGGAAGCTAATTGAAATAAAAGATCGTACTGATATCTGAAATCAATGTTTTTGTATGTTTATTATTGAAAAAGAGCGTGTTTCACGTATAGTCTGACTCTGTACGTATACCTAGGAAGGGGTCGCCGCGCTTCCATTGGAGCGTTCAGGCGGCCTGGGCGCTGATACGACTTTGGGAAGATCGGCTGGAGGACCTCCGACGCGTGCGATGAAACTCAAGCGCCAGCACGACCCCGAACCGAACAGGGCAAAAGCGTAGCGGAAGCACAAAAAGAAGCGGGAGCACTGAGAAACGTTAGGACTGAGGCCCTGATTCCCCTGGGTAGACTGAGTGAGAGGGAGACGCTCAGGGTTGCCGCTAATTCCCACAAAACCACTTCGCTTGGGCTTAAAGTGGACTTTGTTGTAATCCCTCGACTGAACTTGTCTTTTTTTTTTTAATATTTTGTTTGCTTCAGAAAAAACTTTAAAAAATTATTTATATCGCCAAAATATAATTTTTCTGGCGTGAACGGGATTTATGCGTTTGAACAAGATACGAGACTTCAATCGCTGTAAACATCGTCTAAATTAAATGATATTTACTTGCGCTGTCTGGCTCGGCAGAAGGACATTCGAAAATCCTAGAGGCCTTTGGCGTAAAGGTCCTTCTAGGTGCCCGTCTGACAGAGGTATGGGAATTTATGGTGTCAGTATTATTTTCCACAGTCAATGTTTGAGGAACGCTGGCCGTGGCTTGTGTTCGCGCTTTCTGCTTTGTGATTCGCTCTTCGGCTTTCTCATGCCGCAATCCCATTGGCTATGAAGCGATAATGAAAATCTTGGCACTCCAAACGCCTGCAGCGTTTCCGAAGTAGTCACTGACGAGAAGTATCATTTGAACCGGCATAAATTATATTTATAACGAAGAGCTGGACCGTCGTTGCTTAATGTTGCAAGTTGTCCGCTTTTGTTATCCTTTGGAATGTAAAATGTAAAACATGCAACGAGTTCTGCATTAAAAACAACATATATATATATATATATATATATATATATATATATATATATATATATATCCGCGTTCTGTACAAAAAACGTTGGATTGCCCACGTAAAAAGGGCATAGCGAATTGAAATCTTTAAGTCTAACGTTTTATTCTTTGTTATTTTTCAACCTGCAGCGCCGGCATCAGGTATTATCCCAGTGGGCAAGCAAACAAACAAAAACGTTCCCGCATTTGCGGCACAAACAGTCTAACTAGACAGGGCATTCCAATCCTTGATGCTCTTAACAACAAAAAAGTAATCACTTCTACCCAATTCCGTCCTGGTACGGAGCTCGCGTATTTTGTGTATGTTATCTTTACTTTGTGAAATAGTATTTGGAGGTAAAAAGTATGAAGAAGTTTTGATGCCAATGGATTTATGATATATACTAACAACTTTAATCAATTTTTTTTTCCTCGGAGTGCGAATAAACTAAACGTACCCTAACTTTTTTTTTTTATAGCACTGATATTTGCACAACGGTTGTACCGTCGCGGGACGAAGCGAGCAGCACGGGTTTCTAATCTTTAGATCTTCCACGTGGTTTCTTTGGGAAGGGTCCCAGACAGCGCAAGTATACTTCAACACCGGACGCACATAGGCGACACGTGCATGCTTTTATATATAGTGGTTTGATTTTTTTTTAACTTTCGACGCAGAATTCTAGGTGTCCGACAGGCACTCATAACAACATGGTACATATGTCCGTTCCATGTGCAACCAGCTAAAAGATCTGTCACACCTAGATATCTGGATGTTTTCTTTTTTGCACAACTTCATTGTTTAATCGAGTACAACTACCATGGACACATATTAATTTACTCTGAGCTCCATCTTCCACTCCATTGAGTAATTGAGTATTTCCATTCAAGTCGTTATGCAAATGTATGGAACTCTCCTCTCCCGTAATTTATCTGTAAAGAACGGAATCGTCGGCAACCAATCGTACATTTGAACTCATGCCTTTCAAGTAATATAACTAATGACCAACTTTCAATACAGAGCGACTTTAACAGTCACAAGACAGTCAGAACTTTGTCCTAGAAAGGTGGCGTCCATGTGGCAATTAAAAAATGTTTCTCCTCGGCAGTTGTTGATTTACAGGCTAATATTGAAATATATTTTGTTTGAGTCAAATTTGAATTTCCTTATATCTTGATAGGCGTCTGTTATAGACCTCCAGAAGCGGATGCATGCTCATTCAAGGATTGTATGAGGTTCTGAATTTTTTAACACTGCGTTATCATCAGTGCCCCGTATTTATTGGGGGTGATTTTAATTACTCTGGAATTGACTGCGTTGAGTGTGTGCCTGATAATAATTGCGGAAATATTTCACAGTGCAAAGGCTTCATCGATATTTGCAGAGTTTGTTCACTTCATCAAGTTGTGTTAGTTCCAACGCGTGAAAATTTTGTTCTTTACCTATTTTGGCATCGATCCCTGACCTAATATTATCTGTTCATGTCGTTGAGACAATAAGTGATCATAGAATTGTCTTGGTAATGCAAACATTGGCGTGTCTGAAAAATCTTGCGAAAACAAGCTTATCTTTTACTATGCTAGAGCGAATTCTTCCGAGATTGCGTCAACCATTGGAACGTTCCTCTATGACTTTCAGGTTTTCTTAGGTCTCAGATCAGTGGAAGAAAACTCGAGCTTGGTCAAAGTAAATCTTTTAGAAACTTTGAATCTATTTGTGCCAAAAATAAACATAACATCAACAATGAAAAGCCTTGGTTTACTAGACAATTAAAAGCCTTCTTAATACAAAAAAAACAACAAAAAAAACGACTTTATTCTAGAGCAACAACTGCGAACACTACAGATTCATGGGAACAATTTGTAAAACATTTTAGACTTTCTAAAGAATCAATTGAAAATGCAAATCAGCGATGCTATGGTGAGACACTTAAAGCATTATTGAGTTCTAATCCTAGAAAGGTTTAGAAAATCGTTAGCCTCCGAATAAATAGCACGATTTACGTGGCCTTACTGATGATCATGGCAACACATTGTCTGACCTGGAAAGTGAAATTTATTTTAATCAATTTCTTGGTGAGGTTTTTACTGAAGATTCAATTCCACTGCTTGCATGTGATGTTAGTTATCACAGTGCATTTCTTAAAGGGGCGATGTAACACTTTTTGTACATTGCGCAATTACCGCTAAGGACGGATCCCTGACGCTAATGACCTATGAAACACGCGTTCGTTTTTCACCCCACGCAATAGAAGTCCCGGAAAAAATTATAGAAAAACGAGCAGCGTTCACCCCCTCACCTCGCAGCCAGAACAAGGGGACACGTGATCTGGAGCCGATTATATGCCGCCAATGTTGATCATAGCCACGCGCCGGGATTGGCAAAGCACAGGACATGCGCTGAGTTCCAGACATTGTTATGGCTCGGCTATTGTCGTCATTGCAGCAATTGGACAAGGGCGACTAACCGAATGCTTTTCGAGCTAGTAATTATCACGAGCCCAAATTGAGTGTCCACACAATGCTCGGGTCCAGTCTATGAACCGCATTTAAATATCGTCATATGGGTGTACTGCGATCCCCACGTTACGTCATCAAATTTTGCCAGGGAGAGATTGAATGAAAATGATCACTTTTGTCCTTGAAATTACACCGCAACCAAGGCGTTTCTAGAGCAGTGGCGTTGCGTGCGAGTATCCTTGAGTCCCAGGTGTGCCAGTAAGCTCGTGTAAAGTGAAAAACATTCCAATTGAATATCGTTGCACCGCTCCCTTAATCAAATAAGCGTCGACTCCCACAGGATTAGCCAGCTTACAATCAAACGCTCCCATTCTTCAAGTCAGGGAAGTGATGGTATTACGTCCAAACTACTAATGCTCACTTTGCCATAATTATCGCCCAATTTCCCTAAACAGCATACCCTGTAATTTCCTTGAACATGTTATCTATAGTCACATAATTAGTTGTCTCTGAGATATTGTCACGAAGGAACAAACGAGGAAACAAAGAATAACTGGGGAAACTGAAACGTTTAATGGAGGCAAACTTGTGCCCAAAAATAAAAAAAGGAAACAGAAGATAACAGCAGAGCGGTCGCGGGCGTCGAAGTCGGCGAAAGAGCAGAGTCGAACGCTGGGGCGAAACTGACTCCGCTCGCCCTGCGGAGTCCCTTATGTACCCTCGTGGGTTTCTGGATCATTCGGCGTAGAACTTTCGGCGCGTAGAACATTCGGAACTCGATCAGACAAGAATGTTCTCGAACTTACGGGAAGGCCAAGTTGAAAGATTAAATAAAAGGACAGTCCGCTGGCTGGAATCGAACCCCGGCTTTCTGCATGGAAGGCCACGGGCGCGCTGCCTACTTAGTCAGCTGCGCTCGCGGCAATATAAACGTCATCTTCCCTAACCAACACGGTTTCCCTAAAGGAAACTCCTGCGAGACTCAGCGTTTTTTTTTAAATTTCTTACTGATGTGCGCAAGAACATCCATTCTCAAACACAGACTGATGCTAGATTTTTTTTTTTTCGAAGACGTTTGTCCGAATTTGTATTAGCGTTTATTAAAAAAAAAAATTGAAGCTCTTAAAATTCAGCAGTCAGCTGTTGTATGGATCAAGGAATTCCTTTCCGACAGAACCGAATCATGCAGTCTCAGTTCGTAATGACTCATCTCATAAAATTTAGTAACATCAGGAGTTCCTTAGGAATCGGTCCTCGGCCGGCTTCTTTTTTTATTTTGTGTATATGATCTCTAATTTAATCTGCTCAAGAATCAGACTTTTCGAGGATGACTACATAGTTTATAGGCGCATAGTTAACAAAAACAATAGCTTCACCCTGCAGCGTAACCTAAATTTTTTAACATCATGGCGCGAGAATTGGTAAATGAGCAGCAAAACTACAAAGACTAAACTTATGACATTTTCTAACAAGAACACGACAATTACTTCTGACTACGAAACAAACGGGTTCAGAAACAAAAAAGTAAGCAATTATAAATATTCAGGTGTAATACGTACAGAAAATATAGATTTGAACCTGCATATTAGTTACATCATTAAAACACAAATTGTACACTGAACTATTTTTAGAAGAAATTTATATTCAGCACCTTATGATGTTCGCTTGTTAGCTTACAGGTCCTTCATTCATTCGACGGTAAAATGTGCTGACCTAACTTAGAGTCCCTGGCAAGATTGCTTAATAAAAAAAGTTTAGTCGATCTAAAACAAAACCGTTCGCTCTATTTTTAGACAATACTCTTTTACGTCTAGTGTGGCAGCTTTAAAGTCTAAAGCTGGCCTCAAATCTCCACGCAACAGATGCAAAGTATCGCGATTGACCCCACTTCACCAAATAAAATATCATAATCCGCATCTTAAAAGTCCGCTGCCACTCCCCCCTCCCCACACCCTCCACAAATATTTTCTAGACACGATCACCGGTCCAAAATCCGGCTGCCCTCATGTCGTACCGAGTGGCATTCCGAGTCTACTTTAAATTACCTGCCCGAGAGTGTAGTACACATCTTTGACGGTACTCAATTTCGGAGTGCTAGTTAAGAATTATTTTACGTATTTCAGCCCTATGCACTACATTAGATTATTGTTTTCTTTGTTTCTTCTTTTCGGTAAGACTTTGTAAAATCTTCTTGAATTTTGTGTGTTTTGTATTCAAAGTATTTCTTATTTTTTTGTTCCCTCCTCATGTACTGCCTTCGGGCGCTCTGCGGCAATTAAATGAAATAAAATCAAATTAATATAATTGACGAATCTTCAAACTAACAAAGGTTTCAACACGGAGCACTGTGGCACGCCAGATGTTACGACAACATAATCAGATGTCGCACCGTACAAGAAAACACACCGACGAGGCAAGAATATATCCTCTATTACTCACTTTAAGATGTCAGTGTTCATGGTCAAAAACTCTAACTTGTGTGATTACAGTGAGTGTGATACATGGTCGAATGATTGCCTAAAGTCTAAAAATGCACAGTCAATCTGTCCACCTCCATCGAGACTTGTAATTAGATCATGATACAGTTCAGTCAATGGCGTTGCACATGAGTAGCCCTTTCTAAAACCATGTTGGGACTCAAATTAAAAAAAAAAAGTCACGCGAGCCGAGCTGTTTCTGATTTGACAAAATAAAATATGCTCCAGTAGTTTACAACATATCGACGTTAGGGAAATTGGTCTGTAATTCGTTACATTACGCACATGCACTATTATAACGTACTTCTAGCTGTTTTATTCGTTCTCAAAAGTACTACTCTACAGACGTAAAAAAGGCTGATAGCTACAAGGGGTGGAGAGCTCCGCGGATGACCAGGTTAAAACGCTTTGGCTCGAAAAATGCTATCATTGCTTGGATACGGATGGTGCGATGTGGCATCATCAGTTGCCATCTCGAACAAGAACAGACAATACAACCAAGACCTAACTACACAGGTGCCTACACCAGCTCCGCACCGCTGGCCAATCGCAGCAGGCGGTGAGGTCCTGGTCCCTTGGCACCGCTTGGTCCCGCCGCGTCGATTAGGGCCCCAGCTCTTCGTCTGGGGGTGTATTCCGACAGCATGATCGAGAGCACCTTGATCTCAATCATGCGGTCAGAATGCCTATGGGAATGCCTGAAGCTTTCAGAAACAGTTCTGGGTCGTACACGACGCTCGCCTTGTTCATTTCAATGAATGACACGACATTATTGCGTAAAAATGCCGGAAAATATACAAGGATCATTTGGCACTAAATCAACCAAAACGTCGCGTGCTGCATAAATCAAATCAGAGTATTATACTACTTCATCCCAAGGGTTGTGTGCAACGCTGTTAAAGCAAAGGGCCGTAAAAGGGAGGCATTGGAACGCAGTTTCCTTGCCTCGACTTTTTGTAGAAACAAAAAGCGCAACTTTGATAAAACTGCGCCAAAGTACGACGTGTTTAAGCTTTTCTAGTGATTATCATCCAGGCAAAAATGCCTAGTCACTTGATTGTGGACGCATGCACGGCGTCTGCTATACTGCAGAGCAGAGCATACACTGGCCGTGCTCAGAACGCGCTCTACAGCCCAGTGGACGAATATGCTAGCACGTGGAAGGCGATGAGTGGAATAGTCTATACTTATAGTAAAGTTATAGCATTCTTAGTATATAATTCTGATAACGCCAATAGTGATACCCGATACTTCGCTGACGCCTTTGTGCATGCATTACAGATCGTTATTGGAGATATGCGGAGCACAAGTTTTCATGCACAGGGGTTGCTATGATGTCACAACGCCGAGCTCCTATTGGCTGATTAAAAAATATAGTGGGTAGACCTCAAGGCATCTAGCATTTAGGTCTACCCACTATCCTTTCAGTCAAAACCAATCATAGCTCGGCGTCGTTCTGGCGTCGCCTCAACCCTTGCACAAGAAGCAGCCGACTTGCTCCCCGCATTGGAACGATCCGTTAACATTCCCTAATGATACGATGCATGTGCAAAGCCGTCGGCGTAGTGTCGGGTATTCTTATCGGAGTCATCGTAACGACCCCCTAAATCTACCTAATACCAACAACTTCCGTATCGTAATTAGTTTGGAGTCCCGTCCCAGCGAGTTTCCGTTCGAATCGATACGGGGACGCCCTCTGAACAATCGCAGCTCGCCGACCTGGAAGCTCCCGGCTGCGACGCCCCGACCTTCGCCAACAATGCACCGGATACCGACGAGCCCGGCGCCCATGGAGCGACCCTGAAACACAGGTGAAACACACGCACCGGCACCCCACGTCCGATGCGGGCCGCCGATTGGCTCGCTGTGCAGGGGCCCGTGGCGACACGCCACCTCCGGCACTTCCGGCGACGCTACTTCCGGTTGGCCTGCCCCCCTTCGACCACACCGTAGCCCCTAGCTTCACGGACGGCGCATCGGTTGGAACTGCTCCGGATGTAGCGCCGACTTCACATCACACTTTTCCTCTTCGTTTTTCGGATGTGCTAGGTTCGCTAAACATTGGTTGCGAAGTGCCGAGTTTTGACCACAAGATCGCCCTACTTCGACGTGCGAAGATTCAAACCGTAAATTTTGTTGTCTTCCGGGGAATCGGAAGGGAGCTGTTCCCAGAAAACAAGCTGTCGTGTGCTTATTAATAAAAATAATAGACTTGGCACAGGCGGGTGAGAGGCGAACAGACGGAGGAAAGTACGTAAACCCCCCGGTTTGTTCTGTCTTGTGCGCACTATCAACTTTAGGGCGTACCACAATCAGTCCTTTTTTATTTTTCGGAGCAAATGAGAAATAAACGCTGGTTCACACATTTCGATCGGATGCGTGCAGAGCAACCAAAACGACAGCAACAACCGGAACACCGGGATACGCGCGGCTCATCTTCACAAAGCAACTTTTGCATTGATTGGCACGTTGTGCGCGGCGAACGCTTCTGTGACTGTCGTTGCTGTCGTTGCTGTCGTTTCGGTCGCTCTGAACGCGAGCTACTCAACTGTCTGAACCAGGCTTTATATTGTAATGAGTTAGCATTAGAACGCTCGTTTTGACGAAAACCCGGTGGCGTCTTTCGTTTGTCAGCGCCGGGGACAGTGAGAGAAGGAGGGGGACAGGGTGATGCCTGCAACGCTCCCATTGGTCCGAAGTGCTGATGTCAGCACGCGTCAACCTCTCCCTCTCTACCCAGCGCTGACAAACTGACGGACATCGCCGGGTTTTTGTCAAAACGAGCCCTTTCGCTTTCGTCAAAGGCAAATTGACGTCAATATCCCCGCTAAATAGAGGGGAAATTGACGTCACGTAACCTCAACACCGATTCAGTTTCCCCGCTAAATTTAGCGGGAAAAATTACATAACATCACTTCGTGGCACGCCACCCATGAACAAATTCAGGTTCTCCGCTAGATTTAGCAGGAAAATTGATGACACGTGAGCTTAACACCAATTCAATTTCCCACTAAATTTAGCGGGCAAACTGAAGTGGTGTGTAGGTCTGTGACGTCCCATAATGCAACGCTGCACATTAAGTTTCCCGCTAAATTTAGCTGTAAAACTGTCGTCATATAACCTCAACACCAATTCAGTTCCCCTGCTAAATTTTGCGGGGAAACTTCGACGTCCCATAATGCAACGCGCGAAGTTACGCCGGCGGTGACGCTGACGCAGCTCAATGGGAAAACGGGCTGCGCTCTAAAAAGTCCAGGAAGAGCCATTGGTGGATTCTTAGGGAATGCGTTAGCATGTCCCTTGGGAAACGCCACACACGTTCCCCTATGGGAAACGCTAGCACTGACCCCGTAACGAGGCCAAAAGGAGGAAGCAGAAAACCGCATCTCCACGTCGTGAATGATGTTGATTGGGGCGAAGCTCTGGTTACAGTGTTCTAGAGGGCGTAGTGGCAAGAGCGGCGCCCGCTTACAATGACGCGCGTGAAGACGGTCGATGTAGACACCGCAAGTGGCGCTGGAGTTCTGTGCCCTAGGAGAATTGATGGCACGTGTGCGATGAACGAAGAAGACGACGAGGGTGACGCGGTACGCTTCTCCAAAATGTAGCACCGTAGAACTTCTTTCGTGTATCACTACTGCGTGGTGCACGTTAAAGACCCCAGGCTAGCGGTTGTACTGCACTGGCTAAATTGCTCATCTACAGCTGGGAGACTCGTCGCCCCTGTGAGGCAGACCAAGTTCTAGGCTGTATAAACATACAACACAACCCAATTTTTTTTTCGCAGCTATTAAGCCTGCAGCCCAAGTGATAGCGTTGCTGAACGATGTGTCAGTACTGGGGGGGGGGGGGGGGGGGAGTCGATATTAATTAAATAATCTCCCTCGAAACACGGGACTATTTCAAGTGAGGATAGCACACCCTCTAGAGGCATTAGTCCAAAGGCAGAACTACAATTTACTATACTTCGTTTCACCTTATGTTGTACCGCAGCGAAGGCTAGAAGGGCGAGCTCATAGCGTTGGCAGCTGCTCTTAATTCACGAGAGCGTGTGCCGCCGAGATGTGCCCCAGAGCAAAGAGCTCGCGCTTGTAGCCTTTCCTGCGGTACATCATAAGGTGAAACAGAGTATACAGAACAACATTAGCAGTTGTTTCGCACCGCGAAAAGCTCCAATCAAACCACAGTACTAAGCGCCTAACAGCGCTGATGATGGGGCTGACGGTGTCGCGCTCCTTGGGCACAGAACAGCAGCGCCATGGTGTCGTCTACGCGCAAAATCTTCCCAAAGCGTCCGCCGCTCTTGCTACTACAACCCCCTCTAGAACACTGTACTCTGGTGGTGCTTGTCTGCGTAGACGCTGAGCCGCAGCATGCCGAGCCTTTCGTTCGTTTTCATCCATGTCACGCTGCGGAGCACGTGACATGGATGAAATGCTCAAATCCGTATATAACCACGTTCCATACCACACATTCTCTTTCCGACATGGATGAAAACGAACGAAAGGCTCGGCATGCTGCGGCTGAGCGTCTACGCAGACAGGCTCCACCAGAGCTTCGCCCCAATCGACATCATTCACCACGTCGAGACGCGGTTGTTTTTTGCCCTACGCGAGCACAGGAGCACGTGCTCACGTCCTCGTGAGCAGGTGAGCGCGTGAGCTCACGAGCAGGAGCACGTGCACCCGACGGCGGACGGACATACGGACATGTCTAGCCCCTGCTCCCCTAAAAATTTAGGACGCAAAAGAGGAAGCCAAAAGAAAACGCTAGAACAGAAAAGTGAAGGGGTTAGCGTTAGCGATTTCCAAAGGAACGTGTGTGGCGTTTCCAAGGCTCATGCTAACGCATTCCCTAAGAATCCACCAATGGATCTTCCTGTAATGTTTTGTTTATATTTTATGCATTCCTTATGCGACGCAGTGCTAGGGTGACCAGACGTCCCGTTTTGGCCGGGACAGTCCCGTTTTCGAGGTCCACTTCTGTCGTCCCGCCTTTTTGTCCCAATAAAGAATCATGTCCCGTTTCCCGGACATAATTCTTTTTTCCCATATAAGTGCACAGACATTTACAACCGAGTCTTGCAGGATAAAGTCCTGCTTAGGAAACTTCAGTCGTCGGCAAATACTCCCACACCTTCCAGCCCCCCCCCCCCCCCCTCCCCCCCCCCCCCTTTTCCCCTTCGCTGGGATGTCCCATTTTCTACTTTGAGGAATATGGTCACCCTACAGTGCAGAGTTACCTTGACTTAAAGTACATTTCATTCCTTCGCCACTTCGGTTCAGTCGCACAGATGTTCTTGTATTGATAATAGAGCAGTTTCTATACGTTTTAATAAAAGCTGGCACACATTTTCTGGCACGTATATTTTCGGATTTTAACGGGCTGCCGCGGAAACACTCTTGCACAGTTGTATCTGTCAATCACTTTGTTTCATTTATTTTCTTGAGCATTCCTTCTGCTTCTTCGTCAACGAATGCGACAATCTATGCATCGTTTTTTTATATTTTACGTTTCATAATTTATTACACGGTTTTACTTTACAGAACTGGTGCCACACTTCTTGTTTTGAATTTGCACCGCGTGTGCCAGTTTATCACATGGCAGCACTCTCAGCCTAACTTATTGCTTTCGTGGCATCTCTGCACAAGCAGTGAGCTGCGTTTTCCCTGTTATTTAAACGAATAACCTGGCCGAAGTGTCACCCAGCTTATTCGTTTTTCGTTAAGAGCAAAAGGAATGAACTAGAAAACAAGCAAAAAAATAACGGAATGTCTCGTTTATTTTTTTTTTATTGTCCCTGTCAATTTTAGTTCCTTGTTAGATCTTCATCTATTCAAATTCAAAATGCCCAAGGTCGAAAATGTTTGAAGGCATGCAGTGTCGAATTACGTCTTTGCATTGTATTGCTTTATGCAGTGAAACGTCGTATTGGGTCTAATGACATTCAACCGTAACAAAATAAAACATATGCCATTTACCAAATGCTCCTCCCAGATTCCCAACCTCTTACTTTTTTAATAACAATTCTGTCGAACTCAATTCTACATATAGGCACCTGGGTGTCCACTTTCAGTCTGATTTATCCTGGCACTACCACATTGATCTCACCGTTGCTTCCGCTAACGGTTCCCTTGGATTTTTGAAGCGCGATTTTAAACAAGCACCCACTGATTTACGAAAACTTGCTTATATCGCTCTAACCCACCTCACAATTGAATATGTTTCTGCCTTATGGGATCCTCAGTAAGTCTACATTATAAGTAACACCAAGTCCCTGAAGAACCGTGCTGCTCTTTTCATTTGTTCTGACTAATCTCCATTTTCCAGTGTCACCGCATTAAACCATCATGCTGAGTCGCGAGACCATATCACGCCGCCGTTAACATGCCCGTCTGTCATTATTCCACAAGCTCTATCACCACGCATCGCTTCACGACGATTTTTTTTAAACACCCACCATTATCTTTCTATGTCGCGATCATTCATTCAAAGTATGGCGTATCACATGCCACTCATCTAATGTGCGATCATACATACCACGAACCATAATCGACTGGAACCAACCTACCGGCTCATATTGCAACTGAACTACATGTCTAACTTCCAAGAGCTCGTCCGCAGTTATCCTAAATCTTAAGCATCCTTTTTTATTCCTTGTTCTTATATTGTCTTTGTATGCTTTTTGTGTTTCTCTGTGTGTATTGTGATGTGTTTGCGTGCCCTCCACCCCCCCCCCCCCCCCCCCCCCAACCCCCTATGTAATACCCTCCTGCAGAAATCCTTTAGGGGTATTTTGAAAAAATAAAATAAATAAATAAATCTGTCGGTTGTGGAGAAACTGGATTTGAAAGCCGTCTGTCCCCTAGACGAGGGCACTTTCGTTGCGTGGGTAGTGGACTATTAAAATAAAGAAAGGACAAAAAACTGCATGGTGAGCCAGGGAAGCCTGTTGGCGACTGCACCCGCCAACCATCGCACCCTTCTCTCCGTTCACTTCTAAGCTGACACTACTGCGGAAGCTACGTGCTCGTTGCACCAAACGCACGTCCCTCTTTCCCCACATGATCACGCTCCCACCCGTACCCACGCGCAGAGAGTCCGGCTGGTCTGACGATGAAAGGCGGCGGTTCATTGGGCCAGGGAGCGCGCAGCACTTAACACCCTGTTAGCTTAGGCGTGGCGATTTCAATCCCGTGCTTTTTAATCTACTTTCGCGGCTTCGTATTCAGACCGTTTAGACCACCATGCGCTGTAAAACTCCGATTGAGTCGAGAAAGTTGCCTCGACAGCTTTCTGTTCTAGCCGCTGGGTGGCGTCGATTTCGCACAAGTCACCATTGAACCGCCTCCGCTTCCCGTATCATCCCCGGCATCGAAAGAAAATAGCTGCGGCCCCGCAGCGAGCAGAACGACTCGTCGAACGCCTCTGCCAAGAACGCGGACTCCTTCGGCCGCTGGTCGATTGGGCGTCCAGAGCGGCGCTAACGAGGCCCAGAGGTCCACGTCAATCAGAGCACGCCCGTCAGATCCTCGACGGTGGACGCACACTCGCGGCTCTCCGTCCGCTCGGACGCAGCCGTCACTCAGAAGCCGGAAGCACGACGCAGCCTTCCGCCGGCACTGCGTGGTCGAGCGGTCCGCGACGCCGACGGCTGCGCCGGCGAACGAACGCTACAAAAATAGAGCGGCGTGGGCCATTAGTCAAGCGGGGAGGCGTCGCTGTCACCAGCGCCATGTCCGCCGACAGTCGGACGGTGTTCTTGCTCGAGGCACTGCCGTCGCAGCCACACCCTCGCTTTTCTAAGCGGGATGTTTCTTTATTTGTTCGTCGCACACCTCAGCGAGAAAGGCGGTGGACGGAAAAAGCGGCGGGGACGGCGTTTGCGAAATGCGCCAAGCGGCGTGTGTGGACGCAGGTCAGACCTCATCCTTCGTTGGAGGGCATCATGCATGGAAGGGGTGTGGAAAGGACTTTGAAAATGCTCGGAGAACTCAACAGGATGGTTCGATGTATCTACCGGCTTTCTCCGCGGAAAATACATTTTATTTTTTGCTTATTCACGGCATAAATAAACGCCGCATGGCCAAACGCTCAGCAGACACCCATATAAAACACCAGCTGTACGGATCGGAAGCCAAAGTTTCAGAACTTGAAGCTATGTGGCTCAAAAAGTATAAGCGATTTTCAAAAAAAAAAAAAAGAAGAAGAAGAAAACAATGCAATGAAAAATAGGCGGCCGTGGTCGAAGCCCACAAATGCAAATGCGTGTAGATGAATGGCGTCGGTTACGAGTAACGTACTCCCTTTTCGCACTGAACATTTCAGAAAATTGCTTGTAACTTTCGAATTCGATAATTGTAAGCTCGGAAAATTTGGCATCCGGTTCGGACCGCTAGGATCGCTAAACTCGTGGAACAAAACATTCTTTGCTTTCTGACGTAGCGGGGGGAGTGACCAAAAGAACGCCGCGAAGTTTCCTCCTCTCTACGCGCGCTCAACTTCGCAACTTTTGACGAAACATCCCGCGCGATCCCTAGGCGGTGCACGAGAGCACGAGACAGCGCGGGGAGGTGAGCGTTCACGCCGCTCGCTGTACGTCGTCTTTGGGCTCTGTAGCGCCGTTGGGCCGAAATTCGATCCCGTCATGCCTCGCTCAGACGAGGAGCGAGAGCAGACGACGGGAGTTCGTCTGCTACGTGAGGCATTCGCACGGCAGAACCGGAAAAAAAAAAGAGTAGATTCTATACTTGAAATCACGTCCCGCGGGTCACAAACTCAAACGCGAGCTTGAATTGTAAGCGTCTGATATTTCACGAAGGGAGGAATCAACGACCCGTGCTTTATTTTCAAAATTTGAGTCGCTATGTTGCCATACAGCCGCTGAAACCTGCCAGTGTGTAATGAAACGCTCAGGACAAACACGGAGGCCGCGAGATCTCACATCATCCCCGTGCGGGTAAAAAGTGGAACATTTGTCGACAAAGCTCCCACAGCAGAAACCTGTGACGCATTCACTCAGCGTCCGGGAAGGCTAAACGTAGAAACAATGCCCGAGGCTTGAGCAAAGTCATATTTGAACGACAGCTATCTTGCCCCGTCGTATTTTGTTTGAAAAAGCTCTCGTTTTCAACGCCCTCACAAGGGAAATAAAAAGTCTTACGAAACGTACTGCTAAATATTCCAATGAACTAGATTTAAGCCGTATCCTTTCAGTGATTCACTCATAATACCATGCTTAAAACGAAGCAAGCTCTTGCGCGTACAGTGCCATCAATTGACTCAAGTGTATGCTGCTTTGTAGTCAGCTGGTTTCGGAAACTTACGCCGTCTGTAGATATGTCTGACAGCCGAGTTGGTTAATTGGAAGTCATCGTAAATGTAACTTCCACGCTGCAGCAACCAACGTTTATCGATAAACGATGGCAGCGACTGCACTCTCGCGTTCCCACCCATCACGTCGAACAAAAAGGCGCTAGTTTCGGTTCGACGTCGGTACTTTTCTAAAACATCTATGGCGACAGCATCAGTCTGCACTCGGTGCATTCGGCAAGTTCGTTCCGGGCCGGTTCTTCGTGCAGCACTCCGCGGGTACAATGCATTAGAACTCACACAGTGCAAGTCTGGATCGCGGATCAGGAGCCCGTCGCTCATCACCGGCGGCAATCGCTTGACAACAGGAAATACATGCAACTCAAAGGAAGAAACACGCAAAAGTAGGAAGTTTGTAAGCGGTGCTCGAGGGCGAGTATTTTATGACGTGCTCCGATCATTATATCGGATGCTTGGAGATGAAATAGACATTCGTCAAGCGTTCAAACATCGACATAAAAAGAAGTCGGCCGGAGCATTACCAACTTCACCGACGTCGCTTTCTTCGGTTGCTAAATAACTGACACGTTCAGTTTGTTACGAAAGCCCTCACAGCAGTTCAAAGAAAAAGCTTTCACCAGAAGTACTATGTACAGGCGGTTAAAACGATGCGAATGTCCCCAGTAAAGTCCTTGTAACTTATCGTTTGCTGAGCTCTGATGACTCCGAGATCACGTGTGACTCCACAATAACTCTTAGTAACCATTGTCTAATTAAACACATCACAGTTAACGCCCAACAAAGTCGCCCTCAACCCTCAACCACACAATATTTATTTAAAAAAAAGGTATTTTCACGCGTTTCATATTCTTGCCCACAATATTAACTGTTATTTGCGGAAAACACGATACAAGTTTCATGATCGAGAACAGCCTACTAACGTAATAAAATTGAGTTTTCCCGTTTCTCCTATAGCATGCATTAGCTCATGTCAAACGATGAGTGCCGCTCGACCCCAGCAATACATCCTCTATCCGCGATCCAGACTACTAAGAGATCAGTGATGCCAGTGCTATTAGGCATAAATCGTTTATTTGCATCGGTACACCCATACCTGCCGGATGTCGGGACGAGGCGCAAAACCGTACATCCGGCCAATATTGGAGCCGGTTTTCGGCCGAAATTGCCTCGACGACACTGGCCAAGTAGCGACGTGCTGTTTCGGCGACTCGTTTGTGTAATTTATTTGTTCAGTCATTTTATTGGGTCCCGGGTCACTGTGTACCCCCCCCCCCCCCCCACCAAAAAAAAAAAAAAGTGCACTGTGGTAATTACATCTTTACGAGAAGGAGTATTGTAGTTTTACATCTTTATAAAAAAGTGTAGTGCATTATCACACGTTTTAAGAAACGTGTCTAAAACATCACACATTTTAAGGGTGCGAGGTTTACATTTTTTTATAAGGTCTATCGCTGCACTTATTAGAGTGTTAGTTATGGGGGACCTCACTTACATGTATAAAGGTGTGAAAATGTTTAATGTGTATATACCTCTAACTGAAGAAAATCTCTTTCATGTGATTACATCGCGTGCCGATGAAACGATCTGTCGATGACACGTCGTTCGATGAACTGATTTGACCGCCAATGAGTGACGACTGCCATAGAATTTCGGGGAAGTAATTCTGCCGGCTGCCGGGAGACTCGACCCTACCCAAGAAATACCCCGGTTCTTGTTTGTTTTCCAACATTCTGAATTGTATACCAGCTTAGTAGTACCTTTTCGGATATTACAAAAAAAAATTAAAAACGATGGCAGTCGCAAAAACTCTGACAGCCCGGTTCACAGTCATGTGGGGTACTGACAGGTTTTCGTCAGTCGCCACCATGCCTTGAAAGCTACCGGTTCCGAAGAACCGGAGCGCGCAGAGAACTTGTTGTTCCACGGTCATGGTAGACGCGATTGTCCGCCGCCTCGAAGTCCGGGCGCCGAACGAAGCTCGTCGCAGAGTCAACGCACAACGGCTTTCGATAGCCGGTACTGTCGCCGAAAGTCGTCGTCGGGGAGCGGAAAGGCGTCCCGGTGGTCTCGGTAGCGACGCCGACGGTTGCGGAAGATAAGCTCGGCCGCAGCGTACGGCACCGCTATGTTGGCAAAGTTTAAGTTCGCCTCAATCAGAAGCGAAGATTTCAAGCTCAAACCACAGCTCTTGCAAAGTTCGGAAACGTCACTTTGACGTCAGCGACAACTTGGACAAACGACGTTACTAGTCACTTTTTTTTACACAAACTTTGGGGGGATTTGGAGCGTCAACAGGTCGCATAAAGACAATCTGCAAATCATTAGTTTTAGCTTGGCGTAGGAATGTAGGGACAAACGGGCGCTACGTCATCAGCGAAGCCGTTCAATCAGCGCGCTGTAGGCGCGCCCCGATGAACTTTGCTACATTCTGCCTCTCTCAAAGAAATGAGCGTTCTAATGATTGGCACCTCGCTCGGCGCGACGTCAGCGTCGCGAGAGTCCAATTAGCGCGTTCCGCAAACTTCGGGCACAAAGTTGTGCTCGACGAGTTTAGCGACCCTATGTCTGTCTACATTTGGGTGGAGGTTGAGTGTTCACTCAACTTCCACCACGCACTGCGGAACGTGATGCGTGGTTAGTTTTCTGCGGAAAAACAAATCAAAACAAAACCAAAGACGTTGTAAATTTGTTTTTGGAAATTGGGTAGGAACAATTGCGGGAGAGGCTTCGCGGTTGTTATACCCAGTTAGCCCAAAAGAGTCAAAATTCTGTTGCAGATGTGTGCGCGCATGCTGTGTCGTCTTTTCTCAGTTTTTGTTCTTGATCAGTCTCTTAAGCTTACCTTTCGTTGACACATTTTTCAGTGCAAACTTTTATTTTGGGCACGTTTGGAAAATAGGACCGCTGGTCTCTGCCACCTTGCTGCTCGTGTGCGCAGATCGTCTGATAGTCAAGCCTTTCACAGCCTTGCTGTGGTGGCTGGAAGGGGAAGTGTGACCGGCAGGAGCAAAGGGCTCCACAGATTTGCGATGAAAACGACTCGCCTGTATGTAGAATGCGGTGTTCCTCGAGGTAGCGAAAATTTTCATCGCAACTTGCGCCCCTGTCCGACATGGCGGGCATACGGCGCCATGTCAGACTGTCTTTTTTTCTTGCGACGCAAGAAAAAAGAAATTAAATTTTTTTTATACAGCGTGCTGAAATTGAACGAAAAGTGAAAACCCTCTCTGTTTTATAATTTATTTCTCAGTACTCGTACATGAAAAAACACAAAATTTGCTTAATATGGAATTCAATGAAAGGTTCTATACGCGGTGTTATTTTAAAAGCAATAATAAACATAGTCGACTAAAAAAAATCCGCAATTTAGGTCACAGTAGGGTGCCTCAATGCACATGAAGGCACCCTAGGTCGCAGTTTTTCGCGGAGGCCTGTTTGGGGATTTTTACAAAAATTGGAGCGACGAATAATAAATAGTAGTTATAATGTCGTCTTACCTACTTGCATATATATCACACTAAAAACTATAGACGCTTTCTTTTGAACACATTGAGGGTGAATCGGTGGCCGAGTGGGCTAGCGCACACCAGCTCGGAGCACGTGGAGCGAAAGCTCGCGCTGTAGAACCCAGGATACTGGGTTTCAATCCCCGCCCCTGCCCGTTTCGATCTGGATGAGCATCGTACCGGCCTGCGGTCGTGTATCACTACTGCGTGATGCACGTTAAAGACCCCAGGCTAGCGGTTGTATTGCACCGGCTAAATTGCTCATCTACAGCTGGGAGACTCGTCGCCATTGGAGGCAGACCAAGTTCTAGGCTGTATAAACATACACACAACCCAATTTTTTTAATACTTTGAGATTGAGAGTGATTCAAAAACGCGACACACGACAATCGTCAAAACCTCGTCGTTGTTTCCCGCTTCTTTGAGATTTTTTTCTGCGAAACTAAACATTAAAATAAAAATGACAGTTCTTCTTGGAACATGCGCCACAAAATATAAAAATTTGAAGCAAAACAAAAAATACGATTGCCCCTCGTTGCCGGAATCCAAATAAAACAGCCCATATATATACTAAGTGCAGCAGCAGTTAGTTCGGTCTCACAGAGGCCATGGGGCTGGAGAGTTAGCTGGAATTCATTGAACTATAAAACTGAGGCTAGGTGAAAGCAAAACAAAAGGCTCCAGGGCCATCCGTATCTCCGCCTCATTAGTATCAGATGCTTCCAAGCAAACTTGGACAAATACGGAGTAAAGAAAAAAAGAAAAAAAGAGAAATCACAATGGGCTAAACAGTGAGTCCGGGCTTGGGGGGGGGGGGGGGGGGGGATGGATTAGCTAACGGTTTTTGGAACTCGTGAAGCCTGGCCACCATTTCTCAGTGCAGGAAGCAGAGCCTAATGAGAACCTAGCGTGCGTGCAGACATCATGGGTGACTCGCTGCGGGGGTGACGTTCGCCGCTCTTTCGCGATTTGATGACTCGTCTCGTAGGTGTTGTCCCTAGTCCGGATGACGAAGCTCGCGGTCCGCGGAGCCGTAACAAGGTCAGGTACAAGTAGCGTGCCAGCCGTTGCTGACGCAGATTTATACGTATCTTCCCTTAGTTCCGTGTCTTATGTTTCAGCAACAAGCTCGTTCGCCCACATCACGCGTGGGTACCACGCTGGCACGAGAAACCCGTTTCTAAATAAGGAATATTTCCTCTGCCAGATAATATAATCGGTGCCAGGTTAGAACCGAGTGAGACACATACCCATCATAGGGATTTCATTCGCTCCGCTAACCAATCACTTATTTTCTTTTATTTTTTCTTGGCCTATCAGCTTCAAAAACGAACTCGTTTCTACATGACAACGTGGCTGTTGTGTACCTTGAAGACATGTCTTACCGGAGTGGAACGGGTCTTTCGGGTGATTAAACGGTGGATACTGAGTTTGACAGCGACGAAGATGGTGCCCGTGACAACATCATTCTAATGTTCTACTCTATGCCAATTATTTACTCATCGCGCAGAGTCTAGAGAACATCAAACCTAACGAGAGAAGCTGGCGACGCTCAGTGTTCGCTCCGGTTGGAGCGAGAGAGATAAATAATGAACTTTATTTCTGAAAGCCCCTATATTCCGTTCACCCTTTCCGCGCGCGCTTTCTGCGCTTGCTAACACAAGTGTAAACGTACAGGCACGCGCAACCAAAGCACTGCGGAGGCCAGCGAGCTCACGCCGAAGGCGGAGCTTCTAGTATCAGTTTAAGGGTGAACGGACAGTCGAAGACAGAGACAAAAGCAGCTATAGCCTTTATGTCCACCCACTAACTATTTCAATCAAAGCTCGGCGCTCTCACGTCCACTGCACGCTCTCATCTTCTTTTCTCCTTCATTTTCTTTCCGTATTGGTGAGCGAAGCGGAAGCCTGTAGAATTAGAGTCGGGATCGAAGACCGCTTAAAGGAGTCATGAAACGATATCGGTTTGCAAGGCTCATGACTTTGCAGAGGCGCATTGTTCCTAGTCTGGCCCAAGTATACTCGCACAGACCGCCACTGATTCAGAAGCATCTTTGTCGCGGTGAAATTGCGAGGATAAAGGTGGACTATTTCTTTTAGTCGTGCCTTATTCGCAAAGCTCGATGACGTAATTGCGGGACCGAAACCACCCGCCTGACGAGAGTCTAGCGCAGCTCATGGATTGGACAAGAGAGGTGCGTTAGCACCCGACTTTGGCTAGTAACAATCAATGCGTCGGCGGACACTCGCGTAGTGTCTCGTGTCCAACCACTGCGGTGATGAGAACAGCCGAACTCTAAAGGCCGTACACGTAGCAGAGCGCGTTGGATGGACTACAGTTCACACGGAAATAATATAAACACTGAACATATACGAGGAACAGACACACACAGTTCTTTCAAAAAGCAACGACATTTAAATGATGCCCATCATTTAAATGTCGTTAATCGCTGTGCTTGGCTCACACAAGGACAAGTAAATGCGAGGAATAATTGAAGCATTTAAGATCAAGACTGCCGTAGACAATGTTTCCGAGGCATCGTTGTTGTTATCGACACCAGTGCGGGAATTCCTAGCACTAGAGTTGTCATAGAAAAAGTCTCCTCCCCAATATTCTTCTTCTTCCTTTTCAGGAAGTTAAATTCAGCTATCTTTATTCTTATCTTTTTCTAGTACCTTTTCTAGTATTTTCTTCTCTGAATTTTCTCAGTGACGGGCATCATTTAAAGGTCTGTTCACACGAGGCATCTTTTTGGCGCGCAACAGTTTCGCGACACTCAAGTTTCGCGAAATGTGCTCGTTCACACGTACCCCTTCACGTGCAACAACGATGACGTTCAGACTCGCGAAAATAGTTTGTGTGTTGACCATAAAGTGGCGCTTCAGTTGAAAGCCAACATCATCATCATCACCATTAGCCATTCAGCGTCGTGTCATTTACTTCCATTTACTTAATTTATTCTTAAATTGGCATTTACTAGTTGAATTGTCATTTACTGCCATTTACTTTATTTACTGTTGAATATGTATAATTTGGGTGGAGGTTGACAAAGAAGACTGTTGTGGAAGTAAATGAGAGCTGTACGTACGCTGTGCTGGTTTTGAGACGGTACTGTGTACGTCCCTTTTTATTTCCTTTTCTCAAGGTTTTATTTCTTAATTATGACTAAAAATACACGCGAATTATCATCATCACCAATTACGTCTTCGTCCATCGCTGGATTTTTTTCCGGTATGCTACTCACTTTTCCTTTTGTGGTTCTTGACGTGCTTGCGGAAGCGCCGGCAGTATCCATCGTTCGTGGTTTCGGTTTTTTCGGATTTGGCTCGGCTACAACACCGGCAGTGAAGTGGTCTTCTCAAACAGCTCGCTCCCCCCTCAGAGGCCACGTGAGAGCGTTTCTGAGCGGCCATTGGCGGCGCCCTCAGAGTGATTGACAGGACTCGGCAAAGTTTCAGCAAAAGCTCGCTCCAGAAGCGAGGTGTGCGCGCAACTTTTTTTAGATGCGCGCGTCCTTTTCGGACTCGTTCAGACGGCGCAACCATTTCGCGAAACTACGTTTCGCGACACTAGATGCGCGAGAAAAATGCATCGTGTGAACGGGCCTTAAATGTCGTAGCTCGTTGTAAGAACTGCATGTGTCTGTTCCTCGTATATTTTCAGTATTTTTATACTTTCCGTGTGAACTGTAATCTAAATACCAGTTCTCACATACAGCGAAGCGCTGATGCAGCGCTGCTCACATGTCGCCAGCTACTTATCGCCTGCCATGAGCAGCAGTTTCGACGGTGTGATGCAAAGCTGGTGAATTCTCCCGTCGGCACGCGCTTAGCGCACACTCAGTGCTGTGCTTATAGCACTCCGCTGTAGGGATGAAAAAAAAACTTTACAATGCCTGGAGCTCAGCATGCGCTTTCTATTTTGCCAACCCCGGCGCGTCGCTATGATTAACGTTGGCGGCAAGCACCAGGCCACGTGGCCTCTTGTTCCGGCTCCGAGTTGAGGGGATGAACGATGCTCATATTTCTCAATTTTTGTTTCGCGGCTGCCATTGCCTAGAAAGAAAAAAACTAAGACAAATTTTATTTAGTTAGTTACGTTGGAAATTGGTTCTGAGCAGCATTTAGTGAAGTTATAAAAATCCTTCACTGGATCCTTTAAACGGCAGAAGCGCAGCCCATGTCATCCGTCAGCCACCTCATTGTCCCTCGTGTCCTCGGTCAGCGCGGTGCCCCGCGGGGTGTGCGCAAGGCGGTGGCGGCGGCGGCGTCACCACAACACGGGTGGTCCCCAAAGTTGACGCACTCAATATTCTCGCGGCGTCTCGCATACATTTGTCGCGCGTCTCTGCCACCGTGTAATGCAATGCCGGCTAAAAGCGGTCGCAATGCGAAGCTCTCGCGCTGGGCGGGCGCCCGCGTACGCTCCCTTTTCTTTCGCGTTCTCGACAAAAGGTACGCACCACGTTGCAGTTCGGGGCGTCAGGATTTCGACGAGGAGATTGCGCGGCAGAGCGAGTTGCATACTGATGCGCGACCGGCCCGGGCGGGTTTTCGTCGACCCGGCGACGGAAACCCCGCTGGGTTACTCTAGGAAGCGCGCTAAATTTCGCACCACCCCGGGCTTCGTTCGCATTCAGTGGTGGCTCCGAGTCGAAGTCAACGTTCGGTATTCTTATATATCTCTTTTTTAGGTGGCTAAGGGCGTGCTCCCGGGAGTGACACTGATTTCCCTTTTTTGTCACGAGCGTCGCAGAGAGCCATGAAAATCATTTGTTGCTCTTAAACGAAACCGCCGTGAAGATAGTTTCATTTATTACCAGTCTCACTCTGTAATCAAAGCCGCCTACGTTTACCCGAGACAAATGGAGGAAACCAATGTCAACAAAGGCTCAAACAAGCGGTCATGTTACAGAACTACACACTGACGGCATGAGCGCTCAAAAATAGGGCTTGTCTAATGACAAGCGAACCTTAAGCGTCCACCTTAACGCTCTAGATTCCCGGCAGTTTACAATGCGGTCGTTCCTCGTACAGAAGCGACATCGCCTTTAGAGTTACACCAGGATCGGTTGACTTACAAGGAAGCAGTGTTACTAGGAAGCAGGATTCACACTTTCGTCACCACCACACACACTACAGTCCGTTTCGCGTTAAGCCCAACGGCAGCCAAGGATCCGATGGTGCCAATCAAGCAGCCCCAAAAGTGCATCATCACGGCCCTCATTGTCTTTGTACGTTTACTATCACCGACTAGGCAAATCACGCGCAGTGAAGGCGCCGTTATCCTGCACCTTTTCCCTCTGCTCGATTGGTTTGGCCGGATGATAGCAAACTCACCAAAGAAACGAGCGCCTTGAGGATGTACTTCTGACACTACTTGATTGACGGAATCGGATCGTAAACTTCCGCTGAGGTCGTACTCAAAGTGAGACGCTGTATAGTGACGACTCAGGTTTTCCTGTAGAAAAGTAAATAGGCATTCTCCATAATAAACGGCTTGGCGAGTTCTTCCTCCATGTCGAACACCTGAGACACGAGCTCGTCGTCGAACTTGTACCAGTGCTCCTTGATGCGATCCTCGGCGAATGCGATGTAGTGCCCGTCCTGAGTGGACCTCACTCCCACGTGTACCACCACCCCGTACAGCTTGTACTGGGGCCACGTGCCGGATCCGTTCGGCAGGCACATGTTGTAGAGGGGAATACGAACCGGGTCCTTAATCTTGTGGGCCTCGCCCGTGGCGTTGTCGTACTGAAACCGCAGGAGCTGGAGCACAACCGAGCTGGGCGTCTGCGAAAGGAGCGTCCGGTGAAGCCAGCTGGTGTGCGACACGATGTTGCAGATCGGCCCCGCCTGGAGCTCCAGATCGCCGCGCGAGTTCCGGCTGTCCATCCGCTCGGCCTCGCTGAAGCACCTGAGCAGATCGTACAGGCGGACGCAGTTCCCGATCCTGGGAGCTTGCACGATCGTGATGGGCAGCACATTGAAGACTTGTGTCCGGACGCTGGTCTTAAGGCACGTGGTACACTGGTGGACGTCGACCGTCTGGCCCGTGAATAGGTGCACGATGGGTGAATCATTGCACCGTTCGTAAACCTCCCAGCCCTTGTAGGCGATCTGCAGGATGTAGTCGAGCATGCGCTTCGTCAGCGTCGAGATGGACAACTGCAAGAATTCGGAGTTGTGTTCGTTGGAGGAGCTCGCGTCAGCGTGCGCCTTGTTGCGCGACCGGCGACTGTTGAGGATTTTGTGGAGCACATTGAGGAACGTCATGACGAACTCTGCTGCGTCCTGTTGCTCCTGTTGGCAGGCCGACGCTGCGACCAGCTGCGGCATGAAGAGTCTGCACTGGTTGATGAAGCACTCCTGCGTGGACTGTTGGAGGCTCCTGTTGAGGCACTCGCGCAGCAGGTTGAGGAAACTGCACAGAAAGGCCTCGTCGTTAGTGCCCAAGATGAGGTTGCTGTTGCTCAACCAGTCTTCCAGTAGGTAACCCATCTCGGGCGTGCGGAACAGGCACTGCAGTGAGGAGATGGCGAAACACAGGTTCTGGCCGCGGTTGAGAAGTCCTGGGGGCTCGCTGTCCATCGAAAAGCCTGAGAAGGTGATTTTCTTGTGCAGCTGAGAGAGCATGGCAAGCAGCCACTTGCTCAACCCATTGGCGCCTGGGACGTGGGCGCGTCCCAGGGAACCGCACCGCAAAGCAGCGCCGATGCCGACCTTGCTGCGGGGACCCCCGGACGGCTTCGAGACGCCGCGAGCCGATGGGGTTGCTGGCCTCGATGCCGATGGCAAAATTTGCCCTACGTATTTTTTTCTGCTTGGCTGGGAACTTCTTCTTTATCTCTTGAACTCGAACGCCACAGTGAATGGTGTGTCCACGTGCTTTTGTTGGTCCATCGGTTCTTGCGAGCCATGCAGTCATTATGTCGCACGTGAAGACCGGGCATCCGCACTACTAAACTTTAACACAAGAAAGGCCAGGAGCACAAGCGCTTAGTACTAAACATCGCTTCACCTGCCCAACGCATTTACCTGCCCGAGCTATCACGGAGTATGGTTTCCTCCAAGCCTTTAACGTATAGTCTTTGCTGTAACCCAAGCAAAAGTAGTCAGATCATAGTTCAATGAAGAGTAATGAGCACGGGCATGACTGTTCATTAGTGACTTTATTGAGAAAACTCGTATTATTTATAAATGCGTGTGAGCAAATATACACAGGTCTATAAAAAAAACGTCTGCTCTTTCAGTCTGCTTGTAAAAATGACGTCTCTCAGCCTTCACGTGCAGTCTTCAACGGTCCAGGTGCAGGGAGGGTGATCGCTGACCTGAGATGTTTATTGTTTGTTTCACATTATGTGTAAGCGACACTGAAAATGCAAGCAAAAGCAGATTGTCCTGTTAGATGCTTGCACTGCACGACGCGCGTACTCGCCCTGCTGTTCTGCAGCACTCACGCATATTGAAACGGAGTATTGTGCTCCTCACGCAGCTTGCGAGCACGCAGGTACCACAAGCGGCCGTGTCATAGACGGTTGGAGCGATATAGATTAGAACTCGTTGTTTTTTGTGGCGCAAACTTTCATCCTAAGTGCACCCGAACTAAAGGTTACCCACACGATAACTACAGCCAGTGGGTGAATGGCAACAAGTATTACAAGGCCCTCTTGCAGTTCTTGCACGACGCTGGACTGCACTCATTTCTTTAAACCCTCCCCCCCCCCCCCCCCCCCCCTATTATGCCCTGTGGCACATTTTTCGAAAAAAAACTGCGAAGTCCACAAGCGCAAGCTCTCTGAATTGATCGCAACCAGACTACGCGAACGCTCATGCAACGAGTGCACAAGTCGACGCTACCCGCTCGTGCTTGGTGTACACATTCTCACAGTTTCAATCACGAGCCCAGCAAAATGAACGGCACCTAGAGGGAAATTACTGAACTGGACGGAACAGGTCGTGGCCTCTGAAATTTTTCTCGCGCTGGCTACGCTTCTTAGATAGAGTGAACTAGAACTGCAGGCCATTGGCATTCACGCGGTTGAAACTGCTACTGCGGGGTGCTTGGTGGCGCTAGCAACCAAACCAAACTATAAAAAGAATTAGCCACAAACTATCATTATCACTATTGTCGTCGGTCTACTCAACTTAAGAGCAAGGCGAAATGTGCTCTTCTCGCCGCAGCACACAGACCTTTGGCAGGGACGAAGTTGATCGAAATTTGAAGCTTCAACTTTTTGAAGCGCGAAAGGTGTAGAACAAATAAATGCCCAAGAAGTTGTTTTCAAAAAAGCTGGGTCACTAACCATTTCAATCAAAAACAGGAAGGCGAGTCAATCGAAATTGGGAAGGCGACTCAAAATATAGATTCGCACTAAATAGTGAAAGTGATAGTGATTTCTTCCGGCTCAGGAGAGCCGCGGCGCCACAGAAAGGCAAGTAGCACATAATGTGAAAGCCCGCGGCGCCGCGCGTCAAACGATGATGAGATGGTATTGCACAAATCAAATTTTAAAAGAGATGGTGGTGATAGTTTAAATGGAGCGTCTGGACGAGGGTGAGTGGTTGATGTCGCGGTTGAAGAGGATGAAGAGCGAGAGGCTTGCGTCGGTCTTCGCGACGGTGATCTTTGTGGGGCCGCCATGGGTTGCTGACTTCTATACTCTGTTTCACCTTGTGTCGTACCGCAGGAAAGGCTACAAGCGCGAGCTCCTTTCTCTAGGGCACATCTCGGCGACACAAGCTCTCGTGCACCAAGGGCTGCTGCCAACGCTATGAGCTCCCGCTTTTAGCCTTCACTGCGGTACAACGTAAGGTGAAACGGAGTATAGCAGGCCGGTCTCGAGCGCCTGGCGAAGGTTCGCTCCGTGCACGGCTTGCAGACGAGCCGCCTGAATTTCTGGCGACGCAGGGAGTTTAGCAAACTTCTGATGGGCTCCAGGGGCCCTGGGGCCCTATGTAGCGTTTTTGGGCTCCCACGACGACTAGGGAGAAGAAAGTGACGTCAACAACGCAGCAAACGCAGATTGGATGTTGATGGGTGAAAGTCGCTGATGAAGAATTACCGCAGAAGAAACATCCAATCTGTGTTTGCTGCGCTTTTGACGTCACTTCCCTCTCCCTAGTCGCCGTGGGAGTTCAAAAAGCACAACATAGGGCACCTTTTTTTGCGCTTTTTGAACTCCCGCGGCGACTAGGGAGAAGGAAGTGACGTCAGCAACGCAGCAAACGCAGATTGGATGTTGATTGGTGAGAGTGGCTGATTACGAATTTCCGCAGAAGAAAACAAAGCTCACTTTTTCTTTGCTTTCTACTGCGGAAATTCGTCATCAGCAACTGTCACCAATCAACATCCAATTTGCGTTTGCTGCGTTGTTGACGTCACTTCCTTCTCCCTAGTCGCCGTGGGAGTCCAAAAGGCGCAACATAGGGCCCCTGGGTTTGGCGCCGGTGTTGGCCGGGCGGTCGTCTTCGCGAAAGCGGTCTCTGAAATCACCCAGCTGGCGGTCGAGTTCGTAACCAAGCAGCGTGAACACCCCGTCGATTTAAGACATGGTGTGTCCTCTCAAAGAAACTTACGTTTCTTTTTAGGAGATACGAAACATTGGTCGAACACAGCCGCCCTGGCTTCCTCTTTCGATTTTGCATTCTGAGGTATACCATCTAGCGAAAGAGCGCAAAGACAAGAGCAGCGAATATGAATTACGAATCAACAGAAATCGACTTACCGTCCTCTATTTTGATGATGAGAACAATGAAGATGCAAGATTCATGCTGCGGGCTCACACTTGAAAGTTTGTGGCTTGGTTCTAAGTGCCGCATGCGGAGATCTAATGACGTCACAAGGGGTTCCCCCTTGTGACGTCATTACCCTGCGAACAACAAGTTCGATGGTGTTTGTGAATAGCATGGTGGAAGCCTGAAATCATTGCGCTCTCAAAGCAACACTGCCAACACCGTAGAAATTAAAGTTCTTTAATTCCTCTTATTTCCATCGATGGTATACCCTTCCCGACGTCATGGTCAGCTTTTGGGCCAATCGTGGAAGGCCGACCATAGCGACGCTTTCGGTCGCGCACGTCGCCAATAGAGAGCTGACTCGGTTAGCTTTTCCTGCTGGGCAACCGAGCGCTTGGACAGGCCGGAGCAGAGCACGAGGCCATATGGCCTCGTGCTCTGCTGTTCAGGAAAGGACCTGTTCATATTGTCTTGAATGACGATTGATGAGGCAAAGATAACTGAAGAAACTAAACGTTTGATGGGGCGAACTTGTGCCCAAACAAAAAAAAAAGTAAACAGAAGAAAACAGCAGAACGTCGCGGGCGTCGATGTCGGCGAAACCGCAGGATCGAGGGCAGGGGCGAGACTGACTTTGGCTCACCACGCGAAACCCCTTATGTACACGCGTGGGCTTCTGGGATAATCGGCGTAGAAAGTTCGACGCGTAGAACATTCTGACCTCAAACAAGCCACAAAATTCGTGAATTTTCCAGAACACTAAATTGCAGAAGTAAACAAAGTACACGTCGCTCCCAGGAATCGAACCCAGGCTTTTCGCGTGGGAGGCAGGCTCGATAACCGTTGGGCCACGCGCGCGCTGTCTACTTGGCCAGCTGCGCGCGGCAATATGAACAGGCCCTTGGCGATTTCTGCTCGTCTCCTGCGGTGTTTGTGGTTACACATTGTCGGCAGTTGGTGCGATGGAACAGTTGTCCTGGGGGCTGGTTCCTTACTGTCCCCAGACAACATTTGGACATCCCCAGGATGTCCTCAGGACAACCTTTTGAGGACATTATGATGTTCTGAGGATGTCCTCAAATGGTCCAGGAAACATCCTAAAAACGTCCTATTGTCCGGCCTCAGGACATCCTCAGAACGTCCTCAGGAGGGCAGCCAAGGATTTTTCTAGTACATTTTTAGGACAATTAATGCATTGCAGGTGCAGCTGTTCACTGAGCTGTTAGGATGCTTTCAGTTGTATTCGGAGAT
Organism: Ixodes scapularis; assembly: GCF_016920785.2. Classification (NCBI taxonomy): domain Eukaryota; kingdom Metazoa; phylum Arthropoda; class Arachnida; order Ixodida; family Ixodidae; genus Ixodes; species Ixodes scapularis. Next base: position 39,578,437 of record NW_024609857.1, on the reverse strand, counting down.
AGGCGCCAAAAAAACAAGGACAAGAAGAGACGTAAACACTGGCAAACCATGGCGCCAGTGTTTACGTCTCTTGTCCTTGTTTTTTTGGCGCCTACATTCGATCATGAACCAACTGGTTCAAATTGCCATCTTAATTCATTTTTGTTTTTAGGTTTTCTCCAACTGGATTATGAACCTGAACGTGCCTGCAAGAGCTGCCTGCAGAAAGAAATTCATTGTTGTGTACTATTTTAAAGAAAAAATCACACACAAATTCTAGATTACTGGTCAGTGAGAGGCTAAGAACACAGGGCAAAGGAAAGGGGGAAGAAAGCTGACGGAATGCTGAAGAGGAGAGAAGAAAACCTCTCCCCTCCAGCATCCTGTCGGCTTTCTCCTCTGCGTATTTCCTTGCGCTGTGTTCTTAGCTTGTAACTATGAGCATGATCATGCCATTCATTATTGCAAACAAAGGTAACTGTTCAAAAATACTTTATTGCAGAGCAAATGTTATACATGACTTTTTTCAATGTCTACACCAGACATGCAGTCTGGCTTCGCATCTTGGCCAGCACTAGTCCGAACAGTCAACGGGATCTACAAAAAAAAAAAAAAAAAAATCAAATCCATGAGCATTAATAATAAAAACAGGTAATGTGAGACACTTACCATCATTTCGAACACCTCCGGCTTTTGACTGCAGCTTTCTCAGTTTCTCTCCAAAGTGGTGCAGCCACACTTTGATGATGGTCTCCACGCCAGCTTTGCTTGCGCACTCAACATTTGCTTTCACTGCCCCTGAAACATTGATTGGTGATGACAGTCACAGCAGAAAACTAAGATGGTCTAGAAAAAAATCACAATTAACGTTCGTGCGAGGAAGAAGCCCTTGCTACCGAGTCTCCTTTCGCACAGTTGATAAGCTCGAAATATTCGATTACGCGCCGGCATCTTTCCCACCGAAATTGCCGTTCACTGCTTTACGCCATTTCGAAGAAGTTCTATATAAAAATACCAACCTTTGTCACTCCCTTGCATTGCTGCCATCATCAATTTGGATGGAACAGCGCGGATATACAGACTCGCAGCGCTGACTAACAACTCGGTTATATATTTCTTCTTCCTCCAATCGTCATCATCTTCTCCTTCGCCGTTAATGAAAACATTTAAAATTTTTAAACACTAGAAACCAAAGAGCCAAGAAACATTAATTAGTAAATAATAAATAAATAAATAAATGTCCACTAAAAATAAATAAACAAAAAATAAAAAATTTAAAAATAAGACTAAAAATTAAAATTTTAAAATAAATTATAATAAAAAATTAATCTTAAAAAATTTATTTTTATTTTTTTTATTTTTTTGTTTTATTTATTTTTAGTTGTCATTTATTTATTTATTTATTTTTTACTTAATAATGTTTCTTGGCTGTTTGGTTTCTGGTGTTTAAAAAGTTTAAATGTTCTCATTAACGGTGAAGGAGGAGAGATGACGATTTGAGGAAGAAGAAATATATCACTGAGTTGTTATACTCTGTTTCACCTTATGATGTAGCGCAGGAAAGGCTACAAGCGCGAGCTCCTTGCTCTAGGGCATACCTCGGCGGCACAAGCTCTCGTGCACCAAGTGCAGCTGCCAACGCTATGAGCTCGCGATTCTAGGCTTCGCTGCGGTACAACATAAGGTGAAACGGATTATAGTCAGCGCAGTCTGTTTCCTTCTTAAGTGCCTGTGAGTGTGACTGTATCCGCGCTGTTCCATCCAAACATGAATTTGCAACTAGCCCAAGCATCAACATTATCAAGCCATCATCAACTTCGAGGCTATTACTGTTTCTCTCCTGGCTTGGCTTAGCTTGCTTGGGTCTCTCGGATGTGTGGATAATTGCAATAACGGTACGCCTTGTAGTAGGCGGTAGCTTGCGCCACCTAGATTGAATGTTGCCGATCGAAATGAATTCCGAAATACTGCGCAAATACAACACTAATAATAATTGTAGTTTGTCCTGGTTTTATTAAAGAGTTGTTTGTTCAAAACTATAGTTAAAAGATTTTCTAAACTTACACAACTACATGTAATAATTTGTATGTGAAATTTAGTTTAGCAGTAAACGTGAACTTTCTATACTACCGCCATTTCATTCATTTTTTTAAACGCAAACAAGGACGTATATATTATCACTAACTATGTATCCTTCGTCCTCAAAAAGTCCTCAGAAGGAAGTTTCTAGGATGATCCAGCGACTGACGTTCTCAGGATGTCCTGAGGACGTCTTGAAAACCGTGAGGACGTTTGTACGTTTTGAGGACGTCCTGAGGATGTCGGGTGTTGTCTGGGTCGTATCCCCGCGTTGCCAGGCCGCTCTGAACGCAACCTGTGCAAACGCGTGAACCAGACATTGCGCGTTCACCAACGTTCATAAGCGCGGAACACATGTACGACGAAACCGTCCGATCCGACGTCCGACCACGCAATACGACGGTCGGAGGCGAGGGTTTTCAACGCTCTCCGATGCTACAAAAACCCTCGCCTCTCACGGTCATTCCGTCAGTCCGCACGTCGTATCGGAAGGTTTCGTCGAACACGTGTTTCGCGCTATAAGCACCGCACTCCTTCCATCGCTTTCCCAAAGAAGGTGAAGCCTCTGGAAGCTTGCTTACACCAACACATCGCCGCAGGATTCAAACGTAGTGAATAAAACTTTGGGCAATCCTTTTTGAGTCCATGCAATGCGTGCCCGCTGAAATTCGAGCATTGTCCGTTGAGCTGATAGATGGCACGGTGCGACCTAGGTTAGACCGGCATATTTTCAGAATATTTGCGACCCCTATTGGGAAGCAGATCGAACAGTCACGCCTATTAGCGGCGAGATGTTTCGGTGGCGCCCTCGTTTGGTTACCTTTCGTGACGTCATTACTTTGTGAAGAACACGTTCAATGGTGTCTGTAATGAGCATGGTGAAAGCCTGAAATCATAGCGCTCTCAAAGTAACACTGCCCACACCGTCAAAATTGAAGTTCTTACATTCCTCTTATTTGCGTCGATTTGATATCCTTTGCTGACGTCATAGTCAGCATTCGGCCAATTGTGGCGGGCCGACCACAGCGACGCTTTCGATCGCTCACGTCGCCAATAATGGTACGCTTCAGCTGTGGGGAACACAAACCGTATTTTCTTGTTTGTTTTTGATCTGAGAAATCGAAGGTGACAATTTGAAGGCCGCTCCTCGTGCGACCAAAGCACTGGTCAGAGCGAAGCGCTCGTGCCCAGACCGTACTCGGCGAGGTTAATTTTTTTTTTGTCATCGGTAAACGTTGGGCTGTAGGGACAATTAAAGTCACTTTAGGGACAACAAGCTCGATAAAGGCCGGTTCTCACATGCAGCGAAGCGCTGATGTAGCGCTCCTCACGTGCCATCAGCTACTTATCGTATGCCATGAGCAACAGTTTTGACGGTGCGATACAAAGCTGGTGAACGCTGTCGTCAGCACGCGCTTAGCGCGAGGTTAGCGCTATGCTTGTAGCGCTCCGCTGCGTGTGTGAACGGGTCTTTAAAGGAGCGATGCAACAATTTTTGTACTGTGCACAAATACCGCTTAAATCGGATCCCTAACGTTAATGACCTATGAAACACGCGTTCGTTTTTCACCCCACGCAATAGAAGTCCCAGAAAAAAATTTAAGAAAAACGAGCGGCGTTCACCCCCTCAACTCGCAGCCAGAACAAGCGGCCACGTGATCTGGAGCCGATTATATGCCGCCAGTGTTGATCATAGCCACGCGCAGGGGTTGGCAAAGCGCAGGACACGCGCTGAGTTCCAGACATTGTTATGGCTCGGCTGTTGTCGTCGTTGCAGCGATTGGACACGGGTCACAACCCGAATGCTTCTCGAGCTAGCAATTGTCACGAGCCCAAGTCGAGTGCCCACGCAATGCTCGGGTCCAATCTGTGAACCGCATTCAAATATCGTCACTTGGGTGTACTGCGATCCCCGAGTTACGTCATCAAATTTTGCAAAGGAGAGATTGAATGAAAATGATCGCTTTTGTCCTTGAAATTACACCACAACAAAGGAGTTTCTTGGCCAATGGTGTTGCGTGTGAGTATCCTTGAGTCCGAGGTGTGCCAGTAAGCTAGTGTAGAGAGAAAAACATTCCAATTGAATATCGTTGCACAGCTCCTTTAAGCGCCCGCTATTGTTCGGTTTCCTCCCCTATTGGCGACGTTCGCCATCGAAAGCGTCGCTGTGGTTGCCCTTTTGTGATTGGCCGAATGCTGACTATGACGTAAGCAAAGGTTTTCTCATCTACAGAAATAAGAGTAATGTAATAACTTCAATTCCGACGGTGTCGGCAGTGTTGACTTCAGAGCGCAATGATTTCAAGCTTGCAACATACTAATTACAAACACCATCGAACTTGTTCGCTAGGTGATGACGTCACGAGGGAAAACCATATGAGGGCGCCACCAAAACATCTCGCCGCTAATATACTCTGTTTCACCTTGTATTGTACCGCAGGAAAGGCTACAAGCGCGAGCTCCTTGCTCTATAGGGCACATCTCGGCGGCACAAGCTCCCGTGCACCAAGGGCAGCTGCCAACGCTATGAGCTCGCGCTTCTAGCCTTCGCTGCGGTACAACATAAGGTGAAACGGAGTATAGACGCTTTGCAGCAGCTCTGCATAGGCGCCGCCATAACCGACCTTCGCTTTTTGTTTCCTCTTATTTCGTTTACTTCATTTTATCATTACCGTAGCAGACGATGTTACTGCCCTTTCAGATTTTATTGTGTCCTTCTCCCCAGCATTAGCCTTTGTGGAGGCTGGTCAATGCCCATTTCAGTGGCTCGGCCTCTGGAAAAGACGAGAGAAGGTCAGCAATGGCAGCTGTAATTTGGCGCGTGTGTAAAGCGTCTATAGTAGAAAAAATTGGGTTGTGTGTGTGTTTATACAGCCTAGAACTTGGTCTGCCTCACAGGGGCGACGAGTCTCCCAGCTGTAGATGAGCAATTTAGCCAGTGCAGTACAGCGGCTATCCTGGGGTCTTTAACGTGCACCACGCAGTAGTGATACACGACCGCACGCCGGTACGATGCTCATCCAGATCGAAACGGGCAGGGGTGGGGCTCGAACCCAGGATCCCTGGGTTCTGCAGCGCGAGCTTTCGCTCCACGTGCTCCGAGCTGGTGTGCGCTAGACCACTCGGCCACCGATCCCCCTCGTCTATTAGCGACGTGCGCGACCGAGAGCGTCGCTGTGGTCGGCCTTCCACGATTGGCCCAAAAGCTGACTATGACGTCGGAAAGGGTATACCATCGACGGAAATAAGAGGAATGAAAGAACTTTAATTTCGACGGTGTTGGCAGTGTTGCTTTGAGTGCGCAATGATTTCAGGCTTTCACCATGCTATTTACAAACACCATTGAACTTGTTGTTCGCAAGGTAATGACGTCACAAGGGGGAACCATAGGAGGGCGCCACCGAAACATCTCGCCGCTAATAGACAATTGCAAGCATGGCGCCACAAGTGGTGCCCCATGCGTGCAAGGGCGTGCAACGCGCGGGTGAACGTAGCTTTGGCAAACTCGTAATCGCACGGGCGTGCCTGCTCGAGCAGAGACATGGCGGCGGCCAGTCGCCCAGCTTGCAATCGTGTATAGTAGAGTGAACTAGAACTAGGAGTAGCAAAATAAAGCAGCAGCGGTGCCCCATCGGCCGCGTGAAGCCAAGGGTGCTGAAAGCCGCGCATGACGCTAGTGTCGAAATCCCGATCAGCTCGTGCTGCGCCCTGCTGTGCCCGCTAAAATAAAAAAAAGGGAAACGCTTGAAACATGCTCAAGGCTCGTGGTTTTCATATACGAACGACGCTTGTCATATACGAGCGACGAGTGCCCTGAATGCGAGGGCACTGTGGGGCGGAGCGCGGCCGCCTAACGGCTGACAGGCCTGGCGGTCGCAGCAGATATGCTTTATTCGGTGTGAAAATGGACGCGTATTCTTTGTTTTTGCCTGCTCGGTTGTGAAAAAAAGCAAGTTCCCTTCTATATCACAAACCTGTAAAAAGCGAGACTTGCGCAAGCGGAAGAAGCTTATATTTAAAGCGCAAATACCGTTTGGAAGCGGCGAGTTGCCTACATAATCTCGCTTTTTAATTTTTTTCCCTTCTGTTGTAATGCAAGTATGATTGTCCATCTCATCTTACATACCAGCATTAAGAAAGCGACGTTTGAGTTTATAACATGATATGCGACACGTTCCTCTCCACTTTAGTGCAAAAGCTCTTTTAATTATATTTCTGGAAACTGTTCATTTTCCAGACATTTCAATACCTAGTTTTTGTTCTGGTGTATATATCGTTTTTTTTTTGTTTTTTTGTGTGCATGGATTAATAAACGCGAGCTTTTCGAGACTTCTGCATTCTCAGTCAAAGTTTATCGACCAGGAAATGTCTGAATTGATATTTAATCTAGTGAGCATGCATCATAAAACAAACACAAAGACTGGAAAAACAAGCGGAGCAACTTCGTCTGTTGTCTTTATTGAAGAGCAATCCCACTTAGAGAAGTTTTATTTCTCTGACATGTCACTCAGGTCCCACATTCTTCTTAATTTATTCAGAATACCTCGCATCGCCTTACAAAGGCATTATTGCGAAGGAGGGGTACATTTGAGAAAAAGTACAAAGGTACAAAAAGTAAAAGAAGTACAAAAAAGTACAAAAAGCGCGAGGCCGAACATGAGATAATAATATCAATTGTTTTTAGGTTTATGAAATATCACTTAACACATGGTTAAAGAAAGAAGTGGCAGAAGTTGTAGAAATTAGTTCCTCTGGCAGCGAATTCCAGGTGCTCGTTGTGCATGGAAAGAAGGAGTATTTAAACACATCCGTTCTACATTTATACTCTCGAACTTTTTTGGAGTGATCACGCCTTCCTGATGAGTAGTGGGCAGGCAGCATGTACTTAGATTTGTCAATGCCGAGATAACTATGAAAAATGTTGTAGTAAAATTTTAGCCGCATAGACCACCTTCTCTGGATTAATGGAATTAAATCAAGTTCTATTTTTAGTTGAGTCACACTTGATCCGAAGTTATAATTACCCGATATAACACAAGCTGCTCTATTTTGAACTGCCTCTAGCTGGTTGACAAGGTAGGCCTGGTGGGGGTCCCAGGAGACACAGGCGTACTCTAAAATTGGTCTAATATAGGTTAGATACAGCGTTCGTTTGGTAAACTTGGGACAATTTTTAAAGTTACGTCTAATAAAGTTTAGCATTCTGGTCGCTTTTGTAAATGTGTAGTCCACGTGTTTGGCCCACGAAAGGTTTTCTGTAAAATAGACACCGAGGTATTTGAATTCAAAAACTGTTGGTGAATACATTTCGCTGATAACGTATTTGAAGGTGACAGGCTGTCTCTTGCGCGTGAAACATACATGATTACACTAGGTTAGGTTCAAAAACATTCCCCATTTTTCACACCAGGCAGAGATACGACAGATATCTTTCTGCTAAGTCAAGCAATCGGATGTGTTATGAATTTCAGAATAAAGTACGCAGTCATCAGCATATAGCCGTATTTTCGATTGTATGGAGTTAGTGATATCATTGGTAAAAATTAAAAATAAAAGTGGTTCCAATACAGACCCCTGTGGTACTCCGGACGTAACCCCAACATTACCAGAGTTTTTGCCGCTGATTAAAACAGATTGCTTTCTATGAGATAGGTAATCGCTGAGCCACGCAAGAATGTTGGATGGAATGTTTAACGTTGCTAGTTTATAGATAATGAACGCGTGAGGTACTGTGTCGAATGCTTTTTGAAAATCAAGGAAAAGGCAATCTACTTGAAGCCCGTTATCAAATGAAGTTGCAAGGTCATGGTAGAACTCAACCAACTGCGTGTCGCAAGAAAACCCTTTTCTAAATCCGTGTTGTGCGGTAGTAAGATAGCAGTTTTTTTCCAGGTGATTAAAAATGTTGCAATAATTTATGTGTTCCATTACTTTGGAGCACGTACAAAGGAGTGAAATAGGTCTGTAGTTTTGGACATGGTCTTTTGGGCCGCTTTTATGTATGGGCACTACGTTTGCTGTTTTCCACTGGCTAGGAAGCCGTCCACTCGAGAGAGACTTTTTAAAAAGGACTTCTAAGTAAGATGAGATGATTCCAGAGCATGATGTGAGAACACGATCGGGTATACCGTCGGGACCACTTGCTTTGTCGAGCTTTAATCCGTTCACCAAATTTAGTATTCCGTCGTAAGATATTTCGATTTCATCCATCTTGTCAAGGAACCCTTCGCGAGTTATCAGATGCTCCGTGTTAACTACGGATGAAAATACGGAATGGAAATAATTATTGAAGAGTGTAGCTTTTTCCTCTTCTTCACTTACAAGTTGCCCGGAATCACTAATGGGGGCAATGCCGATTGAGGCCTTATTTTTTGACTTAACATATTTCCAAAGCTCTTTCGGGTTTTTTCTCAGTTTTTCGTCGAGAGGAATGCAATTTCAGTTTGCATTCATCCGATTTTGTTTTAAATTGTTCACTTAATTCGGCTAATTGTAAACGTGAAAATGTGTCATTCTTTTGTCGATATTTCAGGTATGCACGCCTCTTCGTTTTAACCAAGGTACGCAGTTCTCCATTCATCCACGGCTTGTCTCTACGTCGCCTGCAACCGAGTAGTTTGGAAGGAATGAATGCATTGACTAAGGAGTTTACTTTATTTCTAAAGAGGTTCCAAAGAGCTTCACAGTCGAGTTGGTGAGAAAGCTCTCTAAACTCAGAGAAATAGTCGCATAGGTTATTGGAAATACCTTCATAGTTGCCGCGTTCGTAAAAGAAGACTTTCCTAGGTAAATGTGGCCTCTTGATTCCACATATATTGGTTATTCGTCCAACTACAACTTCATGGTCACTAATTCCAGGAAGACTAGAGACAGTCGATATTAGGCCTTCCCTGTTGCTAAAAAGCAAGTCCAAAGTTGTCGCCCTTGTTTTACCTAATCTTGTAGGGAAGGATACATACTGGTGCAACTCAAAACTCGAAACAAAGTTAAGGAACGTTTTATATGCCTTAGTGGTATTCAATGTTACGGGTTGACCACCTGCCCACTCCACATCTGGGAAGTTGAAATCGCCTCCAAGTACCAGATTGGGTGCATCTATGCTTGACAAAACATCAAATAGAGAAAACATTGCGCGTTCGTCAGGGCCAGGAGGTCTATAGAAAGAACCGTCTGTTGTAAATTCTCCATTTTCTGGCGCAATCTTGCACCAAACAGATTCACATTTGATACCATTCACTCTGATCTCAAAACCTTGAAGGGATTCATGAACTAACACAAAAACTCCTCCACCATGCACATTTCGATCTCGGCGGTACGCAACATAACCAAAAGGAAAAACCTCAGTATCACGAATGGTGTCATCCAACCAGGACTCTGTACCAAGGACGACACTGGGTTTTGTCAGAGCGATAAGATCGGAAAACTCTTCCACTTTATTTTTGATACTATACGACAATTTATAATCATAACAGCAAGTTCGCGCGTGGTTCTTATCTTATGCCGAGCCTGATACGGTAGCTGCTAGGCTTTTTTGCTTTTACGCATCCTTCAGCGCTATCATAAAAATAGTCTACCCCTTCAATACTGAGCTTATTGAAACGTAGCTTATATGGCATTTCCTGTGATTTTCCATGCTCCAACAGCTGTTTGCGTTCAAATCTAATCTTGTCCGAAAAATCTTCGCCGACTGAGAAGCCACTGTTTTTTAGTTTGAATCCTTGGGATAGAACGTGCTGCTTGACTTTGAAGGATAGAAAATTAACAATACTTGGTCTTGGCTTTTCTGAATTTGAGCGGCCTGGTCTGTGAGCACGTTCGATGTCGTTCCCTGCCACGGTCACCTCTAGATTTTTTTGACAGAACTCAATTACCTTTAATTCAGAACGGGACCACGTTTCGCTAGGTTCGTCATTGATTCCGTAAAATAATAAATTGTTTCTTCTTGATCTGTTTTCGGTGTCATCCTGTCTAGAGGAGACCGCAGCAACTTGCGCTGATTGACTGGTTGAGAGGGCACCGATTTCCTGCATATCATCTTTGAAGCTTTTTAACAAAGCTATTTCCGCTTCCATCGCAGTGAATTTCTTACTCAGGGCTTCGATTTTTTTGTCGAGTCGAACCTGATTCCGGTTTATTTCTGCCACATCGTTTATTAGAGTTTCCTGTCCTTTATCCAGTTTTGGTAGTAGGTCAACTGCCTTCAGCAATTTCTGGATTTGGGCGTCCGTAAGGGGCCCGGAGTTAAGTTCAACGTCGCCGGAGAGGATCAATGTAAATTCTAGAAGAGTAGCACAAGGATTTGACAGAAAATTGCGACACCAGGAACACAAGTTTACAAGGACACTGGGGAACGATGCCGGCTGGCGTTTCGAGGAATAACGAGCAACTTCTAAATAAAGAGGACTAACCTGCAGCAGAAGGAAGCGTATGCGTGCTGCGTTGCCCATGCCGGCACCGAACCCCGTCCGAGAAGTGGGCGGTTGCTCCTTTTGTAGGCTGATGTCACAAGATAACGTTCCAGTCCGTTGCCAGACGAACGTTGCGCCAGGCAAGAGGTCCGCTGATGTTGTCGGTGACGAGGGGAATTGGCTACCTTCCTCAGAACCGCGTTGATTGGAAGTCAGGGGATGAGGCATCTCTTCGACGGCCCATGCCGCAGCGAAGATCTGCAGCAGAAGGAAGCGTAAGCGTGCTGCGTTGCCCATGCCGGCACCGAACCCCGTCCGAGAAGTGGGCGGTTGCTCCTTTTGTAGGCAGATGTCACAAGATAACGTTCCAGTCCGTTGCCAGACGAACGTTGCGCCAGGCAAGAAGTCCGCTGATGTTGTCGGTGACGAGGGGAATTGGCTGCCTTCCTCAGAACCGCGTTGATTGGAAGTCAGGGGATGAGGCATCTCTTCGACGGCCCATGCCGCAGCGAAGATCTGCAGCAGAAGGAAGCGTAAGCGTGCTGCGTTGCCCATGCCGGCACCGAACCCCGTCCGAGAAGTGGGCGGTTGCTCCTTTTGTAGGCTGATGTCACAAGATAACGTTCCAGTCCGTTGCCAGACGAACGTTGCGCCAGGCAAGAAGTCCGCTGATGTTGTCGGTGACGAGGGGAATTGGCTGCCTTCCTCAGAACCGCGTTGATTGGAAGTCAGGGGATGAGGTATCTCTTCGACGGCCCATGCCGCAGCGAAGATCTGCAGCAGAAGGAAGCGTAAGCGTGCTGCGTTGCCCATGCCAGTACCGAACCCCGTCCGAGAAGTGGGCGGTTGCTCCTTTTGTAGGCTGATGTCACAAGATAACGTTCCAGTCCGTTGCCAGACGAACGTTGCGCCAGGCAAGAAGTCCGCTGATGTTGTCGGTGACGAGGGGAATTGGCTGCCTTCCTCAGAACCGCGTTGATTGGAAGTCAGGGGATGAGGCATCTCTTCGACGGCCCATGCCGCAGCGAAGATCTGCAGCAGAAGGAAGCGTAAGCGTGCTGCGTTGCCCATGCCGGCACCGAACCCCGTCCGAGAAGTGGGCGGTTGCTCCTTTTGTAGGCTGATGTCACAAGATAACGTTCCAGTCCGTTGCCAGACGAACGTTGCGCCAGGCAAGAAGTCCACTGATGTTGTCGGTGACGAGGGGAATTGGCTGCCTTCCTCAGAACCGCGTTGATTGGAAGTCAGGGGATGAGGCATCTCTTCGACGGCCCATGCCGCAGCGAAGATCTGCAGCAGAAGGAAGCGTAAGCGTGCTGCGTTGCCCATGCCGGCACCGAACCCCGTCCGAGAAGTGGGCGGTTGCTCCTTTTGTAGGCTGATGTCACAAGATAACGTTCCAGTCCGTTGCCAGACGAACGTTGCGCCTGGCAAGAAGTCCGCTGATGTTGTCGGTGACGAGGGGAATTGGCTGCCTTCCTCAGAACCGCGTTGATTGGAAGTCAGGGGATGAGGCATCTCTTCGACGGCCCATGCCGCAGCGAAGATCTGCAGCAGAAGGAAGCGTAAGCGTGCTGCGTTGCCCATGCCGGCACCGAACCCCGTCCGAGAAGTGGGCGGTTGCTCCTTTTGTAGGCAGATGTCACAAGATAACGTTCCAGTCCGTTGCCAGACGAACGTTGCGCCAGGCAAGAAGTCCGCTGATGTTGTCGGTGACGAGGGGAATTGGCTGCCTTCCTCAGAACCGCGTTGATTGGAAGTCAGGGGATGAGGCATCTCTTCGACGGCCCATGCCGCAGCGAAGATCTGCAGCAGAAGGAAGCGTAAGCGTGCTGCGTTGCCCATGCCGGCACCAAACCCCGTCCGAGAAGTGGGCGGTTGCTCCTTTTGTAGGCTGATGTCACAAGATAACGTTCCAGTCCGTTGCCAGACGAACGTTGCGCCAGGCAAGAAGTCCGCTGATGTTGTCGGTGACGAGGGGAATTGGCTGCCTTCCTCAGAACCGCGTTGATTGGAAGTCAGGGGATGAGGCATCTCTTCGACGGCCCATGCCGCAGCGAAGATCTGCAGCAGAAGGAAGCGTAAGCGTGCTGCGTTGCCCATGCCGGCACCGAACCCCGTCCGAGAAGTGGGCGGTTGCTCCTTTTGTAGGCTGATGTCACAAGATAACGTTCCAGTCCGTTGCCAGACGAACGTTGCGCCAGGCAAGAAGTCCGCTGATGTTGTCGGTGACGAGGGGAATTGGCTGCCTTCCTCAGAACCGCGTTGATTGGAAGTCAGGGGATGAGGCATCTCTTCGACGGCCCATGCCGCAGCGAAGATCTGCAGCAGAAGGAAGCGTAAGCGTGCTGCGTTGCCCATGCCAGTACCGAACCCCGTCCGAGAAGTGGGCGGTTGCTCCTTTTGTAGGCAGATGTCACAAGATAACGTTCCAGTCCGTTGCCAGACGAACGTTGCGCCAGGCAAGAAGTCCGCTGATGTTGTCGGTGACGAGGGGAATTGGCTGCCTTCCTCAGAACCGCGTTGATTGGAAGTCAGGGGATGAGGCATCTCTTCGACGGCCCATGCCGCAGCGAAGATCTGCAGCAGAAGGAAGCGTAAGCGTGCTGCGTTGCCCATGCCGGCACCGAACCCCGTCCGAGAAGTGGGCGGTTGCTCCTTTTGTAGGCTGATGTCACAAGATAACGTTCCAGTCCGTTGCCAGACGAACGTTGCGCCAGGCAAGAAGTCCGCTGATGTTGTCGGTGACGAGGGGAATTGGCTGCCTTCCTCAGAACCGCGTTGATTGGAAGTCAGGGGATGAGGCATCTCTTCGACGGCCCATGCCGCAGCGAAGATCTGCAGCAGAAGGAAGCGTAAGCGTGCTGCGTTGCCCATGCCGGTACCGAACCCCGTCCGAGAAGTGGGCGGTTGCTCCTTTTGTAGGCTGATGTCACAAGATAACGTTCCAGTCCGTTGCCAGACGAACGTTGCGCCAGGCAAGAAGTCCGCTGATGTTGTCGGTGACGAGGGGAATTGGCTGCCTTCCTCAGAACCGCGTTGATTGGAAGTCAGGGGATGAGGCATCTCTTCGACGGCCCATGCCGCAGCGAAGATCTGCAGCAGAAGGAAGCGTAAGCGTGCTGCGTTGCCCATGCCGGTACCGAACCCCGTCCGAGAAGTGGGCGGTTGCTCCTTTTGTAGGCTGATGTCACAAGATAACGTTCCAGTCCGTTGCCAGACGAACGTTGCGCCAGGCAAGAAGTCCGCTGATGTTGTCGGTGACGAGGGGAATTGGCTGCCTTCCTCAGAACCGCGTTGATTGGAAGTCAGGGGATGAGGCATCTCTTCGACGGCCCATGCCGCAGCGAAGATCTGCAGCAGAAGGAAGCGTAAGCGTGCTGCGTTGCCCATGCCGGCACCGAACCCCGTCCGAGAAGTGGGCGGTTGCTCCTTTTGTAGGCTGATGTCACAAGATAACGTTCCAGTCCGTTGCCAGACGAACGTTGCGCCAGGCAAGAAGTCCGCTGATGTTGTCGGTGACGAGGGGAATTGGCTGCCTTCCTCAGAACCGCGTTGATTGGAAGTCAGGGGATGAGGCATCTCTTCGACGGCCCATGCCGCAGCGAAGATCTGCAGCAGAAGGAAGCGTAAGCGTGCTGCGTTGCCCATGCCGGTACCGAACCCCGTCCGAGAAGTGGGCGGTTGCTCCTTTTGTAGGCTGATGTCACAAGATAACGTTCCAGTCCGTTGCCAGACGAACGTTGCGCCAGGCAAGAAGTCCGCTGATGTTGTCGGTGACGAGGGGAATTGGCTGCCTTCCTCAGAACCGCGTTGATTGGAAGTCAGGGGATGAGGCATCTCTTCGACGGCCCATGCCGCAGCGAAGATCTGCAGCAGAAGGAAGCGTAAGCGTGCTGCGTTGCCCATGCCGGTACCGAACCCCGTCCGAGAAGTGGGCGGTTGCTCCTTTTGTAGGCTGATGTCACAAGATAACGTTCCAGTCCGTTGCCAGACGAACGTTGCGCCAGGCAAGAAGTCCGCTGATGTTGTCGGTGACGAGGGGAATTGGCTGCCTTCCTCAGAACCGCGTTGATTGGAAGTCAGGGGATGAGGCATCTCTTCGACGGCCCATGCCGCAGCGAAGATCTGCAGCAGAAGGAAGCGTAAGCGTGCTGCGTTGCCCATGCCGGTACCGAACCCCGTCCGAGAAGTGGGCGGTTGCTCCTTTTGTAGGCTGATGTCTCAAGATAACGTTCCAGTCCGTTGCCAGACGAACGTTGCGCCAGGCAAGAAGTCCACTGATGTTGTCGGTGACGAGGGGAATTGGCTGCCTTCCTCAGAACCGCGTTGATTGGAAGTCAGGGGATGAGGCATCTCTTCGACGGCCCATGCCGCAGCGAAGATCTGCAGCAGAAGGAAGCGTAAGCGTGCTGCGTTGCCCATGCCGGTACCGAACCCCGTCCGAGAAGTGGGCGGTTGCTCCTTTTGTAGGCTGATGTCACAAGATAACGTTCCAGTCCGTTGCCAGACGAACGTTGCGCCAGGCAAGAAGTCCGCTGATGTTGTCGGTGACGAGGGGAATTGGCTGCCTTCCTCAAAACCGCGTTGATTGGAAGTCAGGGGATGAGGCATCTCTTCGACGGCCCATGCCGCAGCGAAGATCTGCAGCAGAAGGAAGCGTAAGCGTGCTGCGTTGCCCATGCCGGCACCGAACCCCGTCCGAGAAGTGGGCGGTTGCTCCTTTTGTAGGCTGATGTCACAAGATAACGTTCCAGTCCGTTGCCAGACGAACGTTTCGCCAGGCAAGAAGTCCGCTGATGTTGTCGGTGACGAGGGGAATTGGCTGCCTTCCTCAAAACCGCGTTGATTGGAAGTCAGGGGATGAGGCATCTCTTCGACGGCCCATGCCGCAGCGAAGATCTGCAGCAGAAGGAAGCGTAAGCGTGCTGCGTTGCCCATGCCGGCACCGAACCCCGTCCGAGAAGTGGGCGGTTGCTCCTTTTGTAGGCTGATGTCACAAGATAACGTTCCAGTCCGGGGTCACACTGCTGCAAGCCGGAGCCACACTGCTCATAGATCATACAAACGACAGTCTGCAACCACGAGTAACCGCAATATCCGTGATTCGAATGCCGCACGTCAAGTTTCCCCCTTGAACTCATTGCCATGTGGCTCTGGAAACACGGATCTCGTAGTGACTCACGTTCGAATCTGTACGCAGACTCTCTTTTGCATGGTGTATAAGCCGCGTAACTTTACACCTATTTTTTATCTTCATTTTTTTTTTTAATCAGACGATCTTAATTTACAAACAAAGAGGCGTTGCTTGGCTTCAGAAAGAAGAAGCGTTTCTCTTTGCATGAGTTTTTAGCTGTAGCCCACATTGCACCGCGGCACAAAACAGCACTGCTCCATCTTTTTCTTCTCCGTATTTGACATCGTTGTAAGTCCCTTTGTCTCTTCGGCGCAGATAGCAGCCACACAATATTGTATCGCTTCACACACACCGCAAAACGAGAGGAAATAGTCACACCAACACACCACAAGCCGGCCTCACTAACCGCTCATTCACACTGGAAGCGGATCCGCGTTCGCAAAGCGGTTGCGAACGCGGTTGTATAAAGATCCAGTGCAATTGCACGCGCGCTCGATGCCATCGATTGCGCGTGCAATTGTACTGGATCTTTATACAACCGCGTTCGCAACCGCTTTGCGAACGCGGATCCGCTTCCAGTGTGAATGAGCGGTAAACGCTGCCTGGCCGGCCTCCTGGCCCCGCTGTGACTAGCAGCGCCACCCTAGACCCCTGTGGCAGAATTTGGTCACTCGACGCGTAGCTCGTATGGAGATTCCAATGCAGTCAGCACACCTCCTAGTTCTAGTACACCCTACCTATAAGTCGCTGGTGTGCGATAGCCACAGCCCAGACGCCCATGTTCCTTAAAAGAATGTCTTCTTGACGATGCCATTTTCCGCGTTAATGTAGTTAATGCGTAGGGTGCGTTGTTTGCTCGTATTCGGAAGCGATAAATCTGCGCTTGCTGAACTGTGAAGATCGTAGTCTGGGTTGCTAAGTTGTAAACTTGAAAGTAGTGCATTATCAGCATCGAATTTTCTGCGCTGCGCTAGCTCTGCGTGCACAGTGGTGCAGGCTCGTGCTGCTGCTCACGCACCTGGCTTGGTCTTGCTACTCAGCCACATGTGCTCGCACAACTAGCTTTGGAAGCTTAATAAGTACATTACTAAAATTTATTTTCTTTCGCTTCTCACACACACTTCAGATTTTGACAAATTTCATCGGTTGGTTCTCACACACAGGTGGATTCGGGATCCTATCAAATCGGAACTTTATTTTAAATATTGGTGTTAGGCACGTATGCAAATAGAACAATGGGCTTGGGTTCTCACTCGTATATATATTAACTCAGAGGGGATATACTTATAGCGACATATTTGATAATACTCCTATCTCGGGATCTGGCGGAATAATGTTTGACGATCGACTTGCACGCACCCACAACGCGCAACAGATTCAAATTTGCACCACTGACGTTCTTGCGCGAACACGGTCACCAGAATACACTTTCAGAGGACGCATTAAACGAGCCTTTTCTATGACCGAAAGGAAGAGCATGCTTGAGTATTTCGTATATTTCTTAACTTCTTTTTTTTTTTTTTTTTTTTTTACAGCGGAGCTATTGGGGGTTGGTTTCCCCAGTATCGTGTCCGTCAGCAAACAAATGATGGCACTAAACTCCCGACACTAAACTCCAGACAACCGGCTTGCCGGTTGTCGTGTTGCCGCCGTCGCTTATAGGTGGCGGCAACCTCTCCATCTTTTTTACTCTGGCTTGCCGACTTACGGCCGGACATTACTTAATTCCCATCATAGGAAACCTGCAATGCAGATCTAGCGGCTGCAAAATAAAGAAACTGGGTAAGCCAGGAGGACGCGGGTCGTGGGGGCTGCGGGCGGGCGCCTTCAGAAACCGCGTGTGAACGTGGCGTCTCGGATCGGCGTGAGCTTTCTTGGAACTGTTTTTCGTAAAAGTAAGTCCAATTTTCACGTCTCTATGACCTCTACGGATTCCTGTGACATCTCGCTTGCCTCCTAGAGTTCCCCCAAAAAATAAACGTTGCTACTGCTGCGTAAAAGACAGCCACAGTCGCGAAGGTGACTCAAGCGTCAAACTTTACCGCTTTACTTCGAGATCTTGGGAAGCGACACAACGACAGAAGTGGATTACTGCAGAGCAACGCATCAAGTAAGTGAATTTTGCAGAAACTGTTGGGGGAAGTGAACGAAAACATATGTGCAGGCTTGGAAAGTGGTCTCACGAACTCGTTTTGCAGACTGCTCGGCAAAATAACATATTTATACAAGTTGTATTACGAGTCGCTTAGGCCGCCCACGTAGGGAAATACAGAACACTAGCAATCGGGCCGATTGTTACTTCGCTGTGACGTCGAGAATCGGGCGATGAGGACTTCAAGCGAAAGGCCCGTCGACCCGTTTCGGCACTCCTAATGCCGTTCGGCACGCGCGGTCGCAACCAAAACCTTCCAAACCTGCGAGTTTTCAAATAGTGAATTTTTGTAGCACAAAGTTTTGTTTGTTTCAGCAACCAAATTTATTGCTGAGTTTGGTAAAAAATGTGACGGGCGTGTGGAAACCGGGGTGCTAAAGTTTTTATTTAGAAGAAGCTCGGCGAAGCGTAAATATCCTTCTCACACGTACACTTTGTTGCCTGTCGCCTTTTTACACCAGGCTTTGCAATGTGCGTACGGTTCTCTAGCATGCAGAGTTTGGTTCTAATTACCCAAATTTTATTCTAGTGTGTGGGCGTCGGGAGGAGAGGACGGCCGAGCGAGGCGCGAGCGGGGGCCAGCCAGCAAGGAAAGAGGAAGAGCGTGCTGCACGAGGCTGGGGCCGGGCAGGAACGATAGAGCCGTTCTGGCTATGCCAATCCCCGGGAGCATTCCACCAGCGAGGTTCGGGTCAGGACTGGCGGAAACGGCGAGCCCTGGCTATGCCGGCCTGGGCTATGACGATCCCGGAGTGGCTCCGCAGCGAGACCCTGGCTGTGACAGCCCGGAACGGCTAGCCTACGCCGCGCGGGCGTACGGGAAGTACGATCCGCAGGTCTGGACACATACTCCGACTGCGAGCTCACAGATCGACGGGCGACCGGACTGCCGGCTCTCGAAGATGGGCAACCGGGTAGTACAGTAAACCGATTCGCTGCCTTCTCGTTGTGTTGTGTCACTTCCTGGGAGACGAGCGAAGCACATACCGATCGGGCGCCGATTATTATATAGTGGTGAAGACAACTCAAACTGGTGTTCAATTGACAACTCTAGAATATGTTATAAACACTTCGACCTATCAAGGCTCCCGATGGTCTTAATAAAAACGCATAAAAGAACCAGGTACACGGCGCGCACGTACACACGAGGACTGCTGAAATCGGGATCGCCGCCGCTCGCCACGGCCCGACGGGCAGACAGGCCGCCCCAGTAACACACACGCCTCCGCTCGTGGCGCTGAATGCAGCACTCTCGTGGCGCCGCCTGGCCATTGCCGGCTGGCTATAGTACAGCTTCGCTGGTCTTCCGTCTTCACCAAAGTGAAAAGGCTAAAAGTTTTTTTTTTTTTTTTTTTTCTGGTGCTAACGTAATTTTTTCGCGTTTTGTTTTTTGTGTGTGTTTTGAGGATGCACCGAATGAACTTCAGAGTTCTTCAGTCGGTCGATTTGGAGTTTTAGGGAGTGCAGTCCAAGGATAGTTTACAGAAACGGCTACGCACAACCGAAATGCCGTTTCGAGGCAGGCTGCCTCCTACGGCTCCGCTCGCTCGCTCCTTCGTTCCACCCACCGTCCGTCGTTTCAGATTTGCGTCGCTCGCGGTTTAAGTCGACTTGACGAATAGAGCTACTGAATACCGACGCACCCGAAATGTCGCCCTCGCGACGTCGTCGGCCGAGTTGAAGTCGACCGCTATTCCGGGAAACGACTTCTTTGTTCTCGGCTAGTTTGCGTTGTGCATAGCGTCTGGGACGCGACGCCGGGAGTCAAAGGGTCCTCCGTCTTCATTTGTCCGCACCACTTACGAGGGAGATGCGTCGTGTTAGACTTTCGGGCCGTAATCGAATTTCCGGCCGAAGACCGCGCCGCATCTTTTCTGCCTTTTTGCATTAAAAAAATGAAGAGGCAGTTACTTGAGCGCGTGAGTGTGCAATTAATGGAGCACCGAGTCTGCTTGCGCGAACGCCACGTGCAGTCATACAGAAAATAAGCCTGCTCTTGGTGTTCTTTTACCTCTGGTTGCGTATTTGTTTCTGAAATATTTTAAAAATGCCTTATGCAAAATCCTGTTAAACTATAATCATCATGCCATTAAGAGCCACCATATTGGGGGATTTATTACATCTTCCAGTTGTGGACGAGGCGCATCTGCATTTACTCTGTTTTTATGATATTAGGGCAGTTTATTTGTACACTCAAGGGATGTCTGGTTAGCTTCGGTTGAAATAAGAAAAGAAAGACGGGTCCAAAATTCTGAAAAAAGACTAATAATAATAATAATAATAATAATAATAATTTTTATTTTTGCATCCGTATGGGTTACAGACGCCGGAGCCACGGACAAAAAGTCAACAAATGTTGACTTGACGGGGTCCGGGCCCCGTGCACTTGGCAGACAGCTATGGCGATACAAAAATAACTGCAGAGATTTACAGCAATACGTAAAATACATATATAAAAGAGACCTAGGTTTCACAGGTTAACGAAAACAGCTCTATACAAAAAGTAAGTACAATGACTTAGGGTTTATATTGTAGATGTCCACGTCATCTACGCAATATTTGTTTAGCAATGAGGGTAGATTATGTTTCAAAGACTGGTAACTGTAGTTCGTGCGAAACGGAAACACTTTCCATTCCTCGGAGTAGCGGGTGCAAATGGTGGGTATGTTTTTGATTAATCCCGATGTCTGTTTCAGAAAATTAATAGATTCAGGGGAAGAAAAAAGAAATGATCGAGTCAAAAGGTACTCATAAAAACGATGTATATTTATAATTTTGTATCGTGAAAATAGAGCCTCTGTGTGGGCTAAGAAATGAACGTTTCCAACAAAGCGCAAAACTTTTTTTTGTAGTAATAATATTCTGTTCAGATTTGTCCTTGTGGTCGTGCCCCAAACGAGATGGCAATAGGATATTTGGGATTTAAATAATGCATGATATATTTGTAGTTTTATTTTTTCGGGGAGAATGGCTCGACAACGTGCAAGCACACCTACAATTTTGCATAATTTGCTGACGACCTGGTTTATGTGTTTATCCCACTGTAAGTTATCTGAAAATATAATACCTAATGTTTTATGTTCTTTCACTAATTCAATCGGCGTGGATTGAAAATGGAGAGTTTCATTTATATTTACCTGTTTATTGGACGGTTTAAATAAAATTGCCTTTGTTTTTGTATCATTAATATATAGGCCATTTATTCGCGACCACAAAAAAAATCTAGACAAAATTAAATTTCCTTTGGTTATTAGGTTATCCGCATCCGCGTCACTGAGGAACAGACTGGTGTCGTCGGCATACAAGACAAATTTGACATTTTCGGAAATATTCACAAGATCATTGATATAAATATTAAAGAGCAACGGACCCAAAATGCTACCTTGTGGCACGCCATACTTAATCTGCAACAGTGATGAGAAGTGACCATCGATGATTACAGATTGCCTACGTTCATATAAGTAAGAATACAGAAGTGAAAGTGATGGACCGCGTATACCATACCTACTTAGTTTGTCAATGAGTATGCCATGATTGAGACAGTCGAAGGCTTTACTAAAATCAATGAAGATGCCAAGTGTCAAGAGTTTGCTTTCTATATTTTGTAATATGATTTCTTTTTGCAAAAGAAGCGCAGATTCGGTAGATCTTCCTTTTCTAAAGCCAAACTGAGATTCTGTGATTACAGAGTGTTTGCACAAAAAACTATTCAGACGACAAAAAATGATTTTTTTCATTTATAATAATAATAATATTTATTTACATACAAAAATCTGATCCTGGGCGGCGTGCACGGCTGTGCAGAAAGGCTAAAACCCGTACGCGAGTGCGCCTGCCAGCCCGCCACCCAGGATTTAAAAAAAAAACAAAAAAACACGCCCACACACACATATACCATATTTGTAAACAGGGCCGCAACCAAAAATGTTTTTGTCATAATCGATCGCAATTGAACTAGTGTACCGACGACGACGACGAGCTCGACGTGCGTGCAAGAGCAGAGAGCGCGTGCAGGGACTTTCGAGTGGCAGCAGGACAAGCGGTCGCTGATGGCCGTCACCGAATAAAACCAGTTATTATTCGGTGGTGTAGCTGTTGTCGGCATAAACACAACACTGGCGACGAGGATGGGATCTCGATCCTGGCTAGTCGCTACGAAGCGAGGGGCTGTTCGGCGCCATGAGGACCACATCAGCAACCGAGCTGACCAACACTCAAACCAGCCAGTTGCGGAAGCGTGTCTAGAGGACACGAGTATAAAGTCAGCTCAAGGCCCAGTGCCCCAGTGGACTATTCCAATCAACGGTCAACCACCAAAAGAAAACGTCGAGCACAATACGCCAGTACCAGTCTCTAGCACGCAACTCGACGGAGCATCATCCAGACCGGTACGCCTGAGAAAGCTGCCTGACCGATATGGTGACTGTCTCTAAAGGGAGGAAAAGTGTCATAATCGATCGCAATTGAACTAGTGTACCGACGACGACGACGAGCACGACGTGCGTGCAAGAGCAGAGAGCGCGTGCAGGGACTTTCGAGTGGCAGCAGGACAAGCGGTCGCTGATGGCCGTCACCGAATAAAACCAGTTATTATTCGGTGGTGTAGCTGTTGTCGGCATAAACACAACACTGGCGACGAGGATGGGATCTCGATCCTGGCTAGTCGCTACGAAGCGAGGGGCTGTTCGGCGCCATGAGGACCACATCAGCAACCGAGCTGACCAACAATCAAACCAGCCAGTTGCGGAAGCGTGTCTAGAGGACACGAGTATAAAGTCAGCTCAAGGCCCAGTGCCCCAGTGGACTATTCCAATCAACGGTCAACCACCAAAAGAAAACGTCGAGCACAATACGCCAGTACCAGTCTCTAGCACGCAACTCGACGGAGCATCATCCAGACCGGTACGCCTGAGAAGGCTGCCTGACCGATATGGTGACTGTCTCTAAAGGGGGGAGAAGTGTCATAATCGATCGCAATTGAACTAGTGTACCGACGACGACGACGAGCACGACGTGCGTGCAAGAGCAGAGAGCGCGTGCAGGGACTTTCGAGTGGCAGCAGGACAAGCGGTCGCTGATGGCCGTCACCGAATAAAACCAGTTATTATTCGGTGGTGTAGCTGTTGTCGGCATAAACACAACAAGGAAGCAAGACACGCAAGAAAGCCAACCACATGACGGCAGCGTCAGAGGAAACGAGCGGGGCAGCAACCAGCCCTGGATGCTCATTTTATGAGCTTAACAAGCTGGCTTGTTGACTGCAGACGTCCCCAAGTTCCAGGTTACACTTCGAATTGATGGCAAGTCGCTCGTATTCGAAGTGGATTCGGGTGCTGCCTGCTCATTGATCAGCGAGGAAACCTTCCGCAACACATGGCGCCGGAATCCGCCGAAGCTTACGCACGACGACACAGAATTGCACACTTGGAGCGGAGAAGGACTAAAACTCCTTGGACGTTTCCAAGCTGCCGTCAGATTCAAGTCTAAGGACTTTGTGCTACCGCTTCTGGTAATGAAGGGATCCGGCTGCAACCTCTTGGGGCGCGATTGGTTCCAAGCTCTCCACATCAGAGTACGGGGAATAAACCAATTGCAACAGCGGAACACGCCACCACAAGTACAGGCGGTTTTGCAAAGCCATTCCGCAGTATTCCAGGAGGACATTTCGGGATACGTTGGACCCCTGGTGCAGTTGGAATTGGAGGAAGGAGCGACCCCCAAGTTCTGCAAGGCCCGCCCGGTGCCTCTTGCACTGCGACCAGCAGTCACCCAGGAGCTCTCCCGACTGGAAGGACAAGGAATAATCGAACCAGTACAGCATTCAGACTGGGCCACTCCTCTTGTCCTTGTCCGTAAAAAGGGTGGTGAAATCAGACTCTGTGGCGATTACAGAAGTACAGTCAATGCCGCATCAAAAAAGGCATCCTACCCGCTACCAACTACAGGAGAAGTCCTATCGAACCTAAGAGGAGGGACCGTATTCTCGACGTTGGACATGTGCCAAGCCTAACAGCAGTTGAAAGTGTCCGAAGCCGCCGCGGCGGTTCTGACCATCAATACCATAAAAGGCTTGTACAAAGTAAAACGCTTGCCTTTTGGAATATCTGCAGCGCCAGCTATCTTCCAGCGTACAATGGAAACGACGTTAGCTGGCATACCGGGAGTAAGCGTCTACCTGGACGATATTATCGTGAGTGGACAGAACAGCGAAGAACATGCAGCACGTCTAGACCAAGTACTGTCGCAACTGGGAAACGCAGGTCTGCGGCTCAAGAGAGAAAAATGTCACTTCGCAGTGAGCGAAGCCACAGTTCCTTGGTCACAAGATTGACGCCGCGGGAGTACATACTACGGATGAAAAAGTGCAGGCCATCTTGGACGCACCAGAGCCGACTGGAAAAACGGAACTGCAAGCGTTTCTGGGCTTGCTGGCTTTCTACGATCGTTTCCTTAAGAATAGAGCCACAACTGCAGCTGATCTTTATGAACTTCTACAGAAAAATGTTTCTTGGGAATGGAAAGGCAAGCACCAGGAGGCTTTCCGGAAACTAAAGCGGCTGGTCAAGGAGTCCACAGTTTTGGCGCACTACGATGAAAACAAGCCGTTGCTGCTCTCGTGTGACGCATCGCCGTATGGTGTGGGAGCAGTACTTGCACAGGAAGATGACTTGAAACGTGAAGCCCCAGTTGCCTTCGCGTCAAGAACATTGGGTGCTGCAGAAAAGAATTATTCCCAGCTCGACAAAGAAGGGTTGGCCATTGTGTACGCCGTGCAACACTTTCACGAGTACATTGCTGGGCGGCACGTCACAATTTATACAGATCACCAACCACTTCTCGGAATTCTCGGGTCGACAAAACCCATTCCACAGGTACTATCTCCACGTATGACCAGATGGTGCGTCAAACTGAGTGCCTACGATTACACTCTGGTATACAGGCGAGGTTCGTGTCACCAGAACGCGGATGCACTTAGCAGACTGCCTCTACCAGGCAATGTAGACGAACCCTGCCTGCCGGGAGACGTGCTAATGTTGGCACTTTCTCCAATTCCTCAACTTTCACCTGAGAAGATTGCAGAAATGACAGGACAAGACAAGATTTTGACCCACGTGTACAGGGCTGTTCAAGAAGGACGCCTACAAAGTTTGAAGGGCGAAGATTATCGTCCATACAAGAGTATCGCGAATGAGCTGTCGACCGTCAACCGCTTTCTCATTCGCGGTTCAAGAATAATAGCTCCTACAGCATGCAGAGCCCAAGTATTGGATTTGCTGCACGCTGGTCACAGAGGCGTGGTGACCATGAAGAGCGCCGCGCGTGGATATGTGTGGTGGCCCGGCATAGATAGGGACATTGAGCGAAAGGCAAGATCGTGCCTTACATGTCAGGAGCACCAGCGCTCTCCACCACAAGTAACCGCTCCAGATTGGCACCGAGCATCGCAACCATGGGAAACAATTCATGCCGATTTTGCTGGTCCACTGGAAGGAAAAATGTTTCTGATTGTTGTGGATGCTTACAGCAAGTGGCTGGAGGTGCGACAAATGAAAAATATTCAATCCAGCTCAGTCATCGAGGAGTTTAGGAGCTTGTTTGCAACATTTGGACTACCAGAAAAGGTAGTTACGGATAACGGAACATCGTTCGTGTCACAAGAAACGGAAGCGTTCTTTAAGAACAACGGAATCAAGCACATCACCAGTGCTCCGTACCATCCGGGCACAAACGGACAAGCCGAACGAATGGTGCAAGAAACCAAACAAGCACTGGCCAAAGACAACACAGGTGGTGTTGCCTGCAGACTTGCTCGGTTTCTCTTTAAGCAACATACAACTACAAGTGCGACAACAGGGGAGACGCCAGCCATGCTGATGTTTGGACGACAATTGTCAACTGCAATCACTCGGCTGAGTCGTATCCAAACCGACCAAGGGAGAAAAACCACAGAAAATACTCAGCAGTCTTGTTCCCCCAGGAACATTTCTATCTTCCGAAACGTATTTGTGAAAGATTTCACCCAGCCGGGACACTGGATGCCGGGCACTGTCACAAAGAGGATGGGATCTCGATCCTGGCTAGTCGCTACGAAGCGAGGGGCTGTTCGGCGCCATGAGGACCACATCAGCAACCGAGCTGACCAACAATCAAACCAGCCAGTTGCGGAAGCGTGTCTAGAGGACACGAGTATAAAGTCGGCTCAAGGCCCAGTGCCCCAGTGGACTATTCCAATCAACGGTCAACCACCAAAGAAAAACGTCGAGCACAATACGCCAGTACCAGTCTCTAGCACGCAACTCGACGGAGCATCGTCCAGACCGGTACGCCTGAGAAGGCTGCCTGACCGATATAGGCCTCCTGCGCCGAAGCTTTGAACAAACGATAGCGCCCTCATTTTGGGTAGTACAAGCTCACCTGATTGAGCATAGCCCTACTTATGGCACGTTGGTCGAGCTTTTTCAATTCTATGTGGTGCTAAAGAGCGAAAAAACACCGTTGGACGCCAGAAATCGGCCAATCTCAACGTTGCAAGAGAATCGAAAGTGCCAAATTCATGACACCACCGCTAGGGCACGCGTCTCTTATCTCTGGGTGGTGAGGTCACAACACCTGTGTCGCGCCGCTTTAATTTTTTTCTTTCTTTTTGATGTCTACTTTGGAACGCGTGAAACGGCATCTCTTGGCTCACGCTCTCGGCGTCATAGCTTTGACGGCGTTCGAATTTTTGTTCTGTCTTTGTATTTTCATCGTGATCTCGCGCTCCGCACCAGAGCAGGCACGCTTCTGCATGCGTGACAGTTTGAGACGCTAAATATTGTACTACCCAAAACAAGTCCTAACAAGTCCCATTCGCAGCACCCTCTGGGCAGCGCAGGAGGCCCATGGTGACTGTCTCTAAAGGGGGGAGAAGTGTCATAATCGATCGCAATTGAACTAGTGTACCGACGACGACGACGAGCACGACGTGCGTGCAAGAGCAGAGAGCGCGTGCAGGGACTTTCGAGTGGCAGCAGGACAAGCGGTCGCTGATGGCCGTCACCGAATAAAACCAGTTATTATTCGGTAGTGTAGCTGTTGTCGGCATAAACACAACAGTTTTAAAAGAAAAATGAGGGTGAAATGTAGAGTGTAAGTTGACTCCCTCGTATATCTATAAGAACTATAAGGATTGTCAGCAACAAGGTCGCAAGACTTGCCACTCAAGCAGTGAACTGTGCCATTCATGTGAATGAACGGTATTTCCCGAAGACGTTCTGTGGAGGGTTTGTAATGGACTTGCAGCAGGTGATCATATATTAGTTCTACGACTTCCACTTGGCCGGGTCTATCGTTTCTCGGGCGAACCCATCGGACGGAACCCCCCAATATGGAGGAAATATGATAATTGATCACGAATACACAAGATGGCGTTTCTTTTTGCATATGGTCTATTCGTTAATTTGCTTCCCCACCCGGTCCTTTTATAGATCTTGAGGCCAACCCAGTCAACAGTTTTTTTTTTCTTTTTTGTCACCGAGAAAAATTTCTTACCCCGTATCAGCGTAGCCGTGTTTTGCGTTTTACAGTGGGTGACACTGCATATCGGACAAATCACTTTTCAGCTAACGCAAGAAAGAAAACAACAATATGTTATTCTATAATGTGCATGCCGTGAATAGACTACTTACAAAAATCTCCACATGTAACTCAGCGCACGTTGCATTAAAGCATATCTTCGGCCATTGAGAGGAGTGGTATGGTTTAGATTTCGATTGTCCCGTTGACGAAGTAGTACATCGCGGCACTTCATGAGAATAAAGTTGAAACACGAACCCCCAGCGGCCGTAAGGACCTGCTTATAGACTTGGCGAGGAATAGGGATAAGGCCTGCCACGTCCCATACCTGCCTGGCGGCCTGGCAATCCCTCCAGAGTGGAGCATGGGCTTTCCGGGTCACGGATTATTTAAAGTGAACGGAGTATGGACTCGTCAAACCCAGAGTTGGAGCTGATGATTCGCGGAGCGCGTCAACAGACTACTTCCATAAATCCGTCACCGCGCGCGTTGCATTCTGGGTAGCTGTGGGCCAGTAGCGGAGCGCGTAAGGGTTTTGCTTCCGACTGATTCCCACAATGCATAGCGTGGAATTAAGCCACGATGATGCGCTTCGAGTTTAGAAATAAGTCTATTGGAATTCGGCGATAAAAGTGCGGCGTCATTGTTGCAGGAATCCAATCTGCGCGCTTCGCAAACTTCGGCCCCTACTTCGTGTTTGACGAGTGTAGGATCTCCGAATACTTATAATTCCTTTGTCATTGCGAAAAACTATCCATTTATTTTTACAGCAGCCAATTATTGTCTTTAGCTCTTTTAAATAAACAAGTTTCTTCGCAATTTTTCGTCAGGCTGCATATAGGCATAGCACTTTCTTTTGTGTCAAGGTGATTGGTTGATGGAAGACGCGTGTCTCGCAACTTGAGACGTTTTGTACAGTGCACGCTCACCAAGTTTTCTGAAGTGAACTAGCATGTTAACAAATACACGAAGTTTAGATGGAAGAACACAGATTCACTATAATATCAACTTAGAAACCGCCATTTGTTGAATCCCATATCAACTTAAATATCGCTGCTCCAGTGAGCATGCTCCTTCAAAATCCTGTTTGTGAACATAATTTGTTGTTGTTGATTTTGAGATTGTGCTGTCATTCGAAAATAGAGCATGTCTACTTTGCGTAATTAGCTAGATTCAGAGTTCCGGACATAACGTTTGGAGATACAATTTTGAACGGTATTTTTGTTATCGTAACCAAGGCAGAGAATAAGATAGTACAGTGAAGCAATATGAACACCTAAAGAAAATTTCCAGTGGCGAAGGAAATACCAGGCTTTTGGGGCTTGAGCCTTGGTTTCGAGTCTTGCTCGGAACAAAACCAGTCATGTATTTGAGATAGCCAGAAAGTAAGGGCAGCCAAAGGTAGCGCACGATGGGACCTAAAGATCAGATCTCTTGCGCTGACACCACCGAGCCTGGGAAATACTTTTACTTGGGACTGTTTTATACCCCTGTCAGGTAGGCACGTTAAGGGCCTTCGTAACTAACTTCTTTGAAAACTCGGCGAATTTCCCCGCGATCTCGGGTGTGCTTATATCCATCCGCGTGCGCTCATTTGCCGAATTTTTAAAGGAAGTTGGTTCTGAAGGCAATAGACCTATTAGCGATGTGCGCGGCCAAAAGCGTCGCTGCGGTCAGCTTTCCACGATTGGCCAAACCACGGGCATATGAGCACTGTCAGATTGTCAACTTTGACGGTGTTAGTTTCGGATTGCGATGGCTCCTAGCTTCTACTGTGCTTTTTAAACACACCATCGAACTCGTCGTCGCACCCGATGGTAAGTAGCCAGAATAACAACTGGAGACGTCACGGCGAGGCAAATCCCAGTCGTGACGTCACGGAGGGAAACCATAAGAGGGCGCCACCGAAACATCTCGGCGCTAATTGCTATATTACCCAATCATCAAGGAGAATGCATGGATTGGTGTTCCACGCGCCGCACGTGCTGACCTCAGCAGTAGTAAAATTTCTGAAACAAAAACCTAAAACAAATTGTATCTTGCACGCGCGTTCGTCAACACTTTATTTTGGTTATTTACTTCGAATATTTTATACAGGGAAGACGTGCGCGTGTGGCGCGTGGAACACCAATCCCTGCATTCTCCTTGATGCTTGGGTAATATAGAAAGTGGTCTATTAAAACGTTCCCGTATAACATTGGTATTGAAAGGACCATTTTATCAACTACATATTGTTTAATGGGGCAGAATAGAAATAACGCACGAGGGTAGGGAAGCAGAAACGTGATTCGCGTTGTCAAATTGAGAAAACAATAACAAACTTTTTTCTTTTTTCTTAAAAAAAAAAAAAATATATATATATATATATATATATATATATATATATATATATATATATATATATATATCTTTGTATTTTTGCCGTGACGTATCCGGGGAGCCCAAGAACGTCAAGCTGAACCACCTCACCAATTACGTTCCCTAACAAGCGATCCAGGATATTATGTAGAGAACTGCTGAGGTTGGAGGCCGCACATACTATGGGCGGTAAAGCCAGATCCACGCCGATTACATCCACGTGCAACGAAGGACCTAATCCTGCATATTCTATTGGTGTTGCATACCGTCACTTCTACTCAGATATTCCCTTAAGTCGGACGAGCCACCGCATCAACTGCAAAAAGTTGCGTCTGGCGTGTCTTCTGGACCTGCATTGATGGCAACGGTCACGTTCATAGCCGGCTCGCCTCCATATATTGTCAGAGACACATTAATCTCACTTGAAAACTGTTATGGAGGTCGCCGACGCGCCGACGCTAGCGAGCTCCAAAGTCCAAGGCGACCGAGAAGAACCGTTCGCGCGCAGCCCGAGATCTAAACATCCGTTCGTCCGCTTCGCGCGTAACCTGAGCGCTTCGTACCAGAGGCGCCTTTCTTTTATTTCGTTTTAGATTTAATAAACGAGACGTCAGTCTTCAGCCTGACTCCGGCACGAAAGGTTGTCCATGTGTGCCCTTCGCAAAAGAACGTAAAACGAAACATGGTGTCAGAAGTGGGATTGCTCCGCGAGTCTACTAATAATTAGTATAGCGCAGGATCGACTACAAACAAAGGAACAATGGACAATCCCTCAACTTCTGCCGACAACGGTGCTACCGAACAAACGGTAACGGCAACTTTTCGCATCTCGCCACCCGAAGCCTTCAGTTTGTGACGGCGCCGTGCATTACCGTCTTTCGGGGTTCACACAGGGCGGAGGAATTCACAACACTGATCGCAGGGTTAACTTTTTATGCATTTCTTCGAATTAATTGAACACTAATCAGGCTTTGATGATACGGGGCTCACATGTCCTGCCGTGCATCTCTTGGGGGCTTGCGGTGCTCGCAGGGGTTCCGCAGCAGGCCCGGCTCCCAGGCGATGTCCCTCTTCCGTCCCTGACTCGATCTCCTTGCGACGTCTCGGCTCTCGCGGGGTTCCCTCTCCAGCGGCCTTGCGTACCAGGGGTCCTTTTTCAAACTCCGCACTTTCTCGGCGTCCCGCGTGTCGGCGTCCTTCCCCCGTGCCGCGAGCTGCTTTTTCTCGGCTTCCCTCGACGCCACCCTGACAACGAATGTCCCCTCCTGCAGCAGTTCATCCTCCCCCCTCTCCTCAATTCCACGAAGTCGACGTCACCACCATCCCGAAACCCCCGGTCCGCAAATGGGTCCGTCCCGTCTGCCAGAGTGTCTGGACCCGCACCTGCAAGCCGTTACGGGACCGAGGAGAAGCTGGACATCCGACACCTAACTCGGGCGGCGCTCCGGCGGTGCTAGTGGGACTTGTCGCTCGGTGGGGCGGGGAGAAGGCAAGCAGAAATGCCGTGGTCGAAGCCTCCAGAACAGAGCCAGCACCAGAGTTCAGCTTGTTAGTGAGTCTGGAACTGCACCTGCAAGCCGTTATCGGCTGCGAGAAGCAACGGGACGTTCGACACCCGTTGGGCAGCACTCGGTCGCTGGTGGTGTGACCCCTCCGCAACTCGACGAGGTGGGCGAGGCCAGCCGGAATGCCGTGCTCGGAAGTCTCCCAAATAAAGTCAGGACGAGACAAAACATCACACTCGCCACACCATAAAAAGAGAAATGTCCCCGTGTGGATCATTTCTAAAAGTCGTTCAACATTCAGCGCACACCTCCCCGTATCCGCAGTCGAGTCTGTTGACCTCTCTTGGGTAGAACAAACACGGCCCCACTGGCTACTACGAGTACACGGGAGTCTATTTTGCGTATCACACCACAGCCCGTGCACATCAAAGCCCGACAATATATTCAAAGCTTCTCGACTTGTTTAGATATTAGAAACTTGGAGGAACTCCCAAACTGTTGTAAAAATACAATAAGGTAGTATGATTAACAAAACTAAAAATGATACATTACACATCCCAACTCAGGTGGGTGCTCAACCCACCACGACTTCTAAGCGGGTAGCGGCATGGCGGAATAAGTGGACCTGCGGAAAGCGGCATCCCGACTCCCTCAACATTAGTGTTTGCTAGCTGCGAGGTTGACATCATAGGTAGGCTTTGTAGCGCTTCCTCTTCGGCAAGCAGTGCCTGAAAAAGCTCCGACTGAAGGTCAATGCCAGTGTGGTCGCTTTGTGAAACAGCCTTCGGTCGGCTGTCCTCCGCCCCTCTCTCTCCAAAGCCCGCCTGCGGACCGCTTCTCTCCTGCCGGTCGGAAGCTGGTGATTCCGCTTGATCAAGAAATTTACGGTGGTTTGCCTGCCGGTTGGAAGCGGGTGGTTCCGCGTGATCAACAAATTTAAGGCGGTTTGCATGCACGGTTGCTATAGCCCCGCCTGTTATTTCTCTTACCCTAAATGTCACAGGCGATAGCTGTTCTATGACGCGATAAGGTCCCCTCCATTTTGGACTCAACTTCCTGGCCAGACCAACCCCGCCCTGCGGTTGCTCTACGTACACCCTGTCCCCGACCCTGAACAAAGCCCCCTCAGTTCCCTTATCATAATGCCTTTTCCTTCGAAACGCCGCTTCCTTCAGAGTCTCCCTCGCGATGTCATGCGCAATCTGCAGGCGAGAGGTCAGCTCAGTGCGGTAATCGTCCAAAGAGCCATACGGAACTCTGCGCGGGCCGTCTATCACTGCATTCGGCACGTCGGGGTCACGCCCGTGTAACAGGTAAAACGGCGACTCATCACAGCTCTCATGAACCGCGGTATTGTACGAGAACACCACGTACGGCAGCCACAAATCCCAGTCTCGTTGGTCTCGAGATACGTGGTGCGAAAGAAGTCTCGCGAGTGTCTGGTTGAGCCTTTCGACCGCTCCGTTGCATTCCGGATGGTAAGGCGTGGTCTGCTTTTTGTCTACACCCAATAACTCGCAAATGTCCCTCATCAGTCTTGAAACAAAATTTGTGCCCCGATCTGTCAAAAGCTGTCTCGGAACTCCATGTCGCAAGACAATTTTGTCGACGAAAGCTCGTGCAACGGTCTCGGCCGTTTGATCTGGAAGCGCTACTACTTCGGCATACTTGGTCAGGTGGTCGGTGAAGACAAGTACATACTTATTTCCCTGGGTGGTGGTGGGGAGTGGACCCATTATGTCCATAGCTGTTCGTTCGAAAGGGCGCGTAACCTCGGGGAACTGCTGCAAAGGGGCCCGTTTGCGATGCTTTGGCGACTTTCGTTCTAGACAGGAGGAGCAGCGAGCACAGTAGGCTCGAATGTCTTGCCCCATCCGGAACCAGAAATAGTATCGCTCCAACCTCTTCCGCGTCTTTCGAACCCCGAAATGACCCGAGTAGGGCGCATCGTGAAAAGCCTTCAGGATCTTTGGAACGTACGATCTCGGTACGACAACTCTTTCCCACGTCTCTCCCACTGCGCGCCCCTTTTGGTTTGGGCGGGTGCGTCTGCGCAGCGTTGCTTCGTCATCTACGAAGAACTCTCCAGCTGCTGCGTTTTTCTTGTTAGTCTCCAAAGTGCTGAATATCTCCGCTAACTCCGGGTCCCTACGCTGCTCAGCGCGGAGATCTGCAAGGTCGATAGCCGGCACAAATTCCCGTATAGCAGCCACGACGGGGGCCCTGCTGAGAGCGTCGGCATTCGCGTGTGCGTTACCAGGCTTGTGTATTATATCAAAGTCATACTCTTGCAACTGCAGGTTCCAGCGAGACAATCGAGAACTCGGATCTTTTACGTTCATCAACCATTTCAGCGGTTGACAGTCGGTCACCAGCCTGAAACGGCGGCCATACAAATAGCAACGAAAGTGACGCACCGCCCACACCAAGGCCAAGCATTCCCGCTCGGTAGCGCCGTAGCGCTGCTCGGGGCCACTGAATTGCCTGCTGGCAAATGCCACGGGGTGCTCTTTACCCTCAAACACCTGAGACAGCACCGCGCCAGCGGCAAACTTTGAAGCATCAGTCGCAAGCACAAATGGTTGATTGAAATCCGGATGCCTCAAAAGAGGGGCAGTTACCAGTTTGTTTTTGAGCGCCAGGAAGGCGTCTTCTGCCTCAGAGGTCCATTCGAATCCAATATGCTTGGCCGTCAAGGCAGTTAAAGGTTTGGCCACTTTTGCAAAATTCTCAACATGCCTCCGATAGTACCCGACGAGACCCAGAAACTCCCTCACCTTGCGCACGCCCGTAGGCACTGGGAAGTCTCGAATGCAGGCTAATTTAGAAGGGTCGGGTCTGACACCATTGGAGCATACAATGTGTCCAAGGTATTTCACCTCTTTTTGAAGGAACTGACACTTGGAGGGCTTGAGCTTCAGCCCCGCCCCCATCAAGCGCTCCAACACCTTCTCGATGTCTGACAAATGCTTCTCAAAGCTGTCGCTGTAGATTATGATGTCGTCCATATAGACGAAGCACAGCTTGCCCAACAGTCCGGTCAAAATGACGTCCGCGGTCCTCTGCCACACTGCGGGACTGTTCACGAGCCCCATGGGCATTCTCTTCCACTGGTAGTGACCGGCCGGGGTGTTGAAAGCTGTTTTCTCAGCGTCAGCCGGGTCCATTTCTATCTGCCAGAACCCCGACGCGAGATCTACAACAGTGAAATCCTTCGCTGATGCAAGCCGTGACAACGTTTCTTGGATGTTGGGAATTGGGTAGGGATCGATCCTAGTCACCGAATTGAGTTTTCGATAGTCGACAACAAAACGATACGACCCATCCGGCTTCTGCACGAGCAGAGCCGGAGCACCCCATGGAGATTTTGAATTTTCCACAATGTCTTTTTCGGTCAAATCCTGCACCTGCCGCTCCATCTCCTCGCGCTGGGAAAAGGGAATCCGGTAGGCGCGCAAGTAGACCGGCGGCGAGTCACCAGTGACAATGCGGTGCTTAATTGCGCCGCACTTTCCGAGATCAAGACTACACGACGCAAATACCGCCCCGTAACGGTCAAGCACTGCCTGCAAGCCCTCTCTTTCCAGAACACTCAAATGAGACAAATCGAATTGAACCCCCCCACTGGTTTTTCCTCCGGCGACATCCTGAGCCACACAAACTGACTCCACCGGATCCTCAATTGCAGTAGTGAAGGTCGCCACCACCTTGTTTCTAGGCAGGCTAAGAGGGCCTTGCGAAAAGTTGACCACGCGAATTGGAACTTCGCGCTTTTCGCCAACCGACACTAAGCAACCAGCGGCCTTTAGACCATTGGACAGACCATCTTCGGGTTCCAACACCCCCACTGCACCAACCTCCACATCCGAGGACAGAACGCAAACGCAGATTCGCTCCGACATTGCCGGCACTATCGTGTTCTCGGTCACCCTGGCATACACCGCCAGGTGGCAGTTTTCCCCTCTTTCTTCGTTTTTTAGCGACGCATCCTTTCCTAGCGTCGCCTTCGTTTGGTTAGTAAGAATGGGGACCGTGTCATCCTTTAAGCGCAAATGATTTTCGCTAAGGATTAAGTCCACACCCTGACTGCGCAAAAGATCCTGCCCCATTATTCCGGATACTGTTTCGGGAAGAGACACGCCATCGGAACATACATAACAGGCATGATCGAAACTCTGGTTCCCAAGTTGAAACTTCAGGAGATAACGACCACTCACCCCCAACTGGTTTCCCGTGATGCCCACAAACCGCATCATTTTCTCAGTACGTGCCAAAAGAGGCTCCGTGTTGCCCCTTTCCCGAACTGCACTGAAATCTCTTTCCCTGATCAGCGTGACCTTCGACCCCGTGTCCACAAGAAAAGTCAATTCTTGACCGTTTACCTCACATTTGACCATTGGGCATATTTCGTCGAAAATCCCAACTACCGCTATGCGACCACTCTCGGCGCTCTCCCTCGCTCCCCCTTCCGGCGAGGGAGGCTCTACACGTTTTTTGAACCCATCTGCTCAGATGCCGGCTGTCCGACAACTTCTTTGGGTTTAGTCTCTGCTGGCCAAGCCTTTTGACTACGGTTGATTCCGTCTAGAGCATTCGGACAATATCGGGCTATGTGGCCGTAACCCCGACATGCGAAACACTGTATTCCGCGGCCCTCCGGACGATACCGCCTTCCTTGCGTTTGATTCCCCCGGTATAGCTCTTGTGCCGAAGTGGCCCCGCGCTCGTACTTTGTCTGTTGGGAGAACAGGTGCTCGAGCCTGCCTAATCTCTCCGTAAGTTGAGCGATCTCCCTGTTTTCAGGCTGCACCTCCGCAGCGACAACGCGCACCCTTTCTTCGCGGGCCGTAAGGGATTCATTGCGTTCCTCATGCACTGCCGCCTCCACGGCAGCCTCGAACGTCGCGGGGTTCTTGGACAGCACATACCGACGAACTGGATCGCGCAAGCTCGACACAAATTGCGACCTCATCTGTTCATGCAGAAATTCCTTCGCGTACTTCGCCCTTTCAGTACCGCCCGCGTCATCCTTGCTCAGTGTGTCATAGCCCAAAGCCTGAAGCCTCGAGGCGAACGCTCGCACCTCTTCCTCTGGCCTCTGTCGGGCCTCCAAAAATCTGGTTAAGCGCACAGAAGGCGGGTCAGTGTCAAAGTACGCCAACGCGAGTCTCTTAAACTCGCAGAACGATTCGGCCAATTTGACTTTTTCGTCCCTCCAAGCAAAGTCGTACGCCGCTCCGATCATCCTGCATTTCGCCATACCAAGAAGCTGCCCATCTGTCCAATTTCCCATTTTTGCCACCTGCTCGAGCATTGCGCAATAATCTCGACTGGACGGCCCCTTGCCATCCCCGGTAAAGTTCTGTACGACGCCGGCGAGAGCCAACATACTTGCGCCCATCGGGGGCAGAGCACTGGGAGTTCCGTCCATATTAAACCCTCGTAATCGCGTCAGTGCTGCGAACTCCTCCAATTGGGTGGTTTATCCCAACTGAGACCCAGGTGACCCCACTTCTGACACCAATGTGACGGCGCCGTGCATTACCGTCTTTCGGGGTTCACACAGGGCGGAGGAATTCACAACACTGATCGCAGGGTTAACTTTTTATGCATTTCTTCGAATTAATTGAACACTAATCAGGCTTTGATGATACGGGGCTCACATGTCCTGCCGTGCATCTCTTGGGGGCTTGCGGTGCTCGCAGGGGTTCCGCAGCAGGCCCGGCTCCCAGGCGATGTCCCTCTTCCGTCCCTGACTCGATCTCCTTGCGACGTCTCGGCTCTCGCGGGGTTCCCTCTCCAGCGGCCTTGCGTACCAGGGGTCCTTTTTCAAACTCCGCACTTTCTCGGCGTCCCGCGTGTCGGCGTCCTTCCCCCGTGCCGCGAGCTGCTTTTTCTCGGCTTCCCTCGACGCCACCCTGACAACGAATGTCCCCTCCTGCAGCAGTTCATCCTCCCCCCTCTCCTCAATTCCACGAAGTCGACGTCACCACCATCCCGAAACCCCCGGTCCGCAAATGGGTCCGTCCCGTCTGCCAGAGTGTCTGGACCCGCACCTGCAAGCCGTTACGGGACCGAGGAGAAGCTGGACATCCGACACCTAACTCGGGCGGCGCTCCGGCGGTGCTAGTGGGACTTGTCGCTCGGTGGGGCGGGGAGAAGGCAAGCAGAAATGCCGTGGTCGAAGCCTCCAGAACAGAGCCAGCACCAGAGTTCAGCTTGTTAGTGAGTCTGGAACTGCACCTGCAAGCCGTTATCGGCTGCGAGAAGCAACGGGACGTTCGACACCCGTTGGGCAGCACTCGGTCGCTGGTGGTGTGACCCCTCCGCAACTCGACGAGGTGGGCGAGGCCAGCCGGAATGCCGTGCTCGGAAGTCTCCCAAATAAAGTCAGGACGAGACAAAACATCACAAGTTTTACAACACCTAACGAATGGCCGGCGTGGAAGAAGAGATTCAAGCGCTTCCACAGTGCATCAGGACTGGCATCTCAACCATCATCACACCAAGTCGACGCTCTCATTTACATCATGGGACCACAAGCGGAAGACGTCTTACAGACCTTCAAGCTGTCCGACACCGAGGCTCAAGACTTCGACATGGTGATGGAGAACTTCGAACGTTACTTCATTCCTCGTCGAAACGTGGTGTATGAGAGAGCCATGTTCAACACAAGATCGCAACTGGAGACGGAAACCGTCGAGGAGTACGTCACTGCTCTCCATGGATTAGCCACTACGTGCAACTATGGACCACTGAAGGAAGAATTGATCCGCGACAGGCTGATTGTTGGTCTTCGGGACAGCAGGACTTCAGAAAAACTTCAACTGGATCCTGATCTGGACCTCCAGAAGGCCATCGCTGCTGCGCGACAATCGGAAGTGATTAAGAAGCAACAAGTGGAACTCCGACCGACAAAAGAAAAGGATGCCAACGATGACCGTATAGCAGCCAAAAATGGGACAGCAGCAGGACCTGCTCAGCGTGGAATTGAACGTTCAAATGTTCGAACTCCTACTACGAAGACCGCGACACCCAAACCAAAAGGCAAACCGTGCCGTTGGTGTGGTCGAGAAGCTCACCCGAGGAGCGTGTGTCCGGCGAAGAACGCAGGCTGCAACAGGTGTAAGAAAAAGGGACATTTTGCAACAGTCTGCAAATCTTCAACTACCGTGAACTCTCTCGTACACGAACAAGGTTTCGTAGGAGCTGCAGCTTCTCCTCAAACAGCAAAATGGGACATCGAGATATTCATCGACGAAACTCCTGTTGTTTTCCGAATAGACACTGGAGCAGATGAAACGGTGTTACCAGCTGCCATCTTTCAAAAGGTCTTCGCAAAGTGCCACAAGCTCTCCGAGCCACAACGCCGACTTCATGGTCCAGACGGACGACCCCTTAAAGTCATGGGATCAGCTTGGATGAAGCTCAACTGCCGTGGGAAACAAGCACTCGAAGAAGTTTACATCGTGAAAGGACTTCGCAAACCTCTCTTGGGTAAGCCAGCTATCGACAAATTTCGGCTTTGCCCTCAAATCTGCATGACTGCGAACAAAGCTTGCGAACCGAAGAAAGAGTTCTCTCACCTCTTTCAAGGACTGGGATCTTGCTCACGTTCTCAAGCTGAAACCTAACGCGACACCGTTTGCTATCGCATCACCGAGAAGAGTACCCCTTTCGCTGTATCGAGAAACGCAGAAAGAGCTAGAAAACATGCAGTCGCAAGGTGTCATCTCTCCAGTAGAAGAACCTACTGAATGGTGCGCGCCGATGGTCATCGTCCCCAAACCGTCTGGCAAAATTCGCATTTGTGTTGATCTCACACAACTGAACAAACACATTCAGCGCGAATATCACCCTATCCCATCAGTGGAGCACACGCTGGGAAGGCTAGCAGGAGCCAAGATCTTCTCAAAGCTGGACGCGAATTCTGGGTTCTGGCAGATCCCTTTAGACGAGAAGTCACGACTCCTGACGACATTCATCACTCCGTTTGGAAGATTTTGTTTTAATCGCCTACCATTCGGAATCACGTCAGCACCGGAACACTTCCAGAGACGTATCACACAACTTCTCCAAGGAATGGAAGGAGTACTTTGCCACATGGACGATATCTTGATATGGGCGTCATCGTCCGAGCAACACGAGCAACGTCTGCGAGAAGTCCTCAGGCGACTCTCATCAGCAGGACTCACGCTCAACGAGGATAAATGCGTCTTTCGAGTGACAAGTATCAAGTTCCTAGGTCATCAAGTAGACAGCGATGGTGTCCGTCCAGACGAGACAATCGTCAACGCAGTGAAACAGATGCCCATACCGACTTCAAAGCAAGAAGTCAAGCGCATCATGGGTATGGCGACATACCTAGGACGATTCGTGCCACACCTGTCTGACCTACTGCATCCACTATCGTCACTGCTCAGTTCCAAAGTGGACTTGTGGGATCATCCTCAGCAGAAAGCCTTCACCAAGTGGAAGGAAATCCTCTCAACCTGCCCCGTTCTCGGAATTTACGACGCCAACAAGCGATCGATTGTATCGGCAGATGCGTCATCCTACGGCCTGGGAGCAGTGCTGCGTCAAGAGCAGGAGGATGGATCATATCGCGTCATCGCCTATGCGTCCAGAACACTCACCGAAACAGAGAAGAGGTACGCCCAAATCGAAAAAGAAGGTTTGGCACTCACGTGGGCATGCGAAAAATTCCGAGATTACATCGTGGGAACGCACTTTGTACTGGAAACTGACCACAAACCACTCATTTCTCTGTTCGGATCAAAGTCATTGGACGACCTAACCCCACGGCTTCAGAGACTGCGCATGCGTTTAATGCGCTACTCATTCGAAGTTGTCCACGTTCCGGGCAAGGAACTCCAAGCAGCTGACTCGTTGTCAAGAAGCCCTCTGCCACAGCGGCAAGACAGAGAGATGCAAGAAGAAATCGATTGCTTCATTCGACACATAGAGACGTCCCTACCAGCAACGCAAACGAGTCTCCAATGGATAACGGCAGAACAAAACAAAGACCATGTTTGCCAAAGACTCGCCAGCTACAGCCACAAAGGTTGGCCAAATCGTCGAGATCTCGGAACAGACCTCAAAGAGTACTACGAGTACCGTCATCACATTGCCGTGCAAAACAGCCTTCTCATGAATGGTTCTAGAATAGTGGTACCAGAATCCTGCCGTCCACATATTCTGCAACAACTTCATGAAGGACACATGGGCATAGGCAAATGCAAAGCACGGGCAAATGTATCGGTATGGTGGCCGAGGATAAACGATCATATCGAGCGCCTGGTCAAGAACTGCGAAAAATGCATTAAAACTGGCCAGAACCGAAAGCTCCCCCTCATCCCGTCAGAGTTTCCTAGTCGACCGTGGGAGAGAGTGGCGATGGACCTCTTCTTCATTCACGGGAAATGGTGGCTGGTCGTCGTCGACTACTACTCTCGCTACCCCGAAATCGCCCGACTGGAAAGCCTCACAGCAGCGTGCGTAATAATGCACTGCAAATCGATATTTGCGAGGCATGGCATCCCAGAAGTAGTGGTATCTGATAATGGTCCTCAGTTTGCGGGAACCACAGGTTCAGCATTCACCAAGTTCTCACAAACCTACGGATTTAAGCACATCACATCAAGCCCTCGCTACGCGCAGAGCAATGGGATGGCGGAGGCTGCAGTGAAGATCATAAAGAGATCACTCAGCAAAACGGAAGATCCGTACGAGACACTCATGATCTACCGTTCAACGCCTCTGCCCAACGGATACAGTCCGACAGAACTTCTCATGGGGAGAAGGATGCGTACAACCGTACCGATCGCCACTCAGCTCCTGGAACCAAAGCTACCCGACCAAAAAGAACTGCGTCGCTATGAGCAAGAAAACAGGAACCGACAAAAGCAATACTTCGACCGGCGACACGGAGTGCGTCAACTCGATCCACTTGGCTCTGGACAGCGAGTTTGGGTCATTGACCTCAAGCGAACCGGAGTTGTTCAGAACAAGGCCATTACACCACGATCTTACTGGATAACGTCCGAGGGTCAAGAGATCCGAAGAAATCGCACGCATTTAATTCCTTTCCCCGATCAACAAGATAAACAAGGCATCGAAGAGTTCCCCGAAACAACCACGAGGCCCGAAGAAATGTGTGCCGACACCTCTCACAAACATTCTCGGCACGGCCGGTGTGTAAAAGAGCCAGACCGTTTCGGCACTTCTTCGAAGCTCCCTTAGAAAGAGGGATGTTATGGAGTTCGCCGACGCGCCGACGCTAGCGAGCTCCAAAGTCCAAGGCGACCGAGAAGAACCGTTCGCGCGCAGCCCGAGATCTAAACATCCGTTCGTCCGCTTCGCGCGTAACCTGAGCGCCCCGTACCAGAGGCGCCTTTCTTTTATTTCGTTTTAGATTTAATAAACGAGACGTCAGTCTTCAGCCTGACTCCGGCACGAAAGTTTGTCCATGTGTGCCCTTCGCAAAAGAACGTAAAACGAAACAAAAACCGCCGTCCCTACTTCAGGATTTAATTTTATAAGCTGCTCGCAATATATCTGTCGGTGAATATTCAGTCTGGCGTTTGTGCTCAACGAGTTCCGTGACGAAATGCGGATAACTGTAACAATGTGCTCTTGCACAAGACGTGGTATAACCATGGCCAATCCAGGGGCGTGACTGCAATGCACATTAGCAGCATGGGCCGGGGAAAGAGCAACTGACAACTTGTTCTGGCTACCTGTCAGAAGAGCGGGCTGCGAACCGCGTTTGAGCACTACGCACGTAGCCGCTCGTTTTGTTGTAACTGGTGAGACAAAAAAAAAAAAAAAAAGAAGCAACACAATCTTACTGTTTTTTTAATGGAAACGCATTGAAACAAAATAGAGTTCTTGCGCCTGGTTCTTGGGGTTAAAAATATGTCGGGGAGTTACTGTGTATTAAAATTCATAGAATTTCACTCAAATAAACACACATACACACACACACACAAAGAAAAAAACGATCATAGGGGCTGAAAGCGTTATGTACAGCTCCAGTGTTGCCCTCCCCTTAAAGCAAATTGATGGGGTCATTTATCGAGATGTGATTAGTAAATACTGAAGAGAAAAATGAAGTAGCCAAACCCGGTTGGTAAACATTTTCGTTTCCAGAAGCATCAAAGTATGTAAAAGCAGCGAGCATTGTTACATTGTTAGCTGCAGGCACGTAGCCAGGGGGGAGGCCCATGGGGCCCGGGCCCCCCCCGAAATCTTCGATTTTGCCGGGACCTCATCTCTCCCCTCCCCCTCATACAGCAATTTGTCATGGGCGGGCGGCCCCCCCCCCCCCCCCCCCCCCCAACCAAAATCCTGGCTACGTGCCTGGTTAGCTGTAAAACTGTAAGCTGGGTAAGCTCATTTATGATCGAAGGAAGCTCGATTTTATTTTTCCAGTGGACTTTTTATGACGAGGCTATCGATCAACAGCTAAACTTGGGACCCCAAAAAGTGTTCTTTCATTCATTTATTTGAAGAAGGCGCCTGACTTCCTCATGTGAACGTGTATATCTTTATTACTGGTCGGCCGCTCATCCCTGTAACATTCGGTGGAAGTGCGTGGTATGCGCCACCTGCCGTTCATCGTCGTCATCGCTCTGGACCCTGGTAGCAGCTGTCCTCCGCCGCAGCCTACACTCTAAAAGAAATCCTGTGCGTCTACTTTCCCACACAACACTCGGAGAGCCAATCACTGCAACTTACGGAGGCAGCTCAGCGAATTACGATGCCAAAACATATGTTTAGAGGAAAAAGCGCAGTCCGAGTTGGTGACATTAAGCAATGTAAAACGTCGCGCTTGCATTGCTCAATATCACAACTCAGACGGCGTTTTTTGGTCTAAACATATGTTTCGGCATCGTCATTCGCTGAACTGCCTCCGTGAGTTGCGGTGATTGGCCCTCCAAGTGTTGTGCGGGAACGTAGACGCACGGTCTTTTTTTTTTAGAGTGTATGGACCTCCAGCTCATATCCCCGCCGTACAGCCCCCACCCACTGAACTGCCATAGGTGCCGAAGTGACGATAAGACAAATGTTCAACGAACGTAAGCTGCGAGGGTTTTAATATAAGTGCCGAAGAATTAAGGGCGCCGTAGACAAGATGATCTGTTAAGGAGTTCTAGAGACACGCGAACTGATGGGCCCCTGCCCTGTCCCCAGCCCTGTTCGTGTTGATAGTGGCCAGATGAACTCCGAAGCCCAAATCATGGCGTCGTTGGGCGATGGCTGGCACAGAAGTCGGCAAGGCTGCGGAAGAGGGAGGTCAAAGGACACCGGAGCACTTCCTCATTCTTCTCGGCCGGCAGCAGTGTTTTCCTTTCTTCTGTTCCGAACCTTTCTCGGACCTTCGAGCAACGGTGCTAGCGACGTTGAGAAGACAGTGTTGTCCTCCCCTTGTACATATCATCTCATTATCGACATCACTCTCACCTTGTATATTATATCGTCACATGATCACCATCACTAGCAGCGGTACCCCGGGGCCTCCATGATGCGGGCTGTATGTTGCCTTTCTGCGGAGCCTCCTGAGCCAATAAAGATTATTATTATATCATTATTAAAATGCAAATATTGATCAGAGTGGGGGAAAATACGTAAATGTTCAGCGTGGAAACTGTGTACAATGTTTCTCCAGAACCCCAAATAATAAAACAAAAAGTTTGCGGTTAAATTTAATACAAATTTAATGGCGGAATTTATTCGCTGTCCTGCTTCCATCGAAAAACTAAAAATCCCTCCAAATTAATATATATATATATATATATATATATATATATATATATATATATATATATATATATATATATATATATATATACAACACGGGCACTTCACACCATCGTACGTGGTCTCCGAGGAGGATATAAACGAATTTGTGCAGATGAATGAACCGTACTTAATGCAAAGAATTAAAGAATTCAAGTTTTCAGGAACCCGCCGAAAGCCAAAAAACGGCGGAGCCAGGATATGAACTCTGGGCCTCCCAATGTCCGGTCGGGTGTGCTAACCACTACACAACTCCACTTTTTTTTTCTTTATTTCCGGTTAAGACAAAATGAAAAAGCACACAGTCATTCACATATGTACAGTTTGTTCAAGAGCGAATCAGCACTTAGCGGCGGTTGCCAGCACATTAAAATCTTTTTAAACATACCAACTCATCTAGTATTGGCAACCATTTAGGGGGTTCAGGGAGTGCACGGTATACCTCGCGAATATATGCCACACTTTCAATGAAATTTTCTCTTACAGTTTTGGTATTAACATCAGCATTATTAACACTCATTCTTGTCCTCCAGAGACTGTGGAGGCCGAGGAGCATGAACATATCGTAAGGGACTCCCCCCTCGTTTTCCAGGGGCAAAAAGCGGATGCCGTGCGCAGTTATAGGTAGATCTTTTTTCAGTGTGCGCTGAAGAATGTCCCAATGAAACACGGCGTCCCAACACTCAATAAATGCGTGCTCTATCGTCTCGGGTTTTTTGCAGAGGATACAATTCACTGACCACGGTACAAATATACCTTTCTGT
This sequence comes from Ixodes scapularis, assembly GCF_016920785.2. Classification (NCBI taxonomy): domain Eukaryota; kingdom Metazoa; phylum Arthropoda; class Arachnida; order Ixodida; family Ixodidae; genus Ixodes; species Ixodes scapularis. Next base: position 39,533,699 of record NW_024609857.1, on the reverse strand, counting down.
TCTAGCCACGCCTTTAGAGGGAGTACGCCGCAGTGCAATTTAAAGAAAAAAGATTTTACCGAAGATTTGATTGGCATTTTCTTTACCCTTTTAAGCACATCTAGCCCTGGACGTTCACAGTATAATGACCGATAGAGAGGTATTGGCAACAGTACATCTAGTAAATCTTTATACGATCGTTTTCGGGTAACTGAACTAAGATACTCTAAGGAAAAGCGCACCTTGAGTATTCTGAAAGAAAGCACAACTTCACGCAAATAACCTTGTACACTGGATCGCATTTGACTACTAGATGACACCACAAACTCAGGGAGTGCATACTGCAGTCGCACTTGCATAACAGTACGCAAAAATGAATCTTTCTGATCGTGTAAAAACATGAACCTAGACACAATTTGTCTTAGAAACAAATGGGACAATCCTAGACCACCATTACCAACAGATCGGAACAAATTGGTACGAGCAGAACGCTCCCAGCTCGAATTCCAGATGAAAACAGCGAAAACTCTGTGCAGTCTTTGTACGTTGAGGCGCGGCATACACAGAACTTGCAAAATGTACCAAATTTTCGCAGTTAAAAATAAATTACAAACGGTAGCGCGTGCAAACATGGAGAAGCCCCTACCCCTCCAGCTCTCCGCTTTAGTCTTAACCTTCTCCGTCTCTTCACTCCATAGTTGCTTGCTATCGCGGTAGTGCTGTAGTGGCACCCCGAGGTACTTCGCAGGTAAATTTGTCCACTGAACATTCACAAAGTTACCGGGTGCGGTAGCCCAATTACCGTGCCAGAGACCTACGCTTTTGCCCCAGTTGATAGCACTACCCGTTTTCTTACAGAAGGAGGAAGCAGTGCTGATTACCTCACGAACGCTGTCTTGGTCTACACAAAAAACAGCAACGTCGTCTGCATAAGAAAGCACTTTTACTTCGCAAGGGTGTAACCTAAAACCACGTATACTATCATTGTTAATCAGTTTTAAACAAAATGGTTCCAAGTAAATTGCAAACAGCAAGGGAGACAGTGGACATCCCTGTCTTACAGAAGATCGAACCTGCACACTTTCACTGACGTTCTTATTTACAGTGATGGACATCGAACAGTTTGCGTACACCATTTTTAAACCGTCTAATATCACAGACCCTACATTAGCATGCTCCAAATTAAGAAAAAGAACCTCATGCGACACACGATCGAATGCTTTCTCCAGGTCTAGCTGAAACATAGCAACTCGTCTGTCAGAGGCATCACAATATTCTAGAATGCTCCTTACTATATGTATGTTAGTTAAAATGGTGCGGCCTTTAATACCGCAGGTCTGATGCGGTCCCACAAGGTGTTTTATAACATTTTGCAAACGTCTAGCCAGGACTTTTGTGTACATTCTGTAGTCGACATTAGTCAGACTTATTGGCCTATAAGAGGAAACAGACAATAGTTTTACAGGGTCATCGACCTTAGGAATGAGGACAACATGGCTTTTCAAAAAGGATGGCGGTAACTTATTTATGCAATATGCTTCTGTGACTACCTCGTACAAAGCGTCCGCTGCCTCCCTCTTAAATGTTTTATAAAATTCGGCACTGAGACCATCCGGCCCGGGCGTTTTTCCGGCAGTTAATTCGTCTATGGCATCTTCAAGCTCGCGGACGCTGATCGGCGATTCTAAGCTTTCTCGAACATCCTCTTCAAGCGTGGGCATAAGCGACAAAAACTCGGTGTCAAAACCGTTATCCCTTGGTAGGCTGTGACCCATCAAATTGTTAAAATATTCAACGAACGCTCGCTCGATCGGTTTCTTATCGCGAGTTATCGTATTTCCGTAGCGAATTTCTTTTATTTCATTTCGCTGCGCATATCTTTTCTCGTCGCTCAGTGCTCGCTTCGAAGGTCTTTCGCCCAACCATAGCCTCTGGGACCGCGCACGTACAATAGCCCCTCTGTATCTTTCACAGTCGATCACTTCAAGTTGGTTCTTGATATCCCTTATCTCTTGTACAAACTCACCCGCTTTCGCGCTTTCTTCGATCAAAAAGAAATTCAATTGGCGTCGTAGCTCTTTTTCCTTCTTCTGTTCTTGATAGTTCAGGCTAGTGCTCCTTTCAATTGCGTTAATTTTTACCTCTTCTTTGAAAAGTTCCCACCTAGCACCACACATTGTCCTCTCGTCTTCGAAAAATTCCCTAAATAAATCATCTACGTTAGATTTAAAAACGGCATCCTTCATGAGGCTAATGTTCATTTTCCAAAGCGACCATTCCCATCTTTCCTTTTTTTAATTTTTTACCGAGGGTGAACATAACTAACGCATGATCGCTGAAAGAAACAGGTTGAACGGAGTAGTTGTCGCACAGCGGGACAAGACTAAGCGAAACGTAAGCCCTGTCCAGTCGAGCTTGACTAAGGCCCTGAAAGTGCGTGAAATGAACGCTACTTTTGGCGGTGACGTTTGCGACGTCCTCTAACGCATTTTCAGCGACAATGTCATTCAAATAAAGAGCACTTGAGTCGCGAACCCGGGTTGCATTAGCACGGTCCTCTGGTGCGCAGACGCAATTGAAATCTCCGAGAAAAATAACAACCTCTTTCACTCCTAAGGAACTCACTCAGTCCCTCAAAAGTTTGTCTACGTTCACGCTCGTTAGTCGGAGCATAAACACAAATAACGCGCCAGTCTATACCTGAAAAAGAAAAATCGCAGAACACAAAACGGCCAGACGCACACGAAGCCATGGCCGTCTCAACGACGCCTAGAGACCGGCGGAAAAACAAACAGCAACCGCCGGAAGTTCCAACAGCGTGTGAGACACAAACATTGAAAAGAGTTCGAAACGGTTGCACCATGCGGTCCGTCTGCTCTAGGCTTTCGATCTTCGTTTCCTGCACGGCCACGATGTCTATCTCGTTCTCGGCTAATAGTCGGTTGAGTTGATATTGCCGGCGTCTCGCCGCAAGCCCACGGACGTTGATCGTGGCGACACGTAAAGGAGCTTCTAACGACACCGCCATTCAGAGGGAGAGGGACCCCATGGTGTTTACCTCGGGTCGTGCGTCCATCTGTTCCGACAAGCGCGATGTTGGCTACTGCACTTTGCTTGCACGGACTCCGAGGCTCCCGTCAAACTCCGGCGCATGCTATCACGGGGGTGGCTTGGCTGTCTCCTTGTCGTCCACAGTTGCATTCGCATTGACTGTGGACCGTCGCATCCAGAGAGGGCCCGCCTTTGACGGAGGCTCTTCCTGCTCCGAATCCTTGGGGCCTGCGACGTTTTCCTCCCGCGTCCTTTTCGTCGTTTTCTCTGCGTCGTTCATGGGGACGTCGACTGCCGGCTGCCCGTTGACTTCATTGGAGTTGATGCCCTCCACACCGGACGGTGTAGGCGCTTCCGTCGCCACCATCTCCTGCTGCCCAGCGCGCACCGTCTCGCCAGCACTTGGCGACGCATCACTCGTGTTCGTCTCCTCCACGTTCTCGGCCGCGGGGAGAGCGTTCGCTACAGGACTTCTTTTGCCTACAGAACCCGCGGCAGCCGCCTCAGCGTCGTCTTCGTCCATAAGGAGCTCGGATTTCTCCAGGCCCCCCACAGGCGCAGCAGCCGCCGCATACGTTCGGACGCAGTGAGCGCCCTCGTGGCCGAAACGACGGCAGACGTTGCATCGTGGAACGCGACACTCCTTGCGGATGTGCCCCGTCTGCTGGCACCGAAGACAAAGCGCAGCTCTTCCAGGCACGACGACGAGAGCTAGCTCTCCGCCCACCCGCAACTGGTGCGGGATGTCGTCGCAGGTGATGCCCACCTTCAGCCGAAGTACTGCCGTGCGCGTCATGGTGCCGACGCTCTGGCAGCCGTCGACACGCCACTTTTCTCTGGCCACTTCGATGACCTTGCCGAACGGCGCCAGGGCCTCTCTAACATCACCGTCGGCGACGCTAAAGAGCAGCCAATGAAGTTTGACGCGAACGTCCTGGTGGCTGGGGTCGATAACGATGCATCGGCGACCTTTAACTGTCAGCTCCGGCGTTGCCAGCATTTTCTCTTTGCCTTCGTCGTTCTTAAACGTTACTGCCCACACGTGATTCATCTGGTAAGCCCCGAGGGCCAAGACCTCGGGAAGCAAAGCCAGACGAATCAACGCGTCGCGAAAGTCCTCGACGCGGTACGGCCGCCCCTTCACGTCCGCATGAAGAAAAATGGTGTTTAAGACCACTGACCCTGTTGGAAAAGGAGGCAGGATGACGTTGTAGTCCTGGGTGTTGTCTTCAGCCCTGTTACCGCGGCCGGCGAGGGCCGCTGAAGCCGCTCCACGGGAGCTCATGATGCCACGTTCGCTCGCCTCGGCGTTCGAAAATGGAATACTACACAACTCCACCTTGGCTTTCTTGCGTTTCCTACCTGTCTTATTAATGCACAAGAAACGAAATGTATCCAATCGGAGGTGTTCTGGAAACACACGCCGCCGCGTGGAACGCGGTACGACGCTTAGTGTCACGTGGTACGTGCTCGTTCGTGCTCCAGAAATCCTCCCACTGTTCGTCTCGCCCCGTGTACATGTAGTAGTATTCTTTGTTTATGAGCTTTAGAGACACGGTATCATCATCATCTGCGAGAATCAAGAGCCACGTTATTGAATATACAACACGGGCACTTCACACCATCGTACGTGGTCTCCGAGGAGGATATAAACGAATTTGTGCAGATGAATGAACCGTACTTAATCCAATGAATTAAAGAATCCAAGTTTTCAGGAACCCGCCGAAAGCCAAAAAGTACGGTTCATTCATCTGCACAAATTCGTTTATATATATATATATATATACATATATGAGGTTCGAGGTTTCTTTTTTTCTTTTTTTTTTTGCATTTACGGTATTACGTTGCTACTAAAAAAAATCTTTTATTCCGGAAATGACGCTGTGTATATTGTCACTTTGTGGTTTATGAGTGTGTCGGCAATAAAACACTGTAATTGCATCCAAGGATATTTGGTGTCGATTTAACGTTCATAATAGACTTCTTGATAAATGGAAGCGATCCTTGCGGCGTAGTGCCGCGCAAAGCATCCTGGAAAACTTTTGATTACATGTACTTTAACAGAAAGAAATCCGTTCTTGAAATGTTTCTTGACGTCCCAAGAACACTTTCAGCTTTGAAGAACACTTTCACCTCAAGCATTGTCGTCTCGTGGTGCACTAGAAAGTCAAATAGGAGATGAAGAACTCTTTCGCATCAAGGACGGAGCTTTGTTTGTTTGTTTTCCACGAAGAACCCTTTTAAGGGGTGCTTAAACGAACTTATTTGGGTTCAAAATGTGGACAAGCCAAAACACCTCTATGAGCTCTTTCACGACCATTTTGTTTTTCGAGTGCACCGTTTCGGTTTCGTTTTTCCACAGCATCCCATCACGACCAAATAAAATGAATGCATTTTCGAATATGTGACTTTCCTTAAACGGAAATTGAAGCGGTTTTGTATTTGAGTAAACACGCTTCAATCGTCTTCATTCTGCCTCCAGGATAATGAATATCAAGATTTTGTTTTTAAAATTTCATGCACGAAGGCTGCAGAAAATAATTTTCAAAGCACCACTTAGAGCCACTAAGTAGTAAGCAAGCGACGCTTCAGAGTAACGACACTTACCCATCGTGGGGCTTAAACTCATGGTTGCAAGTTATCTGAAGCTTTATCTGAAATCACAGGAAATGGTTTTTCGACCTCCACAAACGTTTAAACAGTTCGCGACAGAGAGAAGCAATATTACATGAGTTTCCTAACACCGAATTTTATGCTGAGGAAGTCGCACTTTTGTATTATGACAATCGGCAGTTCCGTCTGCTCTGCACTTAGCAGCAAGATGGCGGCGCCCACAACAATATCGGCGAACAGAGTGCCTATACTCTAAGCTAGTGCCTCTAAAAAAGCTACGCTTTAAAGTAACGACACTTGGCCATATTGTGTCTTAAACTCATGGTTGCCAGTTATCTGAAGCATTATCTCAGATCACCGGAAACGCTTTTGCGGCCTACACAAATGTTTAAACAGTTCGCGACAGAGCAAAGCACTATTACATGACCTTCCTAACACCGAATCTAAAGCTGAGGAAGTCGAACTTTTGAATCATGACGATCGGCAGTTGCGTCTGCTCGGCATACGAGCCAAAATGGCGCCGCCTACAACAATGTCGGGGAACGGAGTGCCGATACTCTAAGCGCTGCTCATTTAGTGGCTCTACTCTAAGCGTAGCTCATTTAGTGGCTCTAGTACCACTGAAACCCCTCCTTCCCGGAGATTTACGTCATTATGGGAGTTTTCGAAATCTCCACTCTTGCACATCTTCAGCGCCTGTCAGAGCTATGCACACACACTCTTGTTATTTCCAAAAAGGTATGAATAAAAAAAAAGACGCCACGACTGGTGTTAGTGCGAGGGAATATGCACGTTTCCAGAGTTCACAAAAAATCACAGTCCACACGTGCTAAATCACTGTCTGGCCGCCGCCATGTCTCTGCTCGTGCGGGCAAGTGTGTGTAATTGCAAGCTTGCCAAAGCAACGTCCACGCGCATGCTGCACATGCTTGCACGCATGGGGCACCATTAGTATGGCTATAGTTCTAGGTGATACAGGCATCGTCACTACCTCTCAATATTCCTAGATGGACATTACAAACTAAAGCCCCTTCATGTTTCAAAAGTAGCACAAGGTGCGTCGATGCACGAGGCACGTGCAACGTGCAGCCCTTGGGAAGATCATGGCGGCACAGCGCAGCACTGAGCTGGATTTAACACGCCATGAATTTCCCAGAAGTGGCGCGCGGCACGTGCTTCGAGCATTTCTTCAACAATGAATGGCGCCACTTTTCCCAGCATAGAGGGGCTTTATTACAAACGAGACTTTAACAACTACCAGGTGCAATTTTATAATCGTTTAATTAGCTTTAAAATCACTTTTCCTGTCTTTTTCAACAAAAGATTGGGGTACCCGATGTGATACCGCTCCCTTGAACACGTACAGACCAGGAAATAGGCGCCGAAATTTCGTTGTAGTATCCCTTTAGCCGCGGTCATACTGCTTGTACCATCATACAAAAGACAGTCTGCAAACAGGTTCGGACGCAAGTCACCACGAGACCCGTGCTTTGAATGCCGTATGGCAACGAGTTCAAGTAGAAACTTGGCACACTGCATTCGAACCACGGATATCGCGATGACTGATGTTTGGAGCCTGTTTCTTGAATGGTGTATAAGCAGTGTGACCCCGGATTTTCAGGGTGGACGGACTATAGACACCTTTTTTTGCAAACGCCACCAGGCGGTGTTCCAGTCTTTGACGTCCCAGCGAACTTCCGGTTTATAAAAAGAACGAACAAAGCCCCCTTAAAACCGCTGCTTGAAACGTCAACGAAACATTTAACCACCAATTCTCCGGGAAAACGTCAAAAGAACCAAGAAGCGCGAGATCTGTTAACATTTTTCGAATATTCTTGTAAAGCAAATTGCCTCTCCCGGGACGTTATATCGTACAGCTGAAGGACCTCGCTAAGTCTCCAACTTTGTTGTCCATGTAGGATTTATGCACTCTAGCACCGGTGACATAAGCGAGCTCGACCGGCTTGCAAAGACCGGGAATCGCTTGGGACGTAAGCCGTAGTTCATGTTTGTTAACACTAAAATGGAGTTAACAAAAAATCGTAGTATAACGAAGAAAAAGAGTGCCATTTCGTAATTAAGCTTTTTCTGTATAGCTTACATCTATCACGGGGAAAGCTCCCGCCTTCTTTTCCCCCACGGTAGCAGGAAACAAGACTGGGAATTCTATCCTCGAATTACAAACGCTTGCTGCCGAAGTTCACGAGACATAAATTCGAAAATAAATTCTACATTAACGGTGAACTGCGACACTACCTTACATAAAAGAAGCGAGAATGTCGCAGAAATCATGTCCGCGTGGCCCGTTTCGCTATGCGTATTTCCTTCCCGCATTTTAAACTCAACGTCAATATATATATATATATATATATATATATATATATATACAAAACTAAGAGGTAATAAAAGCTGCCCCCTCAAATAAAAAAAAACACTATTTATAAGCTCAATGCATTACAGTAAATCAAGCGTGCACCACAGCGACAACACCAACAACGTCTAGGTGTCTGCGAGGATTTACACGTTGCTTAGACCTGCATTGAAAATTCGCGTTTTTGTTTTCCTTCTTGTTTTTTAAGTTGTACAACGATGTGACTTGTATTAGTTTGTTATGACTATATGGACCTTAACTGTAGAGGATGTAGGCCGTATCGACATTTTGGACAAGGGAGGAACGCGGCAGAACATCGGCCGATGGCCTGCGCCCTTTTGGTGCTCCGACACGAAGCGCGGCGGCACGCCATATTTTGCAGCGCCTCATAATTATGCGCGACTTACACAAAGCTCCGACTTATAAACCAACTTTTTCGTGACAACACCCATTCATGAGGGGGGGGGGGGCTGCGTTTTATATAACGGCACGACCGATACAATGGGAAATGCGGTAGGCGCGCTCTTGCCTTCGTGAGCAGTTACATGTAGCACCGTTGTCGACACCCCGCTTGCAATCGTGTATGCCTACACCCTCGAATTGAGATGCCGGCGCGCAAAGCGATTACAACATAATCTCTCATCACCGACGTCGAACAAATCCCCCCGGATATCTATACTCTATAGTGCTCCGAGGGGCACGCTAGTGGAAGCCTTTTTGTCCCGGCTTATCCAAGCAGTGAGGGAAAGTCGGGACCGCGTCCGACCGCGAAGAAGGCAGGCCGATACCACCTCGAAGTCAAGGCCTGCTCATGACGTCATCGTTCGTGGATCTGGGTGGTATTGGGCCAGCGAGGCGGTGAGCGGTCGTCCGGTCTCCGAGCGGCGGCCGCACTCGATCACGGTCGCGCATCAAAGCAATTTCTCGGACGTTTCATCGCACCGGGGAGATGGACGGAGGGTCGGGCGAGCGGCGCCGCACCGGCTTCGGAACGCCATGAAACTTTAATGCCGGAGTCCGCGAAGAAGCTGCCGCTTTATACAGAGCTGACGTAGACGCGCGCAGATTATGTCCGTCCCTTCTTCTCCACTCTCAGCCCCCCACCCCCACAAGAAAGGTGGACGTCAACGCACCTACTTGTGAGAACGCTGGTCCTCTTTATCTGTGTTACAAATTGACATTGTAATCTTTTTTTTTTTTTTTTCGATACATGAGAAGTTGTGATCGGAACTCCTAAAGCAGTTGCTCCCGAGATAAGACGTCCAATCGCGCTCAGGTACGAAGCGAGAGTTATGCTAAGGGCTTTTGTTGAGCTAGTTGATTCCTGCCTGCTAATCTAGACAGCTGAAGTTTTTTAAATTATAAAATGCTTTTCTACGAACCCCCCCCCCCCCCCCCCCCTTTTCCCTTCATTGCCATTCACAAAATTTTGCCCGGCCGTCCGTGCATTTCCCGCTAAAATTAGCGAAAAAATGGACGTCTCGTGCCTTGATATCACGTCACCTATACACCGATTCAGTCTACATTAAAATTTCGCGGGGAAATTGACGTTATGCGACCTCAATATCAATCTGGTTTCCCCGCAAATATTGTGGGAAAATTACTTTGACGCGATCTATCGCTAAATCTAGCGAGCAAATTCCCGTCACGCCACATAAACACCTTCAGTTTCTCCGCTATATATTTTAACTTAGCGAGAAAAGTGACTTAGCACATTTGTCACGTGACCTCAATTTCCCCGCTAAATTTTATACTGACAAAAATATAGGTTTGTATTCACTTCCATAACAACAGCTTTAAATATTTTGTGAACAGAGATACATCATCGCCCCTTGAACACTGCATTTCAGGTATTATCAAACTTCGGAGATAAGAGTCGCTGCCATTGTTTATTTCATTAAACACAAATGTAAAGGGGTGGAAAGGAGACCGCTAACTCGGCTGCGGTATATATATATATATTTGAGGAGGGCTCTAATGGGTAGGTGACTACATTAGATAGTTTTCCTCGCTCCGATGACTCCGATAACGATACCCGATACTCCGCCGCCGCCTTTGCGCATGCATCGTATCGTTAACGGAGACATTGGAACGACCCGCTAAAACTCCCTATTGACACGCCGCGGTCTTGTATCTGGCAAATCGAAGGTCGTCGGGTTTAAAATAAAATGGCGCGAATTCAAATCACACTCCTACCTGTTTCGATATGAACGGGCCTTGCATACCAGCATAGTTCATTCAGACTTGCATTCGTGTATCATTAACTGCTCGAAGCGCGTTGACTACCCCGGGTTCCTAGCCTTGCCGCACACTTCGATGCAGAGCAACTCCTGCATTCCTAAACGCGCATACAACGACGGATCTGTCTTTCACTGCGTGAAGCAAGAACGAACCGCCTGCGAAATCCATCCCGTCCCTCTCTGCCCTAAAAAAAAAAAAAAAATGCTTGCACGTGGTTTAGGGTTTTTGCAGCGCTACTGGCGGAGTCTTTCCGCCGTCAATATCGAATCCCAAGCAGGGATCGCGTGGCGCGGTCCTCAAATTCCAACGCACAAACACACCGCGCAAAAGCAAGCACACACACACACACACATTCTCGATCATCACGCACACAGCAACGAACGCACGCGGACGCACGCCCTCACCCAACCGAACATGTGGGGTTTCCCTCTTCGTGGATGAGGAGCGGATGGCACTCGCTCATAATGGACGTCTCCCGGGGACTGCAATATATTGAAATTCTCACCCAACATGAATGCCTTGGGTAACCGCCGCTCCTTCATGTTACGAAAGAGCCGCAAAACGACATTCGCCTGACCGAGGGATGCTTTCGTTCTTTTCTTCCCTAGTCGACTGCCGTGTATACTTGGTCCCCCCCAAAGCTGATAGTACGATGAAATCTAAGTGCTCGTTGGACTAGTCATGCGACACATCTGTCACTATGTGGTCACGCTCTCGCGCAGAGAGGAGGGTCACATGATGAAATGGAGACCGTTGATTGGTCCGGCGAGCTCGTAGCTCCCGACGCACTGTCGACATAGAGGGGAACGGAGTATTCGTGCAGAGAGCGGCTCGCCCATTTCCGCCAGGCGTGTTTTGCAACGGGCGGAGCGGTCGTTCGGTGGAGGCTCTACCCGATGTCGACATACGAGTGCGGAACGAGAAAGTGTGCGTCATGTGCATACCCGCGCTATCGGTTCCCGACTGGCACGCAACAGCGTTAACAGGGACTCCGTGCTTCCGGGTCTATCTAGTAAACGCGGTCCATATTAGACCGCTTTCGTCGGAAGGGATCGACAATATTGGGAAATTTTCGAGTGGAGATTGATGACCTTCTCTTTTCGGCGTAGCGAAAAACGGTAGGCAATTGAGATGCGTCGAACGGAGCTACCCGTCAGTAAGGCGCGCAACCAAACTTGATTGATTATACAATTGCAGTTACACGTGGAGCCGTTTTGTGTTCTTACGAAAGAGGAGACGAGCCACTGTGATGTTGCCCTGCATTCTGATGCAATTCACTGAGGGAGGAATACTAGACCGGTGTTATGCCCGTTACAGGAAGTGAGTAGCGAAATAGGTATACACGCATTAGACCAAGGAGGTGTTGACATGGCGTTGATGTTTCACGACAGACTAAAAATACAACTCGCCGTAAAAAAAGAAAAAAAAAGAGTTTTTGCAGGAGGTGCAAGTTTTTAGATTCAATCTAAACAACAGTTAATTGCCGGGATACTTACGGTGTATTCATACGGCGGACATGTCCTCGGACAAGTTTTTACAAAATCGGTGAGGTAACCTTTTTTGCGGTTCGAAATCTGCACGTTCCAGGCGAAAGAAAGCATGCAAAACTCAAGAGCTGGTCCGCGGACCACAAGAACGTGTCCGGGTATCAGTCTACGGACCTGTTGAATGGTGTGCATCACGTGGACAAACGTCATAAAAAAGGTTCGCGTACCTGTCGTACCCCGGTTATCGAGATATCAGACCCGTTCTATCGTCGCTTTTTTCTGCTCCAGCGAAGTCCGTGCCAGGTCTTCGAACTCGGCGAACTCGGAAGGAAACAATCGCACCAAACTGCTCACGCGACAACTGACTGCACAAATCGTTTCTTTTTTTTTACGGGTTAGTTTTAGCGTTTGTTTATGCAGTCACCCTACTTACACGAGCGCTGACAACTGTCGTTGAGCCGTTAACAAACATTGGGTTGAACTGCGCTGGCCTATCTCAGTTAACTGGTGGCGGTTCGCCCCAATAGAGCTAAAGATGGTGGCGTCCACCGCATTGTCGCCAATGGCCATCGCCCTCGGAGCACTCTAATAATAATAATAATAATAATAATAATAATAATAATAATAATAATAATAATAATAATAATACTTACTGTCGCGGAAGATTAGGGAATGTATCTAGAAAATATCGTAGCAGCAAATACTGTCGGAAGCGGTATGGTGTCGACGGCACGAGAGAGCGCCACTGAAGCATAGGCTGCAGTAGATCGTTCTTTGCATTGCATTTGCTGCTGTACTGGTGTTATCGTCGTCGTCGTCGTAGTCGATTCGACATTACACTTCATTCGACATAATTGACAGAAAATACGGAGGAAAGATCGACAAGGGAGCCAGTTCGCGCTGCCAAGCCGCCAAGCCAAACCTGCTCGCCGAAGAGCCTGGGAACGCTCGGACTCTCCAGCCCATGCTATTGGAGCGCCGCTGCGTACAACCGGGACCTTTCCACGCCCGCTGCTTCACGGGAATGCATGGCGCGCGTCGGCGCTTGATCTCACTACCCCGTCCTCTAGTTCACTTTAACTACAGTGTACTAGAATACGGAGTAGTGTTTGGACGGGCGCGACTCGACAATGGGAACTTGTGAGGCAGAAGAATGAATCGGTTGGTACCGTCTGCTGCCTGAACCCGCCGCTCGATCAGCGCGAAGAGGAACATCACAAATCGTACGAGAAGACATAAAATAAAAAACAGATTAAGTCATGGCATTGTAGAAGACATTTTTCGACATTAGTCGCGAAGAAAATACACAAGCTGCACGCTGCAAGTTGTGCAACAAAACGTATAATCGAACTTCATTCGCCATCTGAACAGAAAACACGAGAATGAGTACGCGAAGGTTGGAAAAGGGCAGGCGAACCAGCCAAAAATAACTTCCGCCTTCATTGCTGAGCGCAGCTCTGTACCGGCTCATCGAAAAGCTGCGCTTGATGATGCTCTATTCAAAATGATATGCATTGACATGGAGCCGTTTCGTGTTGTCGAACGAGAAGGATTCAAGCAATTTGTATCGGTAAGTTTTACATATAGTTATTTGTAACCTTGCATAAGAGTAATTGCTTTGTATTGGCTCATGTCCGAATAATGAGCAAGATGATGAACAAATGACAGGCAATAAACCGATAACGTCCGTATAATTAACGAACCGCAACGAACAAACGTATATTTGAGCCCAGCAGACGCTCTATTGATCGCCTATGAAACACATACAGAATACAATTGAGTATGATAAGAAATATCGAGATTCGTAAAGCAAGCGTGAATTTATGCGTTTTAAAACAGGTTTCGTGATATTGTCTATACGGTCCCTCGTGCTACGCCGTAGAGGTTGTACTTTGTAAGAGGATGTGTTCATGACGCTGTGCATGGAGTCGCTTCCAGCAGCGTACTAGCCGAGTTGCTGAGCAGATATTTGAAGAATACAGTAATATAGCTTATTTCTGCGCCACGCACGAACTGGATATTTTTATGGTCTTATCAAACAAACACGCTGGCCGCGTATGTCCTAAAAATCAAATGCAAAACAGTTTGCAAAATAAAAAAAAAGGAAATGAGCGGATTTAAGTTTTTGCTGTTTGTTGCGATCCACGTGGTCGCGAGACCGATGTCTTAAACAAGCATCGACATATCAAGGGTCTTTCTCGATGTTTACAGTACAATGTAAACAAACACTTTGTGCCACTAGCGCTCCGCTTAGTAAAATCAGTGCTTTTGCCAGGCATTTGGCATTTTGTTGCAATTGTCTACTCTATGCGTTTGATAACGTTAGCTTTATGCTGCTTATGCCGGCGAACACGATGTAGCTATCAGGTGCCCATTTTTACGTTTAGGAGTTAGAGGAATAGAATGGGGAACGATTCAGCCATTTCAGGAGTGGGAATGAGCCCAGTGTACCCATTCCTCGGAGTTGAAAGGAATCGAATTGTCGAAAACTCTGATTCCCCGGAATGGAATTTGAATGGAATGCACGGGCGTGCCCATTCCGCAACACTGATATCATCTTAATGATCTTCAACTTCATCTTCCTCAATAATATCCAGCGCTGGAAGCCGGTTCGGAAGGTTGCGCCCGTGCTTTCCCAACCTTCCAAACCGGCTTCCAGCGCTGAGTATTCTTGATAAAGATGAAGTTGAAGATTGTTAAGATTGTATAGATGAAGACGACGAAGAAGATTTGCCCAACCCAGAGCTGGCCCAACCCATTGTCACCCATGACCAAGGGACCGAGCTGGTCCCGAAAGGTATGCTATTTTGTTTTTATTCAAACGTGCTGAGAGTTTCAATTTTTTTTTTTTCAATCAGACTAACTTCTAGGTTGCATAAACCATACCCCCCCCCCCCCTCCCCCATTTTTGTTTTTCGCTTTCGAAATCTCACAGGAAGTTGACCCCAAGAATAGGGTCAGTTTTGGTCATTTAATAAAGAAGAAAGAAGAAGAATCATTGAACCCTCGAAGACATTGCGATGTCTGCTATCAAGGTAAAAGCGGTCGTGATACTTTATTACGCGCTTTTGTCATCGCTTTATGGTACTGAACCGGTCGAAAAAGTCTTGATGATTAGATAGTGAGAACAACCAATGTTTACAAATTATTAACTTTTTTTATCAGACAATTTCCAACCTCACGTCAATACACCATGCATTTGTCCATAAGAACGGCCCTAGCAAGGGTTTGTTTGGAGCGAAGCGCCATGTTGTGACGTCATCACTTACGGGGTCAATGAACGCAGATATAACGGAACAATAGTTAAATCAATAAATATATGGTAAAACATACTTACATGTCATAGAAGACCGATCTTTTATTTTTAGGTTGTAAATAAAGCTACATATGCCGCGCTAATATCGCAGAGTACGAAACTGCATGCTGAGTCAGCTGCGTCATCAGTGATGTGTTGTGTTCTGTTGTTGGATCAAGGACTGCACTGACGGACTCGTACGCTCGTTCCAACGTTGGCTGTGGCTCGTTCGCACTTTTGCCTCAGTATTTCATTTTGATCTGAAACTCGCCGCAGCTTCCGTTATAGAGCGAAGGAAAATGTTGCTCCTGCTTAGAAGCATGCTTGTGCTGAAGCAGGCACAAATGCGAGAACGGCCAACCTGGATGCGTCCTGTGTGGCAAAACACTGAAAAAAACACACGCTTGACGTCACGTATGCATCGCACGCAACTCGCCTGAAAACTGAACTGGCCGACCATACTTGGACAATGGGTCATTCTTCTGACTTCCCGGCCATGGGGACCTTGGCGAGTGAGCAGAGATGGGGTCGCTGAAAGCGGCTAAGTAATCTAGTAATCTGAGCTAGTTGATACTTCAACTGCAATTTTTAGATCTATCGTTATCGGCCCAAGCCGATCACCTATGCTGGTCCTTTTCTCCCAGGTCAAAGAAAGACATTCTGTCTTACTCTTCTTCTCATTCTAAGCTTGTCAAAAGGAGCATAGCCATCTCCATTCTCGGCTCGGCCCTGACAAAGTCGTGCTATTATTTTAAGGACAGTTGTAGATCTTAGCTTAAAAGCCTTGGGAAATCTGGTTTTCCTCAGGCAGTCCTAATGAGGGTTATGTAGTCCTCGTTGAAAAAGGTTAAAGGGGTTAGCAGCACCAGGCAAAACATCAATATAAACAAGCGCCCTGTTGCCGTCCCGTGCCTGCCTAAATTGTCCCACAATTTGAAGCAAATAGCCAACAGGCATGGTGTTCCAGTGATGTTTTTAGCCCCCCAAAGGTTAGCTAAGATCTGCGCAGAGGTGGGCTCCGTATACTTGACAATTGTTCACGAATCGCATGCCACAAGAAACACAAGAACAAGTGCGTCGCCTGCACGGAAGAAGTAGTTTACAAGATCTCCTTAATGTGTGGTGGTTGCTACATAGGAAAGACTGAAAGATGCCTTAACAACCGGCTTAGAAAACATTTTTATTTCCTTCACGCCATGGTAGGAGGGAATCTGCTAGCACACTGACTCACCTGCCACTGCACTCTGATTTTTAGTGGCACAACTATACTTGGGAGATTTCAAGACCGGACTACCGAGAGATATTCGAGACTTATCAAATAAAAAAAAAAAACAGGACAGCAATGTGTGAGCCATCCCGCTCTGTCGTTGAGTGCCAAGGAGGTGTCATTCTTAGTCAATGCCTGCGGCGAGTGAATTTTGCTGGCCGGGAGTGAAGAAGTGCCGTTTTCTGTTCTTACTAGTCTTTTTTCTTTTCCCTTTGTTTCATGGGTGTGCTTTACGGTTTCTTCTTTCTTTTCCTTTTTAGCTCAAATCAATCGTCTCATTATATTTTGATATTTTTCTTTTTTCTTTCCTTATTAACTATTACGTGAGGTCCATTTCTATCGCTTCTTTTTTCTCCTCTTTCAAAATAAATCAGTTTGTAGTCAGCGCTGTTTTGTTCTACATGTCCTTTTCTCTTCCTGCGTGTTCTGTACGTTTATCATGTTGAAATCTGCTAAAATTGTTCACCCGAGGGGACATGCCATCGTGCAACGAGGACCGCGGCCCTCTCTCCGAAGAGTACACGGAACTTTCCGATACATAGAACTGTGTCGAGAGACCCGTGCATTGCTGCGGTACTTACTAAAGATGCCTCCCGCATGGAAGACGAAACGCAATGAAATTTTCTTTTTTACAGCGGGGCTGTTAAGGGCTAGTTTCCCCAGTTTCACGTACGTGGACAAAGAAATCTCGACACAACCCTCTGAACAGCTATCGCCATCTATGAGTGACAACGGTATTAGACAACCGTCTTTCCGGTTATCTAGTTGCCATCGAAGCTCGCAAATGGCAACACAAGGTACATCTCCGCTGCTCTTCCTTTTTCACCAGAGTGGAAAGGCTGAAAGTTTTTTAATGTTATGTCAAGTCAGATTTCTTTATTTTTATTATGACGTCTCTTGGCTTTGGAGCATTTTTTAAAAACAGAAAAAAGAATGTGAATACTGCAGTTGAACGCAGTCATACGCAACATGATGCCCAACAGCGTGTTGCAAAGAGGCACAGTCGTAATGACCGTGCACCGCGCGAAAAGGGGAACCATTAAAATCACGTGACTGCTTCCACTGCTTTCATTGAGGATAGCAGACGCCTACTTCCGACGTCGGCGCCAGGCACGCACTTTTTTCTGGCCCGGCGAGAAACAGGCGCGTCGACGAAACCGAGCGCGCGCACGTCCGAAATGACGCCGCGTTGACGTCAACGCGCGCGAATCACGCACAAAAACGCTCCATGCGGGTCGCGCTTAATGGTACGTTTACACCTGAAAAGAAATACGCTGCCGCGGGAAGGGATCCGCTCCCGGCGGCGGCGGCGACGAGCGGGTTGCGTTTACATTTATTTCCTTCGAGCGGCGGCGGCGACGCCGGCTGCCGCAGCGGTTCTCGTAACATCCCGTCAAATATGACGAGGAGGCGCGAGGATTCCCACCTCGACTGTCTCTCCCGGCCAATCCTGGACGTTGCAGCTCCCGGAAGAACGCCTATTCATGATGTAGGCAGCGTCGCGCTGCGCAAGAATGCCACTTCCGGTCAGCGAAACGCCTCGTTCGGCGGCAGAAATAGATCCCGGACCTATACGGCTCGTCGCCGCGTGTTCCGCCCAGCGTTTCGCCCCAGCGGCGAAAGCTGGGCGGATTCGCTGGCGGATCCGCAAGTGTAAACGTACCATTAAACGTCACACCGTGCCTTACGTGTACCGCACCTCATTTTTCTCACTCCGGTGCTTCGTATATAAATTGTCGCGACCGGCTCACCGCCTGTGTTGAAAAAAATGTGAACGTGCGCGGTTGATTTACGTCTACAAGCGGCGCTAGGAATATTTGAAGAACCATGAAATCGCTGACAGCTTCAAGGATTCCAGGGCCGTTTCATTTCCATTGCATTATTTCGACCTTCTTATCAACTAATTCCACCGTCTCATTGACTGAAGAGTCAAAATAAAATCCGTGTGACTCACAGCATCCTGCGTTTCTTAAGATACCACAAAACTAGACGCTTCATTTTTTTTAATTAAATACGTCAGCATTCACTACCCTGGTACATGCAGCCGTCGTTAAGTTGGTTTGGTTTGGACTGGTTTGGTATGGACTGGTTTGGTTAGGACTGGACTGGGCTGGACCGTGGACTGGTCTGGTTTTTTGATGCCGTGGCGCGGTTCAGGTCGTGCTCTGTCGCTCCGTTTGTTCGCTCGTTGCGTCCTTTCCCCCTTACATAAGAAGGAAAAAGCCTTCTCCCACGCTTCCAATGACGCGCCGCTGTTGACGCGTGGATGCATCCGGAACTGCCGATGCATCCGGAACTGCCCCCCCCCCCCCCCCCCCCCTCCGCAATCCAAGGAACCCCTGCTCTAAATGCTAACGCAGTTCGTCGAGAACCCGCGTATAGGTACAGCACCGATATTGGCATCATTTTCTTTTTTTGGTTTTGCTTGTCGAGGGCTACTTTTGTGGCAGCCGGCATTTCTCGCATTTCAAGCGATTGCTATCAGATGGCGAATGCAGGTGATCATTTCCCGGCAAAATATTTTGCCATATCTTTGGCAAGGGCGCTTGCGTGGTCAAAGGCTGAGGAGGGCAAGCTGTTCCAGTGTGCTTTTCGGGTGCGATCCGGCAATTCGCCGGCACCATTTGTGCCCGAGCTCCAAGAGGTCGAGCAGCTTGTCTGCCCGACTTTATCCGGTGTCGTCCGATCCGAATGGGAAAAGGTAGCCAAACGAAACAATACTCGCAAAAAGCGGCAAACGGTGGGTTCGAGCCGTTCGAGTCGCAAACGAAGCTGACGAGGAAGCCATCGAGACAGATGCCCTTTCCTGCTCCGAGACAAGTTAGCGACAAAAACGAAGATAAAGATAATTAATGTTATAAAGGAAGCCAATATTTTTGGAAGAATTTGTCCAGCCTGTTCGAAGTCAAATTTTTCCTGGGACGGATTTTTTTTTCTTTTTTTACAGCGGTGTAAAAACACCTTCTTTAACCGCTGTAAAAAAAGAAAAGAAATATTGTATGGAGAGTGATGCAGCCCGACACTTGAACACGCATTGCAGTTTCAAGGGGGCTAGGCAAAATAACAAGACAAAGGATTACATAAAAATGGCAAGAACAATAAAACAGAATATTAAAAAGCGACGCTGGCCAGGCCGTTTCGGATCCTTGTGAAACGGTAACAGTTCCTCCGAAACCCAAACAAAATATATTGAAATTTGACGGATGTGCGGGCAGCACCACACCATTTTATTCATCTGCCTTCCATTCATTTTATAATTTAAAGGAGCTGTGCAACAATTTCAGGGCTTTGCTTAAATAATTGTGGAAGTTGATGCCTGACACTTCTGAAGGGAACTACAGAAAAAAGATTTTGCCTGGTTACCCTAGTTTTCATTAAAAAAAAAAAAAAAAGAAAAATATCCAGGTTTTTGCCACCTCTCAACCTATACTTCGTCTTCCGGGTCACGTGCACAGTGACGTCGATGGGGTGGGCGCGGGGTTCCGGTAAAGTTCTCTCTCTAGAGCCACCAGTGAGCAGCGAGAACTCATCCGCTCGCGACCGCGTGACCACGTGCTGGCGGGCGCGGCGCGAACGATATGGTGAAAGGAGGAAAGTCTCATCCGGGTCCGGCCACACCCGTCCGGCCCTGTCCCCCTCCCCCTCCGGCTTCTGGCGGCTGTTCGCGGTAGCAGATAGAACTGAAGGGTTTCTGGACATAGGATAAATGGCGCCACTAAAAATCCGTATAATAAACGTTTTGTTGATGATACCAGGTTTTTGACGCATTTATATATATGTTGGAACGACAAGATTTAAAGAAAAGTCACCTTTTATCGAGCAGGTATTCGCACAACTTGCTATATCTCGACAAGACCTCCGTTGACGTCCTACCGCGCGTTTCCCATGGCCGCCGCTCGCGGCTGCAGGTCGGGGAATATTCTAATTTTTGCCTCGCTATTACGCGGCGGAATCGCAACATTTCGAAGGAAGGAGGTGTGTTTGCTTTCATTTGTGACAAGGTGAACAATGTCAAAAGTAGATGATGCCAATTCTTTCAACGTTAAAATTGTTGCACAGCTCCTTTAAGATACTGTAAGCTGTGCGGACTGTTGTAATGTTAATGTTTCTAAAACATTTCTGAAGCCACAACTGTGTTTACACACATCTCAGAGAGTCGGAAGTTTTATTGTTGACGCATACAGCGTGCTCTTTGTACCATAGATTAATCGGAAAAATCAACAAAGCTCACGCGTGACCCAGGCAAATAAAAGCTCCAGTTGCCGGCGCTTTGTGTTCGGATGGAGAGGGTCACGTGGTGCGCCGCTGGTGCGTTTTTGGTCCCTGCTAACACCGGCAAGGGCTCTCCGGAGAGCGACCACCTGAATTCGCCAAGAGTAGAGGCCCGATACGGATCTGAACAATTGCAATATGCATGTCTGGAGTACTAAGTTCCACACGCGGTCGACTGATCTGGTCTTGATGTTAGGTCGCGAGCTACTTTCTATGCTCCCCGCATAGCCAGATTACTTGGAGCGGATCGACTTCAAAGGAAAACGGATATTCCCACTGTGGAACGCAATGAGGGCGAGGACGACGGGGTGCAGGAGTACGGGGGAAGAGCTTAAGTGCTCGGTTGTATTAAAACCAACATGAATGGTGCCGGTTATTATTTTTGCAACGGCGACAATTTCCATTCGAATCCATTTGCCAGCGAGAAAGGACACCGAGATAGGGAGGGATGAAGCAATTTTGTGTTTCCGATGTTTATCCGTAGGCGGCGTCGCCATACGTTACAATAAAAAGAATAAAAAAAGCGTAATAACATTTTTTTTCCCATTAGGACAGATTCAAAAGCCGGGAATGAAATATAAAGTCCCCTTTAATTTCGGAACGTTGCAACATGGATGCATGCAGCTAATGAAAGGGAGCTAGACCCGTGGATTCCGGTTTAGAGGAACCTTATGCGTTTCGTTATTTTACAAAGACCATATGTTGAGGGACCGGGGGTGAGTGACGCAGGGAGAGGGGGAGGGGGGGGGCGGGCGGTGAAATGGGGAGAGGGGGCGCTTGAAGGTTGCATTAGGAATTCGAATATAACGAGAAAAAACAAACATGAAGGAATGAATAAAAAACTACTGCGCTAGGATGTGAAAATAGATTTGTCAAATTCGTAGACTTCTACATCTCTCATTACGTATATGCTTCGCCATCACCGAAGGTGATCACCTTAATGTTTAAGCATCACTGCCCGGCATCTTTTACGATTTGTTTTTCTCGCGCATTTGACTTGTAAAAAAGTTTATTTATGCCTTAATGAAAATGAAAAATAATACAAGCTAGATGGTGGCTATTCACAATTTAAACGATTTGAGACAAAGGTACATATTTGAAAGGATACGAACACATCTCTCAAACACACCCTTTTGCCATCCGAAAATTTCTCAAGGTGCTGTCACATCGAGGAAACAAGTGGACAAGTCTATCCGACATCACGAGGAAAACGTGTTTCCGGCGACCCTGTCAGATGGAGGAAACAACGACAGTCGGGCAACATGTTGCTGTCGACCGGCGACCATTTTGGCCGATTTGTTGTCCAACCACCCTGTCACACCGCGCTGACGGTGGAGCCAACACTCCGCCATCTTGACTGCTTACCTACGTTCGTGTGCGTCGCGGCGTCGCTGGAAATTTGACCCTACAATATGCTACTGCGTTCGAAAGGCCGGAAATTACCGCGGGACAATGTTCACCAGTGGCTGAGATTGGAAACTTGACACGGGGAGTATCTTCCACCATTTATTCGATCAAAATGTTCTTCATTCGCTGACAAAGCAGATAGCCCCGACCGAGGAAGGTGAGGTCGCTGACATATGCTCGGGATATACCCCACCGTATTAGGTGTTTCTTTACGGTTCTTCCTTTCGTGCAATTATTATTTCTACTGGAAAATTGAGTTAGCACCGGCAGTGCCCCAAAGCGCCTTTTGTAGCGTGGTGTTCAGCTGAACTGACAGCAATTAAAAACTGCGACACCGACAGAATCGGCCTTCGTAGCAATCGCTGGAATAAATATTTTTCTACGTCGACTATTTGCCTACCTCCTGCAACGTGATGACTTCGTTCCCCTAAACTCTCTGAGGATTTTCGAAACAAATCAGATGTCTGGTAGCGGCTGTTTCCAAGTTCCGAGTACCAACAACCATGAGCAGAGCTATCGTTTTAATGCTTCGATTTTAGAGCGCAGCTCTTAGGCGCCCGTTTCCGGCTTGAGCGGCGTCGCCGTCGCCGTCGGCGTAACCGCGCGTTGCGTTATGGGACGTTTCCCCCCTGTGATGTCTCGAGGGAGGAGGAGGAGTAGGAGGGAATTTTTCCGCTAAATTTAGCGGAAAATATTTCCCGCAAGATTTTGCGAAACATTTTCCTGGTAAACCTAGGGTTCCTCAATGTCCTTCTGTCTAGGGTGATGTCACCCTCTGTAGTACCCGATGCCGACAGCACGCGCTCACGGGTAAACTACAAAAAAATCGACGAAAACAAAATGTCGCCATAGCACAGTCAGCACCACAAACGCGTGCAGGGACATGCTCTTTCACGCGCTTCTGAACAAAAAATAAAAATAAAAGTTTGTGACAAAATGGCCAGATGTCTCCACCCTAAGCAAAGCGCACATGAAGGCACCCTAGATAAACCTAGCGGAAATATTCCCCGCTAGACAGCGATAAGACTTCCCCATTATATTTAGCGAAAGAATTTCCCCACTAAAGTTAGCGAAAAAAATCCCCGCTAAATTTAGCGACAATATTTCCCCGCTATATTTAGCGGAAAAGTTTTCCACTAAATTTAGCGGAAATATTTCCCCGCAAAATTTAGCGAAAAAATTAGTTCTCCAAATTTAGCGGAAAAACATCCCGCTAAATATAGCGGAAAAATTTCCCGCTGAATGTAGCGGGAAAAATTGTTTGCTAAACAGCAGAAACATTTTCCCGCTAAATTTATCGGGGAAATTTTCCGCAAAATTTAGGAGAAAAAAATTCCATGCTAAATTTAGCAAAAGATTTTCCCCGCTAAATTTAGAGGAAGATATTTCCAGGAAAAATTTCCGGTTTAATTTAGAGGGAAAAATTGCCTTCTAAAGTTAGCGGGAAAAATTGCCTTCTAAATTTAGCGGGAAATGTAGCGAAAATTTCCCGCTAAATGAAAGGGGAGCAGGAGAGGAGCAGGGAAGGAGCATACCCCCCTCCGCACCCTCCCTCCTCCTCCTCAAGAGCTGCGTTCTAATTCGGCCTGACAGGGAGTTATAAACGTCCTAATTTTTTTAAACTTTGCTTTCCTGGATTATTCTTATCATACTCTATCAGCGGGTGAGCATGCCATTTTATTTCACTAGAAGTAATGTGAGCTGGTCTCTCGGCAGTTCTAATTTCAAAACCAGAGTGAACGTTCACGACCGTAGCTTGGACAATCGCTTTCCGTAATTACGCCGTAAAGCATGCATCAAATAATTTCAGCTGCACGCCAGCCCTAATTATTGCTAAATAACGTTTTCCAAGCTCTTATTTGAGTAAGACGTTATTTATAGGGAACTAGCTCTGCCATCGAATCTATCTGTGTTGTATTGACGGTACAAAATTCGCTCATCTACCGATCTGGGCAACACGTGTCGTCCAACACAAGTTGCTGCTGTTTTCGTTTCTGAAAGCTGTCATACCGAGGCAACACTGTCGTTGTCGTCCATGTTGGGCTGCTTAGATTGATTGGATTCTTCGGCTTCCCGTTTGTATCGGGTGGTCACAGAACCAGTCTGAACGTTCACGACGCTTACCATCGCTTTCTTTGGATTAGGGATCTAGCCAGTGGTCTCCTCTGCCGCTTTCTTTTCCGCTGTCTATCCCGTCTGCGTCTGCTGCTGTGCGACTCGAGCACGTTCCACCGTGCCCTCCGCTCCCCCGTTACGTGTCCTGCCTCCACACCTCCAATCTCCTCTTCGTCTCCTCCACCGCCGAGCGAGCGTTCTCCCGTTGCCACTCCGGTCATTCCCCTGTTCATCCAGTTCCTCGGGCGTTTCCTGTTTATCGCCGCCACTCCGGAAACCCAGGGCGACCGACAACGTCGTCTTCTCGTCTCCGCCGCCTGTATGGTCTCCTTCAGACATGTACTTGTTACCCAAAAAAAAGTAACTAAACACCGTTACTCCTTCCTCGCTCAAAAAGTAACTAAATACGTTACTCGTTACCGATTCTCAAAAGGAACGCGTGAGTTACCTCCAAAGTAACGAGTTACTTTTCATGTTACTTTGATGACCAGATACACAACTGCTTTGGTTGCGTGGTTTATTGTTTTCTTTGCAGTAGTCGTTTCACTTAAGCAGTAGCTGCCTCTCGAAGTTTTTATCGGTTATGTTTCCCCGCTTCCTTGAAAATACATCTCCGGCGACGCTGAAGCGTCGTTCTGCTGACGCGCTCGAAGGAACGGCAGTGTTGTGCTTCAGGAAGAGCTGGTGAATCTTCGGGAACTGTGTCTTCATTGAGGACAGCGGGTAATAGGTTATGTGACTTCGCGCGTTCGCAACCTCCAGGCTTACATTCGGTCCGTACCCGGTCCTAGAAGGTTCAACCAATTATTCTTATTCTGTTCGCTAAATGAAGGATATTCCCATCTGTATACAGTTCAGTACTGCAATGTTTATCTCTGGACACGTCAGTCGAACTGTTCGACTGACGTGTTCAGCGATATACGTTGCTGTACTGTCATACCGTTTAGTTGTTTTTCGGGTTGCCCACCTACCGTTCTCGCAATAGACGCATACGCAGGTTAGAATAAAAACAAGGCCGTTTAAGCGGTGTTGCGCACGTTACTCCTCAAAAGTAACAAAGTACCGTTATTCGTTACTTGGCCTTAAAAGTAACTAGAAACGTTCCTCGTTCCTTTTCTAGAAAAGTAACTAAATACGTTACTCGTTACTGAAAATAGTAACTAGGCACAAGTAACTCGTTACCTGTATCGCGTTATGTACATGTCTGGTTTCCTGGAGATCCGCGTGTCTGACTTAAGCCAGTTCGCCGGAAACTTGTAGCGCTGCCTTAGTCTTTGTACTCGATGGCTCATCCTGGTGCCTATTTCTCTGTATATGATGTTGCGCAGTGTGCGTTGAAGCCAGTTGCTCTCCGGCAGGGATGGGCAAAATACATACAAATATCTATCGAAATACAAATACAAAATACTTCGTCAAAAATGTATTTAATTACAAATCTAATTAAATTTCCAAAAAAGCATTTAAGTACAAGATACAAATAAAACCAAATGTATTTGGTCGCCTTCCAAATACTTTTCCAAATACATTCCTCAAAATTTGCGTCAGCGACTACAGGGCACCTGCAACGGGTTTCTGGGTATCTCATTTTAATTTTGCACCGCACACTCGGGAGTTAGTGTGCGAGGCTCTAGTAACATAATAGAAATATAATCACAAAAAAATGTAATCAGCTTGGACATAACAGGTGAAGAAAGTACAGAGCTTCAAGTAGCTTTTTTTGTCGATTACATTTTGGTATAAGACCAACAAAGAACCGAGACGACCAAGACGCGCAGCACTAGCTTGAGAATTTTTTATTGTTGCAACTCACACCAGTTACGAAAATCTGGACGACCCGCGCATTTAGAATGTTCCAGGCAAAAATATGGATGGAAATCAGGCTGGAAAGCATCACAAGTAGTCACAGGCACTTATTTAGCCAGTCTGCCTGCCTGTGAACGTCGATTTCATCACTATTCTTACCCTGGACTAGCACCGTAATCACAAAGTCATTAAACGCTTGTGCTTGATTGAGAGACACTACATTCGGTGGAGACCGTAGTTTTCTTCCTGCTCTGGACAGTGACAATAAATTTGAGGGATGTATTTTCGCCCACAAAATATTATTTAATTACAATTGTATTTGAAATACCCACGTTTTAGTATTTAAATACACACGTCAAATACATTACCCAATTTGTAATTAAATACAAATGCAAAATACACAAAGAATTTGAAATACGTATTTCAAATAGTTGTATTTGAAATACTGCCCATCCCTGCTCTCCGGCAATCCGTAGAGTCGGCTTCCGCAGCTCGTCCCTTGGATCTGGCCTCTCCCGCCTCAAATGTGGACCAGCCCATGTCTCCGGCCCCCTGGACTCCCTCGTTGGGCGCACCTTTTGTGACCGCCAAGGCCATCCTTCCCACATCGCTCTGCTGGCTGTCCAGAAACTCCCTTGTTTGTGACGCGAGTACCAGCACACTGTTTGCAAAAGTGACACCTGGGACGATGATTATCTTCAACAGTCCTCGGATCATCTCGTAGCTGCTGAACGTCCAGAGAGTTCTCTTTGCCGAACTCCCTTTTCCCCGAGTGCGTTTTTTTTTGTCCCTTTAATGATCTGCTAGGTACTTCGACACTGCGTTAAGGTTCACCCTGTTCAAGGTGGGGTTTCGTGTCGCTCGCCCGAAGGCCCCAGGGCTCATGCTGACGTCCATTCCCCAATCGCGGAGGTCTCGTCGTCTGAAGTGGAGGACGAAGTAACAGGACGCAAAAACTAGTTTATTTACATGGGTATAAAGAGTAGCGTAATGGCGAATGGAGCGCACAAAATGGGCAGGAGACTGCTCCTTATATAATAAAAGGTAGGATTTTGGAGCTACCGTGCTATTGTTCGGTTATTTCCGCATTCCGAAGCTGGGCTTGACCGTTGACGTCAGCAACCCCTTCTCGGCGTTGATGCAGGGTCGTTGTTGTTCTCCGAATTGAAGGCGCATAGTAGGGGATTGTCTTACATGCGGGAGACGCAGACACAATAGACTGCACATCCGTTCAGGATAGAATATTGTCGTGCGTTCTCGTGGAATACAGACACCTCTGTGGAAGGCAGACACCCTAGACGCCGTAGACAAAACACACCGACGGTAACGTCTGTTCCCATGTAGTTGAACCGACGCCTGAAAGAAACGCTTCTTCGGTTTCAGGTCAGACAGGTCGTACGGGGTCCATATCATATGAGCAAATGACGTCTTAGCGAAGAGCGCTATTTGAATGAATTGACGTTTTAGCGAATAACGGGGACGCGCATTGACCCACCTTCCCCGGCTGCGCTTACGCCGATTCGAGGAGGCAGTCTGCGGCGGCTCATTACAAAAATGTTAACCCCTAAACGCCGCTTCGCGGCGACCGACTATTCGTTAAAGTGGCTTTCGGTGAAAAGTCCGCGTTCGCTGAAACGTCGTTCGACCAACTCGGTGCCACCCTGAACCGCCAGTTGAATCTTCTGCAGGTTCCGATTCCATCAACTGAGGACTCCACAGATGCTGTGGTTGAACTGCAGCTTGAGGGGCGTGCATACCTCTCCCCATATGTTCAGGAACCCCTGCAGGTCCTCTGGTGAGTAGACAAGGAGTACCAAGTCATCGGCATACATGAAAGCAGCCACTTTTTGTATTTGCCATGCCCCTCGACCCTGTATGATAAGTCGAAGCCTGTTCCCGCCTACTCCAGGGCTTTTTCCAATGGTGTTACGTAGAGCACAAAAAGCAGGGAGGATAGAGGGAACTCCTGTCTTAGGTGTCTGGACATTAGCATCTGTTAGAGATCCCAGAGTACAGTGCTTGTAGGAGCTCCACATATCTCTTTCGTCCAAACCTAGCTCCCTCAGTCTTTTCCATATTATATATTGTGATCTACTGTGTCATATGCCTTGGAGATATACAGAAAAGCTGCATAGACCTGTCTGTCCTCCTGGGGTGCCACCTCGATGCATTGTATGACCACGAAGAGGTTTTCTTCTATGCATCTTCCCGTACGGAAACCGTTATGAAGCTCCATCAGCACCCTTCCTCTTTCCGCCCAACGCTGTAGTCTTGCTCTGATGATCTGGGTACACAGTCTGTGCATTACTGGGGCCATGCTTTTTAGGGCGACAGTCGCAAAGCTTTGTCGTATCTCTCTCTTCCCTTTATATAGTAGTTTAACGCGTGTCTCCTGTTGACGCGATATGATACGGTTGTCGGACAACACGGGTGTGATGATATGGGCTGAACAAACGACGAGGAAGACAACGCAGATGAACGCTGTCAACACATGAATAACCAAAGATGAAGAATACTGCAAGACCGTATCAGGGAATGAGAATAAGAAAAAAGAAGAGGAGGACAACACGAGGAGAGTGAAGGTCACACACGCTCGAGGCGCTCGAAAAAGGCGGTTAAGCATCGGCACCCGGCTTAACACCAGCGGTCCCGGCAGTCTAGGAAGATTCCGACGGGCGCCAACAGGCCGGTGGGGACTTTGAACCTGCACACCGTGGACCGCCGCCGTTAGCCAAGCTGCAGCCAGCAACCCTACGCCTGGGCCGACCCAGCCTGCCAGGCTCCTGAACCAAAACGTTACGACAACGAGGCGTCTTCTCGGCAATAACATCGTGTGGGCCGTAAGCAAAGTCGGCGGACTGAACTTTGTACATATTTTGATGACTCTCGTAACTTGTGTTTTCCTACTCTATCTGACTTTTATTTTTATTTCCTTACTCTGTAAATAACATCCTTCTTCTTACGACCACCGCTCCGGAATTCTGAGTTCCTTCCTTAACCATTCCCATCACAATCTGGCGTCCGCGACAGGACCTCTCTTCCTGACATCTTATAGAGAGCAGAATTCCAGGACGGTGCTGTAAGAGAAATGAGTATGGATCCGGAAAAGATAGTAGCTCTGGGTAAAGAACTGGGATATACTGGGGGAGAGCTTCGCGACTGGGTTGAGCAAGAACGCAACCGGCAACGCGAAGAACGCCACCTGTTACGAGACGAAGCACGGGAGTCAGCTAAAGAGGCACAGGACGCGGCTGATCGAGAGATCCGTAGATTGCAACAAGAACGGGAAGTGTTAGAACTGCGACTCCGACTGCGAGACAGTACCAGTTCAGATCGGAATGAGAACGAGATGGGTACCAGTGGGGCAGAAAATCAGGAAGCGCAAGCTAATTGTCGCAGCCCTCATAAACTCATTCCACCATTCAATGAAAAACGAGACGACTTGGATGCTTACCTCCAGCGTTTTGAAAGAGTCGCAAGCAGCCAAAACTGGCCTCCTGCCAAATGGGCATTGTCATTAAGCTTGTGCCTCACCGGCGAGGCCCTGACTGTAGTTGGCAGGATGACTCCTGAGGAGTCTTTAGACTACGCCAAAGTCAAGCTAAGCCTGCTACAGCGGTTTTGCTATACGACCGAAGGGTACCGTGAGAAATTCAGGGATGGCAAACCCGAAGACGCGGAGACAGGGAGACAGTTCGCGGCTCGACTATTGGGATACTTTGACCGTTGGATCGAGACAGGAGAAACCCCTAAGACGTATGAAGGGTTAAGGGACCTGATAGTCTCAGAGCAGTTCCTGAAGAGATGCAACACAAAGCTATCTATATTCCTAAAAGAAAGAAACTGCAAGTCCCTGGAGAATCTGGCGACCACCGCAGACCACTTTCTCGAAGCACAGGGGCAGACTAGCCTCTTTAAATTGAGAGATGACTCGGACCACAAGAGTGGAGGCTGTGGGAAAGAAGGCAATAAAACACAGCATTCTATAAGGGTAGCCAGTCGATGCTACCTCTGCAACAAACCTGGTCATAGAGCAGCCGATTGCTGGACGAGTTCCAAGGCTCCGCGTTCTTCTGCGTGTTGGAGGTGTGGAAAGGCTGGGCACAAAGCAGAAGCTTGTAACTGGAAGTCAGACCGAGAAAAAGACAAGGCTTCCCAGGTTTCCTGTGTGTTAACGACCGCTGACGAAACCGAATCAGAAAAGGCTTATGTCTTGTTAAAAAACGGGGACAAAATCCCAGTAGTAAATATGGCAGTTGGAAAACCTCCACGTTTCTTAGTAGACGATATGCCAGTGGTGAGAGAAGTGGGAGGTCGAACGGTAACGGTCCTCAGAGACAGCGGCTGGAACACAGTTGTTGTAAAAAGAAGCCTGGTTCCAGATAACAAGCTAACTGGCTTTTCCAGTCCAGTCTTTCTTCTGGACAGGACGATTAAATATTTACCAGAGGCGGAGATTGAAGTAAAAACACCATACTTCACAAGCAGCTTGGTGGCGAAGTGTATGGATAACCCGTTATATGACTTGGTACTCGGAAATATTAAAGGAGTGAGGAGGATCGATGATCCCGATGAAGAATGGGATTGTGACAGAGGACAAATAGTGTCTGAAGCGAGAGAAGCGGAAATCGGAACTGATCAGGCGGCAGTAGGAGGGGAAACTGCTAAAGAACTCGCGATGAGCGAGAAACGTGAAGAGAAAGACTGTAAGGTCTTGGAGAAAGTAAGTGATTGCGCAGGGGCGCTAGGAAAGGCGCCAGGCAAGAAAAACATTTCCGAGTTACTAGTCATGCCGGTGGAGCCAACAGAAGTTGATAAAAGAAAGCTGAGAATGGCTCAGGAGAACGACGAAACGCTAAATAAGTGCTTTGCTTCCATCGGGAGAAAGTTCGTTTCAGAAAAGGCACACGAATCGGAATTCGTGTTACGTGACGGAATCCTCTACAGGAGATATCGAACACCGTCCCGTAAGGAATGGGAGCAGTTAGTAGTCCCAAAAGACTTTCGAATGATCGTGCTCAAATTGGCACATGAAGGAATTATGGCCGGCCATCAGGGAACAAAGAAAACCACTGATCGTGTACAAGAAGAATTCTACTGGCCGGGAGTAACGTCAGAAATAAAACGATTTGTAAAATCGTGTGACATTTGCCAGAGGACTGTTCCCAAGCACTTGGAGGCCAGGGCACCCCTTGGAACCATGCCAATCATAGGGACACCCTTCCAACGAGTCGGCATAGACATCATCGGACCAATCAAGCCGAGTTCAGAAAATGGCAACAGATATATATTGACGATGATTGATTTTGCCACCAGATATCCAGATGCTGTCGCCTTGAAGAGCATGGAGACAACAGAGGTTCCAGAGGGCCTTCTTCAAATGTTTTCACGAGTAGGCCTACCCCAAGAAGTCCTAAGTGATCGGGGGTCCTGCTTTACGTCAGGCTTGATGAAAGAGATCAGTCGCCTGTTATCGCTGAGACAGTTGACTACCACGCCCTACCATCCTATGGGTAATGGACTTGTCGAGCGGCTGAATGGGACATTAAAACAAATGATTCGGAGGATGTGCCAAGAAAAGCCACGATGCTGGGATCGGTACCTGACCCCGTTGCTTTTCGCATATCGGGAAGTCCCACAAAGTAGTTTGGGGTTCTCCCCGTTTGATCTGCTTTACGGGAGATATGTTCGGGGTCCCATGGCAGTTCTAAAAGAACTGTGGACTAACGAGAACATTGACCCTGAGACGAAAACAACCTACGGGTACATGGTCGATCTTCAAAAGAGACTGGAAGACACGTGCAAAGTTGCCCACGAAGAACTAAGAAAAGCCCAGAAGACGCAAAAGGGATATTACGACAAGAAGAGTCGTGTACGCGAACTGCAAGAGGGAGATCCAGTGCTGATCTTGTTACCAACTGACAAAAATAAACTGATTCTGCAATGGAAGGGACCATTTCGCGTGGTGGAGAGAAGGAATGAACTGGATTACGTAATAGACCTCGGAGGAAAGACGACATTATTCCACGTCAATATGCTCAAAAAGTATGAGGAGAGAGAAGTTCTGGGCGCTCCTGAACAAGTCTTGGCTGGCCTCGCAGTAGAAGAGGAAGGTGAAGAACAGGAGGTCCCCCATTTCGGCCTTCGGCGTCAGCAAGACCACAATGATGTGCGGAAATCAGAAGAACTCTCAGAAGAACAGGTCACAGAGGTGGAAGAATTGCTAGAGTCGTTCCAAGAAGTATTCTCAGATCTTCCGGGTCGAACCAATCTCGTAAAATGCCAGCTGAAACTAACAACAGATGTGCCCGTTCACGTTCGACAGTACCCACTCGCCTTTGCGCTACAGGAAGCAGTAGAAAAAGAGATAGGTGACATGCTGAGTCTCGGCATAATTGAGAAATGCGACTCGCCCTACAACTCACCCGTGGTGGTAGTGAAGAAGAAGGACAAGACGACCCGATTATGCATCGATTTTCGACAACGAAATCAGGTACTCGTACCTGATTGCGAACCGATACCCCGAGTCGACATGATGTTTGCTCAAGTCAGCACAAAGAAGTACTTTTCCAAATTTGATTTTGCGAAAGGTTACTGGCAAGTGCCAATGGCACACGGATCGGAGGACGCGACTGCGTTTTCAACGATGTCAGGGTTATATCGTTTAAAGTTCACGCCCTTCGGCATAAAAACAACCCCGGCTGTATTCACTCGTTTAATGAGGGAAGTCCTGGATGGAGTACCAAACACACATCATTATTTTGATGATGTACTAATCGCAACTTCCAACTGGGAGGAACACGCGAAAACCCTTAGACAATTTTTAACGAGGGTAAAACAAGCTGGGCTTACCATCAAGCCAAAGAAGACAGAGATCGGCTTCTCCCGGATAACATTTCTCGGACATCGAGTAGGACAAGGAACGTTCGAGCCGTTAACCGAGACTTTGGAGAAAATTCAAGGCGCTAAGAGACCGCAAACAAAGACGGAAGTCAGATCGTTCCTAGGACTAACGGGATATTACCGGGAATTTATTCCCCATTACGCTGAGACGTCGCTCCCTCTGACGGAACTGACAAAGAAAAAAGCACCCATCAAAGTTATCTGGGAAGACAAACACGCCAAAGCTTTTGAGGAGCTAAAGAAATCCCTCTCCGACAAACCGATTTTGAAGTCTCCGGATCTTTCGAGGGCTTTCATCCTGAGAATAGACGCTTCGGGAAGATGCTTGGGTGCTGTGCTAATGCAAGAGCACGATCGGATGATGCACCCCGTTGCGTATGCTAGCCGGCAGTTGTTGCCGCGAGAAGTTGCATATTCAGCGATCGAGCGA
This sequence comes from Ixodes scapularis, assembly GCF_016920785.2. Taxonomy (NCBI): domain Eukaryota; kingdom Metazoa; phylum Arthropoda; class Arachnida; order Ixodida; family Ixodidae; genus Ixodes; species Ixodes scapularis. The sequence goes on along the minus strand of NW_024609857.1, from coordinate 39,500,465 downwards.
GAGTGTCTCGCCCTTGTATGGGCGGTGCAGAAATTTCACCTCTTTCTGTTTGGAAAACACTTCACGGTTCAAAGCGACCATCAACTCTTAGAATACATTCACTCCGCCAAACAACTGAACAGTCGCGTGCTGCGATGGAGTCTGCTGCTGGCTGAATACGATTTTCATGTCATGTACATTCGGGGCAGTCAGAACTTTGGGACTGACTATTTGAGCCGACTATAGTACGCTTCCGTAAAGGATGAGATTACTCAAATAGTTGCGAGTGCTTCTATTTAGGTGAAACAATTGTTTTTTTTGTTTTTTTTGTCCTTTTCCAAAGTGTGTAACATTTTGGTCTTTACCTTTTGTTGTTCGATCTTATTTAAACAATTGTCTTTAAAAGGGGGGTGAATGTGATGATATGGGCTGAACAAACGACGAGGAAGACAACGCAGATGAACGCTGTCAACACATGAATAACCAAAGATGAAGAAGACTGCAAGACCGTATCAGGGAATGAGAATAAGAAAAAAGAAGAGGAGGACAACACGAGGAGAGTGAAGGTCACACACGCTCGAGGCGCTCGAAAAAGGCGGTTAAGCATCGGCACCCGGCTCAACACCAGCGGTCCCGGCAGTCTAGGAAGATTCCGACGGGCGCCAACAGGCCGGTGGGGACTTTGAACCTGCACACCGTGGACCGCCGCCGTTAGCCAAGCTGCAGCCAGCAACCCTACGCCTGGGCCGACCCAGCCTGCCAGGCTCCTGAACCAAAACGTTACGACAACGAGGCGTCTTCTCGGCAATAACATCGTGTGGGCCGTAAGCGAAGTCGGCGGACTGAACTTTGTACATATTTTGATGACTCTCGTAACTTGTGTTTTCCTACTCTATCTGACTTTTATTTTTATTTCCTTACTCTGTAAATAACATCTTTCTTCTTACAACCACCGCTCCGGAATTCTGAGTTCCTTCCTTATCCTTTCCCATCACAACGGGGAGCAAGCAACAAGTTGCCCGACTCTTGGACAACCTGTTGTGCCGCTGTTGCCGTCGTGCTGCCTCAGTGTGACAGCGCCTTTAGTGACATGCCATTCGTTCATCTCTTGAAAACATTAGCGCCATCGAGGGTAATTTTGTTAACAATCTTTAGAGAGCAATTAGGCCCAAAGATCACAAATTCATCGCAGACTTCCGCCACCGATTAAGATGCTCAAACTAGAAAATGTTCCAAAGCACTTTGATGTAGATTTTTTTCAACAACTACTGTAACCTTATTTGACAATTAATTACAACTCAAGTTAGTGTTAAAGCCAGAAGGGTTAATCTTAATTGCGCCTTCTAGTGCGCGTTGCGTGATCGAATCTTATTCTAGCTCTTGTTGATGGGCGTGTACTTCTCTATACATCTAAGGCTAGTCCCCATATGTGAGTTTTACTGTGCTCGGGTGCGTTTCGTCCTCTTGCAACCACTTAGGACGAGGGAACACATTGGCACACTGCCGCCATTTATCGAATATCGCTGGAACTGCGTATAACTAAACATGACCGCCGACATTTACGCGCGCTCTCCTCCGGCCTGTCCAAATGCTCGGCTGCCCACTTGAAAAAGCGAGTCGTGCCAGTTCTCCAAATCTCCGCAAGCGGCGCTTATAACCAAACCAGAATAAAGACCCGCGATGATTTTGCGCCGGTCTTTCAAGTGCCATCAAATACGCCAACGCACGAGGCCCGTGTCTCGAGCGGCCCTCGGAATCAAGTGGCGCGCAGTGCTGAAATGAGGGGCCCTTGGAAGTGAATGGCGGCGGAGCACCGGCTGGTGGCACGTGTCTTGCGCGTATCTGCAACAAAGGTTGGCGGTACTTGTAAAGAAACCTTTATCAAAGGGCTTGAAAACAGAAACAAAAACACAATCGCCTCAAAACACACTGTCAAGATTGAGCCCGCGGCATGAAGCTTGCGTGTTTTTTTTTTTTTTCTTCTTGTTTTCAGAATAGAGACAGGTTAGCCGATCTCTGTTGATTCGTAACTTTAAATCGCTGCTCCGGTCTTTGCGCTGCTCCGATATGAATGCAAGATTTTGTGTGAATCTATATTTTTCCTCTGCAGACACTGTCTGTGCCGGCGGGACAGACACTGAAATATTTTTGTCGTCATGCAGTTTTCTGAACTTCGCTTACGTGCAAGGACATTTGTTCCAAACCATTCGGATTTTGAAGAAAAAAAAATAACCTTCAAATTTCGATCGACTTCTTCCTTGCTAAAGGTCCGTGTGTTGCGGCGAGAGGCGGGGAGCATATTACGCGCTGATCCTAAGTTCCGTTTAAGGTGTATCCACACGACGGGCCGGGCCGCGGACCAATTGATCACGTGACGCACGGCCCACGGGCCGCCCGGCTGCAATGAGCATCCACACGGCGGACCAAAAGAGCAGACGACAGAGCGAACGGGCCGGTCTAACCCTCGACCTCACAGCTCCACCAGACGCATGCAGAGAGCTGCTTTGAGGCTATTTGTAAGGAGCCAAGATGGAGGTTGAACGAAAGAGACGTTTGGCCGCGGTGGCCCTGGCATTGAATATTGAGGACGAGGAGGACTTAAGTGAACCGAAAAAGGCATAGGGACATCTTTAGATGATTATTTGGGTAGTCGTCGCGACTATTGTTCCACGGAGCGGGGAATTGCTCCATGAGCGCGATGAAGTAAAAAGTTGCATCGTCGCACAACAAAAGATTCGTCTTCATCGTCTTCCACAGTTGGAGCCAAAAGAAAACGACGTTGGATTTAGATTTCAATACAAAAAAACAAAAGTCAGCTTGTTGCCAGACTTAGCGCTTCAATTACACTAAAAACGCCGCGGTCCGCCGCCAAGGTCCGGGCGAGAAAAGTCGCTTGGCATTTCTCACAAGCGCGGGCCGCGGACCGCAGGCGGACCTCAAAAACCGGTGACGTAAGATCACATGATGCGCGGCCCACGGACCAAAAGAGCAATTTGGTCCGTCGTGTGGATACACCTTTAAGGTGTATCCACACGACGGACCGGGCCGCGGACCGATTGATCACGTGATGCACGGCCCGCGGGCCGCCCGGCTGCAATGAACATCCACACGGCGGACGAAAAGAGCAGACGACAGAGTGAACGGGCCGGTCTAACCCTCGACCTCACAGCTACGCCAAACGCATGCAGCGAGCTGCTTTGAGGCTATTTGTAAGGAGCCAAGATGGAGGTTGAACGAGAGACGTTTGGCCGCGGTGGCCCTGGCGTTGACTATTGGGGACGAGGAGGACTTAAGTGAACCGAAAAGGGTATGCATCTATTGTCCCACAGAGCGGGGAATTGCTCCACGAGCGCGATGAAGTAAAAAGTTGCATCGTCGCATCATGCCGCCATCGTCGCACAACAAAAGGTTCGTCTTCTTCGTCTTCAACAGTTGGCACCAAAAGAACACGACTTTGGATTTGGATTCTAAACCAAACAACAAAAGTCAGCTTGTTGCCAGACTAAGCACTTCAATTACACTAAAAACGCCGCGGTCCGCCGCCAAGGTCCGGGCGAGAAAAGTCGCTTGGCATTTCTCACAAGCGCGGGCCGCGGACCGCCGGCGGACCTCGAAAACCGGTGACGTAAGATCACGTGATGCGCGGCCCGCGGACCAAAACAGCAATTTGGTCCGTCGTGTGGATACACCTTTAGGGGGATCGGTGGCCGAGTGGGCAAGCGCACACCAGCTTGGAGCACGTGGAGCGAACGGTCGCGCTGCAGAACTCAGGGATACTGGGTTCAGTCTTCACCCCTGCCCGTTTCGTTCTGGATGAGCATCGTACCGGCGTGTGGTCGTGTATCATTACTGCGCAATACATGTTAAGTGGTGCTGAACCAAACATTTCATTCTCCATATTAAGTGGCGCACGATCTTTTCACGAGCCAGCAGCCGCCGGTGTGCGCGAGCACAAGCAACGAAATGTACGTCATAGTCCTTCATTCACGCTAAAGATGACGGTGAAGTGTGTGGGCTGCGGAAAGAAAAACAGAGAATAAGGACAGGCTTTTCATCTCCCCAGTGGGGTCTGGTGTAAAAGGTAAGCGATTATTTGGTTTAACAAGCGCGTAGCTTTCACTTGTGGAGATGAAAAGCCTGTCTTTATTCTCCTTTGGCTCGGAGCCCATGCATTTCATTGTCATTTTAAGGCGGAGGTCCCACGGCGGCCATCTTGAACAAGCCATTAGTGCAACCACTAGATCGCGGCACTCATCCTTGTGGCCAGAAAACAGGCTCGTGGCAGTGATGTTCCTCCTCTGCTCTTAACTTCCCCCTTTCTGCTGCTTGCCCGTGCACGCTCAGCGCTCAGCGCGTGCTTTCGCTGACACAGATGCCAGCAAACGTGCCAGTGGTGATAGCAGTGCCCAGTTTGCACAGAAGCGGAGTCTAGCTAGCTCATCAACCCCATCGAGAGTGCCTAGCTGGGCAAAATTTGTTCTTTGATGCTAGCTTTGCTCCGCGCTGCAGGGTTGGCAAAGCGATTTCGTTAGAGGCTCACAAGCTAGTAGCTACAGTTTTAACTATTCAAGAGTTCAAAACATAGTCAATCAATCAGTGAAGAATGTTATCAAACGTTAAAGAACATATATAAGACATGCCTTGTCAGCATTTCGTGATTGAAAGAGCTTTTGCACGACATAAACGTTCAAATTCATTTTCGTCAGAGCGCAGCCGACATAACAGGTCAATGAGGCCAATCAAGCAGAGCCAGAAAACACTATGTCACGCAGCTGAACGTCTTATAGTGCGTTTTTTGTCCCCAGTCAAAGCAATCAAGCGCAAACCATGCAGCATGGCCTTGCGCTTTTAGTATGTGTGTTTGTGCTTGTGTATCTTATAGTCTTGGACTGCATTTTGATCTATCATAAAACAAGCAATAGCAGACTTTTTTTTTCAAGACGGGTGTTCAGAAGGGCGCTCTATATAACTCATTATTTTGATGGTAGTTTGAATAAACTTAATTATTAATTATCTGACCTTACAAATAATCATCCCAATATTGTCGAAATAGTACGCCGAGGTCAAAGATTCTGCATGTTCAAGAAAAGAGTAAAAGTATTTTAGAGGCGCAGCACTTAGGCGCCCGTTTCCGGCTTGAGTGGCGTCGCCGTCAGCGTCGGCGTAACCGCGAGACCCCCCCCCCCCCAGGACCTCGGCAGGACCTCGGGCTCCTTCGGGAAGAGCTCGGAAGGACCTCGGGTTCCTTCGGGAGGACCTCGGGTACCTTCCGTGACCTCAGGAAGTGCCCCCCCCCCCCCCCCCCCCACGAGGCCACATGACCCCCCCTTCCCTCAGAACCCTTCCCTCCTCCTCCTCAAGAGCTCCGCTCTAATTCAGCGTTACAGGGCGTTGTAAACGGCTTTCACTTTTTTTAGCCCCAGTGACCTAAACTTAAAATTTGTTAAGCGAGTGAGTAGCAGATTTCAAAGTGCTTTTTATAGTGTTTTTGATTTTTTCATTAATAATTAAGTCTATTGATATTTTGATGTTGAAAAAAATATAACAATGACTTACATGTATCTTTATGTATATATATATATTTCTGTTTGAATGCAACATACAGAGAATTTTACAGCAGCGCTGACATTGTATATTAATGAATGTGATCTCGCTGATGGCCTGGTCAGAAGACTCTTTAATGCGAAAAGATTATTTGCACCACTACACGAAAATCCGGCGGCGGCGGCGGCAACGGCATGACCAAGCGATGGTACCGAAAATGGCCGACGACGCAAAGAGTAAAAAAACGTTAGAAATGCTCGGATTGACGTTACAATTTTCACGAAAGTTCCTATAAACAAAGTAAATGAATGGCTTTGGAAAGAAGCTTTAGTACATTTCGGTCCGGATGGGAATTGAACCCGGGCCTCCGGGGGGCGAGACGGGCACGCTTCCCCGACTCCACGGCGTCTCCACGGTCCTGGCTGACTAAGGTGTGCCTAGTGCGTGCCTCATTGCACACGTCACGTCAAAACCATCTGGCTGGCTAAAGGTGTGCCCAAGTGCGTGCGTCATTGGGCGCGTGACGGCACAGCCAATGGGAAGAAGGTGGCGCCACGTCACGAGTGCATAAAATGAGCGCGCTGTCTCCCGCGTGTCACACATCGAATCAGCAAAAATAACGCATGTTGAAAAACTAAATCGAAAAATTTTCACGAAAGGGACTGCAATGCTTTCGCATTCCCACACGTAAGCAATCTTAAGTGTCTGTGCCGAATTTCCTTTTGCATTCTTTTGCCACAGCCCCTCAGACACATGTAAGTCTGGAAATAAGGATTATTATTATTATTATCATTATACACTCACGCACACTTGTTGTTGTAATATTTATTTTTATTTTTACAACAGGTATACGGGAGAACCGCCAAGCGGTCCGGATCATCCAAAGTTCAGTTTGTCTTCACGTTCATATGGCCGTCTGCACGTTCACGTTGAAATGGCAAAACACCGTAGACCATCTTCCCTTTTAAAATGACAACGAACCGTAGACCACATGAAGGTGTGTGCACGCTGTCTTCACGATAATTGCGAAATAAAAATAGTCATAAGCCTCTAAGGACTTATGAACTTAACGGATATTCAGGCTGAATTGACTTAGTGTAAACAGTAAATACAAAGTGGTGCTGAACATTGTAACTAATAGAAAACGACGACTTGTTATCTCTGATTTATATGATCCGCTTCAGCTTGAAATTATCAGTTTCGACATCGAGCCCCGCAGTTTCCGTCTACAATTATTTGCAGCACGAGGGACCTCGCAACTGAAAATAGCGAGCAGAATATCATTCGGAATCTTCAGGCCATTCACAAAAGCTATGCAATGGTAGCGGGAACCTGGTGGAGCTCGAGCGGCCGGCTGCTCTGCAGAGCCCGGCCACCCTCTCCCTCTTACCGGCGGCCGGGCCGCTGAGTCATGGAGAGCGCTTCTCTGCGGGGTGGCGTTCCTTGGAACTATGGCGTGCGCCAGCCAATAGGAAGGCATCCATCAATTCGCTGTTACAGACTTGAGGCTTCGCTCCATAGGACAGGGAAATTTAGGTGCCGTTTGGCACCGCTTCAAAAGCTGATAGCGCCGGTTGGCTCCATGAAACAGAGAAGAAGAAGAGGTGTTGAAGTGATCGAATGGAAGCTACATTGGCTCTGCGAACAAGGACCAATACCTGCGGAAATTTTTACTTAGAGGCACTGAGTAACGTTTGCATCGCGTGCCCAAAGCCACCAGGAGCACGCGGATACCGATTTCTTGGTCGTAAGCGCACAATTTTTATTTTTTGGTCACTTCCAGTTTTGAAGCGGGGGTGCCCCGCTAGCCCTAAGCCATAGGCGAGGGCCCTGACTACGGCGGCCACATCGCTCGTGATGGAGTCCGCAGCGGCCTGCTCAAGCGTTGATCGAAACCACCAGCCGCATACCGCCAACGCTGAAGAGGAAGAAAATGACATGCGCATGTTGCAAGACCCTCCAAGTACCACCGGCGACGACGAACACGACATGGCACCCTGGATTAAAGTCACCAGCCGGGCTATTCGCCGCAAGACGCGAGCCAGCCTTGCCACGCAAACTCTCAACCTATCGCCGCCAAAGCCGGCTCTTCGACCCAGCCGCCCGGTGCTCAAACCAAAACCTCCACCCCTTCCTGCTGACGACTTTAAATTGGCTATCCGGCCTCGCAATGGTCTCGTGCTGAGCAAGGTGAGCCCGATGGTACTTTCAAACAGCATTATGCGAGAAGCTAAGCTACGTCCTCAAGAGGCAGACATCAAAATACGCGTCAATGAACAACAGAACATTCTAGTTGCAAGCACACCCTACCAATCAACAGCCTCGGCGCTGAGTAAGATCCAAAAACTAACTATTGGTGAAACTACTTACGGAATTGCGTCATATGGTATCTCCCCTGACAACTCGTGTAAAGGGGTGATACACTCGAGAGAAAAGGAAGCCACCAACGAAGAACTATTGGAGGCCATCTCAGCCCCTGGATACGAACCACTCACGTGCCGCCGATTCGGGGACTCAGACACCATCCTCATCACTTTCATAGGAAAGAAAGTCCCTTTCCTTATATACGTAGGCGGAGTGGAAACGAGGTGCTTCCTCTACAAACGCACCGTCGCCTACTGCTACGTCTGCCATCAAACTGGCCACCGCGCGGACGTCTGTCCTTACCCGCCAGATGTGCCGACGTGCAAGGACTGCGAAGCCCTACTTACCGCGGAGCCACACGAGTGCAAACCGAAATGCTCTCTGTGCAGCGGCGAACACCGCACAGCGAGCAAGGCCTGCCCTGGGCGCTTTTTGCCGCCCGTCAACCGGCGAAAAGAACAGACGTCGATCGGCAGGCGGAGACCGAGAACTCCTTCTGGCCAGCGAGGGGACCCTTCATCAAGATCTTCCGCTGCCCGGTCCCGATCTCGTAGCTACCCACGTTTGACCCAGGACAGGAGACGCCGCAGTTCGAGGTCCCGGTCCCGCTCCAAGACCCGAGGAAGGACACCGAGCACCCAGGAACGAATAGAAACTCAGCAATCTACGCAGGTGAGCTGGGCGCAGACGCTCTCTCGCAAAGCTCGTTCCCCTCCCCTGCCCAATGATATGCTTAAACAAGTCCAAACGCAGAATTTACGTCTACAAGAGGAGAATACAACACTTAAAGCCGAACTTGCCGCACTGAGAGAAGAATTATGCGCCCTTCGTAATGAAATCAGACAAACGACACAATCACCATCCACTCCCGAGAAACGCAAAAAGATAGAACGCCCCACTTCGAAACCGTTAGAACCCCCTTCCCAGTCCCCGACTGCACTAAGCCCACAACTCACAGAAATCACTCAGCAACTCGCAACCCTTATGCAACTTATGCAACAAACTAACGTGCGCTTGGATAACCTCGAAGCTCAGAACCCATCTCTTCCCGGTCGTCTCTCACGGCATGACTTGAAGCCTTACAGCCGACCCACTCCTCATCAAGAGGAGCTCACCTGCCACGATGGCAGCAAAACGGAATAATAATCAAGCTCTTCATCACAAAACCACCATATGGCAGTGGAATTGCCGCGGATTCAAAAACAAGTTCGGTTCACTCTCTCAATTCATTGCAGCATCTACCTCTCCTCCGGATGTCATATCACTCCAGGAGACCAATTCTCCCGCTCGTCTTCCCGGCTACGTGACGTACGGAGAAGACACCGGAAAAAACCTTCATACTCTGGTTAGCAAACGAATTACTGCTATTCAACACGCTCTTCAACAAACAGAACAGCTGGGAATCCTGCTCGAGCTCATCCCGCGTGCCAAGAAACACGCCCACAGTCTTTTCATCTTAAATATGTATTGCAGACCCAAATGTAAAGATCCTAGTGTCCAAAACGTACTCCTGCAAGCTATCCACAAAGCGGGAGGTCAGCCTCTCCTCATAATGGGAGATTTCAACGCGGCCCACCAGCTCTGGGGCTATGCGTACTCCAATAAACACGGTAGTGCCTTGCACGCACTCATCGCAAACAATGACCTTACCCTCCTAACTAACCCTGCCTCCCACACCCGCATGGGCAATAGCGTCACCAATGATACCTCGCCAGACTTAACTATCACTAGCCACATCCCTCACGCGGACTGGGAGCACCTCGGAGAATATTTGGGAAGCGACCATGCCATTCTAGCCACTACTATATACGGCGCAGAGTACAAAGTCAAACTCGGCAAGGCACGTCTGACCGACTGGACCAAACTCCGAGATGAACGAGAAAAGAGACTGAAAACGACAGATCACCCCCCGCTTACTCTGCAAGAGTGGGTATCTCGTCTCGTCCAAGATGTCCAAACCCACACTAAAAATATTGAAACGTCCACCACCACTCCATGTGTGGACACTAGGCTTCTCCACCTATGGGAGGCTCGCCGCAGTCTAATTAAACGATGGAAGAAACAGAAGCTCAACCGCAAGCTAAAAAAACGTATTGCGAGGCTCACAGAAGACGCGGCACAGTACGCCTCCGAATTGTGCAAGGAAAACTGGCTTTCCCTCTGTGACGGAATGTGCGACACCCTTAGTACCTACAAAACCTGGAAACTGCTCCGCTATCTTATTGATCCGGCCAAGAGCAAGACGACGTCCCAACACACTATGGACAAAGTCATCCATCAACACGTAGGAGACACACGCCATATCCTCGCGACTCTCAAGACCCGTTACCTCCCTACTCATCCCACGGAACCCCTTCCTCCATACTCGGGAAGCCCAAATCCGCTCCTAGACGAGGACATCCATCTGCATGAAGTTACGGATGCTCTTGCCAAGATTCGCCGCAACACAGCGCCCGGATTAGACCAAGTTACTAACAAGGCCTTGGCCAACCTGGACAACCCTTCCCTTCTAGAACTGACTGATCATCTAAATGACATCTGGCAGACGGGAATCCTCCCCGAGGATTGGAAAACTGCGGAAGTTAAACTGATACCTAAGCCGAACAAACCACCCAGCACTGACAACCTTCGACCCATTTCCCTTACGTCGTGTGCAGGGAAACTGTTGGAACATATCGTCTTAAACAGACTGCAATCATATATCGAAGATCACGATAAGCTCCCAGTGACAATGTTTGGCTTCCGCTCGCATTTGTCGACGCAAGACGTTCTACTCCAGCTTAAGGAAGAGGTAATGCTGCCTGCTACGCGCAACTCACCCACGGCCATTCTTGCTCTAGACCTCAAGGGGGCATTTGACAATGTTAAACACACTGCCATCCTCTCACAACTTAATACCCTCGACTGCGGCCATAGAACCTACCAGTACATTAAGGATTTTCTCTCCGGGCGCAGAGCGATACTAAAGGTGGGAGACCTCGCCACAGACCCAGTCCTGCTTGGCAGCCGAGGTACCCCTCAAGGGGCCGTACTCTCACCTTTGATATTCACAATTGCGCTCATCGGTCTCCCTGCCCTCTTGGACTCCATTCCCGGCATACATCATGGCATATATGCCGATGACATTACGATCTGGTCCGGCACGGGATCCTTCGGGGAAATTGAGGAGCGTCTGCAAACGGCGGCCAATGCGGTCAGTGATTATGCCAAGTCATGCGGCCTCGAATGTGCGCCACAAAAATCAGAACTACTACTCGTTTCTCCAAGAAAGAAAGGTTCTCTGGACCCACCCAATGTCACCATCTGTATGGAGGGCCACATCATCGTTCCATCTCCGCATATCAAGATCCTCGGTATGACCTTTCAGGCCGACCGCGCGAACACCATCCTGATAAATAAGCTCAAACACACCACAGACCAAGTCACCCACATGATCCGACGTATAACCACCAAAACGAGGGGTATGCGCGAGGTCGATACGGTTCGCCTAGTCCAGGCATTCATAATCTCCCGCATTACGTATGCCATACCTTATGCAGTCCTAACCAAGACAGAACTCTCGAAGGTGGATGTAATGATCAGGAAAGCCTACAAACAGGCCCTCGGACTTCCCGTCAGCACGGCCACCGACAAATTGTTAAAACTCGGCCTACACAATACAGCTGACGAGCTCATAGAAGCCCATCTTTCCAGCCAAAGAATGAGACTGGGAGCCACGGGCACAGGAAGGCTTCTTCTCTCTCGACTGCGACTCACAACCCCTCTGCAGCATCCTCCTTCTGAAACCACGACTCTCTCTCACGAGGTCCGGAGACACCTCTCCATTTCACCGCTCCCCCGCAACATGCACCCCGTGCATCATGCGGGACGAAGGGAGGCGAGAGCCCAAGCCATATACAAACGCTATGGCCACGAACCAACCACCGCATACACGGACGCGGCCTCTTATCCCGGCATAAGAGCCATGACAGCCGTCGTCGTCCAACAAAATCACCATGTCAGCAGCATCACACTACCAAGATACGAACCCTTACAAGCGGAAGAGGCGGCCATTGCTCTTGCCATCGCGCAAACTACAGCCGAAGTCATCATTACAGACTCGCAGCACGCGTGCCGTAATTTCTCCAGAGGAAGAATTCACCGTACAACAGAACGGATTATCTCCCAACACCCGCCGGATAGACTCATCACTATCATATGGACACCCGCCCACTCCTCTGTACCAGGCAATGCAACCGCCCACCTCTTGGCCCGAGAGTTATCCCGCCGGGCCCTGGGAGACGAGCAGGAGCGGCCGGTCCCATTGGTAACATATCAAGAGATCACGCAGCACTATAGGTTGGAGCGACGTACCTACCCACCCTCACATAAACAACTATCGAAAGAGCAGGAACGACATCACAGTGCCCTACAAACTAACACCTTCCCTCATCCCACTAAATGCCATATCTTTTTCCCTACCCTCTATTCCCCATTATGCCGCTTTTGCGGAGCTCCTGGGACCCTCTTTCATATGGTAGGAGGATGCGACCAAAATCCCACCCAATCGTCTAACCCCTTCCAGTCGTCATACGAGCTTTGGGAGAGAGCACTGACCAGCTCCAACCTCGATGACCAGCTCATGCTCGTGTCGAGGGCTGTGGAAGCAGGGAAGGCTCAAGGCGTCTTGGACTAAGGACTCCTCCCCATCGCTTTCTCATAATAAAGATGTTTATTCTCTCTCTCCATGAAACAGTTAATGCTTTCGCATTTAAAGAAAGAAAAAAACGGCAGGCCAAAGCACCGACGTTACCTAGCCACTCCTTCCAGAAGGTATGTGCGGATAGTGAACCTGCGGCTTCGAAAGCATGACACTCTTTTTATTTATTGCAAGTAAACGTATGGTTTGACTAATAAACTTGATGAACGTCATTGAAAACAACTGTATAAGTGAATATTCGAAAGATTTTAAGCGCGTGGTGCGCTAAAGTTGCCACTCAAATAACGGGCGCAAGGCGTGTGGTTCGGAAATGCACAACAAACAACGCAACAACAATTCAATTCAACAACAATTCAAACAACAATTCGGACACGCTCGCGTGTCCGAATTGGACACGCGAGCGTGTCCAATTCGGACGCATTTTTGTGACGAAGTGACGAGGCGCCGAAGTGCCCCTCGTGCCAGCTCGTCGTTTATGCCGCTCCCATAATCTGCTCATGATCGTGATCGTGATCAAAGCAGGTGGACATCCGTTTATTCTAGCTAATGCTATGTTCACATTACTAAAGCCCCTCACTCTGTTTACGTTTGTCTCGTAAGTAGCGCCAAACGCGCCAGTGCACAAAGCCCGTGTCTCGTGCGGCCCTTGGAAACAAATGGAGGCGCAGCACTGAACTGAGCGGCCCTTTGGAGCGAATGGCCGCTCGCGGCACGTGTCTGGCGCGTTTCCACCACAAAGGTGGGCGGTACTTGACCAAAACAATTTAAAAAAAGTGAAAGCCGTTTACAACTCCCTGTAATGCCGAATTAGAGCGCAGCTCTTGAGGAGGTGGAGGGAAGGGTACTGGCGGGGGGTCAACTGACCGGGGGGGGGGGGGGTCACGTGACTTTGGGGGGTCACGTGACCTAATGCCGATGATGTCATCAGTGACGATGACGATGCGGATGCCGGTGACGTCATCAGTGACGTCACTGATGAGATCATTATTGATGATGACGATGGCGATGTGGATGCCGGTGATGTCATCAGTGACGATGACGTCATCGGGGGTCACGTGACCTCAGGGGAATCACGTGCCCTCAGGGGAGTCACGTGACCTCGGGGGGTCACGTGCCCCCCCCCCCCCCCCCCCCCGAGGTCACGTGACCCCGGGGTGGGCTCGCGCGGTGCATTATGGGACATTTCCCATATGCACCGCGCATTTACGCCGACGCCGACGCCGCGCAAGCCGGAAACAGGCGCATAAGAGCTGCGCTCTAAAACACCTTTATCAAGGGGATTTACATCCGCCTAAAGTGCCTGGATGTGTTTGCGTTTGTTTTCCAAGTAGCGTAAAACGATCACCCCCCCCCCCCCCTCCCCCCCTTATAGAGTCGTTATCGTCGTCTGCTGTCGAACTTGGAACTTAACGTGGAACGAACTGTGGAGAACGCAACGGTCTCGAGCACAGTCAAACGCAAATCTGTGAACCAGCCTTAAAACGACTCGAACGTTCCGACTACAGAAACGACCGAGGCAAGAAAAAAAGAACCATCGCAGCATTGGCCCTCGAAGCAGACGGCCAATAACGTAACCCGGAACAAATAAATAAGGACGACGGCCCGACCTCCGGGCCACAATCGAGCACCGCTCTGCCGCCGCTGCCACTCGCTGTAAATCACCCGGCCAGACACGGATCCCCTCCGAGGATGAGACAAAGCCGGCGAGGGGAAGGGAACCCCGCAATCATTATTAGAAGGTCTCCGCGAGAGGCACCGCTCGGAATCCGTCTTCATCTTTCATCTCGCGCACTACATGAATGACGGTCTCGAACGGAGACCCCGAGCGCCGGCTCCAAGTTCTTACCCGCCGCGGTCCAGTAACATCCCTCGTCGTTCGCATGCGTCCCGGCTTGACTGGGAAGGAATGTCTCTGTTTCTGTCTTATTTTTCGTCTTCCTTCGGATGCTTGATTGGAATTGCGGCATCCCCGCCCACTCCATCAGTCGGGATCGATCTCTGGCTGAGAGAGACAACTCGGGGAGGCTTTTTGACCATAGCAACCAGAACGGAGGAAGAGAGGGCGAGGAGAAAGTATACGCGCAGCTATAAACATCTGTCGATCGCTGGTCCGAAAGGCCTCATACACCACGTGCTCATATTTTTCGAGGAAGCCTCGAGACCGAGTCCGACCGCAACGGACGCTACGACCCAGTGAAGCCCATGAAAGAGCGACGAAAGCGCACCCTCACTGCACTCATTGTTTTAAGGGGGGGGGGGGGGGGGGGGGTTGGGCGGCCGCAATGTGGGCTTCGGTTGAACATTGTGTAAAGCGGGGTGGAACCACCTCGGCAAAAAAGAAAAAAAGAAAGATACATCCGGTCATACTTTATGGACGAATGCTCAGCGCCTACACATATTAGCCCACCCCCGCCCCCCAAAACAACAAAAAACAAAGACTACAATTTTTAAGAGATGCAGTGCGTCTACTTCGCCGCCACCTGGGAAAACTAGACGCGTCGTTCGACACCGCCTATCTAGAGCCCAGAAAGTCGCAGATTTCAATCGTAACGACTAACAAAGTCCCAAGATAGCGGTGCCCACAAGAGGACCGGGGTACGGGGTGCCGATACACGCTAAACGCATAGAGAGTTTAGTGGCTCAAAAGCGGGGCCATTGAAGTACGATACACTAATAACGTATGCGCGCCGGTACTCCCCCGCGAAGCGAGCCTTTTCGAAAACCGCTTTGCAAGCTGTGCTAACAGTAACACGTCGCAAGAAACAACGTTACTGGTAACGCGTTTGTATATTCGGCAATACAATAACGTACTGTTGGATTTCGAAGTGACAATCGCGAGTAAAATATTTTTGGTAATTATCTTTTTACTCTATCGACTAATAAATTTCGTTACACGTAAAGTTTTATTGTTATTTGTCGTCTTCCGGAAAGAAAAAAAATTACTGAAATTTTGTAAAAGTTACCGAAACGGCAAGACATTTATTTTGAGCCGAAATGTTCCTTTAAGTTTTTGTGATTTTTTCCCTTAAACTCGCCGTTTACCAAGCAAAGCAAGTTAAATTCATAAGAAATGATAAAAAAGTATTATACAAATTTGATAAATAAAGATATACATTGGAACCACTCTGTATAAGTTTATTGCTGCCGTAATGTGTAATCGTGACTTTCCACCGCCAAATGATATTACTGAAATCTGAAGCAATGGAAAACTAAAGCAAACGTAACGTTCGTTAGTCATAGCGAGTAACAGTAACGCTCTATCTTTGATTAGTTTTGGGAAACGTGCACCTCACTGATAGCAAATGACGCCGTAAACCGGATTTGGCTGGAAAATGCCATCAACGCCAGAGTAATGAGCCCGCTTAATGTTATGCCGTTCGCAAGCTTAACGTACTCAACTGTTGTGTTGCGATAGATCGTTTAAGAATAACATCCCAAAGCTTGGTGCGTTTGCCTGCAACTGTCGGTGAGTCCATAAAACTTAATTGTATTGTACTATACAACAATATCTACGTAACTGCCAAACTCAACAGCTGCTATTTGTTTTAGAATAATGGCCTCCGACAGCACGCTCGCTTTGCGCGCGACGATAGCAGGGCTGATGCCTCGCGCAGAGCAAAAGCTGCCGGGCAAATTCGTCGTTTTTTTTTTCGCAGCATATTCGCCCCATGGATTCCAGACTTAAAAGGACACTTCAACGAAATTAAAAATATGCCCGTCGCGTTTAAAAGTTTTCTGAATATGATCCACAATATCCGTCAATGGCTATCGCATGTTTGTATTTCGAGCCTGGATGGCTGTATTTCTCGTTATAAACGGCCCGCCCTGACAAGCGCTCGGAAAGCAGCCAGCGGAGAGGATGTGCCATCTGGCGCAATCGTGACGTAGTTCGTCTCGGGACGAGTAAAGCTGCGGGGAGGCTACGTTTGGCTTAGCAAGGCTGATGTTGACAAGACGATTGCAGGTATATATATAGTATGGTCTCTAGAAAGACTGGCTAGGTTCCCGTTCGAAGGCCTTTCTCCAGGAGAGTGCAGCTGTAGCTTCCACCGTGGTAAGGCGAAACGAGCGACATCAGGCGCGTTGCGGCAGAAAGGCGAACCGAAGTATGGCACCAGACAAATACCTGCGCGACGCTTCCGAAAAATGACTCTGACAGCGGCAGCCCTGGAAATCCCCGCCCCCCCCCCCCCCCCACACACACACACACACAGTTTTTTTTCCTCCTTCCTGCTCCTTCCTTTTCAGTTTTTCTATTGACCATACAAGTAGCGCATCTGGCCGAAATGTCCCTGGTTGTGCGGGCAAGTGCGTGCAATTACAAGCTTGCCAAAGCTTCGTTCACGCGCACGCTGCACACGCCTGCACGCATGTAGCACCAATGAGGATATATAGTTCTAGGCAAGACAGGCATCAATGTTACTAGACGGGGTCAGTTTGGAAACACACTTCCCGGCTTGGCACCAATTCGTAGAGCGCGCGAGAGGTGGCGGTGTGGTCGCCCTGAGATCGATTCTTGGCGGTGTCTCGTGCTCGTTGTTGTTCCTTGTGTTTTCGCTCGTGTCATCGGTGGCTCGTTGCAGGCTCGTAAATGTTGCTTTCTGGCGCCTGGAGGTTCGAGTTGTTCTCGAATCAGATGAGCAAGCATGCCGACCTGCTGCACTCCCGGCTGTCGTAGCGGGTACGGTTCGCGAGCGTCGAAAAGTGAAGAAAAGCGTCACTTATGTACCGCTCCGAAGGATGCTGGACGCCTGGAGGTATGGCAGAACGCGATCCCTCACAAAACAGTTCACGCTCGCATAAAACAATTGATGGAAGAGGAACGTGTTGGTGTGGGTCAGGATTAAAGAAAGAATAAACATGGAAGGCAAGCACTGCATTTTTTTATGGTTGTGTTGTGTTTGTCTTGCATGGTTATTCTTGCTTCAATCCTGTCACAGACAAAAACTGTGTAATTTACATTTTCAGCCAGACAACATTATTTATAATTACTCGCGCGTCATTAATGAGCAGGCGGTTCTGATAGCCAAGGTCTAACAGTTATTAAAAGTGCTGTGCCACGTCGGTTTCCGAATGTCCCCGCACATATGCTCAGGCCGCAGCCAGTTTTGTTACCTTTGATGTGGCAATTGCATACGAACCCGAAGCAGTCGACGATAACAGAAACCAAAAAGACAAGCTCACCGACGTTTTCGAAATCGGTTTCAAAATTTCAAGAACGCAGACGCCAGCCATAAAATAATAATGTCAAGGGCACCCGAGGATCACACGATTTTCTACAAGTTTGTGGAGAAGCCAGGCGTATAGTTCCTGTGATGAGGGCTGTCACATTCATAAAGGATCTCCCTCCGGTTTTCAACGTGGAAGGAAAGCTGGTGCCAGATGCAAGCTATTGGAGTCAAAGTACTACTCAGCAATGGCTATCAACGCTAAAAAAATTAGGAGTGTTCTTGGGCTGTATAGGCATATTCGAAGTGTGTACCGGGGGCCTCTGTGAACTCTTTCCGGCTGTCACAACCACAACGACAGCCGTCTAGAATCGGCAATTTCTAAAATAATGGTGGATTTACAGGTCGAGATCAGTTGATCATTCAAAAAGAGATGCACGCTAGCGGAGGATTCGCCGCGGATCTGGCAGAGCCCGCAGACCATGCAAGCGATGCAAGCGAAGACGCGGGCAAAACCGATTTCAGGGCGGCGGCAGTGCCACTGTTTCACCCGCTACCGCAGCGGCTCGCGCTAATCCAGTGAATCCCGCTCCAGTTCCTAAACTGACCCCTTTGATTAACGTCGACGGGCATCGTCACTACCGGTCAATGTTCCTGGAGGAATAATGGAAACGAGGCTTTAGCGACATCAACCGGGTGCCATTTGCTAATCGTTTGGTTCGTTTTCAAATTCCCTTTCGTGTCTTTTTCAACGAGAGATTGGGGTGTCCGATGTGATGCTGCTCCCTTGAACACGTATGGACCAAGAAGTATATGCCAAAGGTTCGTCGCAGTAACCTTTTAAAGGCTGAAACCCACGGAGCGAAAAACGAGGCGAATTTGGCCTGGCGGCTTTCGCTCTGCTCGTGGCTTCAGAACAGTGACTGTTTCCCCGCGCGCAAAGCGAACGTGTCGCTATATTGTGTTACCGTAAAGTGTTTCAGAATAATAGGGAGTTTTAGAATAACGTACGCAATTTTAGCGAACGCTAGCGCTAAATTTAGCGCTTGTATTAGCGCACGCGACGCTTGAGAGTTTTAGAATAGCGTTCCTCCGTCGCGACGCAAGAGCCCAAGCATCTCGCGCTTGCGACGCCACCAAGATACAGTCACAATTTTTATTTCACACACGAAATGCTGTAACTTTATAAAAAAACAAGTTTTTTGGTCCAGAGTACCATTTTAGATTTGTTTAAACATGAGAATGCGACGCGAGCGGTTGACCGGTCGTGTCCGCTTGCGTCGCCTCGGCAAGAGAGGTCTCGTTTACTGACCTTCGCACATCGTACCTTCGCCGAGAAATGTTCGCGCGTCACAAGCATCAAGCTGTCGGTGATCGTTGCCAAACCGAGTACAATGGACGTATTGAAAATCGCAGTCGCGATTATGCCGCCGACGTCGCACTCACGACACCGCCAAAGCAGCCGCCGACATAATCCTGGGAGCCGCCATTTTTTTAGAGAAGCGCAAAGACTCTTTGCGTACGCACGCTATTTCCGAGAAATAGCGCACGCTAAAATTGCGCACGCAAAGCGCGAAACCTGGTTTGCGTTCGGAGCATGCGCAGTGGCGACGACGCTATTCTTTGCGCACGCAAAGCTTTAGCGTGCGCTATTCTAAAACTCCCTAATGACCCATCACTATTTGCGCCTGGCGGCCACTTTTCTTTTTCTTTGACACTTAATAAAACTTTATTATAATATATTACTAAACAATATATTGTTTCGTAATACATTACAATTAGGTTTGTGGCTGCTACTTTCAAACCCGCGAACAACGTATACGTTGTCCGCAGTTTTGAAAGTAGCTGCCACAAACTCCAGCACGGCAAGCACCCTTTAAAATGAAAAAGAACACGAGCTCATGAATTTTCCTTTCATTAGTTAGTCTTGTCAGTTTTTTTGTGTTTCATCATTTCCTCGCTTCGTGTAACTAACTGATCGCGTGGGAGTTGACTAAGAAATGTTACCGCTTTATACAAGCAGGTTCGTTAATTATACTGTACCGCGCAAACTGGGCAAGTCGTCTAGCAAATAAGCTCGCGCATCTAAACAAAAAGAGCCAAAGGCCACAAAGCCCGAGGAAAGCAGGAGAGAGAGAGAGAGAGAGAGAGAGGCATTTACCCAATCGAAAATTTAGGAGGCGCCTAGTAGCCCCAAGAAAAAAAATTAAAACAAAAAAGAATAAAAGAACACTTCGCCGCGACTCTTTCGGCGACAGGGAAGCGTTCGGGCCAAGTGTGCGCGGCAATCGCTAAGCTGCTTTGCCTTGGTGAACACCGGGCGACAGGCTCTAATAGGAATCTATCTGCCCCTACTGAGAAAGAGCGCGCATGAGACGGATTAGAAGCAGCACGATGTAAGAGGAAAAGAAGGAGAAGCGGCCGGCTTGGCTCCGAGCAGGGGCGCCGCGTTACACGACTTTGCACTCGAAAAGGTTTACTGCCTTCGTTTTCGGCGCCTGCTTCGGCGATGACACCGGGAAGCGGGCGCCGCTCGGGGGATGCTATCGGCGCGACATCCCCCACCTCCCAGGCCTTCTTTCTTTCCTTATGCGGATGTACGCGTGCGTGCGTGCGTGCGTGTATGTGTGTGTGCCCTATGTGCGCCTGAGTGCGTTTGTGTGCGTGTGCGTGTGCCCTATGTGCGCATGAGTGCGTTTGTGTGTGTGAGTTTGTGTGAGTGCGCGTGTTATTGCGTACATGTTTCTGCGTGTGTGTGTGTGTGAGCGTGCGTATTAGTGCGTGCGTTTGCGTGTGCGTGTGTGTAAGTGTTTGTGTGTGCTTGCGCGCGTTGTGTATGTGCGTGCTTGTGTCCGGATATGTTTGTCCTATATGTGCGTGTGTTTTCCACGCGTGTGTGCGTATATCCCCTGTGTGTGTGTATGAGCGTGGATGAACCGGTTTTGTTTCCTTCGGCTCTACTTCGGTGTGTCTTACTTTTTCATAGATGTGCGCTGCTCGCTTTTATTCGAGCAAATACCCAAAATGTCCGTCTGCTTCGAGTTTTTCAATGCCTTCAGGTACAACCTATCATGCCGTGAATCATACTTGGGTAGTAATTAAATTACTGAAATTGAATCAGTGTAATTTAACTACTTTTCTTGGTAATTTGTAATTGTAATTCATTGCTTTTGTCTCAAAGGAATGGTAATTATAATTTAATTACTTTCTATCGTAAATAATTGCACAATTTCAGGCACAATTACTATTACTTTTGCAAAACTTTGCGGCACCGACGGAAACTCTCTGAAAGCCTCAGCGCTCGCACAAGCGGCCTAGCTCTCGGTGAAACACTCACACACAAGCACAAGCTCACAGACACGGACAACATAAATAGCTTCGCATTGTTTGTTGCTTTGTTGCTTACACTGCGGACTGAGAGACAATCCTCTTTGGAGCCTACCTCAACGACGCCGTGTGGCGGCGTCTGCGGTGTGAGCAGAAAACAATAGCGTAAACATGCCAAAATATTGAAAGGAATAAAAAATTGACCTTCAGCTATCAGCCGAGGTTGGGAATTTTGATTGTCTATCAAGTTATTTTTCTTTCGTTTTACCCGTATTTTTACGTCCCCCTTCCAGTAATGTCGCATATGTGCAATATTTGTAGTATTTTCATGTTTAATGTCTGTTGGTTTTACTTCGGATATTATTTGCAGAAGCACTTTGGAGACTGACCTCGCACCTGGGAATATTGGCACCAATGATTCGGAAGCCCCGATTCGGTGCCTATATATTTCTGAGCCATTATAATTTCAACTCAATGTAAATAATTTACAATACCATGATGTTTGTATGTGAATGTGGTCGTATTAGCGCGTGTGGATTTTACTTTTATCTTAACACATGTAAAATATTCCTATATGACTAATTGTCACATTTTTATTTGCCTGGCTAACCAACGCCTGTCAACCCAATTTTTCCTGTAGCACTGTGGCGTCTTCTAGCATATCAACTAATTTATTATTATTTATTAATAATATAACAACGTAGTACTTGCTTCCCCCATACTGTCAAGTTATATCATGAATTAAACAAAACTCATAAAAAGAAAGTACAACACGTGAACATTGGGGCAAGGAATGACCGAATACGTTGCATTCTATACAACTTGTTTAAAGTTATATGGCCCACGTCAGGTTGCTCTCAGAAATAAGTAATTGTAAAGTAATTGCATTACTTTTGAAAAGTAATTTGTTACTGTAATTAATTACTTTTTACATAATGGTAATTGTAGTTGTAGTTAAACTACTTTTGAAGCAGAGTTATTGTAATTGTAATTAAATTACATTTCGGAAGTAATTTACCCGTGAATGCCGTGAATACGGCATTCACGGGTAAATGAAATAAATGAATACGGCATTCACGGGTAAAAAAGTCCGCGAGTTTTTTATTATTTTTTTTTTCTCTTGCGTTCCACCTTTCTTGCCTTTTGGTATATGTTTACTGAATGAGTACAACATAGAGTAATAAAATTAAAAATATAATGTATTGATCGGCATGGATTGTTGTCTTTTTCTAATAAACTTCTTTTTTTCTTCTGTGGCCTGTCTTGCACGTGATGTCGTCATGCCATGCTGGCGGTCATCGAATGGTACCAAACGTACCCTTCAAGAGGTACGCGCATTAGACCAAGCTAGGGTGCCTTCATGGGCGCTTTGCTTAGGGCGATGAAACCTGACCTGACCCAGGCACGTAGCCGGGGGGGGGGGGGGGCGGCCTAATAGGGCCGGGCCCCCCCCCCCCCCCCCCGAAATCGTCCATTTTGCTAGGGCCTCCTCTTCCCCTCCCCCTCATACAGCATTTTGTCATGGGCGCCCCCCCCCCCCCCCCCCCCCCCCGAACCAAAATCCTGGCTACGCGTCTGATCTGACCATTTTGTTCCTGACGGGTTTGTTTCGTTCTTATTCCTGAAGCGCCGCAAGCGCGTCGCCCGGCACGAGCACTTGGCATTGACAGTGTTAAGGCCGGTTCTCACATGCGGCGAAGCGCTGATGTAGCGCTCCTCGCGTGCCATCAGCTACTTATCGTATGCCATGAGCAACAGTTTCGACGGTGCGATACAAAGCTGGTGAACGCTGCCGTCAGCACGCGCTTAGCGCGAGGTTAGCGCTATGCTTGTAGCGCTCCGCTGCATGTCTGAACGGGCCTTTACGGTGGCATTTTGTGACAGGCTATTTCTTTGTTTCTTTCTCGGAAGCGCGTGCTGTCGGCATTGGGTACTACTATTCGCGGCAAGAAGCTCGCTAACCGCTCATTCACACTGGAAGCGGATCCGCGTTCACAAAGCGGTTGCGAACGCGGTTGTATAAAGATTCAGTACAATTGCACGCGCACGTGATGTCATCGAGTGCGGGTGCAATTGTACTGAATCTTTATACAACCGCGTTCGCAACCGCTTTGCGAACGCGGATCCGCTTCCAGTGTGAATGAGCGGTTAGGGCGCTTCTGTATTCCTCACTATAAAGCCCCTTTGACCTGGGAAACGAGGCGCCCTTCATTGTTGTGAAAATGCTCGTGACACGTGCCGCGCGCCACTTCTGGGAAGTACATGGTGTCTGAAATCTAGCTCAGTGCTGCGCTGTGCCGCCATAATCTTCCCATGGATTGCACGTTGCATGGGCGTCGTGGATTGACGCACCTTGCGCTGCTTTCGAAACATGAAGGGGCTTTACCTCACTATGGGTAGTGCACGTGCTACCCACGCGATTACGTTTTAATTTTCATGGTGCATAGAAGCTTGGAATTCCACGTTCTTGCACCACCAGCACCGTGAGCAGCAGAGGAGGTTGACGTTTCCGCACTCTGGGTTGTGAAAAAATTCCACCGGGCGGCGATACCCAAACTTCTCGCCGCGAGTAAGAAAAACTTCGTCTCACCTTAGCATAGACTATTGTTAGCCGCGCATGCTAAAAAACGCGACCTAGTTGCGTTGGATGAAGCCTCGGCGGCTGCACAAGCGCTCGTGCAGCGAGTGCTACGGTTTAGGCAGTCAAAGCATACGCTCGCGCTTGCACAGCCTTTGCAGTTAGTCCATGCTAAAATGAGACGAATTAAGGCCTGTTCACACATGCAGCGGAGCGCTACAAGCATAGCGCTGACCTCACGCTAAGCACGTGCCGACGGGAGCGTTTACCAGCTTTGTATCGCACCGTCAAAACTGTTGCTCATGGCAGACGATAAGTAGCTGACGGCACGTGAGCAGCGCTACATCAGCGCTTCGCTGCATGTGCGAACCGGCCTTTATAAACACGAAGAATGTCATCGCCCTTAGCAAGGCGCACATGAAGGCACTCTAGACCAAGCATCAAGGAGAATGCGTGGAATGAAGGTGCATGCGCGGCCCGCGCTCACCTTCCCCGTATAAAAGATTCGAAGTAAATAACCCAAATAAGGCGTTGACGAACGCGCGTGCAAGAGGCCATTTGTTTTAGTCTTTCGCTTTAGAACAGTTACTGCTGCAGACGGCAGCACGTGCAGCGTGCGTAGTAACTGCACCCTCAGCCTGCTCATTGGAGCTCAGGTAATTGATCAAAAGGTCTCTATTATACTCTGTTTCACCTTATGATGTACCGCAGGAAAGGCTACACGCGCGAGCTCCTTGCTCTAGGGCACATCTGAGCGGCACAAGCTCTCGTGCGTTAAGGCAGTTGCCAACGCTGTGGGCTCGCGCTTCTAGCCTTCGCTGCGGTACAGCATAAGGTGAAACGGAGTATAGTAGCAACGTCACCACAATGGCAGCTGATGTGACGTTAGCACAAGCCATGTTCGTGCGTACGGCGTGCGCTTTTCTCCCGATCCGATTCGACGAAGATGCCCGTGCTGGGCTATGAAAAACACGCGCGCCGGACGCGCAGGGAATGACGGCGTGCTTTGATATGGCTGCCAAACCTTCACTCTAAGCCATCTTGGAGCGACTATACTCACCGCTTCGATGTACAAAAGGAGTTGGACGAATGGCGAGGCTCAATAAACCAAGAGAAATCAGTATGCTTTGTGGCAATGAGCACGGTGAAAGGTCACGCCTAAGTGCCAGAGCGCAGGTGGTTTTATCTAGGTTTAAAGATAGTAGGGAGTTTTCGGGAACCGTTTTCGCACATCCCATACGGTACGATGGGCTCTTCGGTGCGCACTGCGCATGCGCTGCCGCAGAAGACTCGCGCATGCGCAGTTCGTACCAGAAGGCCCACCGTAACCGTATCTCATGTGCAAAAATGGTTCCCTAACCGGGGATACTGAACCGAAATTTGGATTTCGCAAAGTAAGGCTGCAGAAGTGTTGAACCGGACGCTACGAACCCCACAACATCACTCGTACATCGATATCTCAAACGGACGGTCGTACTTTTGGAAAAGAAGGGCGCGATCAAGCGAGTTCTTTGACGTAACTGTCCTCCGGGAGAATTTGAGAATGAGGAGAAACGGCCTCGCTTCTCTCCTCCTCGCTTCGGTTCACCCGCTTGACGGGACGTAGCAAGGAGGAGAGAGAATGGGAATCGTGACGTGCCTTGTCTCGTCGGCCTCGTCGGCCGGGTTCAATCGCGCACTTCTTTTCCGAAAAATACGGCGATCCGTTAGATATCTTGCCGTATGAGTGATTTTTTTTTGTTTTTTTGTTTTGCAGCTTCCCGCCTATCCGCCCGGCCTTGTTTAGTGAGCTCAAAATTTCGGTTCAGTATCCCTTTAAACTATCTTTAAACTTTAAACTATCAGCCTCGTCATTCGCTGAGCCCCCTCCGAAAATTGCAGCGATTGGCTTTACAGACTACTTGGCAGGAAAGTATGGTCGCTTCAGGTTTCTTAAGAGTGGACGTTGGTTGGTTCTGTCATATTTTTGTATTGTCGGTTTCCTTCGGCCTACTTTGCGTTGTCTTTGGGCGACATTGGTTTAGTACTGTGCACGCCACCCCCCCCCCCCCCCCCCCTAAGAACATTAATTAATTAAGACGCTAAATTGCAGTATAAGACGGCGTCTTGCGCATCCGGAGGCGTAATTACTATCGAATGCCCGTTATTCCTCAACGACGCTAGAATGCTAAAAGCAATACGTGCGAATCTGCGCGGATGACCGTGGTATATAAGTCAAGGGCCACCGTAAAGGGGATGCAGGAGCACAAAATTAAGGCTATCTTATCCCATTAAATTCTGTGCTTTCTCGCAGTAAGCTTCGAATCGTGGTGCGACATAACTTTCCCGAGATAATAGAGTCAGCTTCGCGCCAGAAATGTTATAGCTATAAGACAGAGCAGATTCCAGACCAAATGGAAGCGTGCATACTTTTATAGTTTTTATTTCCCAAAGGGACCACGAAGAGAGCAGAACGAATAATTTTAAAAGCAAGCTTATTTTCTGCGGTATCCAATCTTGCAGGCGAGTTTTTTACCTGCCCTAATTACTTTGTTTGGAGCAAACATTTTCCGGTTCCGTGCCGTCTCCTGCAACCAATGCATCGAGTGTCGGTATGTGACCTCAGTTGTTATCTAGGTTTGTACTGTGATTAGGAAAGATTTTCATTTTATACCACTCCCACGGAATTCTTGCCAACGACGGCTATCTGTAAATTAAAAATATTAATAAAGGCAACGACAGCCGAGGCAAACCACACTTTTCTGCACACTTTGATGCACAAAGACGATACTCATTGACACTAAAGTCACTGGATCCTAGGAAAGTAGCGCCATTGCCTTCGTTACCTGTTAGCCGGACACAAACGGATGCTAAGCTACAGACGACCCAAACCTAGCAAGGCGATCGGCTAATCGGTCTAATTAGAAAATTTATTTGCAACACTGTGGACAGGATTTTGTAAGAGACGCGCAGAGGTTAAGAACACTGTGTACACATATATGCGCGAACCAGTGTCTGTACAGTTGGCGGGTCTTTGCCGCGGAGCCACACGCACAAGTTCGAAGGCGCACACCCCGAGGTGTCCCCGTCCGCGCGATCACTCACGCGACCGAAGCGTCATCCCAGAGCCGCACACCCGCGCCCGCGCCCCCAACGGCACCGCTCTGAACTCAGGGACCTAGAGGTTGTCCAGGTACCTGAAGCGGAGTTAAATCCGCGAGTCGCGAACGCTCAGGTACCGGCAGGACCAGCGCCTGAGGAACTCTTGTTCTCCGAGGAAAAACAGTTGCTCCTCGAGGTGTCCCACGAGCTCCCGCCGCAGCCGCCACAGGAGGGGCCAAAAAGCACGCGATCGACGCGCCTGTCTCACCGCGCAGCACCGGTTCCTCCACAGCACGTACTCGGCCGCGGCGAGGAGGAGACGGACGAAGACGCCCGGAGGGCATCTCCCGCGCAGCAGGTAAAGTCCTACGCCCAAACCGCGGAAGCTGGTGCGGATGACGCGCCAGAACGTCCGCGCCACAACGCACTCCTTCACCGCGTGCACATTTGTTTCGCGATTCCCACAGTTAGGGCACTCGTCCGTGCGCGACACGCCCCAGCGGAGCAAGCGGTCTCCGCTGGGGAGGACGCCCCAGCCGTGCTGCCATTCAAAGTCCCGTAGGTGCCCCGGGAGATACGAAGAAGTGAGGCGGGACCAGGAGAAAGAGTCTCCGAGCTCCACCTGCGTTGCCGAAATCTGCGGCTCCAGGAGGACCTCTGTGAGACGAGCCGTCGGTGTCTCCACTACGTCCAGCTGGGGTGCCCGCTCTTTGAGTCGTTTGAAGAGCTGTATTGCCCTTCGGTAGTCAGACGGCAGGGTTTCGGCACAGGGGCCGGGTGAGCTCGGCGACTCGACTCCCAGTTCTCGGCGGGAGTGCCCCACGAAGTAGAGCGCGAGGGATCGGGCTGGGCCGTGCTCATCGCGCAATATCTTCAGCATGGTCTTGAGTTGGAGTACTGCGGGTGCGATGTCGATACAGGGAAAGCCCCACCCTCCACGCTCGCGCGGGAGGCAGACAACCGGCCGAGTGACCAGCTCCGTCTTCTCTGACCAGAAGAAGCTGTAGAGCGCGCTTTTCACCGGTTGGATGAAACGTGAGGTCGGGAGCGCCGTTTGCGCCACATACCAGAGGCGTCCACAGAAGACGGAGTAGGCTAGGTACCTGCGCTCGGCCAGGGGAAGGGCGTAGGTGCGAGCAGAGTCCACTTTCTCCCCGATGTCGCGCGCCAGGCGCGTCCACATGTCCGCCGAGACTCCTGACGAGCGGTAGGTGACACCAAGGATCGTGACCGAAGTTTTTGCCGGGATCGGTGAAGAGGGGTCAGGCGGTCGGTTAACCCACAGCACCGCGCTCTTCTGCTCATTCAACCTCGCTCCGGAGAGAGACCCGTAGGTCTCGAAGATCCGGAGAGCCGCTCCGAGGTCGTCGGTGTCCCGCAGGTACAGTGTAATGTCGTCGGCGTATGCCGACACCTTCACCTCGTCGTTTCCGGGCAGGGAGAGTCCGCGGACCTGGGGGGTCCTTTCGACGTTGGCTAGGAAGGGCTCCAGGGTAAGGACGAAGAGCAGCGGCGAGAGCGGGCAACCCTGGCGGACCCCCCGGGTGACGGGGAAGCTGGCCGTCACACCGCCGTTTAGATAGAGGTCGCTCTTCATGTCACTGTAGAGCGTCTCGAAGAGTCGAACCCCTTCAGGGGGAATACCAAAAGCGGTGAGCACGGCCAGGAGGAACGGGTGCTCCACCCGGTCGAAAGCCTTCGCTTGGTCGAGGGAGGCGATCAGGCCTCTGGCTTGGCGAGCGTTCGTGTACTGCACCACGTCCCTCGTCAGGGATGTCAGGGTCTGAATGCTGCGGCCGACGATCGAGCACGTCTGGTGGGGTGTCACCACGTCCGGGAGCATGCCGTGGAGGCGCTGCGTGATGATCGACGCTAGCAGCTTGTAGCTTGCGTTGAGTAGCGTGATGGGACGCCACGCGCCCGGGTCGTTGGGGTCTCCTCCCTCCTTAGGCAGAAGAATGATTCTGCCTCGGCGGAACGACTCTGGAACGCGGTGCTCCGTGAAAAATTCCCGGAGCACGGCACAGATATAGTTGCCCAGCACGTCCCAGAAGGTACGGTAGAATTCGGCGGGAAACCCATCTGGGCCCGGCGCGGACCCAGTTTTCATTCTTGACAGGGCAAGGAGCACCTCTTCGGGGTTGGGGGGCTCGTGCAGGTGTGCGGCTAGGTCTTCGGGAACTTGCGGGAGATCGCGTAGGAAGGGGTGCGCCACGAGGGTCGCACGGTCCACCGCCGATTCGGTGGTTGCCAGGGCCCGGAAGTGGGCGCTGAAACCGGAGACCGACGGTTTTCCTGGTGTTGCTGGCGCGCCTGGGGTTGTCGGCACTGAAGGGACGCGTCGCTCCCGCACTTCGGTGCGGTGGGCGTAGCGCATCACCTCGGGGTGAGCCGAGGGCCCGACCCGTCCGTGGTAGGCTGTGGCTGCGTTGGTACAAAGTCGTAGCTGTCGCTGGTAACGGTCGAGGAGCTGCTGCAGGTAGCCCCGCATTAGCGGAGTCCCCGCGCCGCTCCGTCGCACGATCCGAATTCGCAGAGGTGTCTCGGAGCTGCTCGGCGTGCCGCCGACGCAGTGCACGACCCTCCGCCACGCACGCCACCCGCCAGCTGTCTTGAAGCCGGTCAAAGGTCAAGGGGTCTGGTGCCGCTCCATGGAGGGACCGCCGCAAGGCTTCTCTCAGGCAGTCGCGGCTTGTTTTGTCTCGCAGCAGTCGGGTGTCGAGACGCCAGGTGCGTTGTGAACTGGCTTTGCTGCTGAAGCGGAACTCTACGAGTACCGGACGGTGGTCGGAGATGTACGTAGTGGAGGGAGGGAAGTTCATTGCGCAGCAGGCGGTGACAGAAGGGCTCAGAAACTCGGAGATGTAACACCTGTCCAGGCGACTGCTCGAGTTTCCTCGTTGCCAGGTATGCTCGAAAGCGGTGCCATGGAGCAGAGTCCAGCAGTCCACTAGGTCGAAGTGTCGCATCAGGCGTATCAGCTCGCCGGCGTTCCACGTGGTGCGTCCGTAGCCTGGGCCCCTGACATCGCGCCGGGAATCGACGACGCAGTTGAAGTCGCCGAGGAGCAGGCAGTGGCGAGCGTCGAGCAGATGGACGTCCAGGCTCTTGAAAAAAGCCGGGGATTGCGAACGCTGGGCTGGAGCGTACACGCCCACAGCACGAAAGCGCGTGCCGTCCACGAAGAAATCAAAAGCGATGTACCGCCCGTCGGGGTCAAAGCAGCACGCGCTGAGACGGAGGAGCGAGCGGTTAAAGATAATGACCCCCACCCCCGAGCTCCGTGTAGTGGCGTATGAAAAGAAACAATCCACCCCATACCGCTGCTTGAAGAGGTCCACGTCGCGCTGCCTGTGGAAGTTCGTTTCTTGCAGGAACAGGAGGTCGCAACGGGCGGTTCGGGCGAACTGGATGACCTCGATCTGTTTTGTCACGCTGCGGAAGCCCTGAACGTTCAGGGTGGTGACTCGCAGTTGCGCGAAAAGGGGATGGAGGGGGGGGGGGGGGGGGGGTCGTTGTGTTCACTGCTAGTCCGTGGATGTATCGGATGTGATGCACGAGCTGTCAGACAGCGCGACGAGGTCCTTCCGCAACCGCTTGGGAGCCGCTGCCGATGCTGGAGTGGATCCTAGGGACCCTGACTCGCCGCTGCTGGAAAGATCTCGCTTCCCGTCTTCGGCACCGCCATGCGGGCTGCGACTGCGGCTGCAGGTTTTTCGGGGTTCCTCGGAGGTGCCGCGGCGACGATCTCGGCCGCGCGGCAGAGCGCTGTCTTTGTCGTGGGCAACCTCGTCGATGACGAGGCGGTCGTCCGACGACGAGGCAGAGTCCTCCGTAATGTCGCTCCAGCTGGGAAGCGGGCTGGGGCAGAGTTCCGGCGTTCGCGGGCGTTCCTCCTTCACCAGTACTTCCTCTGAGCCGGGACTGGTAGGAGTGGGCGCGTGCACAGATGCGGTGTGGACCGCATTCGAAAGCGCGGCCTCGGCGGCGTCCTGTGACGCGTTCGAATTCGCGTCGGTGGCGCTTGCCGGCTTCGACTGTTGCGATGTCGGGGCGAGCTCGGACGGGGTCGTCACTGGGGGCTCGGCGGGGGCAGGCGTGTCACCGGACCCTTGGGTGGCGGCCGTCGCCGCAGGAGGGGGAGTAGGGGTGGTAGGAGGCCTGCCCTGGGACTTCGGAGTCTGGGACGCCGGAGTCAAGGCCGGGAAGTCGTCCTGGCCGCAGCCGGCCACGGCTGAGTAGCTGCGACGCTGGGTGCAGTCCACCGTGGCGTGGGCCGCTCCGCAGCGTCCGCAGCCGGCCGCGCAGCCGACGGTGTCGTGGCCGAAGCCGGCGCAGCGGGCACAATAGGGCACGTTAGAGGCCGCCTTGAGGTGGCCCTCCTGCTGGCAGCGTCGGCAGACTCTCTTGAGACCGCGGTAGTCGAAGGTGGCCCGATGACCGGAGACGCGGAGGAAGTTCGGCACCGGGGTAGACTCCTTCATCTCCATTCGGATGTAGCGGGTACCCGTCCGGAGGTTGGGGTGGTCCTGGTAGACGCCGAAGCGAATATCCAGAACCTTCCCGTAAAGCGACAAGGCGGCGGCGAGGGCTTCGTTTCTCACATAAATCGGTAGGTAGAGTCACGTAATGGACGTTACTTGCGAGCCTACCGGGACGATGGGGACGCTTGTTCCGCCGATGGTCAGAGCCCCGGCGTTGACGATTCGGCTCATGGCCGATGACGATGTAACAGACATCTGAAAGTTGCTGCCTCCCAGATGCTGCACAGAGAACAATTCGGCAGTGCCGACAATGGCCGCCGCCGCGTCGAAGATAGAATCCACCGACGCGCCGGGCGGGCAGGAAACATCGAACGTACATGCCTTCGTAGGCTGGGCCGGCGATGCGGGTGTCATGGCGCCGCTGACAACGTAGACGAAACGGTCTAATTAGAAAATTTATTTGCAACACTGTGGACAGGATTTTGTAAGAGACGCGCAGAGGTTAAGAACACTGTGTACACATATATGCGCGAACCAGTGTCTGTACAGTGGGCGGGTCTTTGCCGCGGAGCCACACGCACAAGTTCGAAGGCGCACACCCCGAGGTGTCCCCGTCGGCGCGATCACTCACGCGGCCGAAGCGTCATCCCAGAGCCTCACACCCGCGCCCGCGCCCCCAACGGCACCGCTCTGAACTCAGGGACCTAGAGGTTGTCCAGGTACCTGAAGCGGAGTTCAATCCGCGAGTCGCGAACGCTCAGGTACCGGCAGGACCAGCGCCTGAGGAACTCTTGTTCTCCGAGGAAAAACAGTTGCTCCTCGAGGTGTCCCACGAGCTCCCGCCGGAGCCGCCACAGGAGGGGCCAAAGAGCACGCGATCGACGCGCCTGTCTCACCGCGCAGCACCGGTTCCTCCACAGCACGTACTCGGCCGCGGCGAGGAGGAGACGGACGAAGACGCCCGGAGGGCATCTCCCGCGCAGCAGGTAAAGTCCTACGCCCAAACCGCGGAAGCTGGTGCGGATGACGCGCCAGAACGTCCGCGCCACAACGCACTCCTTCACCGCGTGCACATTCGTTTCGCGATTCCCACAGTTAGGGCACTCGTCCGTGCGCGACACGCCCCAGCGGAGCAAGCGGTCTCCGCTGGGGAGGACGCCCCAACCGTGCTGCCATTCGAAGTCCCGTAGGTGCCCCGGGAGATACGAAGAAGTGAGGCGGGACCAGGAGAAAGAGTCTCCGAGCTCCACCTGCGTTGCCGAAATCTGCGGCTCCAGGAGGACCTCTGTGAGACGAGCCGTCGGTGTCTCCACTACGTCCAGCTGGGGCGCCCGCTCTTTGAGACGTTTGAAGAGCTGTATTGCCCTTCGGTAGTCAGACGGCGGGGTTTCGGCACAGGGGCCGGGTGAGCTCGGCGACTCGACTCCCAGTTCTCGGCGGGAGTGCCCCACGAAGTAGAGCGCGAGGGATCGGGCTGGGCCGTGCTCATCGCGCAATATCTTCAGCATGGTCTTGAGTTGGAGTACTGCGGGTGCGATGTCGACACAGGGAAAGCCCCACCCTCCACGCTCGCGCGGGAGGCAGACAACCGGCCGAGTGACCAGCTCCGTCTTCTCTGACCAGAAGAAGCTGTAGAGCGCGCTTTTCACCGGTCGGATGAAACGTGAGGTCGGGAGCGCCGTTTGCGCCAGATACCAGAGGCGTCCACAGAAGACAGAGTAGGCTAAGTACCTGCGCTCGGCCAGGGGAAGGGCGTAGGAGCGAGCAGAGTCCACTTTCTCCCCGATGTCGCGCGCCAGGCGCGTCCACATGTCCGCCGAGACTCCTGACGAGCGGTAGGTGACACCAAGGATCGTGACCGAAGTTTTTGCCGGGATCGGTGAAGAGGGGTCAGGCGGTCGGTTAACCCACAGCGCCGCGCTCTTCTGCTCATTCAACCTCGCTCCGGAGAGAGACCCGTAGGTCTCGAAGATCCGGAGAGCCGCTCCGAGGTCGTCGGTGTCCCGCAGGTACAGTGTAATGTCGTCGGCGTATGCCGACACCTTCACCTCGCCGTTTCCGGGCAGGGAGAGTCCGCGGACCTGGGGGGTCCTTTCGACGTTGGCTAGGAAGGGCTCCAGGGTAAGGACGAAGAGCAGCGGCGAGAGCGGGCAACCCTGGCGGACCCCCCGGGTGACGGGGAAGCTGGCCGTCACACCGCCGTTTAGATAGAGGTCGCTTTTCATGTCACTGTAGAGCGTCTCGAAGAGTCGAACCCCTTCAGGGGGAATACCGAAAGCGCTGAGCACGGCCAGGAGGAACGGGTGCTCCACCCGGTCGAAAGCCTTCGCTTGGTCGAGGGAGGCGATCAGGCCTCTGGCTTGGCGAGCGTTCGTGTACTGCACCACGTCCCTCGTCAGGGATGTCAGGGTCTGAATGCTGCGGCCGACGATCGAGCACGTCTGGTGGGGTGTCACCACGTCCGGGAGCATGCCGTGGAGGCGCTGCGTGATGATCGACGCTAGCAGCTTGTAGCTTGCGTTGAGTAGCGTGATGGGACGCCACGCGCCCGGGTCGTTGGGGTCTCCTCCCTCCTTAGGCAGAAGAATGATTCTGCCTCGGCGGAACGACTCTGGAAGGCGGTGCTCCGTGAAAAATTCCCGGAGCACGGCACAGATATAGTTGCCCAGCACGTCCCAGAAGGTACGGTAGAATTCGGCGGGAAACCCATCTGGGCCCGGCGCGGACCCAGTTTTCATTCTTGAGAGGGCAAGGAGCACCTCTTCGGGGTTGGGGGGCTCGTGCAGGTGTGCGGCTAGGTCTTCGGGAACTTGCGGGAGATCGCGTAGGAAGGGGTGCGCCACGAGGGTCGCACGGTCCACCGCCGATTCGGTGGTTGCCAGGGCCCGGAAGTGGGCGCTGAAACCGGAGACCGACGGTTGACCTGGTGTTGCTGGCGCGCCTGGGGTTGTCGGCACTGAAGGGACGCGTCGCTCCCGCACTTCGGTGCGGTGGGCGTAGCGCAGCACCTCGGGGTGAGCCGAGGGCCCGACCCGTCCGTGGTAGGCTGTGGCTGCGTTGGTACAAAGTCGTAGCTGTCGCTGGTAACGGTCGAGGAGCTGCTGCAGGTAGCCCCGCATTAGCGGAGTCCCCGCGCCGCCCCGTCGCACGATCCGAATTCGCAGAGAGGTGTCTCGGAGCTGCTCGGCGTGCCGCCGACGCAGTGCACGACCCTCCGCCACGCACGCCACCCGCCAGCTGTCTTGAAGCCGGTCAAAGGTCAAGGGGTCTGGTGCCGCTCCATGGAGGGACCGGCGCAAGGCTTCTCTCAGGCAGTCGCGGCTTGTTTTGTCTCGCAGCAGTCGGGTGTCGAGACGCCAGGTACGTTGAGTACTGGCTTTGCTGCTGAAGCGGAGCTCTACGAGTACCGGACGGTGGTCGGAAATGTACGTAGTGGAGGGAGGGAAGTTCATTGCGCAGCAGGCGGTGACAGAGGGGCTCAGAAACTCGGAGATGTAACACCTGTCCAGGCGACTGCTCGAGTTTCCTCGTTGCCAGGTATGCTCGAAAGCGGTGCCATGGAGCAGAGTCCAGCAGTCCACTAGGTCGAAGTGTCGCATCAGGCGTATCAGCTCGCCGGCGTTCCACGTGGTGCGTCCGTAGCCTGGGCCCCTGACATCGCGCCGGGAATCGACGACGCAGTTGAAGTCGCCGAGGAGCAGGCAGTGGCGAGCGTCGAGCAGATGGACGTCCAGGCTCTTGAAAAAGGCCGGGGATTGCGAACGCTGGGCTGGAGCGTACACGCCCACAGCACGAAAGCGCGTGCCGTCCACGAAGAAATCAAAAGCGATGTACCGCCCGTCGGGGTCAAAGCAGCACGCGCTGAGACGGAGGAGCGAGCGGTTAAAGATAATGACCCCCACCCCCGAGCTCCGTGTAGTGGCGTATGAAAAGAAACAATCCACCCCATACCGCTGCTTGAAGAGGTCCACGTCGCGCTGCCTGTGGAAGTTCGTTTCTTGCAGGAACAGGAGGTCGCAACGGGCGGTTCGGGCGAACTGGATGACCTCGATCTGTTTTGTCACGCTGCGGAAGCCCTGAGCGTTCAGGGTGATGACTCGCAGGTGCTCGAAAAGGGGATGGAGGGGGGGGGGGGGGGTCGTTGTGTTCACTGCTAGTCCGTGGATGTATCGGATGTGATGCACGAGCTGTCAGACAGCGCGACGAGGTCCTTCCGCAACCGCTTGGGAGCCGCTGCCGATGCTGGAGTGGATCCTGGGGACCCTGATTCGCCGCTGCTGGAAAGATCTCGCTTCCCGTCTTCGGCACCGCCATGCGGGCTGCGACTGCGGCTGCAGGTTTTTCGGAGTTCCTCGGAGGTGCCGCGGCGACGATCTCGGCCGCGCGGTAGAGCGCTGTCTTTGTCATGGGCAACCTCGTTGATGACGAGGCGGTCGTCCGACGATGAGGCAGAGTCCTCCGTAATGTCGCTCCAGCTGGGAAGCGGGCTGGGGCAGAGTTCCGGCGTTCGCGGGCGTTCCTCCTTCACCAGTACTTCCTCTGAGCCGGGACTGGTAGGAGTGGGCGCGTGCACAGATGCGGTGTGGACCGCATTCGAAAGCGCGGCCTCGGCGGCGTCCTGTGACGCGTTCGAATTCGCGTCGGTGGCGCTTGCCGGCTTCGACTGTTGCGATGTCGGGGCGAGCTCGGACGGGGTCGTCACTGGGGGCTCGGCGGGGGCAGGCGTGTCACCGGACCCTTGGGTGGCGGCCGTCGCCGCAGGAGGGGGAGTAGGGGTGGTAGGAGGCCTGCCCTGGGACTTCGGAGTCTGGGACGCCGGAGTCAAGGCCGGGAAGTCGTCCTGGCCGCAGCCGGCCACGGCTGAGTAGCTGCGACGCTGGGTGCAGTCCACCGTGGCGTGGGCCGCTCCGCAGCGTCCGCAGCCGGCCGCGCAGCCGACGGTGTCGTGGCCGAAGGTGGCGCAGCGGGCACAATAGGGCACGTTACAGGCCGCCTTGAGGTTGCCCTTCTGCTGGCAGCGTCGGCAGACTCTCTTGAGACCGCGGTAGTCGAAGGTGGCCCGATGACCGGAGACGCGGAGGAAGTTCGGCACCGGGGTAGACTCCTTCATCTCCATTCGGATGTAGCGGGTACCCGTCCGGAGGTTGGGGTGGTCCTGGTAGACGCCGAAGCGAATATCCAGAACCTTCCCGTAAAGCGACAGGGCGGCGGCGAGGGCTTCGTTTCTCACATAAATCGGTAGGTAGAGGCACGTAATGGACGTTACTTGCGGGCCTACCGGGACGATGGGGACGCTTGTTCCGCCGATGGTCAGAGCCCCGGCGTTGACGATTCGGCTCATGGCCGATGACGATGTAACAGACATCTGAAAGTTGCTGCCTCCCAGATGCTGCACAGAGAACAATTCGGCAGTGCCGACAATGGCCGCCGCCGCGTCGAAGATAGAATCCACCGACGCGCCGGGCGGGCAGGAAACATCGAACGTACATGCCTTCGTAGGCTGGGCCGGCGATGCGGGTGTCATGGCGCCGCTGACAACGTAGACGAAACGGCCTACGTTGCCATGGAAATCGCCATCTTGGTCCATTTAAATCTTCGAAGCCTCCAGAGGGTCGTTCTAAACCAGTCGCGCCAAGATTACCATGGAGCACCATCGTACTGGAGGCGTTCCTCGCCAATATAAGGGTCTTTGGCACTCTGTATGCAATCAACTTATTATTCATGCCCATCTCCATGGATCTCTTACAATTGTATTGTTCTTCTTGCGTATTTCAATACAGTCAACTTATTTTTCAGTGCCTCCAAGCACCGACACAGCATCTGGTGGTGGTACGAACGTGTACGCCTGTTTCGCCGGTGTGTGGTTAGCAAAATCTCGGTATACGAAAAATGACTCAATAAAGCTACCCGTCACCAGCGAATCTAGATAGGCTCACCAAGAACGGAGGGGTCAAGGAAAAATTCATTTCATGGACCAAGATGGCGACCACACGCGGAGCTTGGCGTTACTTTCCCAGGATCCAGTGACTTTAATTCACACTAACCAAGACACGACGTCACGTCGCAGTGCAACGTCCAGTAGAATGGTACCACGCGCCGTGACATCTCGATGACCCTTCGCATTGTCACGCGACGTCAGAGTAACACGTGACATCGTGCGGTACGTGACGGAACAGCGTCACGCGACGTTGTAGCATCACCTAACATCATGACAACGGTTGCGGGTACCTCTATAGGAAACGCGACGCGTGAATTTTATCGAGGAGCTTTAGCGGGCACCGCTAACGTTCCTGCGCTGTTAGATAAACAAAATAGTACGCACTGCTGCAACTAACTCGTACTACTGAGCGACAAGCAGGAGTACCAAAGAGAAAGCAACCCTTAAATATAGGTGACGAGTCGAAAATGAAATATTAATAAACAAAGGAAATTTGGTTGCCAGGATGTTAAGGAATGCGAAAGTAAATAATCCTATATAATAAAAAAAAAAGGAGCCTTAACCCGAAGGCGGCTTCCCGTTCAAAGACAGACAACGACATGGAGCATCCCGCATCGCGTCCGGCAATCTGAAGCGGCTGCTGACAACCGCACGAAAAGAGAACCCCGTCGAGCTTTCTCCTAAGCTGACAGCGGAACGCCAACTCACGCGCCAGTCGGGCCAGTCGAGGCACCTCCATTACATCAGATGATCGTCTCCGTGTGTTGGCAGGGGGGATAAAAAGACCAGTGGACACGGTTGAGGGTTCTCGACAGCTGATTGGTCGAGCGTGCCAGTGGCTTCGAACGCACTGTCGACATGAGGTAACCGCCGGCTACACCAGCGCGGCACGGAGACGAATCCCAGGGTTAAGAGGCCCGCATACCAGGCCGGATTGCGTTCGCGTCGTCCCCAGCGATGCCCCCAGCCGTCCTTTCAATTACCGTCCGCCAGGGCTCGAGCACCGGGGAACGCTTTGGTTGTTCGGCGGAACTAGACCCAATCTGCGGACATGTCCCGCCGCCGTCCGGGCGCGCTCCTACTCCCGAGAAATAGAGCTTTCGAGATTAGAGTGACTGCACAAATTTACTTGGAACTTCGAACTATATTAGTTTTCATCTAAAAAACCGTAGTAACAAAAAAAAAAAAAAAAAAAAAAAATAGGACCGCCTTGTTGCGGATTGTTACAATTAGTTTTTTTTTTTTTTTTTATGGGATGAATTAAGGTTTACGAAAATGTATTTTAAATTAGTTATTTTGTACGTTATCAAAATGTACACGCTTCAAACGCAAAAAAAAAAAAAAACTTTCCCTGACAATCAATTTTTTAAGAACTACTTCGCGCAGCGTATGAAGAATGCGCGAAACTTGTTTCTTTTTTCTCTCGATGTGACAACGAGTATAGAGGTACTAAAGTCACGTATCGGCACTCCACTTCCCGATGGTGTTCGTGGGCGCCGCCATTTTGGTGCTTAGTGCGAAGCGGGCGTTGGCGGTCGTCACGAGTCGAAAATGCGACGTCTTGAGGTTTAGGTACGGTTTAAAAAAGCTCAGGAGATATCGTTTTTCCCTGTCGCGGTCTGTTTAGAAATTACTGCAGAAGGGAAAAACGTTCCTTGACATTTTAGATAAAGCTTCAGATAATTGTCAACCCTAATTGTCAACCCTAAGTGTTTATATTCTGAAGCGAAGCTTATGTGTTGGAACAACCCGTACGATGACTCTGATCGGAGGAAAATGTAGGTTAATGCGCGTTCGTTTTAGTGGCTTTACTTACTTCGAGGTTCCCCTGACAATTGTAGGCAAGCGAGCACTTTTTTTTTTGTTTGTTCTCACAATCAAAGTGCACAATTTATATCCAAAAAGTACGATCAGATACTTATTTGGGTCGTGTAAACCAACGCTTTCTGGGCACTGTTTTCTCTGGAATCGCCCCGGTGGCATTCACCGGGGCTGTTCTGGCCGCCGCACGAGCCGACTGCTCAAGCCTCGGCTAGCATCCACTCTGAATAGGGACCAATATTGCTTAAAAATCAACCACCACAATTTGTTTCTCTTTATGTTGCCGGCTTTTTGTAGCGTGAGCTACACTGGCTGAGGTTGAGCAGCTTCGCGTGGCTCACATAATGAGCCGTGCTCCGTGTTGCTCATGCGCGAGGAGCAGTGACGTCACACGGCGCACACCTGGCGCGCTGGAGCCGCCGCCGCCGCCTCGCCCGCCTCGGCGGTCTGCGCATTCCAGAGGAGTGACGTCATAGCTGCGGCAGACGCACTGGCGCCGCCGCGTGCCCAGCTGTGCGCCTCCGTTGCGCAGTAGCCAAGTCTGACGCTGCACCGGAGCCGCTTGATAACGCCCCTCATTTTGTGCGCATAAGCTCACGCTCCGTATATCCTGGCATAGTCGAGGTAAGCCACCGCAAATTTTTTTAAGGGGCGAAGCTCCTTAAGGGGTATCCACACGAAGGAGAACTCCGTGGACGGATGTCGTGACGTCAACATCCCGGGAAACTCCGTCCCCGGCTCCGCCGCGTGCACTTGCGGAGCTTTCGTGCTGTCAGCACAAAGCCTCCGCGCTTCCGCCACGGAGGAGAACGCGCCGCGAGGCGTCAAAAAGGGATGACGTATGTCTCACGTGATGCGCGATCCGCGGAGGAAAGTGGCGGATTTCTCCTTCGTGTGGATACCCCTCTAAAGGGGTATCCACACGAAGGAGAACTCCGCGGACGGATGTCGTGACGTCACCAACCCGGAAAACTCCGTCCC
Organism: Ixodes scapularis; assembly: GCF_016920785.2. NCBI lineage: Eukaryota > Metazoa > Arthropoda > Arachnida > Ixodida > Ixodidae > Ixodes > Ixodes scapularis. The sequence continues at coordinate 39,460,501 of NW_024609857.1, read as the reverse complement.
CGGCTCCGCCGCGTGCACCTGCGGAGCTTTCGTGCTTAAGGGGTATCCACACGAAGGAGAACTCCGCGGAAGGATGTCGTGACGTCAACATCCCGGGAAACTCCGTCCCCGGCTCCGCCCCGTGCACTTGCGGAGCTTTTGTGCTGTCAGCACAAAGCCTCCGCGCCTCCGCCACGGAGGAGAACGCGCCGCGAGGCGTCAAAAAGGGATGACGTATGTCTCACGTGATGCGCGATCCGCGGAGGAAAGGGGCGGATTTCTCCTTCGTGTGGATACCCCTTTACAGCACGAAGCCTCCGCGCCTCCGCCACGGAGGAGAACGGGAGAACGGCGCCGCGAGGCGTCAAAAAGGGATGACGTATGTCTCACGTGATGCGCGCTCCGCGGAGGAAAGGAGCGGATTTCTCCTTCGTGTGGATACAGGGGTACACTGTACTTAGGGGCTAGCCATGTCCGTATGTCCGTCCGCCGTCGGGTGCACGTGCTCCGGCTCATGACCTCACGCGCTCACGTGCTCACGAGCACGTGAGCACGTGCTTCCGTGCTTGTGTAGGGGGAAAAACAACCGCATCTCCACGTGGTAAATAACGCTGATCGGAGCGAAGCTCTGGTGGTGCTTGTCTGCGTAGACGATGAGCCGCAGCATGCTGAGCCTTTTGTACGTTTTCATCCATGTCAGAAAGAGAATGTGTGGTATGGAACGTGGTTATATGCGCATTTGAGCATTTGAGGGCAGCGTGACATGGATGAAAACGAACGAAAGGCTCGGCATGCTGCGGCTCACCGTCCACGCAGACAAGCACCACGAGAGCTTCGCCCCAATCAACATCATTCACCACATGGAAGTGCGGTTTTTTTTTTTTTTTTTTTTTTTTGGTCGGCGCAGTTGATTACAACCAACACACCACCTAGAATAATCAAGGTGTGCGAACGACTCCTTCTTCCTGTATGAAATATCTTGGATTATTCAGCCCCCAAGAATGACTAATAGACATTATGGCTTGATTGTTTTTTTTTTATTATTATTATTATTTGCCTATGAGTGTTGTGCTGTAAAGAAGTATGTTTGAGAAATGCCGTGGCTAAAGCTACTGAAGTGATCGGAATGAAATTTGCAGTGGAGATTTAACATAAGGTATAGGTGTATTGTACAAATTTTCCGCACTCTGGGACAATTTTACATACCTGCATAAGATGTGTCACACTTTAAGAAATCTATGATATGCAAACGAAGCTATTAAGCACCATTTTGACTGCTTGAATATAAAGTGGGGAATGTGGGACTCTGAGCTATCTAGTTTTTATAACTCAAATGCAAACAATTCAGGAAGAGTCATTACCTCAAATAATGAGATGCATTACCTTCTAACAAAATATTCCTTCGTATGAAATTTGCAGCAAAAAGTGGAACTGAGAAAAATGCATTCGAACACTGAACTTTTTTTTAATTTTTTACAGCCTCACAATGTGCTGAAAATATTTGATATCAACATAACTATTTGGTGTATGGTTATCAAATTTAGTGTACGGGTGTATAATTGGTTTCTAAAACCAAAAACTCGAATCCGAAAGATGATTTTTTTTATTTGAAATTTAGGTCTTTGTCCCCCTGCCTGTCACTTGCATAATTTCAGGTCGTGGTCCGTGGGAAGTCAGTTAGTTATTTCTTGGGGCTAGGCATGATTCATGCACATATTTTCAGGGGACCGAAACATGCTAATTGTCTTTAATAATGATTTGTTTTACAAAAAGTAAATTAGCCTTTTGGTATTGAACTGTTTTTCTTTGCCAGTTATATTGCAGTAAAAATGCCACTTATGGCTTGAATATTTGTTTTTGTCATTTTGTAGTCCACTTAGTATTTCAGAAAAATGACAAATTGTGGCCAATGAAATGCAGCTTTGGGGTGATCCACTTCAAAATGTGTCGGCATACTCCAAATGTTAATGGTCACCCATTTCTAGGTTGACTTGCATAATTTCTGTGGATTTCTTGAGGCATTCTTTGACTTTCTTTTTTCAGTGTGTGTGTGTGTGTGTGTGTGTATCTGTGTGCATGTGTGTTTCACATAACCAAGATCTTTGGACTTATGTGAAGGCATTCTCTAGGTTCTGTGACTTCCCTTTTCACTTCTGCAAGGAGAACTCCACCCTGATTTTATTGTGTGTGGCTGTTTGGTGGTAAGTCGGTCGGACCACTGTCATTCCAACTCCAAGCTTGGAAATGGCGGGGAGGTAGGAGGAACATCAAACTGTTTTGATGACGTCACAGTGTTGGGTTGGCTGAATTATTGCTTGGATGTGCGACATTTTGTTTCGTTTCTTCATATTTCCCCCCCCCCCCCCCCTGATTATTCACCTCGGTTTTGGGGGAGGGTTGTGGAGGAGGCGAGATTTCTAGTTTACCAAGTTTCATTCTCGTTTAGGGAATATAAGAGGTTGCTCCTGTTTCTTGTATTTGGAGCACCAGAAACTGGTTTTTTGTGAAGCATATGTTTAGACAAGTTAAACAAAAGCTCCGACTCAGCAACCCGAGTCCGATGCTGAGCCTCCTTCGACGCGTTCATTGGACACGAACACTGACGCAGCGCTCTCGACCAATCTGTGACTCCGCTTGATCTCACTGTGAGGGCATCAACATTATAGCACACGGGCTCTAGGTGGTTTTGCCACAAAGCGAGAACGCCCGAATGTCTTGCAAAAAAAAAAAAAAAAAACTACGCGCATAAACTCTTATGCAGCGAACGCTCCCAGCACGGTTGAATTCCGAGGATATATCGAGACGGAATGAAACACGTCACGCGAAACTGCCGTATAAGCCAGGTCGCGCGTCGGCTCGCAGACTGGTTGGAAAAAACGCATTCCCGGAAATAAGAAATGACCATTCACGGCGTGCCGGAAAAAAAGGAACATCACTTTCGCAGAGAGCATTTCGATGCATTCGCTAGTCGTCCAGGTGGCAAACATGTCGAGGAAAACAGAAACCAATCACAACAGGAGAACGATGACAACGTTTTGCACTCCGCTAATCTACGTGCGCTTTTGAGAACAAGCGCTCAACAAATGTCGAGGCGTCGATGAAATGAAAGACGTCCACCTATATAAGCCGTCATTTCGAGCGTCGAGTTGTTGCCGATCCCTTTATGCTAATAACGAATATTGCCACGTCCGTGACCGAGAAGGAACGCTTCTCCGTACTTCTAGGAGATTCGAGATTACTCTTACACTGAGCGTAAAAAATAAGGAGGCCAACATGACTTTGCCGAGTCAATGTCGCCATAGCCCATTCAAGAACATTCTGGGTCAAATATTTGAGATACCCAGTGTAGTAGATAAGCAGCCGAGCGTGGCCTTGCCGACTCCTTCGCTCTCGCAGTCTTGCTCAATCCAGCTGTCCCGCCGACGCGGCGACGTTCGCTTATGCTGATTCGATGCTCATTCTTTCTCTTGTTTTCTGGCACAAGTTCGCAGATTAAACTTTTATTATCAGTTTACGCTAGTCGAGCCTTTTCCACTACGGTTGCGCTGCTGCAGGCACTTCTCATGCGCAGATGTTTCACTTGTCGCGAATCTGGTTTCTGCGCATTCGCATTGACCACACCCGTCGTGGGCGAACGCGGGCTTGTGTGGAAAATGCGTGCTTGTTTAAGGAGGCACTAACTGCTTAGTGTATCGGCGCTCTATTTACCAATTTTTTGTAGACGCAGTTATGTTGGGACTTAAGGTGCAACCCCACCGTGCATGACGTTTTGGTGCTTTTTTTTGACGGTTTATAACTTTCTTTTAATGTATCCTACAATCATGAAGTTAATGTCAAAGTAAAGAGCTGTTTTTCCACAATACCGGAATGTCTCAATATTACGATTAAGTATAGTGGTTAGTTAATTATTAAGCTTTTAAGGCTACGGTCCCACGGCAGCCATCTTGAACAAGGCGTTAGTTCAACCAATAGATGGCGACACGTACCCGTGGGGTGGCCGAAACATTGGTTCACAGTGGGATGGCTCGAGCACCCTCACGTTCCCCTCGTGGCCTTGCTCGCGCCGCTGCCAGCTGTGCTCAGCTAGCTCAAGTAGCGTTGCCCAGCAAACGGATGTGTGCGAGAATGTCAGGCTGGGTATAAATTGTTCTCTGATATAGGGAGATGCGGTTCGGCGGTTGTAACGGGCTTTCGCAATAAATCTTACCAAGAAGGCATCAAACGTTGATTGGCGTGTCAATATTCTATCAATGAAAATTTCTTCTGCAGGAATGCACGCTCAGTAGACTCAATCTTCCAAGACACCAGTGGAAGCGGACGTCAACTAAACTGCTTCGGGATTTACGGTACTTGCCTGACCATTTTAATGACGACTAAAATAACGTTACGAACTATTGTGTTTCACGGGGTCCGGAAGATGTTGTAAAGGTTGTTACATTAGAAGGCTCCCAGAAAACAAACGCCGTTGCAATATATTCGGAAGTACCGACACACAAAATGTTGTAAGTACAGCTTAGGAGGAGTATGATGAAGATCATCAGAAGAAATAGGAAGACTTTTATTTGCAATGATGACGCTATGAATGAACGGCGTTTAGCGACGGCAAGTTATGAGCGTTCGGGAATTTATAAGTTCACGTGATTGCTCACTATGGACATGCGTTTTTGTCGGGAGATGGTGTTGCGGCCTGATATCGGACGACTCGTGGCAGACGAACAAGCAAGTTTCTTCTCAGCGAATGGTATGTGTCCAGTGTCAAGCACAACACGTGGCTACCGACGATGTCGACATTTCGAACACTTACCGCTTTCGACAAAAGTCCTGGCACCTGGGCTAACTTTCTGGAAAGACTCGAAGTCTTCCTTGAGTCCAACGCCATCATGAACAGTAACTGAAAACGATCCACTATTCAATCGGTGGGTGGCGAAACGTATCCGCATCTGCGGAGTCATGGGCGATGCGTACTCTAAGTGGCTGGAAGTTTACACGATGCCTGCCACGACGTCCAAACACGTCATTGACATTCTACGGTCTCTTTTACCTACTTTTGCCCTACCGAAAATAATTTTCTCTGATAACGCGCCAAATCTTGCTTCAAACAAAATAAACAAGTTTTTGAAGAAAAAAAAAACCGGCATCAGGCATCACATTAGTGCACCACACCATCCTGCAACTAACGGGCATGCAGAACAGATGGTGCGCGAAACAAAAAAAAGCCCTTTTGAAGCTTACGGAAGAAGAAGTTCAGTGAAGAATCGCCAGGTTGTTGTTCCAGCAGCACGCGACGGTCTCATCTTACACGGTAAAAACACCCGCCGAAGCAATATTCGGCGGACGAAGAGCCACACCCCTCCATCTCATGATACTATGGCCTACGAACAAAGATCGAGAGATTCCCAGATCAGGAGTAATGGCAGTTTATTCGGTCGGACAACTCGTCTACGTAAGGAATTTCAGCGGAAGTCGGGCCTTCCATGTAAAACTTGAGTAGAAAAGGCTCTATGTTGGTTGACCAGAAGGTGTCATCTCTCTGAATACGTTGGATATCAATGCCCTTGAGTGCAAATATCACTGAATCACAAAACTCTCTTTTTGTATTGTGTAACTGCCATTGTATTTGATAGTAGAAGCTATGGTGGGTGATTTGGACCTTTCACACCAGGCTCCTTTTTCTTATTTTTCGCCTCATACTCCTTTGCGGTTTAAGTGTGCTTCAGGAATCTTTTGGAACGGGGACACTTTACGTCAACGAGGCCATTTGTTCCAAGTAGTCAATCAGGGAATGCTGCTAGAAATCCGTCCCTCCTATTAACGAATAAGCCGCGCTTCTGCACAGTGCAGTTTTCCTGTTCCACGTACAGTTGTAAAGCCGCATCCTCATTGATTCTACCATATTCTGTTGCGGGTGAAGAACCCGCAACAGAATACGCGTAGCTTATTTAATGACACTATTCATGCTCTTGTTCAAGAGGCTTGTAATACCTGGAGGGGCCATGACGTAAGCCCCGTGGATTCCACAAGCCACTACCTTTTGACACCCGCCTCTTCCTCATTGTTCCCGCTTGTGCCAGTAAATTAGCTACGGTTCAGAGTAACGACACTTGGCCATATTGTGGCCTAAAATCATGGTTGCCAGTTACCTGAAGCTTTATCTAAAATCACAGGAAACGCTTTTCCGTCCCCCACAAATGTTTAAACAACCCGCGACAAAACATTGCAATATTGCATTAGCTTCCTAGCACCGCATCTAATGCTGAGGAAGTCGTATTTTTGGATCATGACGATCGGCAGTTGCGTTTGCTCTGAACAAGGCCCAAAATGGCGGCACCCAAAACAATTTTGGGGAACGGAGTGCCGATACTTAAAAGCTCATTTAGTGACTCTAGGCATGAAGTGAACTCGGGTGTATTATTTTCCTCTTCGCCTTATTGTTTATTGATTTCAATTATATCGAATAATGAACATATTATATCACGCTACGCGCGTGTAATTATTTGTCTTAGACTTATTAACCTGACCCAGTACTTAAACCATTCATTTATCGATAGTAAATCTTCCAATATATTTTTTAAATGTGAAGGTAAAAAGACACGGAGATTGATGATGAAACAGACGCCAACGCCGCCCTCGGAAATTTCTTGAACACTAGAAATCAGCAGTTTGTCTGCCATCCCCTAGGTAGCGCAACAAAACACCCAAACAGTTTTTAATTGTTTTTAAAATTAGCTAAGCTCTATACCTATTAAAAAACCAAAGCAAGATAATTGTGAAAATTTAATACATCGCAATGTATATCTATTCCGAACAATAAATGTTATTTGATGTCAAGAAATCTGTTTGATGTTCAAAAAAGGGCTCCTGGAGAGTTATGACTTTGGAAATGAAAAAAGCCATCGTCCACCTTTTGGGCAACCATTGTAGCTCTAAATGTTATAAACGATTTTATCATAGTTTCATTATTTCCTCAGTGGCATTTGAAGTACCATGACTCGAACACAAAAAAAGTGCTACGTTTGATATAAGATATCTGAACAAAAAAAATTTACACAACATTAACTTTTTTTCTGCATATTACCAATTATAAGCACTACATCTGTAGCTAATTTCACTGCCCTAGCGCTTGTCATTAAAAACATATTTGTGCTGAAAAATGTCAATTTTATGGCAATATTTGGAGGGATGCAAAAAAACAAAGTAGTGCAAATACCAAAAAAGTGTATCGTTACATTCTGCTCCGAAATCATCTTAACAAAACTGCTATATTGGAACCGTGCTATCTTTAATGTATCGTTCATAAAACATGAACTAGCGGAGCAAGTGAGGGTCCGCGCCATCATATTCGCAACGCTACAAACGCGCATGAACAGTAAAAACGAACACATACGTAATATCAAATGAAAGAGGATTGCATTGCCTTTCGAAAGACATCAATCCCACAAGACAGTATTTAAAAGGAGATGAGTAATGACCTGCCAAAAAGTACCTAAACTGCCACATTCAGTGAGACCGTGGCCTTAATAGACCACGGCCTCTAATATAGAAAAAATATTTCTCGAGTTATGATGTCCCATCGTCCACGATATTTTACGTGAGCGTTGGGTTAGATATAATAAATGAGAAAAGTAAGCAATGAACTCTACAGATAGTGTATATTTTAAATAATAAAATAATGTTTAAAATGGTATTATTTTAATGTGCTCTAAACCGTTAACTAATAAAAATTACGGGACATTAAATTATGAAACATCCTTCGATATTACATTTTCCGGAACTTTGATATCGATATACTACACGTTAAGAATGTTATTAGACCTCAAACTATTCCCATTCAGTTACGGCAAATTGCAATTTCTTAACATAAAATACAGACGGCGACACGTGTTCAAGAATAGCTTCATGTGCATTTTCCGTCGTGTGCCGCTTGGAACGCCATATGAAATACAGAAAACGCGACAGATGTCAGGGTGTCAGAAGCTTGGATGCCCGCAGTGAGCGAGCCAGAGATGTCAAAACAACAAGCGCGAGGCTGCGGATGCACCACAGCTGCTCTTGCGCGCGTTCTACTGTGCGTCGGTACACATGCCTGACGCGATACAAATGAAATGGGTGCCATGAAAGGGATCCCGCCAGTTGGGTTTCCGCTACGTATGCAGAAACATTTGAATGTTTTTGCATGCGTAGCACTTGAGAAATTATTTTCGCAATCAAACTATGCTTGTCGGAATGGTTCGACTATATTTGTTTGAGAAATTACTTTGGTGGCTCTTAAGTGGCGATGATAATAAAACAAAAAACACAGCATTAAAACGTCTTAGTGTCTCTGAGCCAACGCGCTGGCCCATGAATCCATATTTATCCGGTTTATATATCGGCCGAGGTGCCTGCAATCTGACGGAGGCCAATCTGAGATTTCGGCTGCACGTCAAAAGATATCCACTGAGTCAAAATACACCCGCGATATTTTTTTTTAATTTGGGCGTGTTAAGTTATTTTTGTTGGTTTGGCTTGTAAAACCCTACGATCTGAATATCTGCTTTGCTTTGTCTTAGTTCGCAGTGCAGCCAACGCTACGGGCTGATGAAGCCACTGAAGCAGCGCAGAGAGCGCGAGGTCAAGCAGTTCGTTCTATCTCTGCGCCTGTGCGGTCGGGCTAAACTACAACCACTAAATAAGCTACGCTTCATACACATCTTGGTGATTAAAATTATGGTTGTCAGTTATCTGAAGCTTTATCTGAAATCACAAGAAACGTTTTTATGTCCTCCACAAATGTTTAAACAGTTCGCGACAAAGCAGAGCAATATTACGTGAGCTCCCTGGCACCAAAACTAATGCTGAGGAAGTTGCACTTTTGAATCATGACGATCGGCACTTGCGTTTTATTTGTACTAACCACCAAGATGGCGGCGCCCACAATAATATTGGGGAAAAGAGTGCCGATACCCTAAGCGCAGCTCATTTAGCTTAGCTCACAGGCTAAACCCAGTGCGGTCGGGGATCGTCGGCCGAGTGTGTTGTGGCACCGCAGATTAGAGGACGCGGAGAAATGCGTGAGTTCGAGCTGCGTTCAAAGATCGGAGCTCACACTGCGGAACCTAAAGTGACTAAAGCCCCTCGATGTGTTTGCGTTAGTCTTTCAAGTAACGTCAGAAGGTTGCGAGCGCACGAGACCCGCGTCTCGAGTGGCCCTTGGAGGCCAATGGCGGCACAGCACTAAAATGACTTGCCCTTGAAAGCGAATGGCGGCGGAGCACCCGCTCGTGACACGTGTCTTTGCGCGTTTCCAAAACAGTAGTTGGCGGTACATGTAAAAAGAAAAAACGGTTTTATCAAGGGGCTTTAGAATGGACCCTGGGTTCTGTCGCCCATCTGCATCATCCTACGGCGTCGTGCGATCGTTTATCGCATATACTGCGTGATGCACGTTAAAGACCCCGAGCTAACAGTTGTACTGGACTTTTTAGAGCGCAGCTCTTAGGGGCCCGTTCCCGGCTTGAGCGGCGTCGGCGTCGCCGTCGGCGTCGGCGTCGGCGTAACCAAGGTCATCCCAAGGTCACGTGGCCCCCAAGGTCATCCCAAGGTCACGTGACAACCAAAGTCACGTGACCCCCCTGAAGTCACGTGACCCCCCCCCCCGAAGTCACGTGACCACCCCAGGGTCACGTGACCCCCGCCGAGGTCACGTGACCTCCCCGATGACGTCACCGGCATCCGCATCGTCATCGTCATCATCACTGATGACGTCATCAGTGACGTTACTGATGACGTCATCAGTGATGATGACGATGACGATGCAGATGCCGGTGACGTCACTGATGACGTCATCAGTGATGATGACGATGCGGATGCCGGTGACGTCATCAGTGACGTCACTGATGACGTCATCGGTGATGATGACGATGTGGATGCCGGTGAGGTCATCAGTGACGTCACTGATGACGTCATCAGTGATGATGACGATGACGATGCGGATGCCGGTGACGTCATCAGTGACGATGACGTCATCAGTGACGATGACGTCATCGGGGAGGTCACGTGACCTCGGCGGGGGTCACGTGACCTGGGGGTGTCACGTGACTTCGGGCGGCATCCGCATCGTCATCGTCACAGATGACGTCATCAGTGACGTCACTGATGACGTCACCGACATCCGCATCGTCATCGTCATCGTCGCTGATGACGTCATCGGAGTCCGCATCGTCATCATCACTGATGACGTCATCAGTGACGTCACTGATGACATCATCGGCATGGTCACGTGACTCCCCAAGGTCACGTGACCCCCCAGGTCACTTCACCCCCCAGTACCCTTCCCTCCTCCTCCTCAAGAGCTGCGCTCTAATTCGGTGTTACAGGAAGTTGTAAACGGCTTTCACTTTTTATAATCTACAACGGGTAACAATTAATGTCGCCCGACGAAACTCCTGCTCTCTAAAAAAACTAGCGACTAATTTTGAATGCGCTGTTAAATTGCAATTTTAATAATTCGCGTGTTCGCGTTCTTTTTTTTCTTTTTGTCTACATCTTTGAATATGCGGCATTTACTTATTATGAAACAGACTATACGCCTCGCAAGTGGGCTCATTATCGTCTTCTGCGCATGAGAAAGGAAGTAGCGGTTGCGTCAGAACGCCGAGCCCTGATTGGCTGATCGCGACCCCCTTTCTCAGCGTCGTCTGCTCTTTTGCAACGTCGTCTGCTCGCAACATCGTCTACGTCTGTCTTACCTTTCCTGCAACTTTCGGAAGTGCAGGTCTTTACGAGCGAGCTCGACTTCGCCTTTCAGAGGGGGCAGACGAAATAATTCGAGCGGTACGTTGTTTTTGTCTAACAACTAGCAGACGCGCATCAAGGAGGGAAGTCAAAGGACTCGCTGGCGAGGTGTCCCGAGGCGCCGAGGTTTGTTTGCTAAAACCGAGAGTGAGCGTGTTAGTGTCCGCACGTTCCCTCCCAAATACTTTTTCCCTCCTTTCGTGTGCGGCGAGACCCCTCATTCTTTAACGGCGTCGGCGGGTTGGCGCAGTTAACGTCGTCTGCTTTACGTCTGCAAGTCAAAGCGATGGCTGCTTTACCTTTCCTGCGTCTGTCGTAGATTCACCGCTTTTTTACCGGCGAGAGTCACCGTTGCTTCGGGAAACAAGGAGATAACAAGAGGAAGAAAATGACCTCTTAATCTAAAATTGAGGTCAGCGATCAAAGTGTAATACGGGAAGGGTTCACAAGGGTCGCGCGGGCATATTCCATTCAGCACGCCAGCCGGTCGTGGGCAGACGGTCGCCGAGTCACGGAGTGCCTGCTAGGCCTAACTGGCAAACTCGCTTGGTCGCGTTCGAATGAATCGTGGCCGTTGGAGCTTTTCCCGGGTGTTTGTGGATCCACCGTTCTTGTTCGTCGTGGTCTGTTTCAAGTACTTTTTAGTTTTTTTTTTTTTTGCTGCTTGAAGTCGGGACGCGTGAAAAGCGCACGTAGAAAAATAAACGTCCGTGGGTCGTCGCGACCGCGACGCTGTCGGCCATGCTGATTTGATCGTAAGAAGTGCGTGAGACAGCTTCGGATCTGTCGTAGGATTTCGTCGTAACCTGCTCAAAACTTACGAAAATTTCGTTTCGTGAATACGAATTTGTTCTTATGTTTTGTCTCACGCACATTTTTGGCGTTAGATCGTTTCGTGACTGGCCTCTGCACTTCCGAAAGTCGCAGGAAAGGTAAGACAGACGCAGAGGACGTTGCGAGCAGACGACGCTGCAAAGGAGCAGACGACGCTCAGATAGGGGGTAGCGGTAACGTCAGAACGCCGAGCCCTGATTGGCTGATCGCGACCCCCTATCTGAGCGTCGTCTGCTGCTTTGCAGCGTCGTCTGCTCCTTTGCAGCGTCGCGATCAGCCAATCAGGGCTCGGCGTTCTGACGTCACCGCTACCCCCCTGCGCAAGAAGCAGACGAACTTGCCCTCCGCATAGTTGTCGGACTTCTGGAAAAATATTATATAACTAACAAAAAGCCACGTAAACGCAAAAGACAAAAAAAAAAAACACAGGCGCACTTAATGAAAAGAAATGAAATAATCGAATTGATTATAATTGTGTTTTCAAATGTTTGAGCGCACGAAAAGCTATAAGAGCGAGCTACACGGTTTGAACGGTGCGCTTGTTTACTGGAAGAGTAGTTCAGGGCAGCATGCTCGCGCTTATAAATTCCGCTTCGCTCGCACGATAAAACCAAATACTTTACTGGTAATGTGTTTAGTGAAACAGAGCTTACGATCTGGATATGTGCAATTCCCTCAGTCTTCACGTGATTACACACTTGTTTATCAATATTGTTTTTGTTTCGCACTGCGATTCAGCTCGTACTGTTTGTGTGCTCCATGCACTAGAGACCAAGGTAACTCAGCAGCATTCTATTTCGCGGATTGTAAAAAAAAACCTATGCTACTTGCCATGTGTGCCACAATCAATACAAAATATTCCAAACTTCACATGTAGTCGCTTGCGTGAGTAACCAATGTTGTTTGTCAAGAACAATTGCTATCAGGCGCGTAGCCAGGGGGGGGGGGGGGGGGGGGGGAGGACCCTTGGGGCCAGCCCCCCCCCCCCCCCCCCCCCCCCCCGAAATCTTCCATTTTGCTGGGAACTCCTCTCCCCTCCCCCCTCCCCCTCATACAGCATTTTGTCATGGGCGGCCCCCCTTCCCGAAACAAAATCCTGGCTACGTGCCTGATTGCTATTGTATGAAATCATGTGGGAAAAACTCGTTCTAAGCACCCGACCGAATTGGCATGCAGTGAATATTCATATCCGGCGCCGAGATGATTAATAGCTGTCAGCGTCTGCAGTTTTTCTACCAACTCAAAGTTAGAATGTTTCCTTCTTTCTGTAGTAAGCAATCAGGAGACAACTTACACCAAATCTGTGGGTAATAAAGTACTATGAACATTCAAACATTACGGCCTGAGCAGTATATCTGTACAAGCTTTAGGTTTAAATGCACCCTTAACTTTCGATACGCTCAAAACATGTAGCGCTGTTTCAGTCTTAATCAGCGTACCATGTGCGTGCTTACACTGTATTTTATACAACGTCAAACTCTACCCTTTTGCACCTTTTTGATTTTCGCACACCAGTATTTGCGCGCATAAATCGCCGAATTAAGACTGGTACATTGCTCAAACTCCGTGGAAAAGCTATCCACAGACCCAGAATCTTTGCCTGGCCACTCATTGCAATTGTCACTGAACTCGTACTAAAATTAATTCTTATAAATTATTGCTGCAAGTTAATTTTTAACCCTGACATTTTTTTATTAGGACTGCCGCACCAGCCCTATGGGTTTACCAAACTCAATATCTAAACCTGAGTGTCATTTTTTGTGTTTTCAAGTCTCGTGGTTTTGGTCAAAATAATTACCCAGCTACCTAAATGAGACACCTGAGCGGCCAAAAATAGTTAATTTGTTTTGATTTTTGAGGTATCTAATTCTTCAAACTAGAATTTTGGAAACCCAAGTCTGTCACGTCATCACGTGTTTCTGGAAATCCACAAAGAGCCAAACGCATGCACGACAAAAGGCCCGGCCCGTTATATAAATCTGGTCACATTGAAATATATCTAATTGGCCTTCAAAATCCCCGCAGGGTGCTAACGGCGCACAGAAAATTTTATATTTTTCAACGCGTTGGTTGTTTTGTTGTGCACGTGTCTCGCCATTTGGCTCAGGACAATTTTCGTGTTTTATTCTCACCACATTCGCTGGAGACGTGAGCTTGGAGAGTAAGCAACTTGCCCCCTTGCACTAGAACTGGCGGAGCCGCGCGCGATCCAAAGAAAGCTCGTTCAGGTGAAAACAAGCGAAGGACCAGGGATGTCAAATTCAGGATATAGAAAAATACCCCACCGTATCGAAGCGCCACCACATACGATCTCTCGCATTGATGTGGATGCCTGGAAGGCGATTCCACCGCTATCTGTTGGTTCAGAATCACACTAATCAAGGGTGGGGTTGCACCTTAATGCAAAACGGGTGCAATTGGGATATACGATTCAAAGTTTCCGAGCTTTAGATATTTTGTAAGGAGGCTAGGGCGATATCGTTTCGCTCTGCCGCAGACTGTCTCGGCATTTCTGGAAGACTGATAGCCTAGTTTCACTAACGCTCTTAACTGTCGTTAAGCCAACGACAGTTGACTCCATCGCGATCGGTCGAAGTTACACGGCGGCGCCAACTGTCATTGAGCCGCTAACGACCCATGAGTTCGACCGAGCTGGCCTACTTCAGTTAACTGGTGGGGGTTCGCCCCAATAGTGCTAAAGATGGCGGCGTCCGACGCGTCACAGCCCACGGCCAGCGCCAGCGAAGCACTTACTATGGTGATAAATTGGGGGAGGCATTTAGAAAGTATCGTAGCAGCAAATATTGTCGGAAGAGGTATGATTCGGGGGTAGAGCTGCCGCTAGAACGATCACGGCACGTCGCAGAAGCCAAAGCTCGGTTGGGGCGGCCATTGTGATGTCGGTGCTAATAAAATTATTGTTACGTTTTTCTGGCTTGAATTCGTGTGAGACGTGCTTATTATCGTTTATTTACACAAAAGAAAAAGGAAGTTAATTTTTTTAAACGTTTATAAAGAATTAAAAGTGCATATAATTCATTTGCATCACCTATTAGAAAGAAGGGAATGTGACATCAGTTTAGGTTTCGTTTCGGTTTCAACTATGTCCCCTGACGCGCATCTACACTGGGGTTGTTAGGCCTATGTACCATCTTTACCACCGGGCAACTTAGTTGACCTTAATGACAGTTGGTCAATGACAACGGTCGTTGGGTTAAGGACAGTTCAGAGCGCTAGTGTAACTAGTGTATAGGAGGGCTGAGATGTCGTCACTTTATGGCGTACGCCTTGTTGAGTGACTCTTGTCAAAACGTCAAGAAACGCAGATCCCACGTGCTGTACTCTTTTTTTTTTTTTTCAACGCAATTTGGCAAACGGCGAAAGCTACGGCCCCGATGATCCTGTTAGTGCGTTGGAAAGAGAGAACGTGACACTGTCGGAGTCTCCCACGGAGAGTTGTTTTGCGTTTCGTTCCGTTGCGCTTATCTAATCAGCTGCCTTGGGCCGTAGATTTGGGTCTTCGCAATTAGTTACGCTCAAATAGAGTATAGAGTATAGCTCTGACTGGGGTGGGGTTGTATCGTTAAATGACCCGTTTTCGGATCATTCTTTTGCGTTTTAATTTAGAGTATGACAAGCGCCGAGTCTTCACGTACTGAACAGTGAGCTATAAAGCAATTACAACTAAATACCTTATAGAAATTAAACCAACGAATAAACAAACTTGCGAGTCACACTATTGACTGCCGCAATCGGGGCGGATACGCACCCGGCGCAACTTAATCAAGCCATACTAGTCTTTTTACACCATTAGAGCTCCTATGCATTGTGACAGTCCATGTGTTCCGAAGATTAGACAAAGTGAATCGGTCGAACTGATGTTTACTAAACTGAAGATCTAAAACCCTTAAAATAATACCTGTTTCGTCTATGTTTGCGCTTGTGTATTTCAGGAAGACGGCAAGTGTAATCTAGCGCCAAATACAAACAAGTCTAGCATAAACAAAAATTACCTCAGCGGATAGTAAAAAATAAGAAAGAACGTTGAAAACGAATTTTCGTCAAACCAAAGAGTGGCAGCCGACTCCTCACTAAATAACTAAACTATCTTCAGTGCCAAGACAGTTAGCCTTCAAAAACCTTAAACAAAACGTTGGCTGTCCACGCTAAAGCTTCTTATGGACTTTTGTTTTCTTTTTTACAAATGAGAAGCAAATATTTGTTGTTATTCTCGTTGTTTTTCAGGAAGCAAGAGTGACGCCGATATCACGCCCGGTTTCCGACAACGTTTATCGATTTGATCGAAGGCCGACATGTTTATTGCGTGCGTCGTGCGGAGCCGTCGGTGCGTGCGAGCAAACGTCGCCGCAACCCGAGTAGAAATTGAAGAATCCTGCTGGCCCCGAGTTCTCCCCGTGTCAAGCCCTTCGCCCTGAGTGGCGTGCGTGCACGCGATCCGGGGCCCGGACGGCGTGAGAAAACAAGAAGTTGGATTTCCATCGTGCGCGCGAGCGCTGTCACGCCATTCGGGTAGCCACGGACTGCCACCGCTTGGAACCGAGGGATTACGTAACGCCCCAAAAGGGACGTTGTATTTCTGGAAGGTGCTGGCCCGAAATTCATCCCTAAAGATGGAGAATTCCTGCAGCATTGGCAAAGGGTCAAAATGCCCTACCACACTTCGAGAGCCGGAACCTGCGCCACACCAATGTCCATAAGAAATAGAGAGTATTAAAATTGGGGGAGCCAATACTATGGCTCGCCCGAGCCGCTTAAGTTGTCGCACTGCGCATGTGCGGAACTCTTGCACATGCGATGAGCGATGCCCCAAGCTTCTCGGGGGACCCAAATAATTGGGGCCTTTGATTTTAATACTTTCAGAATACAAGGCAGACGGTTGGGTGAGTTCGTTAATCATATTACAAGGTACGAACAGCGCAAAAATGAGACAAAAGTATCAAGGAAGGCACCGACACAGCGTTGACTTTCAACTGAATGTTTATTCTATAGTCGGTTGTAAGCTAAGAAAAAACCGGAAATGCCTCTAAGAGGAAAATGTTATCCTACGCCGAGAAACGCCAGCCAATCGTTTTCATGACGTCACGATTCCGTGGACCAATCGCGATCCTTTTGAAAAAAAAAAAAAAAAAAAAAAGCTCGACATGGCTGCTGGCCTTAGCAACGCGACGCTAGTTTCTCGTGACAATAGACCCTTTGCAAAAGTCAGAGTCCTCTTGTGGCAGTCCAAAAAGCTCCAATATTGCCGCTCTAATGGAGGCGATAGGAGATTATGCGCGGCTAAATGAAGCACCATCGATTTCGTGCATCGAAGGCGACGTGAAACGACCAACATCTTTTCCTTTTTCTGCTGTATGCTTTCAAAGACGTTCGATTTTTCTGGTGTGGAGAAACAGTATAGTTCCGCCATTAGAGCGCTGGGTCTGGCTCTGCACAAGGTGGGTAGACTGACTTTCGAAAAGGGTCTATTATTCTGCTTTTTTGTACCATGTTTTACGTGCCCGAGGTTACGCCACGAAATCTTAATGGTATCGGCTTGCGTTTGCAGCAGTTTTTGCGCAACAACGTGAGAATCTAGCGACGCTATCGCCAACGAAAATTTCGAAGCGGGCGCGAGGCTTAGCACTGCTGAGAGGTGAGAAGCTACGCCGGACGTCGTCTGCTTCGTTGGATATCTGTCGCCTCTGCCCCACGTTGCTACTCAACATAGTACCGGCACCGCTCCTTCAATTCGCTGTGGTTTCCGCGGGGTGATCTGAGATTGCCGTGCTTATCAGTCGTAGGTGAGATCTGTATACCGGGAGTCCCAGCGTTGGAAGACGGTATGTTAGACAGTATCTTGAACAGAAAATGAATTGGGAAGACGGTACATTGGACATGACTTTCTTTCTTTACTAAACAGCTATTTCGTTGACAAAAACGTATTCTAACTTATTTAAATGTCCTGAACGAATTGAATAAATATTGTATTAGTTTAAGACACGTTTCCTGGAGGAAAAAGAAGCAACGTTGCTAGCGAACTACTTTCTCGACGGCGGAGGCACTTCAGATGGACGCAATGCGCTTGTGGGTGGAGCTAAAAGATTGTTCTCAGGTTGCATCCGACTGTAGTAAACTAGAAAAAAAGAAAAAACAGGAAGGACTAGAAAAAAACACGAATAAAAATAGACACAAAATAACCGACATTCCAATTACTTATATAATGCATGCATTCTAGGACTTTTTAACGCAAAGGTCGCTGCCAATTGTTTTATCAGGTGGAGATGACTCATGCTTTAGTGCTCCATCAGTACATAATACAGTATTGCTGGGGAGTGACGAAGCAGGTTTTATTAAGGTTATGTAGCAGATTTGTAAGAAGTTCATATGGTGTGGTAGAAATATCTTTACCGGTTATTGTTCTGTCTTTTTTCTCCCCCCCCCCCCCCCCCTTTCATGTTTTCTTTCTAGTTCGCTAGAATAAACATTCAGTTAAAAGTTAGCAGCGCTGTGGGGGTCTGTGTCTTGCTTGTACCTCGCGTCTTGTTTTTACGCTGTTTTAAATTGTACGATCTCTCAAAATAGCGTACGCAAAAGATTTGCGTACGTAAAGAAACACCGTCGTCACTACTGCGCACGCGCCGAGCCCAAACCGTGCTATTCTAAAACAGCCTTGTGACAGTGACTTGTTATAGCCCTTGGTAAAAAAGAGGGGACCAGCACTGAACTGAACTCTACTTCGTTTCTGCTTAAGTCCAGACGCAGCCGACGCTTCGTGCTGGTTGGACCAATCAGACATCATCAAAAGCGCAGCATCAGGCACGTTCGTCATGTTTTTGTACGCGTTCTCTCATCGCTGAACCAATCATAAACAGAAAAGGCCCAATGACTTGCCCTTCTGAGTCTTGACGCAGCTTGATCGATTCCGTTACTTCGTAGCGTCGGCTGCGTCGGTACCTAAGCTGAAACGAAGTATAGCAGACAACGAACGGCGTGTTGCTTCCCACCAGTGTTGTACGGAACGGCGTTCCAAGGAACGGCGTTCCTGGAATGCGTTCCTTTTCGGAGGAACGAAGGAACGCCACCGTTCCATTTTGCATCGGTGGAACTGGAACGGGAACGCGTTACTTTTTTACTGGAACGGAAGAAGGAACGGCGTTCCTTTTTTTTTTCGTCCAGTGGGGTAATTTTTAATTTATTTCTAAAAGGGAAATTCTAAAATGTAGAAAAACAATATCATTACGAAGAGCAGGGTCTCGTTAGCTTTTTGTTACTTACCTTAAGGCACACTTGTGCAACCGCGTACGACCGTGAGAGACAAGACCTGTTTTTAAGCAAATTGTGACTGCGAAGCACCTGCCCGCAGCAGCGCGTCTGGTTCTGCGCCGTCGTAAGAGGCTTAAAAACCGGTATTGTCTCGCTGAGTCGTACTCGGTTGCAAGTATGTGAATGGCACTTTAAGGCCCCTTCACACACTTGCAACCAAGTCGGACCGACCGAGAGAAGACCGGTTTTTAAGCTTGTTGCGACGACTTAGGACCTGATGCGCTGCTGTGGAACTGGTCCTAAACCTCACAAGAGGCTTAAAAACCGGTGTGTCTCTCTTGGTCGTACTTGGTTGCAAGTGTGTGAATGGCGCTTTAGGGTTTATTTTGTGAGGTTTTCTCTTGGTAACATTGGGTGCAGGAAAGCTAATGGACATCGATACATTTTTTTCAGTGGTCAAGACTGCAGTACAAAAAACCAACACTTTTAGTCGAAAGAAAACACACAGAAACAGGGACGTCTCAAACTCAGTTACTTTTTTTGACGAATCCTCATGCACCAGAAATCTAACGCCAACTACAGCCATCACTGAATTTTCAGAAAGCGACCTACAGTGACAACTGAACAACAGGTGACCAGACATCAAACGCAACCTTGTATCCCGAACATTGGTCACTTAAAGTATACACAAAAATTAACTTTTATTCATTGTCCCGTTGTCCCTGTTTCACAACGAATCTAACCTTCACGAAGGACTGGCAGCTTTCAAGACTGGCCTTCCAAAAACCCTACCCTCCTCTTCTCTTGCTCCTCTTGCGGACAGAAACATCGAAAAGCAAGTGTTGTTAAGTTCGAACGAGGAACTTTGTTAGATTCAAACGTGTGAGATGGTTGTAAAACACGCGTGCAACAGTACATTTGGCTCGCCTGAATTACCCACCTTAAAGATAAATATGGCCCAAAGCTGAGATTTTTAAGCGTGAATATATCAACAAATGAAACCTTGCCTCCGCTTGTCTTCTTCTCCCGTCCTTCCATCACGGCATTCAAAATCGTATGTTGCCATTTGATGGGATAGATTAAAAAACAACAAAAACAAGTCTGTTTGTTCCAATTGAATATGGTAATCATCAAAATACAAATGTAACGTATATGTAACGGTACGTTCCATTTTTTTAAATGTAACGGGAACGAGTTCCTTTTTCGCAAATGGAACTTGTAACGGGAACGCGTTCCAAATATCAGAAGGAACGAGGAACGAGCTTTCGTTCCTTTTTTTGAGGAACGTGTACAACACTGCTTCCCACCCCCCCTCCCCCGGCTTGCTGCACCTGTCTTACTCCTTCGCGCGCGCATAAGTCCTTGTCGGTGCTTGTAAGAAACGCGAAGCGTGAATTTTATCTGGAGGAGCTTCACGCTCAAAACGATGATGAGCACCGCTTCTATGGGACATAAGTAACGTTGTCGCTAACTTTACGGAGTGCTACTTTGTGTTTTCTCCGATGCCATGTTTGTGCCATCGAGCGATACGTTAACAGAGGCCTCGGTGTTTTGGCGCTCATGTTCAGTCCCAGGTAAAAGGCTAGCGGCAAAGAGCACGACGAACCGAACCAGGTGTGATTACACAATTGAAGCAGTCTATTATCACGAAGTGGGGAAACTGAAGAGTCAGGAACATTCGCAGCGCGAAGACAAAATAACTGAAGTGTGTGCGAAAGTGTGGCTAACGCCTTCTAGAAAAGAAAATAAGCAAACAGACCACTCGTTTGCCGAGAGCGGTCTTGCAACCACTGCCTCTTGATGTGGCAACGTACTACGGTCGTCTAGACTGTTGCACCACTTCGCACTGGTCAGGCAAGATTCCCGGGGCAAGACGCACAATTTGCTTATCAATGTGCTCATCACCCTCTTAAAGTTGTGGCAAACACACGTACTTTCTTACGCATTACTCGTTCGAAAAGTAACTAAATTAGTTTCTCTGATGACGGTATTCAAAACGTTGTTTAACTTCAAGTGTAACAAGTTTTCTCGTCGCAATGTTATTTTTTTGTTGGCAATTGTTTTTCGTGGTGTTCCAGCGCTTACCACATAGGGAAGAAGCAAAAAAGTGCCGAGTCATTGGGATTCGGACGCATGGACGGCGACTGATATTCCACAGAAGAGAACTATTGCGCAGGCGCAGAACCCGTTCCACAGTTCAGCAGACAAAGATAGCGGCCCGCAGATGGCCAGTATAAGAACAGTCCATATACGGCGACGGTCTAAAGCAAAAGTTGCGGGCCACCAGATCCAATCGTGAGCCGGTTAGAAAACCACGTGATCATATAGCTCCGACGTGCATGGTATACTCCGGTTCACTTTAATTCTGTACGCAGCCGACGCTACGAGCCGAAGAAGACAATAAAGCAGCACCAAATTTGCTTCTCAAGGCCCTCAGCGGGGAAATCGTCGCTAAATTTAGAGGAAAATTTAGCGGGGAAATTTACCGGGAGGAGGAGAGGAGGAGGGAAGGGGGAGGAGAAGAAGAGGAGGCGCGTAGGAGGAGGAGGAAATGAGGAGGAGAAAAGGAGGAGAGGAAGAGGAGAGCAGGAGGATGAGGGAGAAGGAGGGGAGGAGTAGGGGAGGGTAGGAGGGAGGGGGAGGGGCATACCCTTCCCTTTCTGTGCCGTCCCCTACTTCACCTCCAGAGCTGTGCTCTAGTTTCGCGTTACAGAGATCTGTAAACGCCCTTTACTTTTATTTTTCTTTTTTTTTTTGCGTGTCTCGTTTGTTTAGTCACGGCCAACGTTACTCGATCCACTCAGTTGGCAAACTCCAACGGAGAGCGTGATCGCTTCTAAGACACGTGCTTTCACACGTCAGTTTCCACTGATAACCCCTAGATTCGGAAATGCTGTTTGAAGCGCCATCCTTCTTGCCCTCTGCAGCAGTGTTTTGAACTGCTGTTACAAGACGCGATGCAGCGAGCAAGAAGGAATCGGCGCTTCGAACGGCGTTAACCCGGCTGAGGGGTTTGAGAAGGAATCACGCTCTCCGTGGGAGTTTGTTAACTGAGTTGATTAAGTAACTTTGGTCACGGCCGGACTGGATACGCGCTCGCTGTTTTACGGCCCGTCCAGTGAGGCATGATAACACCTATGTTTCCGAGGCGGCCCTGGTGGCACATAGACCCTAAATACTTCTTTTTACAAGTAACGACAAGCAATACAAATGACAAAGCATATTCCGCTGGACCAAAATTGTGTCATTCAGTTGAGTCTTCTGCTGTGCGCGGCCATTCGCTTCCTAAAAGCTGCACCGTCACGCAGTCGGTGCTTCAGAGAATGTCACTACTTGTGAGAAGCTCTTATCCAGTAAGTTTACACATAGTAGGCTTTAGGCGCCACTGGACGGCCGGGGTCTAGGCCACAGCGTGGATGCAATCAAATGTACACAGGAGCGTGGGCGTGGTCAAAGCTGTGCATGCGTGCTCTCTCTCCCCCTGTTTGGAAATGCCACAGTACAATGTCCAAGAGTATAGGCTCTGGTCAAAGCAAATTGGAGGGTCCGACAAAGAAGAGGCGACCGCGTAGATTGTTTGGAAACTGTCGCGGAGCCTGTTATGCCATATTACTTATGTTGTACTCGAAATGCGACACCCGCGTAAGGTGCTGCTAAAATGACGGCGATTGGCGGTGAACATTAATTCTGAGTAGTTACTCTGAGAATCACTAGAAAAAGCATAATTACAGCGCTCGTCGAAGTCCTGAATGCTGACTCTCTCCGAAGCGCAGAGATCGCAGAGTATAAGCCTTCTTTCGTTTATTCATTTGATGGTCATTAAAGAAGTAATTTACAAAATGCTTCACTAAGGGAATCTTGATGGTGCGGAATGCACGTTGCAAAAGAACTGGAAGCTCGCCGCCAGCACGCAGTCCCGCACACAGTTATATGGCCGCCAGTGACTTTTCCCCATAAGGATTATTAACTGAACGCCATATTTGAGGATGATGCTCAGAGCGCAATCTCAGAACGAGCTTGCATTAATAGGCTGCTAAGACCGGCAATCTTGATGCTGCGAACGGTACGTTGCAGAGGAACTCTGGAAGCTCGCCATCAGCCTGCGCTCAGCAATCGCACACACCGTTATGGTTGCCATTGAATTCTCCCTACAGGTAAAGCCCCTCTATCCTGGGAAAAGTGAATTCATCGTTGCGAAAATGCTCAAGACACGTGCCGCGCGCCAATTTTGGGAAAAACATGGCGTCTGAAATCTAGCTGAGTGCTGCGCTGTGCCGCCACAATCATCCCAAGGGCTGCGCGTTGTACGTGCCTCGTGCATCGACACAACTTGTGCTACTTTTGAAACATGAAGGGGCTTTTTCTATAGAGAAGTAGTAGTAGTGCTTTATGAAGGAAAGGCAGAGATTTTAACCCGAATGTCAGTTCTAGTTTGCTACTCTGCACCGGGGATAGGGAGATGGGGAAGGAAAGACATAGCACTGGGGTAGGAATATAAGGTGAAAATTGTCAATGAAGATGATTATGACAACGGAATTATGTAAACAGTCTTATATAAAGTTCTTAGTCATATAGAGTCTGTCCGAAAGTCCTGTGTTTCTCAGAAATCGTATTAGAGCCTCGGTGGCCTTCATAATCTGTTCGGTTGTGTCCCAGCTGCCAAGCACTTTAAAAGCGCTAAACGGACGCGAATCTATTTTTTGTAATGTTTCCTGAAGCATTTGGCGTTCTTCCTCGAACTCAACACACTGGCATGAGATATGCTCAATTGACCCCTCACCCTCACAGCTGGTGCAATTCCCGCAGATGTTCTGTCCTATTCGACAGAGGAACTGCGGTGTATATGCTACACCTAGTCGCAGTCGGTGCAGAGTTGTTTCCAGTCGTCTTGAAACTCCGAATGGAACGCGAAAGGCTCGTTGGGGGTCTAGAAAGTATAATCTCCGGTAGTGTGTTTTTACGTTCATCCAGTGTCTTAATGAAATTGTCTTTGCCAAGGCTTGAACTTTAGAGTTGGTGTCACTTTTGGAGTAAGGTATCAGAATTGAATCGGCACTGATCGTTGACTTCGCGGATTTGTCTGCTGCTTTTTTCCGGGAATGCCACAGTGGCCTGGTATCCACTGAATAGAAATCTGGTGGCCCTTTACGAGGGCTTGATGGCAGAGAGCGGATACCTGATATGCCAGTTGGTCGTACGCATTGCGTTTCATGAAAGTCTGTATTATTTGTAATGTTGACTTTGAGTCACTGAAGATTGTCCATGGTTGCGGTGATCGAGACATAATGTACCGTATTGCTTCTCGCATGGCAGCTAATTCGGAAGCCGTTGATGTCGTTCGATGCCTTATCTTCATCTTGAAGGTATGGTTGTGGGCAGGTATGACAACTGCAATTCCAGACAGTGTTTCAGAAGACGACCCATCGGTGTATATATGCGTCGACAGGCCGTATGCTTCATTGATGACTCCTAATGTCAGTTGTTTGAGAACCGGAGATGTAATTGACGTCTTCTTATGTATACCTTTAACGTATAACGTTATTCTCGGCTTCAGAAAGGTCCATGGTGGTATTCCTTCCCTCTGTACAAAAAATAGGTCACTTGGAACAATATTGTGTTTCGTTATCGCTTTGGAGAAGGCAGACTCTGGCCTCTCTGAAGGTAACGTGGCCAGATGGTGGTTCGGATGTCTTGTAAGGTGTCTTAAATGTAGTCGGAGAGTTTCTTGTATCATATATGCTTCAATTGGATACCTTCGAGCCTCCGCAATTGTCCCGGACGTTGAAGCACACCGTGGCAGCCCTAAGCAGGCGCGTAGAGCTTGGGCTACAATGCACTGGATAGCTCGTAGATTGCTCGCACAGGTATTGTTCAGAGTAGGCAAGTGGTATCTCAGAAGTCCAAGAAAGAAGGCCTCGAACAGTCTCTGTAGGCAGCCTACGGTGGCGCCCCATGTTGTACCACTGATAAATCGCATAAGATGTATTATGGACGTCAATTTCATCTTGAGTCGTGAAACATGAGGCGTCCACGTAAGACCTCTGTCCAGAGTAAATCCGATATAATTATGCTGCCGAACGCTGAGGACTGTTTCTCCACCGATGACGTCGGGAAATCTCTCCATATGCTTGCGAGAGAATGTCATAGCAGCGGACTTTGAAACGAAGATCTCGAGTCCACACTTTCTTAGATAGTGATGTATTGTCTTCAGAGCACATTGGAGTCTTGCCCGTATCTGAGGTCGTGTTACACCAGACTCCCAGACACAGATATCGCCAGCATAAAGTGATACGTGTACTGTAGATGGCAGTTCCTCAGCAAGATTAATCAAGACTGTATTGAATAAAATTGGGCTTAGTACACCGCCCTGTGGTACCCCTCTTGTTTTGACATGTGATGTAGTGTTTCCATCACAGGTAGATATGTAAATTATTCTCCTCGTCAAGTAACTCTTTAACCAGGAGTACAAGCGCCCCCCAATACCAAGATCTTCTAAGGCGTGTAGGACGGCCTCATGAGTCACGTTGTCATATGCGCCTTTGATGTCAAGAAATACCGCTGTTGTGAGATGTCGCCGTGTCCTCTGTTGCTCTACAAATGATACCAGATCGATAACACCAACTATAGAACTTCGACCGCGTCGGAAACCAGGCATCATTTCTGGATAATAATTGTTACAGGCAGCAGCGGCGGCACTGAGCACGCAACCTAAAAACTACGTCCTGTACTTTCAGAAAAACACGTGCCGGACTCTCGACCATCCGGGAGCCAGGCCTTGCAACAAGCACCGTGCAAGTCATCTACCAGCGGATGCAACGCCTGTACTGATCATCGAGGAAAACGTACCAGATAACGGTCATCGAGGCTCAAGCGGAGAACGCAACCACCTGCAAAGTCATCATCCAGAGCAGCAACGCTTCAATCGTCCGCGAGGTAACCTTCGGATCCCGACGCTACATAATCGGCTGTCTCCCACCGGCCCCCGCACAGGCAGCAGCGGCGGCACTGAGCACGCAACCTAAAAACTACGTCCTGTACTTTCAGGTTGGTTTTCAAACATTTTTTGTCATTTCTTTTCTTTCCGCTGCTGCTGCCATACAGCCATAGAGTGTATAGAGCATGAAAAACGCAAATTACGAATGTCTGCCATGTGGCAAACCCCTTCCACATAATGGAACAGTCGCAACGTGCTCTGAATGTTCTTATAGTTTTCATTTTGGAGCGTGTAGTGGGGTATCTGAAGCTACTTTTAGAAAGAGAGGCGAAAGTGCTCGGGAGGAGTGGAAATGTCGGACTTGTCAAGAAGGCAAACAGAGGAGTCAGTCGGTCAAGGGGACCATACCATCGGAGGCGGATATTGCCGGTATGTTCGTTACGATAAGCCAGAAACTTAAAATTCTCACGAGCCTAAAAGGAACAGTTGACGGCATAGAACACTCCGTGCAGTTGATGTCTGACCAATATGACGAGGTCATGACCCAACTAGCCGCCCAAAGCGCAGACATCAAAGACCTAAAAGCACGGGTGACGAATCTTGAGGCGAGCAAATGCGAAGATGATGTTCTACAGCTGAAAGAAGAATTGAACGAACTTGAATGGAGGAGCAGGCGCCTGAACCTGGAATTTCACGGCATTCCGCAAACCAATAACGAAAACTTGCTTGAGAAGGTGAACGAAGTTGGATCCAGGATAGGTGTACCAGAACTCTCAGAACCAGAGGTGGTGTCTGCACACCGGCTTCCCCTAAAACCCAGGAAGGTTCCAGCTATCATCGTCCGGTTTGCAAAACAGCAAACCCGTGATCATTGGCTCGAAAGGAAGAAGGAACTAAGAAAAAATCGTGAGATCTACATTCAAGAAGACATGACTCGGCTGAATAGGGTTCTCCTACGTGCTGCAAAGGAGTGGGCGACTGCGAAAAGATTTCAATACGCATGGCACAAAAACGGAAAGGTCTTTGTTCGCGCAAAAGACGGTGACCGTGCAATCGTTGTAAAGAACGTCAATGACCTTCAAAAAATCGGTTAAACGCATTTCGTTTTTTGCCTAACGTATTATTGTAGGTAGTTCCTGTGAGATGGCTAATGCAAACATCATTCTACCGGAGGAACTGAAAGATTGTTTGGGTACAGGAAATGCCCCCTCAACTAAATGTTTTCATTTAAATACAAGATCTGCCAGAAACAAATCCGCAGATTTAGAACTCTTTTTCTATGTACTTGACGTCCCGTTCGACGTTATTATGTTATCAGAGACTTGGTACAGATGCGACAGTGACGTTTTCAAACTTCCCGAATATAATACTCATTGTGTAAATCGGCTATCTCAGCGTGGCGGTGGTGTTTCAATGTTAATAAAAAATGATATGAGCTACGAACTTTTGTCGGAATTTTGTGTCTCGACCGATGACTATGAAGTACTCTCGATAAGAACAAACCAAAATGTTGTGTCAGTGTTCTATCGCCGCCCCCCCCCCCCCCCCCCCCCCCGATGGCAATATTTTGAAGTTTTGTGAATTTTTGGATGGCTTCTTTGTGTTTATTGAAGATAACCAGTACAACGTGATTTGGGGTGGGGATTTCAATGTTGACATGTTAAGCGATAATAGTTCAAAAAGAAATATTACTACTCTTTTCCAGATAAACGGTTGCATGAATGTAATAAATCAACCGACACGTATTACTAGCACATCAGAAACATTGCTCGATCTATTCATCACTAATTTTGACCGGCAAATCGTGACATCCGGTGTGATAACTTGCGATATCAGTGATCACTTTGCAACTTTTTTATCTATAGGCAATGATATCGGCAAACGCAAAGGCCCTAAAGTGCACACTTTAGTACAAAGTAGTACCACTGACCGTCTTGACTACTTCAAAGATAACTTGAGGAATGCAAACTGCGCGGGGGTTTTAGACAAAACTGACGCGAATGAAGCTTACGAGGAATTTCTCCATATTTTCAAAACTATTTACGTGAACCACTTTCCCAATCGAAAAGTAAGGAGACTAAAAAAAGCCCGGAAACCATGGATAACGGCAGAATTAATTGCAAAGGTACAAATAAAAAATAAGTTATATCAAGCTTTCATTAAAACAAAAGACCCAGACAAGCTTAAAATTTTTAAGGCGTTCAGGAACAATTTGAACAAGGAACTAAAGAAATGCAAAACCGTCTACTACCACAATTTGTTCAGCTCAATTCCCGGCCGCACTGACGTGATGTGGAGGAAGTGTAATTCTGTTTTAAATCGCAACGACACGCAAAACAGCATTGAATCTATAACACAAAATAACGTTGAATTGACTGGTTGTTCTCTCGCTGATGTATTTAACGACTTTTTTGTCAATCTAGGGGGGGACTCCAATACAACTAATGCTTGCAGTTATATGAACCGAAGAATTCTGGAAACTTTCTATTTTAATCCAGTCACTGAAGATGAAGTGGTGTCAGTGTTTCGTAACGTAAACGTTAGTCACAGTTGCGACGCCGATGGTATACAGATACGCCCAGTACTATACGTTTTGGACATATTCGGCCGTTACTTGGCGTACATTTTTAATCTCTGTTTAGAAACGGCCATATTCCCCACAAAAGATGCAGATAGCCAAGGTGACAGTGCTTTATAAGAAAGGCGATAGGAATGACATAAACAACTACAGACCTGTGTCACTTCTCCCAGTATTTTCGAAAGGCTTAGAAAAGATTATACATAATCGTTTTATTGTGTTTTTGGAAAAGCATAACGTCATTACAGAATCTCAGTTCGGATTTAGAAAGAAACGTTCTACGGAACTAGCTTTGCTTGACCAAAAAGAATTTATACTGCGCAACTTTGAAGATAAGCATATAGTACTGGGCATATTCATCGATTTTACAAAAGCGTTTGACTACATTAACCACAAGTTGCTCATTCAAAAATTAGAGTTTTATGGTATTAGGGGACATGCAGCGCTTCTCATTAAGTCGTATTTAGAAAAACGGCGTCAGTATGTTAGTATTCAAGGTCACTTTTCTGATATTAAGCCAATTAAGTCTGGGGTACCACAAGGAAGCATACTTGGGCCATTGCTCTTTAATATATATATTAATGACATCGTTAACATTGCGCAGCAAGTGAAGTTTATCATTTACGCGGATGACACCAGCCTCTTTTTTTCAGGTAAGAATTATAATGAAATTTCGCACGTAGCTAATGACACCATACAAGCTCTAGACACATGGGCTAAATCAAATAATCTCATAATTAATAAGAAGAAAACTAAGGCTACCTTATTTTGCCCCAAAAATAAGAACCCTGAACTTACGAGTGATATTTTTTCTAGACTCTTCGCCTATCGAAGTGGTAAGCACGTTTAAGACTTTGGGGGTGTTTTTCTCTAGGCACATGTCTTGGACTGAACACGTTGAATACATTATTTCTAAGCTCTCTCGTATCACTGGTATGCTGCATAGACATCGTCATGACCTTCCAAAAGGAGTTAAGTTGCTTTTGTATAACTCATTGTTTTTATCTCATCTGAATTATTGCCATTTAGTTTGGGGGACGACGACAAAAAGCAATCTGCAGAAATTATTTCTATTGCAGAAAAGAGTGTGACGAATTGTGGGTAACGTGCCTTATGATTCTCACACTGACCAACTTTTCAGAGAGCTGCGTGTAGTGAAAATATTTGATCACTATGCTTTCAGACTTAGCATAAAGTATAAACAGGAATGTCACGAGTTAAACAGTTTTTTATTGTCATTATCATCACTTCGAAAAAAAGCTGCAACATATTCCACCCGTCACTCGGATGTTTGGGCAATAGAAACGTCACGAACAGATTTTGGCCTCCAAATGATTAAAATAACCTTGCCAACATTACTGAACACTCTTATGGGCTCTAATTTTGATGTCGAATCTTCCAATATGTGTGCGCTTAATGATTATTTTCTTTCTAATTAAACAATCCTCACTGCTGTTAATTAGCTAGCAGATTTTTGCTTTTGTTTTTGTTTCGTAAATTTTTTGTTGTTAAATATTTTGTATTATATAAATTCTTGTGTATGACTTCCCCAATGCTGTGTACCTGTGGGGGGCTGAGGACCAGTCAAGCTGCTTGCACAGCTTTTTTCCTCAGCTCCCACCATACTTGTATGGTAAATAAAGTCATTATTATTAGTCATCATTATTATTATTCTCTAGGTACCGTTCTAGGCGAAAATTCAACATTATTTCCATTATTTTTCCCATGCAACTAGGTAGTGCTATTGACCTGTAAGACGCAATATCGCATGGTGACTTTCAAGGCTTGAGAATGGGTGCGATACGTGTTGTCTTCCATGTTGACGGTATCTAACCCGACTCCCACGAATGATTGAAAAAATCAAGGAGTTGCTTTCGGCTTCGAGAGCCAAGATTGCCAAGTGCACTGTACGTGATTTCATCAGGTCCTGGGGTCGAAGCCCGCTTTGCCGTTGCCAGGGCTCCCCGGAGCTCTTCCTGCGTAAAGGGCAGGTTCATTTTCTCGTCGGATGATGATGGTACACGCCCTTGTACAGAAGCATTAGTTATGTTAAAGGCCGCTTGATTTTGGGTTAGGTAGCGGCAGAAAGTTTCGGTAGCATCGATTTCAGATACATTCAGGTGCAGAGATAAGACGCGGAAAGAATATTGTTGTTGGACTGCTTGTTGCCCTCGTGCAATTCGCCAAATCCCCGTAAGTGGTTTTCTGGGATCAAATTTTGAACACCTCATTCTCCATTTGGCAGTTCCAAGTTTTTGGAAGCGTCAACTTATTTTTTTCTGTGTTTTGCGAGATCCACGGAGATCCTTCCTGTCTTTAGTCCTCCTGTATCGCCTTTTCGCACGGCGGACAGCTCGCAGATGCTCATATTCCCCGTCGATGGCAGTTCGGGTTGTGGGAACGCTGTAGCTCCTCGTCGCACCTTTTGTT
The DNA here is from genome assembly GCF_016920785.2 of Ixodes scapularis. NCBI lineage: Eukaryota > Metazoa > Arthropoda > Arachnida > Ixodida > Ixodidae > Ixodes > Ixodes scapularis. Next base: position 39,429,710 of record NW_024609857.1, on the reverse strand, counting down.
GCAGCGACAATGGCAGTGCCGAATTCATGCAAACTGGCAGAAGACGTACAGAAGTCCTCCATCGACGCTTGATAGTCCTGCCAGTTTGTGCGATGAATAAGGTGGCGAACATTTCGTCTTGAAAATTCTTTTATGATGGTGTAGGTTGGAATATGATCACTTCCGCGGGTTTCGATATCTGAAAACCAGGTAGTGTAAGGAAGCAGTTCACGAGAAACGAAAGTTATGTCGAGGCAACTGCTATACGTTGTGCCACGTAGGTACGTTGGGCAGCCATCATTAAGAATGTTTAGATGGTGTAGGTTCAGGCACTCGGCAAGTTTTTCACCTCGATAATTAATATGGCTGCCGCCCCACAGTGGGTGCTGAGCGTTAAAATCTCCTGATATGACGTAAGGTGAAGTACACGTCTTTAGTACACCCTCAAACTGGACTTCGTCGAATTTTGCACGGGGCGATATGTATGCCGCTATCACAGAAATGATGTGCGGACCATTTTTTACTGTTGCACACGCATATTCATTGCTTGCATGATCTGGGACGTAATGATTGATGTAAGTAAGGTCCTTCCGAATAGCAAGCATGACGCGGCTGGGCCAATTGGATCGGAGGGATTTAAATGTGTCGTATCCTGATAGCCTGAAATTTTTCGGAAGTCCTGGTTGACATATCACAATGATGGGGTAATTGTGTTGGTACGTAAATTGTCGAAAATCTGACATAGGGGTATGTAGCTTCCCCTATAGGAATATCCCTTGCCCCTAATTTTTTTTTTATTACTATACCTACTATAGCTTTCTGAAATATCTGGGCACTATAGGAGACTGTGGTCTGAAGCTAAGGCGACCGCCTCCGCCTTACCCCTTTATGTCCCTTGCCCCCTCTTTCGACGCCACTGGGTGGAGGGGATGAATCGCCCCCACCCCACTTCCCCCGGTCCTCTATTTTCGACACCCCAACTGTGCGACGACGAGGAATAATACAGCGTGCAATTTTCGAAATAATGGTCCTATAGAGGTTCTGGAGTTAAAACGGTTCGCGTTACATGAACTCAGGAGCGGCAATGACAAACTTTCAAGCAAGAGGCTCGTGCTCTAGGGTTCGTAGTGTACAGGCGCGTTCAGTGACGTCCTTTAATAGTTCTTACCCTCGACGCTTGGGTCAGGATTATCAGTTGTGAACGACAAATTCAACGGTGCGTGTTCGAATTGATGGTGACAAGTTTGATTGTGTACGATGGAAGCTCGGAGTCATCACGTCATGGAAACATCCCCGTCAATAATGACAACCAGAACCTCTTTTTAAGGCGAAAGCCTTACATGTCTCATCGTTCAGTGGACCTTCAAAGTCCTTGAGCGAGAACACGTCGACGACACGAAATGTACGAAAACACGTTGGCGACACGAAAGGTACGAAAACACGTTGGCGACACAAGAGGTACCAAAACCCACGGTTCGCCACTGGACCACGAGATGGCGTTACTTGTGCCAGAATCGGCGGAGGCGCGCGCGCGACGCAAACCCAGCGGGAGAGGAGGACAGTCTCGTTCGGGCAGCGGTGAACGAGCGGGCGTGCGACATGCCGTGAGATTAACAGCGCCAAAAGTGCGTCGTCAGAAAGCGCGCTGTCTTCGGAGGCTCGCTATCACCGGGATCGGCGCTCGGGATTTCGGCTTCAAGTCGTCTTAGGGATAACATAAGAGACCCTGTCTCTTAAGTTATCTTTGTGTTTTTCTCTTGATGGAAGCAGAATTAATCCCTGTTTTGGCTAATCTTGTTAAGCCAACCGCACCGAGGGTTTTGGTAGCCTATGTCTGCAATAGTCACTACTTAGAAAAAAAAAAATCCCGAGGACACCGAAGCACTTCTTATGAGTTGTGAATGCGAAAGCATAAATGTCATTCTTCCGCTCCCATAGTTTGTCTGCGGTTTACTGGCGTGGACGGACACGTTTCGCTACAGTCAAGGTTACTGAGCACGAGCTTTCGTGAAGCGGCCGCAGCCCCACCTTCTCGGGCACAGAGCCGTTTATTGCTCGGGCAACGCCTGCCACGAGAGCGGCGGCCGAGCGCGGGCTCTCGTGAAGCGGCGGCCCATGGCTCTCTAGGAGCTGTTTTGCTCAGCCAATGGGAGATTTGGTATTTCTTACGCGTTTTTCTGCGGTTACAGACACCGCCGGCTTTGATCCATGGGATAGTTAATGCTTTCGCCTTAAAAGCAGTAATTTCTTTTTATCCGGCTAAAGGGGGGGGGGGGGGGGGGGGGCAACAGTTCGGAGCCAAAACCCGCCCAAAGCGGACAGCGCTACCTGGCTGGATCTGACCAAGCCACGTCGAGTTACTCTTTGATCATATCCAAAAGGCCGTGAGAAATAAAAGGAACGACAGGGACGCTTTTCAGTAAATTTTGTTTTATCGACGGAAACAATAACAATATCAGACTGTCAGCTTCGACGGTGTTGATTTTAGATTGCACTTGCCCCAAGTCTCCACCGTGTTTTTTAGAGCCCAACAAATATGTTGGCCGCACCTGATAACCTTTGTCATGATGTCGCACGTATGAACCTATGCGGTCTCCACGCGCTCTCTGGCGCTGCTTATGTTCGGCGCCTAGGGAGTGGTAGGGATTTTTTGCCCCTCCAATGGAATACCTCACGAAGATAAACATATCTGCGGGATTTTTAATCTTCGCGCCAATCTTTCTCCTCCTACCCCCACTATGTCGTAACACAAAGAATATTTGTGTTTGACGAGCTTACCGACCCTAGCCAGTTTGTTCAGCTGGTGTTGTAGCACCTCTGCACGCTTGTCCACGAAGCCAGGTGGTCAGGCTGGCCGTATTATTCATTACACATATTCTGTACAAAAAGTGACTTAACATAATTATTTGTAACTTTTTTAAAAAAGTAACCACCTAAATATCGTATTTTTTTGCCCTAAAAGTCGCGCCCCTGTATATATGTTGCGCACACTTTAAACGGCCATATAAAAATAAAAAGTTTCCTTATAACCCAAAGATGGTGACCGCCAGTCCTCGTTGAACGTGTGCCTTTTTTGTTCTTGTCGTGGTGGTGCTTTTCGAATAGTGTTGGTATATAAGTCGCATGTTGTGATAGGCGGCGCACGGAGTCGTACAGCCGTGGACCAATGCCGCCACACCTCCGGAGTGTCTTCGGAGTCGCCGGAAGAGCAAGCCGTCGGCGGCTGCACTGCCGTTCGTTCTTTGTTATGAATCTCAATGCGTTGCACACCACGCCTAGTTAAGATACATACTTTTTTTCTTTTTTTTAGCGCACATAAGTTGAACCGTTATATTAGGCGAACAAACAGAATTTTGGGGATTGAATGCGACTTTTATAGCGGAAACTCCGGTACGTTACATGTCTTCCTGCGTGAAGGGAACGAGGTTTATTGCGCAACTTTTCAGTTAACCGACACCACTGCAGCGTTCGAGGGAAGACGGGAGTTTCAATCGTCCAGCCTAAGCAACTTCGATCGTCATCCATTTTTTTTTTTTTGTAGACAGTGCGTTTTTTTTGCAATTCGAATGGCTTTCGCACTCGCTTCTTACACTTTAGTATGGTGATGGCAGAGAATGGAGCGAGCCTTCTTGGAAGGCGATTAATGAGGACCGAGAACGTGTAGGCGTGTTCGGACCAACGATATTTTTGGTCTCGCCTAAAAATTAGATGTCGGGTGCCAGATGCGGATGCGATAATGATAGGCCTTTCCAACGGAGCTTTTGTGCGAGGCCTCGGTTGACTCGCTGCCACGCAACGTCGACGGCGTGACCGTTGCTGGTGACAGCGGCGTGATGACAGAGTGGTAGTTGGCGTGGCCGGCTCGAGCTCTGCATGGTCGATCGTTGTTCTTGTCATCGAACCTCGTAGAACATTCGCGTTATTATGTTAAAAGTGACGACGCAGCAAGTTGAGACATCAACAGGTGCCGTAGCACAGACGGGCTCTTTTACTGTTGACGGGATGAGACAACGGAGAACATAATTTAAAGACGAGACTTCGCCGTGTGGTTTGGCATAGAGCCACTAAAAAGTTACATTTCAGAGTAACTTTACTTGAGTCATCTTTTACATGGAGTTTTATCTGTAATTGCAGAACCGCCTTTCAGTGCAGCAGAAACGTTACCACGAGCAGAAATGTTACAAGACTGAGCTTCCTGACGCCGTTCTAAATCTCAGAAAGTCGCAATTTCAAACTGTACCGCTCTGCACTAAGAACCAAGATGGCGGTACCCACAAAGAAAAAAAGAAAAATAAAGTGCCGATACAGTGATTCCTTTAGCGAATCTATGTTGACAGTTGTGTCGGTTGCGTTCAGAGCGACGGAAATGGCATCCGCTACAAATTCACCGGGGATCTGTTTCCCGTAGACAATGTGGCAACTTAAGCAACGCAAAAAGTATGTTTGTGAGGTGATCATTTCGTAAGACACTTTTCTGCGAGTGGGGTCCAGGTCGTTGTTGTCATATTGTTGCTGCGGGCGCAATCTGTAGCAAACGTGGGACCAAGCCTCAACATCGACTGGGGGTTCCCGCTACGTGAAACATTTAGTCGACACTAGTTGAAAACGCGTTCGTGTCAATTTCTAATTGAAATGCCACTTGCGATTGCTTGGTGCACATATCAAAGTCTCGCTTCTAACGAGACAATCCAGTGGTTACGCCACTGATTTCTGTGACTATTTGCTGCATCGCGTTTGTTAGCTCCGCGAATGCGGCCACGGTCCGCCATCTTTTTGGTAGAGTTTTATCTCTAGCCACACCATAGTAGTATGGTGGCACAATATACCGCCCGTTAGAGAGGGTTTTCCGCACCCACGTCTAAAAGGTCGCGGGGCGACTGCGTGGAAACCTTGGGAACAAATACATAATTTTCACCGAACGTATCCCTGCGCGCCAGGATTGCCACAAGACACTGAATACTTACCGATGGTAAATTCTTGTCTCTTTCCGATCGGGGCGATTTTATCAGCGCGCCGTACATCATGACGGCATAGTCGACCTTCCTCTGTCGCATCCATTGAGTTTCAAGAATCTGCTTCGTCGAGCGAATTCAATCAAGCACGAAATATAACCCACAGTACAGTTTTATGGCAGCCTGCCGCCACAGCGCTGTCCGCCATGTTACTATGATGGGTATAGATATAATATACCTCTACCAAACAGATGGTCGACGGTGGCCATATTTCTGTGCATAGGCGGAGCTGCGCAAACACGACCCTGCAAATAGTCATTGAGATCAGTGGGTGACACCATCTATTTACGAATGTCAAGACAAAGTTTTATGAAGTTCACTAATTTTGTAACTTAATCAGGCCCTGCCCAAGCATATGTTCTATTCTTCTTCGGTAGACGGAGTTTGTGGTGCGTGAGGTGCAATTTACTGCTCTACAAACAAAAAGAAGACAAAACAAAACGCACGTTTAGTTTTATATTGGCGTTTTCATCTCAATTCAAGCACAAGTCAAATTTTTCATGTTGACAAAAAAATGTCTGTCTTGGTACCATTCTTAAAATCAAAGACAGCGCAAAGGGCAAGGTGGGTGCATTTCTTTTTGTTTTGTTTTCAAGTTACTGACCATTGAAACGCCAAGACGAAAACACGTTTCTGCCTCTTGTCGGAGTTACATGTTTGACCGCTCGTTTTAAGGCGAAAGCCTTATATCTGTCATCGTTCAGTCGACCTTCAAAGTCCTTGAGCGAAAACACGTTGGCGACACGAAAAGTCCGAAAACACGTCGCCGACACGAAATGTTCCAAAACGAAAATTACAAATGAAACGGCGCCAACAGTGCGTCGTCAGAGAGCGCGCTGTCTTCGAAGGTTCGCTATCACGTCTAGATCAGCGCTTGGGCTTTCGCCTTCAAGTCGTCTTCGAGGTAACAGGAGACCCCGTGTTTTTTGTTTTTTTTCTTGTTTATTTTTTCGCCAGTTTTCAAGCTAGTGAACTAGGAATCTTTTGTGACAGTCTCAGAGTCGATTTCATCATGCTTAACGAATTAAAAAAAAAATCAAATGTTTCAAAATAGTTTTGGCAAAAAAGAATGTCTGACTATTTGTTTTTGATGATATTTGGTGAAGTTTGGCAAGCTTTTACGTGTGTCTTATTTAGGCTATTTTATTAACCGTAATATCACCAGAAAGCACGAACTTAGCTCTTTTAATTGCATACAAATTCAATATTATATGTGCAAAATAAAATCAATTAAATTTGAAAGAGCGGATGTTTTGAAAGTGTAGCAAATTTCGGACCGATCTTCTCAGAAACCCAATTGTCTATTTGCCTGATTTTTATTATTAGCGAGGTATGCTAAATAAAAATATAGTATTTTGGTTATATGACCGTAAATCAAGCTTGAAACTTGTCAAATGCGCGCCGTAAAACGTCAACCTTTGTTGCGGAGTAAAAGTAACGTTTACTTCACGTGACAAACAATTACAATTGTTTTTAAGCCTCGTGGGGCAGCCTGGTAATCCACAGCGTTCGACCAGGCTGCCCGCATGTTAAATCGTCTCCTGATTTCTACCACGAGGTGGCGAGTTGCCTCCGTTTGCCAGCCGCTCTGCTGACGGGGTCAAGAAACCCGCCATTTTGTGGCGAACTTTGCGATGCTCTCACCGGCGTCATGTCGCGTCTATCTTTCCAGAACTTTCGCTAAACACAACGTTTTTGCACCACGACTTTGTCAGACACACTCTAGAGGATCCGCACCCAATGTGGAGCTAATACTGACCTCAGGCGCCATATTGTGGCGCTCCATTGGCTCCATTGGTGTCTCCAGCCTGTCAGCGGAAGCGGCCGGCAGATGGAGGCACCCTAGGCCACACGAGCGGCACTACGCCGCTGATAAAAGGCCGGCGCAGAAGTACGCGCGGGGCTTTCGAGATCGCGGCGTGGGCGATGACAGTGAATGCGGACCGCAAGTTCGTCTGCTTTTTGCACAGGGCTTGCGATGATATCAGAACGCCAATCTTTTATTGGCTGATTGAAAAAAAAAAATAGTGGGTAGAGCTTGAGGCGTCTAGCCGTTGAGGTCTACCCATTATCCTTTCAATCAAAGCCAATCAGAGTTGGGCGTCGTTTTGACTCCTGCGCGGGAAGCAGACGACTTTCTCTTCGCTTAAACAACGACGTGTTGATGAACTGGTGCGTTGTGTCATTCTCCCAGACAGGTAGCAGCTAGGGAATCCCTACAGCTTACATGTTAAATATTCATTCGAGGTAATTAACCATATTCATGCCACAATATTGGCCAATATAGCACCCTCGCGAGTACGCAGTCACAACTGACAAGATTCAGACTTCATTATAACTTATTATTATATTTTCTGTTTATATTTTTAATTATACCTTGCTTCTAGTAGAACATAAAGCAAATTAAAAAGACAGAGGTCATACGTAAGAATATTTAAAAACCTTCGACAACAATCATCAAAGGAAGATAGTTCGACATTTTTTTTAAAAAAACCTTTTTAATATACAAGACTTTTTTTCTTGATTAACTAAGCATAATTAAATCATTTTTGAGAGTGTCATAGAAGGGTCCTAGTGCATTAGTTTAAAAAGTGACAAAATTGCGAGTGTTCAAACATACGATCGCCGACAGGTGGGAGAAACGGCAGTTTCCGCCTTGGCCGCTTCAATGGTCAATAGCTTGAAAACAAAATATCCGCCAAGATTGCCGTTTTCGCTATATTTTATTTCTGTAATGGTCCCGAAACATATATTTTACAGCAAAGCTGTATATGACTCGTTGGTCGGATTTCTTCATGTCGGCGTCCTCACGAAAAAAGAAAAAAACCTTTAGCGATGGAAGCGAAAAGTTTATATCACGCATACAGCATACCCTTCGTTTCAATATAGAACAAGCACAAAACAGGCACCCGAATCACATAATTGATGATAAGGCGCTCCTGATAGCAATCCGAAGCAGGTAACGCTCACCGCATACGTTTCCCGATAAAGATTACTCTTAAACAAGCTGCCGCGGCGACGGCAGCTTAATTGCAACGTAGGGAGTGGCGCCACTATTCTTTTATGTATAAAAAGTTTCGGTATACAGTGCATTTACGTTTCTTTCGTCAATCATTTGGTATAGTGCAGTGGGCAATCGTTGCAGGTGATACCACAGCTTCGTCTGCCAACCCTCTTCACTGTGTGGATTGGAGCCGCGACTGTTTTAGGTAAAAATTAAAAATCCGAAACCAAACTATGTTTCAATTGAGATGGAAACTTGTTATCTGCTACCTTTCAGATACCAATTGGGAATTCAACAGATCATATAGTATTTTGGTTCTACGACGGAAATCGAAACTTGGATCTTGGCAGCTCTGTGTTGTGACAGCGTCCCCGCATGGCTGCTATTCTGACCAATATTGTGGCGTTGATGTAGTCAATTGCCTAATATGAATACTGAACATGCGCGCCTAAAAATAATTTAAATTGTGCGTAATGCCTAGTAAAAAGGATTTTACGTTGCAACAAGTCTAGCCGTTTTGACAACGTACATTTCACAAAATTAAAGCTATATTTCTGGTGATATAAAATAAAATACCATAATTTATATTTATATCTTATGACAAGCTACTATCATGCCATACTACCTTTAAACTAAAAGCCACTAAAAATTTAATTTCCTTTTTAGATAACTGATTTTTACTTTTCTGGGTTTTCGGAACGTTCGCTCCTTCAAATATATATAACGTATTTTATTTTAAAAATGTAATACTGAACTTGTATGCAAGAAAACGAGCTGAGTTTCAGCTTTCTGGTGATGTAAAAGTCATTCAAATATCATATATAGGTCACAGGTAAGACTTTGACGAACTTTGCCAAATAAACATCAAATAGGGATAGTTCGATATTTTCTATTTAAATTATTCTAAAAGAAAAAAAATAAAAAATGTATTAAGCGTGATTAAATTTGATTTTGAGAATGTCAAAGAGGAGTCCTAATGAAGTAGTGTGAGAAGTGACAAAAAATCGCAAGCGGCCAAATATGTGATCTCCGACAGGCAGAATGAAACGTTAGCTTTCATCTCGGGCAGCTGCTGCAGTGATTAATAACTTAAATACAAACAAAATCCCGCCACCTTTGCCCTGTGTGCTGTTTTTTATTTTAAGAATGCTGCCAAAATATATATTTTTGTCTAGTGAAAATTTAAAAGTTTCCCCAGACCCGCGTGTCTGAACAAAACTAAAAACACCCTATTATACATTTTTTTAAAAAGTTGTGGCATGGAAAGGTTGTGGCATGCAAAATTCTATTATTTGAACAAAGTGAATAATAACTTTGGTCGGAAAGACGCGCCTTTTATTAAACTTGATAAAACCGTAGCCTGGATCAAAAGGTTACATCAATATTTGTCATTTAGTGTCAAGGAGTAAACTAGAAATGCAAAACCTGTAATGACGGAATAGCAAAGAAAAACTTTTAAATAGGACGCGACAGTCGACTTCAAAGCTTTTATGCTCACGAATCAATCAAGTGAATTGAACTTAACTGAATTTTATTTACCGCCGCAACGAAGATGAAGAGAGCTGGCATAAAATTCACAATAGCGCGGCATCACAGAGTTCCGACCTCACAAAAATATGGAAAAAAAATAAAGGAGATCAATATTTCTACAAGAAAGCGCTGGTGCAATACAAACAAATATAGCGACGATAGCCGCAAAACGCACGACACGCACACACACAGGAGAATCCAAAGGCACGGGAATCTGTACAACCTATATACATTACCACCTACCAGACTGTCAAAAAAGTAATTATTCGTTCGTTGTTTATACAGCAAAAGCTTAGCTTGCCCAGGACATGGCGACGGTGTTCTCCACTGTAGATGAGAAATTTACCTAGTGCAGTATACAACTGCTATCCTGGGGGTCTTTAACGTGCATCACGCAGTATAATGATACACGACCGCATGCCGGTACCAGACTGTCCACAGAACGTCAATATGCGCTCCTCAAAGACATCGACGAATAACAAAGTTGAAGAAAATGACTGCATCGACAGTCACAATAACGAGGGTGATATTCTTAATAATAACACTTATAATAATAATAATAATAATAATAATAATAATAATAATAATAATAATAACGACAATAGCAGCTGCGGAGAAACACAGCGAGCAATGACCATTCTGCCGCTCCCCAAACAAAGAGGAATGAGGCAGTTGAGCGTAAAGCATCGAGCACTTTCCGTCGAACGGTTTCGGAGGCGGCGAACGAGTTTGAACGCCGACCGAGAGCGGTGAACACGTTCGCGCTCAGCGGCATAAATATCTGTTTACGTCGCTCGGTCGACCATTATGAAGGCAGCGCTCGGCGAGGCTGTTGAAAAAGTGCGGACCACTCTTCGCGTCCGCCTCGGTCCTCACGCGCGCGATGGCTTCCGTGTTCCACCCATTTGCGGACGTGTCCCGCATCGCGGTCGGCGACTCTCGCGGAAAGAAACGAGACCTATACGACGCCTCGCAGCGCCGATGATAGAGTGGCGGCCGCGACTTAAACGCGACTCGGGGACCGCAGGTCGACGTCGGTTGCCGGCCCTGTGGTCTGTGTTCTATTCCTCGGAACCGCGCGGGACCTCTTTCCCGTGCACACGACAGTCGAAGCCAATACTTGCATTTTTTTTTATTCTCTTACATAGAAGAGTTTTACTATACTTCTAAATATAAGTGTAGTGGAAAGTTGCATACGCAAATTTCGCTTGCGTCACAAGTATGGAGCAAGCGTAGTGTTTAGAACCTAATAACCCACATTGTTTTTTCGCTTAGAAAGTGCCGCTTCAGGTAAGCTAACGTTCGCGCTGCAGAACCCAGGGAACCTGGGTTCGATCCTCACACCTGCCAGCTTCAGTCTGGGTGTGCACCGTGCCGGCGTGCCGTCATGGATCATTTCTGCGTTGAACTCCCCAAGGTATTAGTCGTACTGCGCTGGGTGAATTTCTGATCTACGGCGGAGAGAGCAGATTCCCTTTGGGGTTGACTGACATCAAGCTGTCTAAACATACACACAACACGGTCGTCAATGGCAGCGGAGCACTCGATCGGGGTATACGCGTCTCACGCGTTCGCACGACAAGGGTTGTCGGCAATTATAGGGGACACGAGACATGAATTGTATTAAAGGGATTCAGGTGTGCAGCTAAAATGTTATGTGATAGGCTTTAAAAAAATCTGTAAGTTGCTATATGTCAAATTACCCAAATTCGCCGCGTAACTGATAAAATAGAAATCTTTTTTTTTATTTTAGCAACTTGTTCGGCTATATGATGACGGGCTACAAATCTCCATGTAAAATATGCTACAAATAGTTAAAAAATGTAATTACACAATTCTTCTTGATTAAGCCATTTATTGTTTTCGCCGCGGTCAGTATAACGATTTTCTGCAGAAATATTTTTACTTCTTGTTTGTGCGTGTATGTTTTTTTTTTCTTTTTATGAAGAAAAAAAAAGAACACCTTGTATAGTTTGCCCTTATATAACACGATCATATGGCCGCTTATTATGGCTGCGAATTAAAGGGATCAACGCAGCTTGTTTTTCCCTCATCTTTCCAGCGACTGCAGTTGCGTCGTAGTAGTAGTTAGTGGTGAAGGTAGCGGAAAGCCGGAACATGTTGGCCACTCCTTTAGTGGGGGCGAGTTAGTTCCGGGGAAGGGAGGGGGATGAAAGGGGAGATGAGAAAAAGTTAAAGCAAGAAGAGAGGTCAAGAAAAGGAACAGATTGAAAAGAGAAGAGAGGAAAAATGGGATGAAAAGGGATCAGAAAGGAAGATGAAGAAAGAATAAAAAAAAAAAGAACAATTGGTCAGCAGTTTTTGTGGCTCGGTTGTTGAAGTGTTGCCATCGCCCAGTGTGTGTCAGACACCGGGGTTAGAGGCGGTCGAATAAACTGGTGTCCTCCAAGAACTTGAGAAGTGCGGCGAATATTCTCGAGACATCGCGTGCAGAACCTGGGGGAAAAAGAATGTCCTGTGTTGTAGCACTTGCTACGCCTGCTTGCCGCAGGCCGTCGAGAAGCGATTTTCTTTTGTCCGCTAGAGTAGGGCAGGTCCAGAGGAGATGGTCCTGGTCCTCGGGAACATCACAGGATGGACAGTTTGGGTTTATTGTTGGGTCCATACGGTGAAGGGCTTTCGCAGTAAAGGCACAACCAGTGCGAAGTCTGTGCAGTAGAGAAGCGGAGGCTCGGGACAGCTTTGGAGGCACGCGTACGGGTGGCTTCCCGGTAGAGGCGCACGTGTCCGGATGTAGTTTCTCTATTTCTTTGTGAATAATAAGTCTGGCCTCATACATTTTTGGTATAACAAGTGTTGGTACATGAATGTGGTGAGCTGCATTAGCGAGACGATCGGCGGTCTCATTGCCCGAGATACCGACGTGTGATGGCAGCCATTGGTATGCTATATGCCATCCTTTAGACTCCAGGTTTCTTGTCATGTGTCCAATGTATCTGGCATATTGTGGGGCGTCTTCAAGGCTTCCAAGAAGTTGTAAAGCTATTCGGGAATCTGTGAGGAACACTGCCTTTCCACTGTGAGGGATACTGTCGAGGATGTCAAGGCCTAGCCAAAGCGCGGCAAGTTCGGCAGTGGTAGATGTAGTGTGAAAGCTCAGTTTCCTTGATTTGGCCATTTTTAGTTCCGGTATAAAAACTGCTGCAGTGGATGATTTGCGGCTATGAAGTACCGAGCCGTCGGTATATACACGCATCCATCCTAGAAAATCCACGTCAATTCGGTATTCTGTGAGGGTCCGAGCGACAACTTGGGCTGTGACGCGTTTGCTTCTGAGTTCCGGAATAGATTCACTGATGTTCAGCGGCGAGGCGTAAGGTGGTGGTGCCGGGTAGATTCTATCTAAGGTGCCCACAATTCCTTCAAAGTCTCTAGCGAGAGATCCAAGGCGAGATTGAGGACAACTTCGAATATGGTTCAAGAGGGACTCTGTTGACCGGCAGGATGTTTGCCTTGCGATGTGGCGAAGTGTCAGCTCTCTGCCGTGGTTCTGGACAAGGTTGACCCTCGCTTCAACCAGCGTTGGAATGTTCGGGGAGTATCTCGGTAAACCCAGACAGAAGCGAAGTGCATTCCTTTGCAGGGTCTCAATGGCTGCAGACTGTACATTGCTCAAGTGAATCAGCGGCAAGGCGTATAATAATCTCGAAAGAATGAGGCCTCTGTATAACTGTAGCATCATGACCTGAGACGTTCCCCACCTGCTGCCCATCATCATTCGAACGGCGTTGAGGTGGCGGCGACATCTGATCAGTGTTGCCTTGACTGCAGGCTTCCAGGAGATGCGGTCATCCAGAGGAAACCCCAGGTAGGAGTACGTTCGGACACGTGCTACATCTGTTCCGTTAATTGTGTAGATTTTGTTGATCGATGCTCTAGCCGTTGGATGGTATTGAAGGGCAGCTGTTTTGGAGGCGGAAAGCGTAAGGCCTAGTCTAGAAATCTCGTCTACAACTATAGTCAATCCGTCCTAGAGGGTTTGTTGCATCCTGCTATATATCTTAGTCGGGGCGGTAGTCCAGAGGGCCACGTCATCAGCGTATATTGCGATGTTAATGACAGGTCCCGATGACTTCATACGCCGTAGAGCCTCAGGCAGTGCCGCCATAGCAGCGTTAAATAAGAGAGGGCTTATAACACTGCCCTGGGGAACGCCTTGGGTTACCGTACGTTGGGAACTTCGAATTCCACCTAGGCGTACGTGCATAGACCTTCCTGTAAGAAAGGCGCGTACGAATGCCAGAGCTCGGCCTGCAACCCCGAGTCTTGTAAGCTGAGCAATAATGGTTTCGTGTGGAATTGCATCGAATGCTTTCTTAATATCGAGAAATATTGCTGTTGTTGCTTGCCTTGTTGCCTTCGATTGTTCCATGTCTGATACGAGGCTGCCGATCGCGTCTGTCGTACAACGTTGTTTGCGGAAGCCAGACAGCTGATTAGGCAGGGCGCCCGATGTCTCGAGCTGCCAGTCAAGGCGCCGTAGGACCATTCGCTCCATCACCTTCCCTAGACAACATGTAAGAGATATCGGTCTGTAGGAGCTGGTGACACCTATCGGTTTTCCTGGTTTATGAATGGGAACAACCTCAGATCTGAGCCAGGCAGGAGGAATATCAGACAAGCGCCAAATATGATTTAAGTATTCCAGAAGGTCAGGAAGCGTCGTATCATCAAGGTTACGAAGCGCTTGAAAAGTTATCCCATCTGGGCCTGGTGCGGTGCGTTTCCGAGAAGAACGCTGAAGAGCATGCTGTAGTTCATTCAGCGTGAAATCGGAGTTGCTGGCAACCTGCGCTGGCGTGCTGGTAGCAGTGGTAGCAGTGGCTGCGACAAATCCCGGTGGCGGAGCGGGAGCAGAGGTGAATTCATCAGCAAGGAGTTCCGCGGCTTGAGGCAACGTGATGTTCTGCGCGATAACAAGGCCAAGGAACGGTGAGCGGGGAACAGCATGACCCGCCAGGATGCGGGCCATTCGCCATGCTTGCCTTCCGCCACCGGGAGAGTGAAGGGTCTCACATCGCTGTCGCCATTGTTTTCGTTGTAAGCGCTTGGTATGCCTACGAAATGCCGCATCAATCCTTCGATAGCGTTGTATATCCTCTTGTCTTGACGTTTTCAAGGCACGTCGTTGTGCTTTGCGGCGCGAGGCACGTAGCCTTAAGTATTTTAGGTCCGGGTTGGGTCTATATATAGGAACCGTAACTCTCCGTGTCGCTTTGCAGAGCGCCTGAGAGATGGCGGTCGTGTGATCAGTGGTGCCAGTAGATATTATATCTTCGAAGTACACTCGGAAGGCATCCCAGTTAGTTACAGAACAAGTCTTGTGGGTGACAGGTTTTTTCTCTGGGGAAGTAATTATAATAAGGAGATGGTCACTGCCCCAGCTGTCGGGTTCGGCGAGCCAGAGCGCACGTACTGCAGCGGTGGCGAAACTCAGGTCGAGCACACTGCTCTCTACGCCAGGTCTCACAAAGGTTGCAGTGCCGTCATTCAGACACCGGAGGCCAATAGCTGTAGTGGTATCCTCTAGAGACCGGCCACGAGCGGACGTTTGCTTGTCCCCCCAGGCCTCGTTGTGGGCGTTAAAGTCTCCAAGGATCGGCGTGGCCGGCTTACACCGAGAAAGGATCGTGCGTAAGATGGAAGGATTCCAAGGAGAACTGGGCCGAATATATACCGATACGATTGTCATGGCGTCCGAGTTGTCTTTTTGTATCGTGACAGCCACGTATTCTGCGCTTTGGTCGCAGAGATCTGAAAGATCCACTTGGAACTGAGGTAAGTCTCTGTGTACAAATAGAGATGCCTTAGGTGCGTCTGTTGTTGTTGATGTTGTTCGGGGAGTACTAGTGTAGATAACGTAGGGAGATAGTCGGATCCCTCCTGACTTCAAGTTGGTTTCCTGAAGGCGAGTACCTCGACTTCGTGTCTCCGTAAATGTTGCAGTAAGTCATTTATCTTGTTTCGAAGCCCATTGACATTCCACTGTATTATTGTGGGAAATAAGCTGCTTTTATTGCAGCGAGAAATTGTATTCTTTGTATGTTTCGTTTTTTCACTTTGCGATGTGTTGTTCCCGATGAAGCAGTCTAGTTGCACCAGGAAGTGGCAAGTGGAACAACAATGTCGATAATTGTGATCATTGCTTGAGCGATGGGTGACTGGAGAGAAGTGAGGAAGGAGCGCAACAACGTGACAATTGTGCACAACGCATTACCAAGACTTTGAGACTTGGGTGTTGCAACTGATCTTGGCTTCTTTTGAGCTGGGTGTTCTCTTGCCCATTTTCTTGGTACTTCTTGGTTCTTAGAAGTATTCTGGGTTGAAACAGCTTCTGCATTCTTGGGTGAAGACTCTGGCTGCTCTGCAGACGGGACCATTGGCTTCGGCATGATTTCTGATGACAGCGTATCCAACGGAGGAAAATCGGTTTCATTCATATCTGGGATGATAGCTTTCTTGTCTCCTTTCAAGCGTTGCTTTTGCTTGTGGGGAGTGCGGTGCTTCTCCAGTCTTCGAACCTTTTGTTCATTCGTGATGACAGTTTTGGCAGACGTATAGTCGACATTGTTCGAGCTTCTGTAGTTAGTTATCTGCTTTTCAGCTTTGTAGGCTGGGCAGTTCCGGGACGTGGCATCGTGGCCTCTCTTGCAGTTTATGCACCTTGGTGGCTTCGCTTCGCACTCGCTGACGACATGTTCTCCACCACATCGGCTGCAGCGTTGCGTTTTGGAGCATGTGCTCGCCAGATGTCCGAAGCGGTTGCACTTAGGACACTGCCGCGGCTTTTCGAGGTAGGAAAGGACACTGTATCGTGTGTGCCCCACAAAGACGTATTCTGGTGAGGTTCTGGTGGAGAAGACAAGCTTTACCGCCTCTGTCTTGCCGAGTCTCCTCACTTGAATGACTGGTGCTTTTTCCCTTATTGATGCCCAGAGGTCCGCGTCTGTGATTTCTGTTGATACGCCGCGAATAACGCCAACATGGGAAGATGGGGGTGCTGGCTCATACGTCTGAACTTGGATTGTGCCAAGCTTCTTCAGCTCAAGAAGGGACTTCGTTGATTCTATATTTCTTGCATCTATGGCCAATAGGTTAAGGCGATAATTTGGTCGAATTTGGATTACTCCGTCTGGTGCCAGGTTTTCTAGCATCTGTTTCAGAGCCAGAGGATTCAGGTTAGTGATGATCGTGGTCGGATTAGTAGGTTTGACAATGACCACAAGGTTGTGAGTCGGCTGAGTGATGATCGTCGCCTCACTCGAATTGGATCCGTGGCGTCGTTTCTTTGCTACTTTGGTGATCCATCCACCTTCGTCATCAGACTCCTCCATGACGTTATCAGGGGAGCACTCAGAGATGTTGGATGATTCGGCTGATTGGTCTGCGCTGCATGCTTGTGGCGGTGCGTTTGGATGGCTCATTTTCCTTAATCCCCGTTGCTCGGAGACGGGTCACTGCTTCAAGAGCTTAGGACAGCTGCCCCTCGTTGAAGAGCGAGGAGTTGCGGAAGAATCGGTGACAGATATATATATAAAATTGTCATTTACCTCTAGAGCAATGTAGACAATGGTCCTACCTGACTCGTCGTCGTCGTCGTTTTTCGCAGTTGCGTCGAGAGAGAAACTAACCCGTGTTTTGTAAGTAATGAACCCCAGGGATTATAGTTATAAGCGGTTTTTAGTGAAAGTAAGAAAATCATCACACCGTCCCTTTAGAAGTACCTGACGCTGCAAATTACAAAAAATAAATATTTTTCGGGATTGCATGGTGCCTTAACGTCCAGTATTTTGAAGAGAAAAAAAAAATGTCTGCATTCGTAACTTCATTTAAAAAGTAATATTAATCGGAGCAACTTTGAACCTTATTTATATCGTTTTAAAATTCCTTTCTACGACTATTATACGTAATGTAAAATCTCCACAAGATTACCATAATCTCGAACGAGTGACACACTTGTAAAAAAACTTTAACGTGCGTTTTAGAAAATGTGTTCGTTTTTTTTTAATCAATAATTTGCGGATTTAGGGTTCTCACTAGGGCCCTCCACCCTAGGCGCAGTATGAGAAATGCATAGTGTTGTTATAATGTGCGCTAGAGGTTGCGGTCGGTTTGCCTTGCTGCCTAACCGACCTGGAGGAATAACACGGAGCCAACGGTTTCAACAACAAGAAACTACATTTAATTGGACAAGGAGTCGCTGCCTGAGTCCAGGCAACGACTCCCTGTGCGCCGCCTCTGATCCGCCTTATCAAGGCGGCACATCCGATGTGCGCTTGGCTGGCGTGACGTCGCCAGCACGCGGGAAAAGTTCGGCACCTTTGCCTCGCAGTCGGGCAGCTGGGCTGGGGTGCCGCCAGAGTGCCCATAGGGTTTATCTAGCGCAAGTGTGCTGTGGCAAATTCAAGCAGACATGAACCAGTCGAAAATTGACTTCCGTTAATGCGTTTCTATGGGAAAAAGCGAGTGCAACTTTTTTCTGCGCTTGATGATAACAAAACAATATCACAAACAATTTGTATGTACTAGGTAGACTGGAACATTTCTCAATCACGCAGACGATTGGTCAGTCACTTACGTTTTTATTTGAAATTCATGGCATTAAAAACGGTGCTAAAACGGCTTCGTACATCTACTTATGTGCACTGTCGGACACTGTTACCGCGAACACGGCGTCGGCGCTTTTCAGCATGGAGGATGTATACGTGCCAAAGGAACGAGGGACAGCTGGAAAACCAAGAGGGACGGAAAAAACTAAGAAGTAACACTGAATCGTAACTCCTTGTGCATGCCGACGATCGAAATAAATTGAAGGCCACGTAATATAGTCGATTTGCAATAAATAAATACTGATTCAATTTTTCTGCTCGTGAAGATGTGCAAAGATGCTTTGTTGAAAACATCACCCTCACCTCGGAACCTTTCAAAATATGGAAATGCTAGAGAACAGGTGCCCGATGAAAGCTGCCCCGAATAGAAAATAATAATAAGATAACCTTGCATAGCCCACATACTTTATTCTTTAGGTTTTTCATGTTTTTAACCACTCGTAAAGGTGCACGACGGGCTCATTTTTATATAGTGACAGGACGGGCATATCAGCAATATACAGGTTTTTTTTTTACCCTAACAGATTTGTTTTAAAAAAAACCTGAAAGTTAACGCTGATGCGGTTTATGCAGGTGAGCTATGCTGCCAGGGGGAGATAGTATAGATGGCAAATCGTAACAATCAGTCGTCTAATTAATTAAAAATCGTTAATTAGATTTTTATTTAATGAAAAAAGACATGGTTCTAGATACAAACTTGATCAGCGTCATCGAAAGCACCTGAATCCGTATTTTTCAGAAAAACTTTGAGCGCGTGAGAAGCGTAGTAGTGTACTAAAGTCACCACCCGTGGAGCAGGTGCAAGGCTGGGGCTAGATAAGAGACGGAAACTTTCGCGGGGGCCTTACCGCAACCGTTAGCCTTGTACCTGCTCCACGAGTGGTAACTTTCGTACACTACTACGCTTCTCATGCCTTCAAAGCCTTTCTGAAAATTACTGAATTGGTGGTTTTCGATGACGCTCAGAAAGTTTCTAATTAGAACCTTATGTCTATTTTCATTATTAAAAAGTTAATTAACAAATTTTAAATAATTAGCCTACTGACCGTTACGATTAGCCCACTATAATATGTCCCCCTGGCCGTATAACTTACCTGCACAAATCGCATCTTTCACAAATCTGTTAAGTTAAAAAGAAACGGTCTAAGCATTGCCGGAATGCTAGTGAAACTTTCACACTCTACATTTCTTTCGATTGTTATTTTGCTTAGACTCGTCGCTTCTTTTTACATACCTGGTATGGAACAAAGGTTTGGGCCTGAAATATAGCAAAGTTTAACATCGTTCACTGGCGAAGAAAAACTCTGCCCCCCCCCCCCCCCCCAACTAAAGCAATTCCACTTTTACAATGTTAATAAAGGTAGATACTATTCAGAACGACCCAACTAGCAAAACTTAGTTGTGTTATTTTCCGGCGAAGAGACAGAATGTACACGCATTTTCCCACAGAAATGCACGGGAGCACCGCAAAAGTAGACTGTTTGCTGTCTACTTCAATATGCCTCCCGGAAATCGCATAGACATTAGCGCCAGTTTAACCTCTAGCGTACGTTATAATAACCCCATGGAGGATGACTTGAATTGATTAGAGTTAGTGCTAGGTCCCGTCGGCATCCGACACACAACAGTTGCTGCGTTAACAAGTTACATTTCTCCATAGCCCATAGACCAAGACTATACAGAGCGTAGATCATGGACCGTAGACCAGAGACAACAAACACTTAACCTGTCAATGAAAGGTTAAGAGTTTAGGGGAAGCTCGTACCATCACTTTCCCCGTTTGCAGAGCGAACGCTGGAAAAGAAGTCGCCTCTTCTCCTACGTTCTCTCTGCGAAAGTGGAAAGAGGTGGGAGGAGAGTCAACTTTCCTTCGGGAGACCTCGTGGTATGATGATGGGCGCGTCCTGGTCCGGATGGTGACAACCGATGACGATGCTCGCCCGATGACAGCCCCGGGAAGTTGATAATAAAAAAAAAAAAAAACTAAAAGTTGTTCGATCCCGCTGAACTCATTGCGACGTTGGTTGGCTTTACAGTGGCCAGTGTGGCCACGTTTACTATGAAACAAAACAACTCAACAGTGAGTTAAAATCACAAAATTAAACCCCGTATTTTTGTTCCCAGTCTCCCAAAATCGAATCGAAGCCAATCCTCCAGAATCCTCTCGGGGATCCTTTTGTAGACTCGTAGGGCCTCCTTTCCCCTCAGGGACCGACCAATCCCTTCAAATTTTACCCCTCCCACGTGGTACACTGTTCTCCAATGGTCGGCGAGCTGTCAGCCTGGCGCTCCAACCGCCAAATCCAAATTCTTTCTAGAGTTAACCCCTGCATTTTACGCAGACTGGCTTTCGCCAACAGCTAAATTATTACATCAAGTAAAAAGCGACAATTTTACAATAAGCGGCAAAAACCTCTATATACAGGCACATTCGGCTAAAAGCTACAAGCATCTCCAAGCGCGGGCTCTCCCGGTCCCGGTCCGAGCAGACTCCCGAAACCCGAGACGCTTCTTAACGACCGCGGGGGAACCGCTCCCGCATTGCGGCCGCTCTGGCCCCGCCGATACAAACATAGAAAGCTAAAAAAAAAACAATGCCGACGCAACTTTTGAAAGATAAACTTTCCTAACAAAAATCACCTTAACTAATAAGCAGAATTTCTACAAACTTAACAAGGAGCCTCCCCTTAACTTTAACATGTCACTAACTATAAGATTTCAGACGGGTCAAAAGTTTAACATGCGGTAAATTAGGAGAGTCTAAAACACTGCTTCGATCGAAACAGCTTTAAAGTGCGTCTCTACTTTGTTCGCCTATACATGCTGAGAGCGTCCACTATAACATATCAATTTTCCAATCCGCTTGCACAACAGATTTTAAAAAAGTTATTTTTGTCGACGCTTCCGTTTTATTTTCGGTAACTCGCGTAACAAACACGTAGTGTTCACGTCTGGAGATGAAACTGCTGTCTTTATTTTCCTTTTGCCCGGAGCCCATACATTTCACTGTCATCCTAAAATGGGATGGCGGATCAGTTGCCAAGTGTGCTAGCGCACACCGGCTCGGAGCACGTGGAGCGAGAGCTCGCGCTGCAGAACCCAGCATCCTGGGTTCAATCCCCACCCCTGCCCGTTTCGATTTAAATGAGCATAGTACCGGCGTGCGGTCGTGTATCACTCCTGCGTGATGTACGTTAAAGACCCCAGGCTAGCGGTTGCACTGTACTGGCTAAATTGCTCATCAGCAGCTGGGAGACTCGTCGCCCGTTGAGGCAGACCAAGTTCTAAGCTGTATAAACACACACACAACCCTTTTTTTTTAAGCGCGAATGGGGGATTATGACGTCAATTTCGTTGCGTAGGCTCGCGCATACCGGCGGCTATACTGGCTCGTGGAAAGACCGCGCGCCAATTATTATGGACACTAAAATGCTTGGTTCAGAATCCCTTTAATGCGTTTTATAGGACCACTTGCACCGTTGAAATCGACAAGGTGTCCCCGCGCATGTGCATGTTTCCGTTTCTGACTCTAAACAAAAATTTCCTAACACTGGCTCTTTTGTGTGTGTTTTACGTACCTAATCCTCTAAATAAAAAAATAAAAAACTAATATAAAATTCGAAAGTGCTTTCAGTAACTCACTAAAAAAACGCGGAAAAATATACATGATTCCTAACACTTTTTATAGTGCTATTCACGAGCGAATTCGGGGTGCCATTAGCGATCTCTGGCGTTTGTATTGAAGTCAGCGGCACATTTAAAACAAGCGGAAAACATTACGAGCGGTCTGGTGATGTGCTCGCTTTCAAAATCAGCAGATTTTGAAAGCGACCTTAGGTTTCACCAATTGTATGTTTGTTCCTATCACCATATTAATCAGTGTTATCGATTAGTACGTCTAATAAACAATGTGTGCGTGTATGAATACTCAATTTCTTGGCCTGTTAACCCACTCCAATGTATGCAAGCATGAGTTAAATTACATAGAGGATGTCTCTTTTTTCTTGTTTTCACCACGCACACAGAAGTAAAGAATGCTTTGCCGAGCGCTCCGTCTTTCCCCAGGTGTAGCATTTTAGCGGTCCGGACCAGAGGTCGACGTTTCAGAGCTTGCTCTTATTTTATGCATAAGTTATTTTCAAAAACTTCCAGTGGAGAAATCTCAGCCAACAAACCCCAAAAATACAATTAAAGTTTTTTTTTTTTTTTTTTAGTTTTACATTTAGAGTACGAAATGGGGAACTGATGATTCGGGGATGATATATATGATGTTGGGCCCGCGATGCTGTGCATGTTGACAGAGATTGAGGTTTCCAGGAGGTGGTGGAGGCTTAGGCGATGTCGAATACAAACTATTTATTTCCACGCTAAAACTATGTTCCCGTTTTATGTACAAAGCAGGCGAAGTAAGTTGGCAATTTCTGGATCAATGTGAAAATCATCCAGGTCAGGTCAAAACCGCCCCTCTTCCTCATCTCGGGCTTTTGAAGGATCTCTTCTCCTTGCCCTCTGAGAATGACCGACGAATTATTTTAAAAACAGCCGAAGCCACGTGATGTTTGCCGTTCAATGGTCGCCATGGAGAACGGCACAAACATTCGTTAAGCTCCCATGCGGGCAAGACATGACAGCTCCATAGATCCAAAGGTAGTCTCGGTCGCCACAAGCCCGGCGCGGCACCGAAGCTTTTAGGTTACAACCCGCAGGCAGCAAGGGTCCCCTAACAAAGCACTAAAAAACGCGCAGAAAACGTATTGGGGGACGGGATACTTCTCCACGCTACGCACGCTCGGCGGACCCTCGCAAAATAGGCAAAACAAAACGGTGAACTGAAGCAATGCGCCGAGAAAATGAGGGAGATGAAGAGACGAGAGCACGTGGCAACGTCAGAACACTGAGCTCTGATTGGAACGATTAGTGGGTAGAGCTAAAGCTAGCCGCCTTCGTCTCCAGTGCACTCGTCGAACACGTTCGAATGCGAAAGCAAAACGGCGGACGCCGGCGTTCCCCGTTGCAACGCGTTCGACGAGTGCAGTGGAGACCCGCTCTCGTCTGCTCATCTCCCCCAGTTTCCCAGCGCATACGATAATAATGCAGGACCGCAGTTTGCACGTTCTAGCTCATATCGATAGCCGCTGTACCGCTGCTGAAAACAAAATCTGTCTTGGGCGTGTCATCAACGAATTTAATTTCGTTTTCTCCCTAACATCGCAAACCCCCCCCCCCCCCCCCCTGTCTATTCAAGAGCTTTTGTTACAGTGCGTCAGTGCTAAGGCTGGTTGTTCAAACGCTTGCCTTTGCTTACGACTGAGTTCTTGTGGTCCTTGGATATCATAAAGCAACAGCACATACTGACAAGCTGGTGCCGGCTACGAGGTGACCCTGAAACTTTATTTGAATGGAGTGAAAGTTTTTAATATTTGCGATATGAAATGTACGTACTATTCATGAGAAATGTTCGTTTATAACATCGGTAAAAGTGTTTCGAGCCGATAGTAAAAACAATGATGCGCGAACCAAAAAAGAATACTACCATCGCTAGTGTTTGACAGCTGTCCGATAGAGGGTGACAGTGCGTTCTCTCTTCATGAACTTTTACAAGACGTGGTAAGGCGCTCGGTCGTAAACAGTCGCGAGTGTCTGAACCAGCAATTTACTTTTAGACTCCTCCTTCTTGGTTATTTTTTGTTTTTGTATTATTTGTTTACGATCGGAATACTCGTTGTCTAACTGCCTGCTTTCTCTTCGTATGACTTTGAAATAACAGTATATGTCGAAGAATAAAATGATATTTAATTTGTATTTATTTTTTGCGCTTTAATCAACAGCCGAGCGTGCACGGGCGGACCTCTCGCAGTACGTGCGATATATATATATATAGACCCGTAATCTTTTGGAGGAGCTTAATACCGTGACCTCCACTGAACTACTCCATCGGGACCGAAACGAAAGCGGTAAAAGACGCGAAGGAAGTTGGGCTACCTATTGTCCTTTCATATTTTTTTTTTTAATAAAAAGATCGTTAAGAGAGTATAAAAGAAAAAAAAAGAAGATTGCACCTTCGGGTCAATGCCGTCCTCGGAGTCATAAGAATGGGCTTCGATCTCATCGTTAGCATAAGCTCGGGGTAAGTTCGACTCAACTGAAGCCTTACATTACTGCGCGAACTCGATCTTGTCTTTCTTTTTTCTTACCTTTGCGATAAAAGAAAAAAAGTACATATAATACAGACATGTAAATTAAAAAAAAAATTACGTATACATTGATCTAAAAATGAACGCGAAGAATGAAAGGAAAGGATCAGTAAGAAATGAGAACGGAGCAGTCCCCAATTATCCCCCGCAGAAAAGCGCGCGCATCGGCCAATACGCGAAGAAGCTTATTTCGGGAAGTGAAGCTTATCTTCCGAAAAGACTTAAGAAAAAAATAATGAAAAAAGAAAGCGCTTTCTCAATACAGAGGGGGGTTATTAGGCGCAAGGTAGACCGGCAAAATTGCAAAGCCCATCGACGGCGCTCTCATTGTGCGCCGCTTCGTCACCTCTACGCGCCTATTCAAAGAAAAGGAAAAAAAGAAGGTAAAGTGAAGAAAAAAAGAAGGACGCCATCTTTTTTAGGCGCCGTTTCTCGTTTACGGGAGTAACTCGTCTCGAGCCACGTATACGCCAGGTTATTTATTTTTGTATTTGTATGTATTTATGGATCCTGCTCGGTTCTCATTCCGACAAAGTTCGTCGCAAGTAATAATCATAAAACGTGTGCCCCCCCCCCCCCAAAAATTGTGTTTCTATTTTGTTTTAATGGTGCACGGTTTATGAATGCGAATACGGAAACCGGACTGGGGGGGGGGGGGGGGGGGGGGGGGGGGGTACTGAGGGTTACGGCGTTGCCGGAGCCAATTCCAGAATTCGTTCTGAATTAGTATCGGCCTGCCTGAAACAAAATTTCTCTCAAGCCTCCTTTTTTCTTAGACAGTCTCGATGAAATCACTGGCTCGGCCAATACGCGAATCAACCAGCCAGTGCACGGAGACTACTATCACCTTCCGCATGCCTCTGTATTGTTTGCGCTAATTGTTTTGGTGAGGTCCTGACAAAGAACGTATCGGCCCATTCCGACTCGAAAGGAGGAAGCTGAGGACAGAGGCAGCTCGAGAGCTCAGACAGCCAAGTTTGCGACTGCGTGCAGAGAATGGTAGGAGTTGCACCTCCGCGCCGCTAGGGACGCTGGCAGGTATATGCATGGTATATGAAGAGACCAGGCCGACTACGTCACCGACCTTTCAGACATGGCTGCCTTCCTGCATGGGAAGATTCGATCGGTCCCGCGATTAAACTGAAAGTTATCTACGAAACTAACGCGTCGTTTGCAAAACACATTGAGCACGAATTTAGTAACATCTGATTGGTTTAAGCGATATATTTATCGCACATTTTGTTCACCGCGAGCTTTGAGCGTCCTGCGACCAAAAACGAAGCAAAACATAACGTTTTCTCCCGCATTAAGGAAATGCTGAGGTCATCAATGCGCTGATCAAAGAACAGAGGTTACCGTCATTAAGAATATGTACCGATACCCTCAAACATAACCACCCCCCCCCCCCCAAAAAAAAAAAAAATGATAAAACATATTAGAAAAGTAAAACGGGTTGCAAAGCCCCCCAGCATACGTAAACTCTTAACTCAAGAGCTGGTCCGCCAGCTTTGCAGAAACTAATAACCGTACCAACCACTCCCTAACTTGCGACACACATAATTAGAGAAAAAACAGTACATGCAACTCTGATTATAAATATGCGAAGCAAAGCAAAAGAAAAAAACAAAAGTAGGGAAAAGATGGGCTGGTTTTTGATGGTCCCAGGGGACACACGTGTTCGCTCGTCGGGTTCAGGGAGCATTAGTGGTCGAACGCACAAACTCTCGAGCAAAGACTGCCCCAGGGAGCCGAATGAAGTGATACGCAGCCCCGACGCGATCGTCCAAGAACTCGTCGGCGCTGGGGTGCGGTGATTACGGCCGCCGAGGGCAGGCGTAACGCAGTCGGCAAAAACCTCGCCCGACAGAAATTACTCAGAAATTACGGCACCGTAGCGCCCCCGCACGGTAAACAAGACGACCACTAAGCCGTCCAACTAAGCGGAAGAGCAACAACAGTTAGCCCTGGCCAAACGTATTAAAACCGGGCGTCATAATTATGGCCGCGCGAACGGGAGTCAACACTCCTTGCCCGCCTTCTTTCGAGTTGTTGCGGAGTTTATTTTTCTTCTCCGCCGCCTTTGATCTTCGCTCCGAGCTCCTTGGCCTCGAAAACTGCACCGTAATCAGCGGCGGCACTCCTAATGAAGAAACTTGCGTAATCCTCCCCAAGAGTTATTTGATTATCCTTGTTTGTTTGATTAACGCGACTTTCTCTTTGCAACGCAAGAAAATCTAGTTCGGTGCGTGAACTGCTCTGCTTGCTAACCACCCTGGCGTGGTTCTGGAATTAGGGAATGCAAATTGGAACGAACTTTGAGGGGCCTGAGTGTCTCGCTTGACCCCTCGGACTTTGCTGTAATCACGCACGGTCAAAAAGTCGTGGCCCCTTTCTTGTGATTGCTGCTCGACGTACGTCGAGCAGCAATCACAATCTGCAATCAGCAATCTTCAGCAATCTTCAATTTATCCCTAAACCGGTTTCGTATTATGTAGTTATTCTATCCCTAGGCAGCCATATCTTCGTTGAAGAAGTTTTCATTTAAATGGTAAACCAGAAGGTATGCTCGTCATTATTCATACATTTAATTTTTTTATATATATTTGTGATCGGAAATTTATATATAAACTACTCTGGCGTGTTAAAGCAGCCGCCTATTAATAAAAAAAATGTTTATTTGCGAGAATCATGAGCATCGAGCGATCACGATTTGAAAGAATTTGTTGCCATCACTAGCTTTTGTGGTTTCGTCCTATTGTCAGAGTTTCAGCTCACAAGTTCCTTAATTTTGTCTTCTCTTCTTTTTTCTTCAGTAGGTACTGAAAATATGGCGAAGCCTGACGGGCATGGGATACAACACAGGTTAGTTATAAAACAATAAGAATACTAGCCTGCACAAGTGAATATTGTTTAGATGCATGAGGACTCTGTCTCTCGTTATAGAAAGTCTCATAAGCTTTATTGGATTTATATACTTAGACTCACACAAGGACAAGCCAAAAAGCCAGATGCCCAGAAGAAGCCGTTCTACCTCTAAGCCACGCAACCAGGAGACCGGTCGCAGCGCCGGCTTCGTTCGCCGAGTGCAACGAGTACAACTAGTAATGGTATGCCAAACAATGTAATAGCATGTATTGAAACAGGGGTTCTCTAAATTAACTGCGTCCGATTGAGTGACGGGTCGTAGCCCCCGAACCACCGTCGACCGGAAAGTAAAAAAGACCAGCCGCGTGTCGTCGGGACAGGGCGACAATACGCATCCTTCGCTCATCGAGTTCGAACCGAACAAACTCTCTCCGCGCTCGTGGACGACAACCAGCGACAGCACGTCTCAGTGGATACCGGTCTGCCAAGGGAAGAGGAAGAGCCCATTCCTCCCCAGAGAGATCATTGCTATAGTCCGTTGCAACTCAAGAAGATAGGGCGAGAGAAAGGAAGGCCGGGAAGAAGGAAGTAGACGGAACGCTGGAGACGAGAGAGGGAACCTTGATCCTCTCTCCAGCGTTTCGTCTGCTTCCTCCTCCCCGACCTTCGCTCGCTCTACCTGTTTGAGTTGCAACGGACTTAAGGAGGAGAGGAGAGTGGTAAGGACAGGCTGCCCGCCCCGCCTTCACACGGGACAGAGCAGGACACGGCCCATCGGGCATTATCGTGATCATCTAGAAACAAGGAGATAATTGATCTCCACACAAGATTACGCGTAGGATGTATGTCCTGAGATGTAGTGCCCCCTTTTTTGACAATGCAGAGTAGCGACTTTGGTCAATCTGATTACTATCCTGAGGCATGTGATTACTTTAAAAACATACCAGAGTACAAAGCCCGCTTATACCAGAACCGACAGGAGCCGGCATCGGATTTATTACGTTTTACTGCTTCAGCGCGAACGTTTACTGAGTGAATGTTTACCAGTCTGGTGCAGCTTCATAACTACGGTTTAGGAGACTTTACCAACTACGGCTAACATGTTTGCATTGAAAGATACCAGAAACATACCTTGTTTCCACCCTATTTTGTTGGGAAATAAACGATACGATTTCTTTCTGCCGGCTTATATTGAAGACGAGATGTTTCGGCGGCTCCCTCTTAAGCCTAGTTCACATGCAGCGGTTTTGGCCCTAGAGCGGCGCGATTTCTGCCGTCGCGGCGCTCTGACCAGCACCAGCAATTCTGCGGCACGAGCGCCGCGACGGCAGAAATCGCGCCGCTTTAGGGCCAAAATCGCTGCATGTGAAACCCGCTTTAAGCGTGTTTCACATGCAGCGATTTTGGCCCTAAAGCGGCGCGATTTCTGCCGTCGCGGCGCTCGTGCCGCTAAACCGCTGGCGCTGGCCAGAGCCAACACCACCTAGACAGAAGGCCTCCGCATGGTTTCCTCTTCCTCTATGAAACGTCATCACAGTCGGATCGCGCTCGGTCGGCTATTGGACCCGAGCCCGACCTTCGACGCGCTGATTGGCCACGAGCCGCAGCCGAACACTGACGCAGCACTCGTGCCCAATATCTCGCCTCGATCGATCTGACACTGATGACGCGTGTGGAGGCCTTCTGTCTAGGTGGTGTTGCCAGAGCGCCGCGACGGCAGGAATCGCGCTGCTCTATGGCCAAAACCGCTGCATGTGAACTAGGCTTTAGGGATCCTATATGTGACGTCGCGACCACGATTATCGATTGCCCAAGACAATTTTGATGGTGTGAGTAAAAACATGTGGAAGCTTGTAGTCATCACGTCCTCAAACCAACACCGTCCAACTTGGCAGTCTCACATTTTTTTTTTTGTTTCCATTAATAAAGTAGAATTCATCACGCTCAAGACGAAATACTGAGCGCTTGAACAATCCTGAACCACAGCGACGCTTTTGGGTCGCGCAAGTCACCAAAAGTAACGTGAGACAAACGTTACATGCGAGACTTGAGACATGCGAGACATACAAGCAATGCAGAATCCGCCTCATTATCAGCCTTGCTTACGCCTGGAGCACCACCAACACTGAAATCAATGAGCAAACCATGTCATATAATACCTGAGACTGTGGTGGAATAAATGGGAAACTTTTTAGTAGAAGGAACCGACACAAAAAGTCGTCCCTTTCTGTGTCTGTTGCTTCCACTAAAAAGTTTCCAATTTCTTCCCCCACAGTCTCAGGTGTCATATGACTTGATTAGCTATCACCAGCTCGCCTGCACACTCACTGTCTTTTCAACAATGAGCAAATGTCTGCGAACAAGAAGTGTCAAAAATGAATGTTCGGGTACACACGAGAAAAGTCGAGGCCCTTAAAATAAAAAAAAAAAAAGACAAAGGATCCGCAGCCCGCGCGCCCCGGTAGCCCGAGCCCCGCGTTCTTTACTGCATCCCTTTTGCGAGAAGCATCTGGAACCATGCCGCTGTCCGAAGAACACCTGCTCCGACGGCACAGTCGGTTCCGCGTCAACGTGGACGACAACCTGCTGAAGAACTCCCTGCTGTACATCTGCGGGTCCTGCCTTCTCCTCGTCATCGTCTTCCTCGCCATGCTACCTGGACCGCTGGTCAATTACATGCGTCGCGTAAGCTTCCTCCGTAGCGTCGTCAAGATGGACAGGAGCCTCGGCAAGGTACGCATATACCGCTGACCTCCGTTCCGTCTTCTGGAAAGCGCTTCATTTTCCCTGTCCCGCCACTACGTCGCGAGCTCTCAGTTTCGCCGGTAGTAAAGCTCCTGTATACATATAGCTTGCAATCGACGCCATTGCTGGGTGATGGTGGTTATTTCGACTTACTGGTTTGTTCGAACTACAACTTCTGCGCTGTGAAATTAACAGGCCGAACCGAACCCTCGGGGCTCATAAAATACTGACATGGCCGCGAATGACGTCGCATGCGAGCTATGTATTCACCTCGAGATACGATCGGCAGGGCTCATGTAGTGAAAAGCAGAACTACGCTTTGTTTTACACCGACTTGGAGCAAAGCGAACGCTACGCACGCGAGGCAGAAGCTATGGGAGGCGCGAATGCAGCGCTCGCGCACTGGAATCAGCTGCTAAGAGGTCGTGCTCTGTACCTTTGGCCGTGCTCCGTGCCGTTAGCGTGGATACTTTGTCTCCACCCGTATTTTGGACAGATGGAATATCCACGTGTCTCATAAAGAACCATGAATAAACAAGAGCACGCTTCCCCTTATTTCAGTCTGGGTCGCGAGCACGGTGGTCGCGAGGCCAATTGCAGATATTCACTGTACGCCATCTTTGAGTGCACAGTTCACTGGGCAAGCTCAGAACGAGCTCGCACTTTTATGTTCCAAGACCGGCAATCATTATGGTGTGGAATACACGTCGCAAACGCACCGAGGAAGCCGATCGCCAGTGAATACCTTTTACACACCAGGCATGGACACTGCGCTCGCGCAAAAGCCAGACTCGCGCGAGATAAAAGGTTTGCGCATGCGCAGTGCCGAAGGCATCGCCATCACAGTGGTGTGGCGTCAGAAAGTTGAGTTGGTGTGCGTCAAAAAGTGAGGCGAATCTCCTCTGCATTTGTGGAGAAGCTTCTTTCCCACATTCGCATCCCAGCCAACAACGCCATCTTTTCTCTTTTTTTTTCTTCTTTTTTTTAGCGTTGCCGGGAACCACTTTTTGATGACGAGGACGTTGTGCTGGATTATCAACGTCACCTAAAAGCAAACGCGGGGCATGGATTGGACCCGAGTGCCACGTCAGCGTTCGGCGGAGACTCATCTCCAATCAGTGACGACCCGAGTCTCAGTCGAACGTTTACGCACCACTCGTCTCTTCCCCGTCTTGGCGCGCTCAAAAATGGCGCGATCGGCGGGCAGGAAAGGAAATATTTGAGGGCGACTAATGGTCCGCGTTACTTTCACTATAAAGGGTCCTTAGCCAGCATGTGTAACGCGTTTCGTGGCGACCAGTAATAGCGCTCTGATTGCAAATATTTTCGGAGGTACAGTTTTCAACTTGCAATGTCGTGGCTTGGTAGGTACTGCGGATTCTTGGGCGAGTTGGTACTGAAACTTGGAGAACATAATAGCGCTTCACGACAGGGACGAAGAGTTGAAACAAGACAACACAATGCGCTAGCGCATTGTGTTGTCTCGTTCCTACTTTTCGTCCCAGTCGTCAAGCGCTATTATGTTCTCCAAGTTAGTAGGTACATTTTGGCAACGACGCAGGGTTATCTAGGATATTATTATACTCGGCGCCGACACTCTCTTGTACAAAGTTTTTAGGGTTCGCGCAGTTTCCGCAACAGTCTCTCCTAATTACTTGAGCGAGCACACACGAATGAGGTGCAAACCGAAGCTACTTCGCAACTGAAATTTGCAAGCAAAGTTATCACCATTAGGGTGGTGACATTGAACCCTTTTGTAGAACAGTGCTTCTTTCCCTTTACTCTCAACCACGTACGTACATGAACGGCGTCTCACGCTTTGAGCTTTTAAGGTTGCCCGATTTTTCGCAACCCTAACGACTCGCGTTACCTCTCAGTCTTTTTCCTGCGATCATGTGGTGTTGGTATCGGTTTCTTTCTAAGAGGAGCGGCCTCAATGCTAAGAAGAGGGGCCTCAATGCCCTTAAGAAGAGCAGTGACGCACCTTGTGGTATCTTATTTAACTAATTATCTTATTAATTGATTAATCGATATTTTTCTTTCAGGAAAGATAGCTTCTGAGGCAAAACGTTGCAGCTGATGTTGCTTGACGAGGCCCAGCTCCAAAATAACAGCACATATTCTGCGGCTGCTTATTACACTGCAGTTATACAATCACATGCACAGGAGTAATTTTTGTTCAAAGCAAAGCGCGCACACACACAAAAAAACATGATGTTAGAACAATTGTGTTTTGTATAAATCATTTGAGAAAGGACACGTTTAACTGGTAATAAATGAATATTCAACACGTTGAGGAGCTGCCCATCTTCGTCCAGGTGGCCACCGAGGCCAACTTCACGGGACAAGTGGTCTTGTGCCACCTGAACCTGAGCGCCTTCTACAGGGCCGATCCGTACCGGTACACGGTACTGGACGTGCCGGTCAATGGCTGCAGTTACGTGGTGTACCCGTTGCATGGACTGGACGACTGGTTTGAGGACATGCTCAACTACGACGCCTATCAGAGGGCCTCCCATCCCGGACTCTTCGAGGACATGCAATACCTCAGGGAGCAGCACGGCTTGCCAGTACGCGAATCAGGGACCATATAGCGTTGCGGCCTTTCAGGTGGCCAACACGACGGTTCACAGTGCGTCAGCACAGACTAATCAACGCCTCTTATATTATGTTCTTATCATTACAAATTTACAGCAAAGCTTGTGTGAATTTGTCCATCGCTCTGGAAAGCATGAGTATTGGAAATGGCACCCACCTAAGGCTTTAAATGAAATGATCTATGCCCCATTGAGCTTTCTTGTATAAAGGCAGCACCTGGCGGTGGGGGCGCGCAAACCTAGTCTGGTGCAGTGGTATAGCAACTCCTCCTAGAAGAGAAGGCCGTGGTGCCCTTCTCGTGACGTCGCAAAGGAAGGCCATCGGGGGCGCGCATCGAAGCGAAGGCAAGGCGCGTGGATCGACCGTTGTAACGCACTTTTAGTCACATATACGCGTGTCTTATAGCTAAAATGAAATCTGCACATAGCAACGGGTCTCGAAAACATTTTATTACCCGGGCAAAACATTACACTGCTACATAATCGGTACGAAGGCACGAGGTATGCGTGTAAGACGTCTATAGAAAAATGAAAGCCGTTTACAAATCCCTGTAACGCCGAATTGGAGCGCAGCTCTTGAGGAGGAGTAGGGAAGGGTACTGAGGGGGGTCACGTCACCTGCGGGTAGTCACGTGACCCCGGGGGGTCACGTGACCTCGGGGGGGGGGAGGTCACGCGACCTCGGGGGGATCACGTGACCCCCCCCCCCCCCCCCCCCCGGTTACCCCGACGCCGACGCCGCTCAGGCTGGAAACGGGCCCCTAAAGCTGCGCTCTAAAATGTGATTGTTTTATGTCGAAAACGTTGAGTCACGCGATTATTGATGTAGGAATGCATATTTTATACAGAGATACTTCAACAAAATCGCGAGACACGCAGTGATTGGACACAGCAAAACATATCACAGAAAAAAAATCAGGTAGACGTAGGCAACGCGGACACGTCTAGACAAGTGTCACTTACGATCATGTAAGCGGTGTTATCTCGTGCAGTCACTGAATTCTTGCATTATACCCCGGCCACATGGCAAAATTAATGTAATTTCGATCGCATAACATTATGGGGTCGACAAATCAGTTTACGACGCTCGTACAATCCCTCAAGACCGCGAGCTGGTCAAGTCCCATATCATTTAATGAGATTATATTAACTTTTCTGTGTGGCAGGGGTACTAGACTTACTATTTGCAGTCAACTAATTGATTTCTCCCGTTAGGCTCGAGCTGCCTTAGGACAAAATATAACTTATTTTGTACAATAAAATATATCATCTTAATATAGTTAAGATTCTAGCATAAACGCGGTAAAGGCAATAAAATAACATTAGCATAAATAAACTCTTAAGCACAACCAACGCACTTTCAATAATCACACAAACGTGTTATTCACCTTCCAGTGAAAACTAAAATATTATCACGCATACTTACAATGTCGACGCAACTGCACACGGATAACGACGAAGAACAAGATTCCATTCTATCACAAGATTAAAACAAACAAACGACTGCAGCAGTTTACTTGCGTCCTACATGACCAAAAAAGCCCGTAAATAAGTTGTTTATCACCTGTCGATCGTATCCACACGTCCCGTAATGTCTGTCTTAAAAGCATTTGAACACGAACTCAAAGAAGTCTCTTTGTCGAGAGAGGGGTCTGTCGATAATCGACCAGTGTCATTGTTGACTTGTCACAACACATGAAAATCAAACCGTAGCAGGACTTGTTCCGCGAATCCACATAACTGCCATAGTATCAAGCGAATACAAAAACAGAAAACTACCCGAGACTGCGGTTACGACAGAAAAACGACGGGAAGGGGGAAACAAGTCTCAAACGAACCAAACACGAGAGCACCGGCAGCAGTGTGAGACGAAAGGCTCAACGTTTTCGACCTATTTCTTGCTCCTGTGCGCTCTCTGCGGCGATGACTGGATTGTTTTCGGTTCCCTTCTCTTTTGAAATGTCTCAGCGTTCTTTTTCAAACAGTCTGCAGCTTACAGCGTAAATTTGCCAGAAATGGGAGCCTATATTAGTGAAGAAAATGTTGCACAAGAGCCGGTTCATTCGAAAAGTGTGGGGAGCTGCGGGACTGCACGTAGTCCCGCGGTTACGGGGATAATCATAAATATAAATTTGGTACTCCCAACCTTAGTAACGCGCACGAATAAACGTACTATTACGTTTATATTATATATATATTACATTGTGCATGACTGCGCTTTTAAAATGTATATTAATGTCGGATAAACGCGCACGAACACCACCACGCCGCTCAACAATAACCATTTTTTTCACGTGGATACCAGTTATTTTCTCAACTAGTTGCACCATGGCCTTCCTTCTCCCACTTTGTGACGTAACCACTCGGAGCGCAACGGCCTTCTCTGCTAGGAGGAGTTAGGTGTAGGTGCAGCTAGAAAATGGGGGGGGGGGGGGGGGGGGGGGGGGAGATTATGGGGTTTCAACCTCCTCCTCCTCTTCTCCCCCCCCCCCCCCCCCCCCCCCCGGGCTTGAAAAGCAGCAGAGGCAAGCTGGGTACTGCAAGAGAGTGTAAATAGTTTATTGCTTCAATTTGTTTCGGTTTCGCTTCCTGTGAATCCAGGTTTCGAGAGGACGTTACAGACAGCGAACCACAATAGTGACGGCGGTCACGTGGTAGACACAGAAAAATGTTACCGGTGCACGTGCTCTGTATGCGCTGGAATAAGTGCAGTTGACTAGGCGTCCCCCGCGTCGTAGTCTTTTGAGCCGACGTGAACACCGACATAGTTGCGATCCCTGATCTGTGACCTCATAACCACGAGATTTCGACTCCCCGCGAGCTACGGCGAAACCTCGAAGTACAAACAACGCGATAATAAATTAGTTTGGCACGTTCAACATCGCGTTCCCTGATTAATGATACGTATTGCTTACAACAACAAAAAATTGAACGCCATGCAAAACCATAATGTCTCCACTTCCTCAAACTAAACAAAGACATCTGCCCCCAAGTTTCTGTAACGGTAGTTTCAGGGCATAAAATTGCTCTCTCGCGTCCTGAAGAGCTTATTGCGAAATATAAATGAGACGCAGTCAAAAGCAGAATTTAGGCTTGTTGCCGCCAAAATTCATTATACACTATTCCATTTCTTATCCCCCAAGCGAAAAATGTGTAGCCACTGGGCTGTGAAAGCATGCTCGCCGACTAATATTCGAAAGAAGGAATCTACTGCGCGGGATCAGAACGAGTTCCTGGGTCCTGGCAAAAGTGGCAGCGCGCACAAGGCGACTAATTATTAGAATAACCTATATAGGTAATTACCGGTCGGGCCCACGAATCTGCAAAATTAGCCAGCCTACCCGCTCTCAATCTGCATTCTATATCAATATCATTTTCTAAAGCCACATTCGGCAAATAACGGCTAGCTAAACCACACTTTGGTGAAGAGGTCCCTTCCCCCCTCCCCCTTTTTTCCGCGACGCTCCAAATCGCGCGCGCGTGTGTGCGTCCATATGTGTGTGTGCGCGTGCATGCATGTGCAGGCTTGTGTGCCTGTGTGTGTTCGTGCGCGTGTACGTGGGTGTGTCTCTGTGCGTGTGTGTGTGTTTGTCTATCACTTGACCGTGCATTGTACATGCATTTTTGCAGAAAGTGTCTCGCCTATAAGATGCCCGAAAGGGCCTTTTGGGGTAAAAAAAAAGATTAGTATTCGTTGCCTCGACTGACAATTGTGACCTTCCCGTGCCAGGTGCTTGTGTACGTGGACGCCCTGCACGGAGACCACGGTCAGCACCACCTGGTGCAGTGGATCGGAGGCGGCGAGACGGCGGCCATGCAGTTCGCCCGGAACCTCATCAAGTGGCTGCTGGGAAACCGGCTCAACGGACTCATGCTCGAGGGCGTCTTCCCGGCACCCGCGAGGGACCGCTCGGTGGTCATCAAGCTGCTCAAGAAGATGTACACCCTCTTCAAGCAGGTGTGGATAGTGTTTGCCGACACAGTCAGTCCGTCAGAGCGTGCTGAGTGACGGAAAACTTTTTATGGTCGCGAAGAAACACCCGAAAGACGCGAGAAAAACCGAAAAAAAAAAAAAAAAAAACAATGGGTGTGACGCCATACCCAGAGGTTTCTTTTTCGATTTCTCTGGTGAGGCACGCGGAAGGCGCGGAAATGTCGCGATACTGATACATCGCAATTATGTCCTCCCACCGAACGCGCCGGCAAGCAAGGCCTTCGGCGGTATTTTGAAAGTGCCGTTGCGGCTACTCGGCGCGTCAATCTGAAATATAATTTTGATACTCGTGATCTTGGACGCCAAATGAAGACGATTTAAGTGTTTTTTCATCTGTTACAGAACCGCTTCATCTTCCCTTTAAGCTCAATACTCCGCTTGACTTGTAAGTTCGACCGCAACCTATGCCACGATCGTGCAGAGCCAATCCAACGGCACCAAAAGTGCAATCAACGCGACGCTCATCGTTTTTGTGCGTCTGCCACCCCGTACTAAAACAACCACGCAGAGTGACTGCGCTGCGATCCTATACCTTTTTTTTTCTTCTATGAATGATTGGTTTAGCCGCGTCTAACGAATCGACAAAGACAACGAGCGTCCTGTTAATACCCTTTTGATGCTCCTTGGTTGACTCCATTCAGAGTTGATGGCAACGCGTTACAAACAACGACGCACCGGTAACGCGTTACTTTTTTACGGTAACGAGAAAAAAACGTAAGTGACAGGTATGTAACTGCTTGCTTTTTCAAAACAGTGACGGATAACGTTGTTACGTTATTCGGTACCTTTTTTACCCCAGGCCTTAAAAAGGTTTACGCTTGAATTTTTCTCGTGTTTTTAGGCGCCAAGCCACGTGAATGATTGAATATTTTTGCGCATGTACTTGCGTTTTTTTTTTCTTAACACCTTAAATAAAATTGTAAAAAAAAAAGCGAAGAAGATGGCGTAATTACGTTCAATTTCTGGATGACACAATATTCCTTGAAATCTGGCTCTTATGCATATCTGTAACGTCAAAACAGTAAAACGTGTTAATTCATAATTTAAAAGAAGTGAGGCGAAAGTAACGTGCGCTACTTTTTATCGGTAGCAGTAAAGCGTTCCTTTTATTTTTAATAAACGTTCCATGATAACGCATTACGTCTATTTTCAAGTAAGAAATAACGTATTTTGTTACTTTTTATTCGGTAACGCCTACATCACTGGCACTATGGAAAGCGTCCTTTGAACGTAAAGTAAAACTGGTATAGCGGGAATCGTCGCAAAGTGTAGACCAACAAGACACGATTTTTTTTTTTTTTTAAAGCACGTAATCGCGATTTAGCGGTAACCTTGTAACTTGTGTTTTCGATAAGAACATAATAGGCGACAGCACTGCGTCTCCTTTTTCACATGCCCTGCCTGCCGGTTTGTAGTCGCCGACGGTTTGAAACACGCAGTGTCCCGAGAATTTCATAATCGCTGCACGTCCAGCGTAAGTGCGCCATTAGCCGATAAGAATACTGAAGAACGAATCACAGAGTAAAAGGTGCGGACCTCCCAAGCCACGCTCTCCGTATCTTACGTTGTCGGCCACCGTGATATGTATGTTGCTGCCACCACGAATTTGTCTACGTCGTGTATCTTCTTTAACTGCTACCTGACAATAATCAACTACTTTTTTTCAGTGATGGGGCGAGAAACCGCGATGATAAAAAACGGATGTGGTGGCGGGAAGGGGGGGAGACCGGACTGCAAACCTGTTCCGTTTGCCACGTAATCGAGCACGCTTGAATTTTTTTTTTTTTTTTGTAATGTCTGGCCGGAATTTTTTAATTACCTAAACTTCCAAGGTGGTGGTGGTGACCTATATTTCCAGGCGCGTCGCCGAGCGACGTGATTGACTTTCGCGCGGAAACCCCAGGCTTGATTCCTGGAAGAGGGCGATCCTTTTATATATTCTTTCAAATTGAACGATCTCGTAAATTCGAAAACCTTGTCATCTGATCGAGGTTCGAATGTTCTACGCTCCGCCGAATGTTCCAGAAACCCACGCGGATACGAATCGTGCTCCGCGTGACGGTCTGTGGGCAGTCTCGCCCTTTGCGCTCGATCGTGCTACTCCGCCGACCTTCGACGCCTGCAACGCTACCCCTTTGTATGTTTGTTTTGGGCACAAGTTCGCGTGTTAAACATTTCGCCTACTACTCCACTAACCGTCTCTCTGACATTCGTGACATTAGGGAGTTTTCGTAGATCGTTTTCGCCGTCCCGCAAGGCCCTCCGCAACCCGCTACGCTAGCGGGAACTCCACAGTTAAGGCTATCGGCGCGCAGGCGCAGTAGCAACTTCTTCGTTGCGGAACGCTTAGCAGAGGGGGCAGCGCGGTCCACGAAATCTCCCTAATATCACTCACCAACTCGCTTTCCCGCAATGTCGGTTACCCCGTCTCAATGTTAATTTTTGGTGGCGATTCTGAGCGGACTTCAAGCAGGCGCTCCAAACTCGGCGAGAGAGGGTCGACGAGAACGTCGAGATCGGCCAGCGTCGCGCTGGCATTGACCGGCTCCAAGGTCAAGTGCGTCGCCGGCCGATCGAAGCGGTCGGTGATCGCGCCGATTTTCTCCCCCCAGTGTCCTACTTAAAGGGACACTGACACCCCCAAAAGTTTTATTTTATTTCTTGCCAGGCGATTTATTATGGTGTCAGAAGACTACCCAATCAATATTTTGCTACAGCGTCACGTATATTATTAATAAAAAAAAAATATTAAAAAAACGCAACTGCTCGAAACCGAAACTGTACTGGGGAGGAAGAAGTATTATAGAGGAGGAGAAAGTTGGCGGAAGTCACGTGCAACCATTTTTTTTTATTTCGTTTTGGCGGCTTTTTAGAAGCCGCGAAAAAAATGGGTATCATATTCCTTTTCTATTTTTAATATTCAGTGTGCGCCTTCGATGAAGATTACTTTCGCTGATTGTATGCAAACCATAGAAAACAGCACGTGACATCGGAGACGAGAGTGACGCGGATTCAGACCGCCCAGTTCTCTATCGGCGTTTTTCGGGAGGAAATAAAACTAATTTCGAGCCTCAAATTGGGTTTTAAGTAGTTGAGCTCTCACATTTCATGTGCAAATAAAAACCTTGGCGAGCATAAATACCCTGTCAGCGTCCCTTGAAGGCCGATTCATCCGTAAACATGCGCCTGCTTACGACCGGGAAGACATAAAACTCGTTTATTAAGCTTCTTGCTACGGTTTACAACCACGTAGCCGGTAGTAAGCAGTCTTACAAAACCTAAAAACCGGATTCTAGCCACGTCGAAAGTGTGTAAAGCAGACTTTAAAGCCCAGCGAAGAAACGAAACCAAACCATGCTCTCAACTTTTCTTTGCTTAAAGGCGCAGCTGCTTCTCGTGATCGTAGCCCCGGACTACGTCATTCTTGAGCATCCGTTGGCGTTCGGCAAGCGCCTGAGTCCTTACCTCCACTACCTGGTGGTCCGCAGCCACGACCACAGGTTCGGGAAGGCTGTCAACTCCCTGGACGCCCTGCAGAAGCGACTCCAGGACAGTCGGGACGTCCTTTCCGCCACCCTCAACGTGGCGATGGCGGCAGGCATGCCGTCTAAGCAGGCATGCACGCGGTTTTGTTCATCTACAGTTAGCGACAACGGTCGCGTACGGCATTAGTTCTACACTAAAGCGTTAGTTTACTCAACGGATAGTCGACCGATGTCCCGGCTAACCCACTGGCGTA
Organism: Ixodes scapularis; assembly: GCF_016920785.2. NCBI lineage: Eukaryota > Metazoa > Arthropoda > Arachnida > Ixodida > Ixodidae > Ixodes > Ixodes scapularis. Next base: position 39,389,421 of record NW_024609857.1, on the reverse strand, counting down.
TAAAAAGTAATGACTTCCGCACGCTGATCAGTGACCTAAAATTGCCTATAGGGCGCAACCTTGCACAAACTTCTTGTTTCTGCAGTAAGCTTGGTCTGTGGCTTTTGATACCTTTTTCCTGCCGTTTTTGTGGCTGTCGCTAGGTTTCCTTAAATCCTGATATAAAACTCGAAACAAAGGCGAAAGAAACATCTGGCGCTTCTCGCTTGTTGTGCCAGGGACCAGATTTCAATTACAGCGTCTTAAAGCATTAAATACTTTTTAACGCCATTCCCCATTCTAAAATATTGTCCATCCGTCCGTTCGTCCTTGTATTTTCCGCTAAATATAACGGAGAAAGTGGCGTCACCTGACGTAACGTGATTTATACGCCTTGGGAAAGTTGACGGCACGTGCCATATATATATGTCACCTCAGTTTCCCCGTTAAATTTAACGTCAAAATTCACGTCTTCTGGTCAAAACATCAAATCAGTTTCCACGCTGAATTTAGCGGGAAATCGACGTCACGTGACATATACACCCCTCCAGTTACCCGCCAAATTTCGCGGAGAAATTCGCGTCTTGTTACTTACTTACCAATCCAGCTTCCCCGCTATATTTAGCGGGGGAAATGGACGTCGCGCGAGCTATATAACCATTCAATTTCCAGACTAAAATCAGTGGAAAAATATATGCGTCACGCGACACACCGATTCCCTCACCAATTTTCTACAATGCATTTTATGCATTATAAGACCTTACTAATTAAGGTCGCTGCCAATTTCTTTTTTTTTTTACTTATAAGAGAAACAATTTGCATAGTCATCTGCACTACGTACCGCACCTGGTCTATAGTCCGCATGAAAAAATTATCATACAAGCGCAGCTTGAGAAATGCCTGCTCTAGAAACTCCCAAACAATCCTGTAACGAGCAGAAATCATCATTACCACAACCCGTCATGCACAAAATCTGTCACGTCTCGTTACAACGAGTGATCTAGGAAAAAAGAAGAAAAAAAGAACTCGTAATGTTCGCAACATAAGGTTTGTATAACGTACGCTAGAGGTTGAACTGGCGCTAGTGTCTATGAAATTTCCCATTTCAAATCGACCCTTTTCAAAAGGCCATCGAGCAACATTGGCGGCTGCCATTGCATGGACATGTAGCACGTGATTGGACCCGAGTCCTCCCTGAACGCTGAAGCAGTCCTCGTATCTAATACATGATCATAGTATGTGATTAAGCAATGGCGGACACAAGATGGCGCGGACGTTTGCACAGGGTCGATTGAAGCAAACAACAACCAGTCCACTTTTACGGTGCTTTTGTGCATTCCTATGAGACAACGCGCGTGCATTTTGTTTCCTTGCCGGAGTATAACAGAAATTACCTTTGCTACTCGCATCGTAGCGAATTGGTCACTCTTAAAAAAAAACAAAAAAACTAGTAACCGCTGCAGTTACTGCCTTTTTTTGATCGTTACTACCTTCTTACGACCTGGTTACTACCCCGAACGCGCGGACAAGTTGGCGGCGCCTGCCGCATCGCTGATGGCCAGCGTTAGCGACGTACTTACCCATTCGGAACGCACGGGGAGGTATCCTCACGGAATCGTAGCATCAAATATCGTAGGACGGGGCATGTTTAAGGGCTGGAGCTGGCTTTATAACTATCGCAGCCTCCGCTCCAGCACGTCGTGGGTGCCAGCACTGCCGCGATCGCAGCCAGCATGGCAGCCAGGCGGATGGATGGATGGAAGAATGCTAAGGACTGTACCCTTTATATCGGGCTGTAGCTTGCGCAACCTAGCCTAGCCACAGCTACTGCTGATGCAATGGCCGTGCGGCGTCTGACTTTCCTTGACGCTTGAATTCGTTTGGAAGTGTTTATAATTTTATTTTCGTTTTAGCTGGAATGAAAATAGCCACGTAGCACGTGCTCAAAACGTTTCCGAAGAAAGGTTCATTCTTTTTTTTTTTTTTCTTGTATTCTTTGAAGTGTATGTTTCTCTTTAAAAAAGAACGTTTGACAACATTGTACGACAAGCAGGTTGGGACAGTGAATATTATGTAAGTTACACTATGCCTGTCGGTTTCTCTCTAAGAGTTGTCCAGGCCAGATTCTCCACCTCACAGCATGCACGAACGGCTGGGTAGCACCGTCAAACAGACGTTCGTTTTTTTTTTTTTTTTAGCATGGTGGTATTTACATTATTATTGAAGATATATCATATATATGATTTTTTAACAACATATGGAAGATTTTCTGGGTGTGACCAGCCTGATTCAAACAAGTTTCGCTGAGACAAAATACTACGAAACAAGCACGGCAAGGCTGCGCTTGTGCAGCGCCAATGCGGAGGACGCTTGGCCGCTTGGCCGCCTGCTTCGGTGGCAGTTTGGGGCTTTGGCGGTTGCCTTGAATCGCGCGCCTAGAAATAGTTGGCGCCGGGTCGTGAGCGGGTGAAAGGTGTAAAAAAAATAAGAAGTAATATTCCGCTAAAACAGCGAGCTGGTCCGGAGCTTTAAACTGTCGGTCAAGGATATCTATATTCCTTGCTGTCGGTGCTGCTGGGGCGGCATCATTGTATCTTCTACGGAAGAGATGGTTCGCTCGACTACACGGCAGGTTTGTGCTGAACGCCTAGGGGGCTCCACCGCGCGGCAGCCACACCTACTAATTGCCCTCTTCCTTCCGCTAGCCAGTGCTCCGAGCCGACAGGCATAGTGTAACTATATAGTTGGCGCTGGTTGGGGCGAGAGTTTGCGAGTCGTTCATTCTGCAATATGACTAACCTGCCTTTATTGCCATGCGTCGTTCGCTGTACTCGTGCTTCCCTGTTGGTGTGCACAGTTAACTTTTGTGCGCTCGACTGGACGAGTGTGTTCCGCTCGCCACCGGATCCGCCACTCTACGGCGATCGCTCCTACTTGACACTGGAAACGACTTCTTCGCGGTCTGTGTGTGGTCGGTGGTCGAATGATTTGAATTGAGCTCTCTACAGGCGTGACAGTACACTTTCACGACCGTTGATGTGCGTCGCAAACAGCGTATCTAGCTCTACGACTAATGAAAAAAATGTTTTGGGATTCTTTCCGAATTCGCTAATATCTTATCCAGAAACGCGACCATTCGTCAGTGGACTACACACAAATTAAGATTCGATCTGCATGCTGTATTAAGTTGGCATGCATCTCTGTCGCGCAACGTGTGAAAGGAGTGCAGCTGTCGTCGCACTCGCTGTCAATTACAGCCTTCGTTCGCCGCGGGTGACGACAAGAAAGCGATCTCTAGCCGACGGCGATCGCATTCATTTTAATTCCCGATTACGTGAGCGACGAGAAAGCTGGTTCGCGGCTGCTATTCGGGGAAGCGAAGACATGGGCCTGCCCCACTCCGGTCAGAGTGGGGATCCGACCTATTCCCAATCGATCCCAATCCTCTTGAGAGGCCGCTCTGCTCGCCTCACATCCTCATTTGCAGCTCGCGCTGCTCGATCGAGCTAGGCGAGTGACTCAGGCCTGTAGGGCCCTGGACTATGGGACCCAACCACGAGGCTCAATGACGCACACCCCATCTAAATAAGGTTTGTCCAACCAACCAATGGATGCTGAGAACCGGCGAGAGAGGTTGTTTCGACTGTCACAAATACTTTCCGTGTTTACCTCCATTTTTTACTAGGAAATAGAAGCCTTAAATCGTTTGAAAACTTTGTTCAGGAAGCATATCGTTGCGAAAAGAGTCCTATATTTGCAATATTATTCACTGACGTGGTGATACACGACGACAAGTTTGCGCACAAAAATTGTCACTATAAAATACTCAAGGGCAGTCAAGGGAGTGTCGCCATCTGAACCTCCATTGTACATGATAATAACTCTGGTCTGCGCCTGTGTATAGTCCTCACCGTCAAAAATTGTTAATTTTAAAATTCATCGTGTCAATTGTGTGCTGAAAATGTTTCTGTGCGAGATGTGTATGTAGTTGCAAATCTGGAGGCATTGAAAGAAACTGCATATATTAGGTTGCAGTTTTTTACTTTCAATTGAACGGTGACTAGTGCCACCTGGATTAGTCATTTACAGTTCTACACCCGTATTCACCAGGCGCGAGTAGCACCTGTTTAATCACTGACTAGCGACGTCATCGACTAAAATGATCACGAGATTTATATGCCACTAAAATGACGCCCATTTAGGAAAGGTTAAAACGCGCAAAACAGTAAAAGTACGGACACTATAAAAGGTTTTTTTTATTTATATTACTGTGCTGAATTTATCGGGCATCGGAAAGAGCTTTTGGAATTTCACCGTACTAAAAGATTTTGAGCATGTAGATTTGAGCTTGAAACACCAAAACTAACTTACCTTTGCAGCACCCACACATGAGGAGCAGAGCGAATGAAACGAGTTTTTTTACTGAAAATCGCACTCATTACTTGGCTTTACTTTATTTTGATCATCTACATGCACAGGTAGATACTGACCCAGTGTTTGTGTGCAGTTCTTGATCTCTTCTTGGTTTGCGAGATGCTCTTCGTTGCTTTGGCACGTAAATCCCCTGCAGAAAAGCGCCGATGCTGTGTTTGCGCTAACACTGTTGGACAATACATAAATACATGTACGAAGCAATTTCAGCACTATTTTTGATGGCATGCACTTGAAAGAAAAACACCCTGACAAATAGTTTTGTTCCCGTTACTAAGAAATGTCCCAATTTATCTATTACGCATGAAATTCGTGATATATGCTCTTGGTAATCAAGCACAGGGAGAAAATGCACTCACTTTTCCTCACAAAAATGCATTACCGGAAGTAAATTTCACATTGGTTGCCGTATGCTTCAATTTGAAACTCCGCACTAGCGCCAGTTGGACGTCTCTTGTACACGATAATAACTCTATGGTTCGCGCATGTGTATAGTCATCACCGTCTAAAATTGTCAACTTCAAAATTTGAATAGGCCGAAGACTACCGATTTCATTTGAATTTATCAAACCCGAGCTCACCTGCTAGCTCCTGCCCCTTCGCTTGACTCTTGGCTCCCGACAGCTTCTGGCGTCCATGACCCTCGACGGCATCTCCTTCAGCGTCGAGGGCAAAGAGGCGCGGCCGGGCAAGCCGAGACCCGTGACCAACGAGTTTGGAGTCATGGCCTACTTCGAGGTCTGCGTCCTGGTGCAGAACAGCTCGTGGACGAGGATGCCGTCCAGGGGGTTCGGGAACCCTGTGGCCTACAGGGACATGGAGGGCGTCGTGTACGAGGACCCCGAGAGTGCGCGGCACAAGGTCGACGTGGCCAAGAGCAGCTCCCTGGGAGGACTCGTGCTCTGGGATGTGACCAGCGACGACTACAGGGGAGACTGTGGAGCGGTGAACCCCATCACTACGACCGTGGTGAACACGCTGAGGGATGGGGTCGGTCCTGGCGCGTCTTCGACGTCCTCTGCGTTTGTGTTTCTGCGACCCTCGTCGCCCGCGAACGACAGTTTACCTGCGCCGTAGACGATCGAAATACAGCGATTTTCAAACTTTGTGCCTTCCGTGTGGTGTCGATCGAGTCACGTTCGCCACACTTTTTATGGTAACAAAAAAAAAACAAAAATAAACGGTGTTTATTTCCGAGAAAAAAACAAGAAGATCGGTATAAGATCGCACGAAGAGCAGGCGATCGGCGGGCGACATAAGTACAGTGATTCAATTTAACTTGACAATCGGGTACAATAAAAGCCGGAATTCTTAGAAACCATTCATTACCTCCGTCTCAGGTTAATTTGCATCCCAGTTAGGTTGATTAAAAAAAAAACATTTTTCAAATGCGATAGCAATTTTTGCGCCAACATCCAGCAGCCAAAACTGGAATGTGCAACGTCAAAAGTCACGACCTTCGTGTCCCTTTCCCGCAGGAGAGTTGGCTCTGCCAGGGCTTTCTTTCCTAGACGTAACGTCCGAGGACTATAGACCGGTAGTCCTCGGACTATCAACGAAAGGCGCGAACATCGATGGCACGACGATGTTCACGCCGTCTAGTCAATATACGCACCAAGTTTATCTGTGCAACACCACCGCGAAGCAACACCAGCCTTGTAAGCCTTCCCAAAAAAAGTAACCGATTACAATTACAATTATCTTCTTGAAAACTATAACTGATTAGGGTAACCAATTACTGCGTCACGAAAGTAATTGAAAAGTTACCAGAAAGTAATTGATTACATTTCACGTTACTTTTTTACTTTTTATTACGAAATAAAAAAATGTATAGATATGTTCAAAGTAGTTACATTTTTTTTACATTTTGTTGAGGTCAAGGCGAGTCTAGGTCTTTTTTTTCCACGACGCCTCGTTCCTCCGAAATGATTAGGAAGTACCGAAGCGTAGTTAGAATATTCCATCTTATAACACCAGAGAGAGCACGTGACCTTCCTTCCGGGTGCACTGAAAACAAGATAAGGTATTCCTAACAGAATTCGTCA